>NC_139429.1:5557500-6157500 GCF_905368555.1 Meleagris gallopavo
AGAACAGTTTCTGTTACACAACCTGTAGGGGAACACGATAGACTCAGGTAGCTGCCATGAATATTTTACACTTTAATATGTTTCAGCTTACACCCACCATTAAATATTCAGTGGCTGAAAAGAAAGCTCTCCTTATGCCTTTGTCATTCACACTGGAGACTTCATGCTACTAGGTGCAATACATGGATGGCCCTCTTCTTCATTTTGACCATTTTTTTCAGCTTTGCTTGTGACCATGGGGAGCTGCAGCATCCACACCACAAGGACTGTCAAAATGGAGTTCACTGCAGAAGAAAACAGAATCTGACAAACTGTCCAGCAGGTATTTGGGGATAACATACCAGAGATCATTACCTTCTTTAGAATGCTTTTCTGTCACATACAGCTCAACAGCAAATGTAGCCAGACACTGATTGTGTTGAATGCTAGAGAGGCCCTTAGATAATGACTTAGTCTTGCAGCAATATAATAAAAGGAAGTAGGTTTAATCAGCTACTGTAGAGCATTCAATATTATTATAGGATTCACATATCTGAGGACTTCCTTTTTGTACTGCATTAAAAAAAGCAGCACTGAAACCAGGCAATATTTTTAAATGAGGCATGGTTCATTTTATTGGTCTTGATGTTATAATATAAATAAAAAAACACGCTTTGTTTAAACTGTAGAGGCACTAACTCCATCTAATGTACATAATAAAGCCGCATTATACGAGAAAAAATGATGGTATCTTTTGGTTTTGTTGTTCACAGGCTTTTTCTGCCCCGAAGGAAGCAGCACACCAGTTCCGTGTCCCCGAGGCACTTTCCGTTCCGAAGGAGCAGCACTGACACCACACAGCTGCTTGGCTTGCCCAGTGGATTTCTTTAACCCCGTGCCTGGCCAAAAAGCGTGCCTCCCATGCGGCTCAGAGGCAGCACAGCCCACAGAAGGACAAGAAACGTGCATCTGTCTTGGGAAAGGCCAGGTGTTTCAGGTACTCGGACAGTTCTGTAGCAGCTGTTCTGTCCTAATGGAGATCACCATTAATTACTTCAGACTTTGGTCTTTATTCTCTACCTCAAATGTGCTGCCCTAATGCAGGGTACCCCTCTCTCACACTGGCATCTTTCAGTCCTGCATCTCATTTCCGTTTACATACATTCACCAGGCTGATAGTAGCATAGCAGATCCACACATATTCTGAGTTTCAGGGCTACATCCATCCCTCTTTTTGAGGGAAGGTAAAGATGGTGTGAATGGACCCTCAGGTTTCCTCTGTTCTCAGCCAAATAAGGTGTGATGCTTAATGTAGCAAGGTACATAACAGTAACTTCATGAGGCTGCAGGTTTCTAAATGAATCCCTGTTTTTTTCTTCCAGGCTCGTGATGCTCACTGCACATGCCCTCTGGGTTATCAGAGCTCTGTGGATGGCAGAAGACACTGTGTCAGAAGAACATATGATATCTGTCGAGATTCAGCCTCCCGAAATCAGGAAGGACGGTGTCTAACCAAGAAGGAATGGACTCACTATTGCTCAGAAAAGGTGTAGTGATTTCCATCAGTCCAATCCAAGATCCATGCAAACACTGCCCTAAAAGCAAACTCCCTAGCTCTGCCTTTGCTAGGTACAGGCAGCATGAGAACTGAGCATTAATAGCATTTTCACAGGAGGCTTTAACTCTTCTTCAAACTGAAATAAGAAGCCTAACAGGAAGCCCAGATTTCCATCCTTGCATAAGGAGGATGGGTCATTATTTTTCTTTCAAGCTGCTATTTTATTCTTTTTTTTTTACCTGCAGGTTTGCACTATTCCCAAGGATTATCAAGGCTATGACAAGGTTCTTGGCCTCTGCATCTGTCAAACTGACCGTCTGGATAACATCTGTGATTCTCAGTGTAGGAGGCAACAAAGAGAAACCCTGCAAATCACCTGTGCAGAGGAAAATCCTCAGCTTTTTATCACTTACAGAAATGGAAGCAAGGTAAAAGCTACTGTTATTTTCAAGATCCACCTATTTTTTGCTCAACTTTCTAGACTTTGAGTAATCATTTTATCAAATAACATCATCTTTTTTTTTTTTTTTAATTTCCTTAGAGAAGTACAGAAAGCAACAAAAACCCCAGGCACAAGCCTGTTAAACACATAGCATATTTTTTATACTTGGCCTTGCACTGCAATAGTGTGAAAAACTCACATACATTTTCTGAGTTCTTTTTCTATTAGGCTGCCGTTCTCTTAGAAGAATTAAGGACAGTTCTACTAGGATCATATTTCCCTTTAAAAAATGTCTGCATTTCAGAACAAAGCAAATGCTCTCATCCAGCATACATCGTGAAAGCAAGCGGTAAGGAAGAGGATAACAAAAGTGTTAGCTGGGTATAGAGATATGTTGTTAAATAGGTATTAAATGGCTTTTATCAATAGCTGGCCTTTCCTTCTTGTTTTTAACACAAACAACAAGAAATTTTGATACTTACATCCTGGCATGAAGAAGTTATGCCAAGTCACTACTCAGTCCTAAAACACTGATCTGAGTTCTACACATTTCCAGTATTCCAGGAATGGACAGATACTCAGAGATTCCCTCCCAGTCTCACTTTCTAAAAAGAGATGCATTTCAAAGGGCTCCCTTCTCACAATCCTTTATCTGTATAGATTTTCTTTTGGGCTTCAGATTTTAATGTGAATTTAACAAGTAGAATTAGAAGGAGTTAAACATTCTTTTTTAAAATATTCTAGAATTAAGCTGTGAGCCAAAAGCTTTTTATACAACTGCATGAAAATTTAATAAGAACAATAGGATGCAGTCCTTTCCCTATGGTACCTTGACACAGTTTCATTGACTACAGCCAAGTTAAACCAGTTGCTGCTTAAGGAACAGGTCTTGCAACACCAAACAAACCCTAAAGCCTTTGGATAAGGCCCAAGTGTTTTAAAGCACTGCCCTAGAATAAGAGAAATGGACTGAAAAACATGTAACTTGGTTTGAGGCTTTGTAAGCTTAACTTATGGAGTTTGTGAGCTGATAAACTAGAAGTAAAACTAAAGTCCAACTTGTTGAAAACCAGAAGTAATTGATATTTTTTATATTGCTTTAGGGAGAGGATTTTTAGGAGTGTATAATCCTGACCCACAGATGTTTCATAACTTCATCATGCTGAACAAGGCTTCGTCACTTCACAAAAACAGGTCTTCCTCCCCAGCAGCTCCAGGTAAGCTCTCACATTTGGCTACAAAGCATATATTTAAATACAGTTTCACTAAGGTTTAATTGTGCTTCAGTCATCTCCAGTACCAAACTAAATAAGAAACAGAAACCAACAGATCTTACCATCTTCAAATAGCCAGAAAACCTTTTCACACTAAGTATAGTGAAGTGAAAGAAAAAGCTGACTTCCCTGCGCTGCACATCAGAGCCTCTTGCTTTGCAACCCAAGCCCATGAGCCAGCAGTTACATCCTCCTGGCCCCTGCCTCTTCCCCAGGGGTGATGAGGAACAGCCAGGTGGTAGCTGGATGCCTCCATCTGGGTGCACAGAGCTGGCACGTGGCCCCCTCACTGCTACCATGTCCACAGGTCTGCAGGGAGAGTAGAGCCCAGGAAGAAATGTCAGGGCTGAGCTCTCTTCCATTCCTCTCACATCTCTCCTTTGGTTGATCCACTCTTTTGGTTCATTCTGCAATTCTGATTTACACCATCATCTGCATAACTTTTGGCATTTCAGATTGCTTTCTCATTAGTTCATTGCATTCTTCTTGGAGAACAGGACTTTAGTTCCTCTGTGCCTCCAGAGTTATCCTCAAATCCATAGCCAAGCCATACAAGGGGATAGGTTCCTTAAAAAGGCTGCAGATTTTGCAAGAAGTTCTGCTTCTTTACCAAATGTGCTTCAGCAGAGCCGTTGCAAAAAAGATAAGAAAATGTGGGGCAAAATTATCCAATGTCAGGAAGATGTCAGTGGCATTGTTGTCTTGACAGTATGCCTTACTCTGGAAGCCAGATTTGTGTCTATAAAACTTAGTCATAAAAGCAAATAGGAAATAGTGTATCCTGCAGCAGTTCTGTAGATGGAAAATCATTGGTAATGATCCAAACATAATGATCCAAACCTGTGCTTTTACAGTTAATTCTGACCATGAAGAACCCAGATCTTCCCTGATACAAAGCCTGAGACCTTCAACCTCCACATCAAAAATCATATTTAGTGGCATCTTAAATCCTACCACGTGCATTAATGCTAACGATACCATTGTGTTCATTGTCTCCAAGGAGCATTACCCAGTTTATGATGTGTAAGTACAATGTAGAACTTAGCTAATGCATTTTTAGGTGAGCTACAGAAAAGATGGCTCAAGTTTTCACTTTTCTCAACATAGAATGTAGCTGTTCCTGTTGCCCTGCTGGTGCTATTTCTGACCCACTAAAAGGCAGACCTGTCTTAGTACTTTTGCAAGTTGACTTCTCACTGGCTTGTGCTTTATATTCCCTCTCATTCATCCTAATTTCTTTTCCCTTTCTGTAATCATTGGTAAACTCATCCAAGTAGGAACAAGCACATCCTAGTGCACTGCAAACCTTAGGAGTTCTGCCTTTGCTGCTCTTGTTTCTGTGGGCAGTTCTGGAGATTTCTTCCCCTGTGGCCTATTTTCATTTCATTTCTGGCATTCATCCAGCTTGAAAGCAAAGAAGTAACAGAAGGGACAGGTAATGAATTACAGCACTTTTCGTGTGGGTTCCATGTTGGCATCTGTGGTGTTGAAACACTTACAAAGGGTCCCAGTGGCTATTTTCTTCACTTCTAACTATCTATTCTGCTTAGAGTTAATTCCTACTGCATTGCATTACATACATCAGTCTGGGGAGAGCTGGTTGGAACAGCCTCAAACACAGTGCCACTGTGTGGAAAACTAGAGGTTCAGCACCTAAACTCTAGCTAATGCTCAGGTATGCAGTGGTGTAGATGAATCCTAAGCAGCAACCAAAGCTTGCTAAATAAACCTACATGTACACACACACAGACACACACACACACAGTCCAGCGACAAGAACAGACTCTTGTACTTTTGCTCCTAGGAACAACTTGTACAACACAAACACCGAATTTGACTGGGGGGACTTTCGAAGACTTGCAGAGGAAATAAGAGCTGTTTCCCAAACCTTCCTCTTCTTCCTTTTCCAGTTCCAGCACCCTGGTACCTATGTGTTACAGCTGAGCAGCAATCAGCACAAAAAAATGGTTTGTATTGAGGAATGCTGTCTTTGCATTTACAATATCCTTCTTAGCAAAGCGTTTAAATGCTCCAAATGATGATTTGGAATTGAAAGGAAATGTTAAAAATACGACTGAGCATCTTTTCATTTTTACCTGCCATGCTGCAGAGGTGAATACAGCAACAAATGCTGGTGTTTTTGTGCACGGGCATTACATACAAGTGCAGAATGGTACAACTGCAAAGATTTGACTCAGTGTCATAGCCAAAATAACACTTCAGATTTAAATCATTATGCATTCTTAAATAACTTACAGTGACAGTAACTGGCATTTCTACTTATGTTCATGAAGTACATTAGGGTCATGCCACTTGGAGGACAATGTTACGAAGAGGGGCCATTCTTCCCCACAACTCCCAGATATGCTGTGCAGGTGGGCATTGCCAGAAAGCAAGACCTCCTACTGAAACCTGACTGGACAGCCATTATTGGAGTAATCACAGGACTTCTCACATTGCTTATTACCTGCGTGGTGTTGACAGTAAGTAACAGTTACACAAAGTCTCTTCTTGAAAGATTTTGTGCAATGAACCCACTAGCCACCTGTTTCCTCAGGCATCCCCTATAAAACTGAAAATTTTGGTTCAACCTTATGTTTTATATATGGGGTAAAATCATCCCTATGAATTTATCCAGCCCCACTGACACCCCAGGATATTTACCTGATGCATAGGCCACTTGGAGACACTTAAGGTACAGGTGAATTTCATTTCTGTTCTCTGGTTCATTAAATATAACCACATAATGGAATTCTCCAGGATATGCATCCCTTCAGGAAGGACGGATGAGATGACAATTTTTAAAATAAAGAAACCATAAGTAAGTCCTGTAAAGTTATTCTAAAGAACTGTCAATTGCTGATGAGTTTTTGCAGTGCTCATTCATGTGGCTTCCAGTTCTTCACTAATTGTTCAGACAGAAGGCCCTGTGAGCACAACATACCTGAGATCAGAGCTTCACAGCAAATGAAATGGTCCTTCAGACTGTGGTAGAAGATGGGATTTATTCATCTATCATCAAACAACATATAACTGTACTTCCTTCCCCTTGATTTCAGCCTTATCTGCTAAGATTAGTAATTCTGCCTTAGAACAGACCATCCTAGAGAGGTACTTAGAAAACAGACTCTCAGGGTCTTTGCCTGATGGCAAATGTAATGGTGCATCCTGCTTGAGTGACTAACACATGAATCACAAAATACAACTTGTCACAATGAGAAAAGGAATTTATGTGTTCATTTTTGTTGTTTCTTGCAGTTTCTTTGTCAGGGACTTAGCTGGTCACAGAAGGGCACTGCCTGCCCTCCATTTCGAAGGCAGCAGCTGAAATACAGTCTGGACAGATATTCCTCCAATATACCAACAGTCTTTCCCATCAAAAAGTATCACCCCTGGCTGCAGAACAAGGGTAGCATGGATGCTGACTCTTGCAACACTGGTGGAACAGGTCAGATAACAAAAAGCTAAATAACAGTGGGGCTGCCTGGTTTCTTGTATATATGGAGCCAGGATCCCATGTCTAGCAATGTGCAGTGGCCCAGATTTATTGATTTGCATAAAGAAAACAGTCATGGAGTGAAAAACACTAATAAATGAACATTCGTGTTTCAGCCTGCTCCATGAAAAAGGGTGGTGTTTGGGAACCTGAAGAACAGATAGACCTTGAGTCGTTTAACACCAACGTCTTCTTTGAACTTTTGCTGAGGCAGTCACAGTCAGTCACAGCCAAATTGGGCCATTTCAAAGAAGAGGTAAAGTGTATTTGGGGGCTACTAATTTATACAGAAAGAGTCTAAAACGGGGATTGTTGCTGCTTCCCATTATCTATTTTGTATGTACTTTCTTTCAACTTTTAGAATTTGAAACACTGACATGTATCCATGTTCTTAAACATGTTGTTTATACCATGTCATACAGTGTGAAGCATAGTGACCTTAAGGCAGAACATTTTGATTTTCTTATGAATCTGCTCTGCACATTTTTCATCTGGAAAATAAAATAATACAGATTACCTGGTCTAACATCTGAGAACCGTAGATTAAATTGAGGAGAAGTAAATATAAATGAATATGTGGCAACACAGAAATGGAGTCTTGCTCTGTCATTTGAATTTCATAACAGTCTCACAGCTGAAACCAATGGGATAGCATTTCACTGACCTACAGAAACTATGATGGATCTCTGAGGAACACTCATCTGACTGCGTGTTTGGCTTCAGGGACAGCAGAGGGAGCTGCATTGCAGCACGCAGTTGGCATGGAGAGGTCGTCGTGCCGTAACCTCCGGAATGCTAGCATGAAAATGGTTTGCATTGAGGACTCAGGGGCTGCCATGAACTTTTGTTACATAAAAAGGCACCGATGTTATAGAGAAAATTTGCTGCCTTCATATTATCTCTTACAGTCCTAATTTCTTTGGGTTTTATTTTATTATTATTTTTTTTTTGCCTTAGGTGAAAACGTTTTATCGCAAGCTTACAAGTGAAATATCTGCACTGAAAAGCCTTTGGATCATGACACTAAATATCCCAGAAGAGATGGAGTCTTATGAGAGCACAATGACGGAGAATTACTTGAAAGCAAAACAGCAGGTAGAGCTCAGCTCAGCACCATTAACACGTGGAATAGCAAATAGCTGACATCTGCAGCACTCCCTTTCCATAAGTGTGGGTATGGTCATTTAGAACATCGTTTTTGTAGCTGTAAACATTTCATATGTCATAGTCTGCAAAGCAGTTAACCCAGCAAACAACAGGCTGTGCTGGTCCTTTTAAGGAATTTGCTGCTATTGCTTCATGTTAACACAGAAACACCTTGGAAAGATTGCTCACTTATTTTGTTTTCTTGATCTGTCCGATGGACCCATACATCTCAGCTCTTTTGGAGTCTCTTTAGTAGCAGAGCTTTCTGCTTTGAGAACAGCACACATTGGTCTGCATTAGCATGTGTAACATCTTTTTTCCACTTTTGTTTGTTTACGTTCTTACAAAAGTTCTTAGAATGAAATGATTTTGTGCCTTACAAGCAGATACACACTCATTGTTTCACTTGGGAAAATGTGTATGCTACACAGTAAGTAGTTATAAAAGTCACTTTTATTAAGTGACTCCTACAAGTTCTGCATCTTGTTAAAAGGATACCTTAAGTTATTACCTTATTCAGATCTGGATACTTATCACCTACGTGCTGGATAATTGCAGTTCAGCATATTAGAGTTATCAGCATATATGTCCTGCAATTCAAATGAGTAGAACAAAATTATTTGTAATTTCTGATTTTTGTTATTTTAATAAAAGGCAGAAAAGTTAGAATTTCTGCTTACATTTAGATAAAGCAAGAGAAGACACATTTGGATCTTATGTCCCACCTAGGCAGAAGAAGAGATGCAGCACAGGAAGCAGTTGGCTGCGCAGTATGAGGAAGGTGTGAACAAACAGATGCAGTTACTGCAGCATGATCTGAAATGCCAGGAAGAGCATTATGTCACATTCAATTCCGCCCTGCGAGAGGCAGTGAGGTTGGCAGAGATGCTGACAAATAAGATGGCTTGTAAAAGAAGCCCAACCACTTGGTCCCAGCCAGACTGTAAAAGGTAATAAATGTACTGAAACCTTGTGCTACAGCTTTGTATTTCCTAGCTGGAAGCATTTGTGGCAGGTGATCGGGTTGGCTTGTACTAGGAAGAGATAATCTAACAGAGATTATGAACAGCTGTTCTGAATCTCAAACAGCCATATAGTGAAGAGACCCCCATCTGAATCTAGAGGACAACAATCTTCTGAGGGTGTTTTCTTTCACTGTCAAATGATTTCTATTGTGACATTGTGCCAGTTAAGGTCGGTGTACAAACCATGCTCTGTCAGGACTTAGAATGTTCAGAATCAGAATTCTGTGATTAAGGAGAAAACAGAAAAAAAAGAAAAATTGGTATTTTTAATTCAGTAGCCAAAGCAAGTACTCATAGAGCTCTCTAAGTGCCAAAGTGCAGAGATCATTTGCATGTCCTTCCAAGCTCTTCCTGTGCTGCTCCCTTGAAATTATTTTACCTTAACTTCATGTGGCAAGTAACCATCTTTTAAATTCCAGGCTGTTAGCCCAGATAGATGCTGCAAGCAACAGGATGTCAAGCTTAATAATAACAGAGAGCCACCGCCTCAAAGCATGGGGAGTGCTGGGTGAAGGAACAGGAGCTCACCTTCTTAACAAAGCTAAAGCCAGGATCCTTACCAAACAAGAGCTTGTGGGTAACTACAACCTCTAGAAATTCTTTTCAAAATGATCCTAGAATGTAAGGAAGTGTGGGCAGGAAGGTGCACATCTGCTCCTTTTGATGCTTTCATAAATAGGTGACAAAAGCACCAATAGCAAAGTGAAGAGAGATGTACTTTGAAGAAAGTGTCCTCACTGAGTTCTCACTAACAACTCATGAATTCAGGGGTTGCTCCAAAAGCAAAGTCATCAGTAGAACTTCCTTCTGCATTTTCTCAAAAAGAGTGGATGTCTGAGAGGATAACAGGCTGCTGTTTTCTTCCTCTCCTATTTTTGCGTTGCTTTTAGACCCAGACGGCAGTGCCCGAGCACCCGATGTTGTCTCTGTGGATCCTGTCACTGGGCTGTTAATTCCCAGCCCACACTGTGCCATGCTGCTGAGCAGCCAGTGCTCTGGGCCAGTACCCAGCAACCATTTCCTGCATCCAGGCACTGGGAAGGTGCTTCACATAGCGGGCAACGTTGGTTATGATCCCATCAGATCTGGGCTGGTCTGTACTGTTGATTCTGTTTCAGGTAAGAGTTACTATGAAATAATTAATTGGTTCAATTGCAAATTGGTATTTGTGGAATACAATTTTAGTGGTGTAAAAGAAAGAAAAAAGCCAACACGAAACACCTTGCATGTATTTTAACCTTAACAAAATCTAAAACTAAAGAAAATCTGAGAAAACTTCTCAGTAGCATGGCACTGGAAGATATTTTTCTTCATCTAAATGCAAGACTCAATGTGAATAAGAAGAACTAGATGTTACAATGCTTATATACAGAAAAGTATTGAAGTATTCTTTATTTCCAACATATTTCTGTCTGATTGCTCTTTAAACCATAAAAACCATTACATGCCTTACTCTAAGGAAAGGCCAAAGTACAAATTAAGTCTAAAAACAAACAACAGAACAACCATAAAGCTGGTATAGAGGGCTTACAGTCATTCATTTAACTCTGGGCCTAAACATTGCAAGCCTTTAGTATGATCACTCTCTGAAAGCTCCATAGACTCCATTCTGAGCTTTAATGCCTCCTTGCCTTTAGCATTAGCATAACCATGCTGGATTTCTTCTGGTTTTACACGCAGGTGAGCGTCAGAAGCCTGAAGTGCCCATATTTCCTTACATTCCTTACCCAGTTTGTCCTGACACTGGCTTACCTGTGAAGACAAAACTTCCAGTCCTGTGTCCTGAACAAATATTTGGTCTTGGAGGACTCATGGCAGATCCAGTGACGGAAATAGAAGTACCAGTGCTCGGGGTTACGATCCATCCTCACACTGGGCAAAAGCTGGCTGTTGGTGGGACATACCTCAACCCCATCACCAGCACACTGACACCGCTGGAGATCGGGGGTCCTATGACAGAGCCAGAGAGAGGCAAGATAGTTCCGATCCTCGGGGTTGGTTTGGATGGTAACACTGGTAGGTGAATTCTTTATGAACTGGTAAATGAGGTATGCACTGTACATTTAACCTGCTCTTAACTCACTGCCTGCAGGCATGGAACAGAGGGAGCCTAAAGCCGTCACTTTCACCTTCCACCTTTGCCTTGTACTGTCAGGACAACTCCACACCTTAGTCTTTACTGAAAGAAAACCTTCTCTTTTCTGTAGTTGTATTTTATCACTTTAAAAGTCAGTAAAACTGCTGAAACTATGAGAGACATTTGAGGTACTACATTAATGAATACGGCTGTGACACAAGAGACTGAAGTTGATCTGGACTTGATGATCAACTGAGGTCCTTCCAATCCCTGAGATTCTGTGATTTGACTCAGAGATGGTCCAGTTGCTCTGTTAAAATAATAAAAGCAGTAAGAAATACATAATTTAGGGGCTGAGGTGGCTGAAGTTCTAGATTTTTTAAGAGCATTTCCACATACATGTATTCTTTATGATTCACTGCAGAAGATACACTACGCACAGAGAAAGGAGTGGGAATCTTTATCTTCTAAAGCAGAAGCTAGGATACTTTATTTAAAAACTTTCTGTGGGCAAATTATTTTGTAATCAGCATCACAAATGTTTTTGCTTTATTTTCTCCCATCTCATTCGATCTATTACTGCTTTCTTGTACCTTTTTCTGAATGGAAAGACCAGACTGTCATGACCAGCTGCCAGGTGATCCCAGGTGATGTCCTGACTCTTTATTTCCTGTTTCTCAATTACAGGAGAAGTTATACCTCTGGGTGGGCTGACGGATCCTTCTGGAAACCTAATGCTTCTTGGAGATTCCTTCATTGAGCCTCTGAGTGGGAAAATTGCCCGAGTACAGGGAGCTCACCTGCAACAAGACAAGGTGCTGCCCCACGGTGGCAGTTACCAAGCAGTGCTGGAAGCTGAGTGGCTGCTATCCCAAAGTCGTGTGGTGGATGCTCTAAAGAAGCTTAAGGCATCGGTTTTGGAAGATGCCTGTCTAGCAGCAGACAGATTGGCAGTGCTAAAGGCTTCGGTAGAAGATATGAAGAAGTCTTTCACTGCTAGATTTTATCATGCAATGCACTGCTTGAAAAGCCTCAAGAAAAAACAAGAAATAGCTTCAAATGTCAAGAGTAATGGTGGGAATCTGGGTAGGTGTACAACAGTCTGTTACAGAGTAAAGGGGTGTCATTACAATTATGGCTACAGAAATGAACATGTTTCCATCACAGGATTTGGCCAAAATATTAGTACTTAAAACCTTTGCAAGGTTTTTGTCAAAATAGCTTTTAAGCAAATCATAGACTCATAGAATGGCTTGGGTTGAAAGGGTTCCCCAAGGATCACCAAGTTCCAACCCCAAGCCACAAATATTATGATGAGCTCAGCCAACATTATTTGGAAGCTGGAGCAGAAGTAACGGCATCCATCCTGCATTTGTCAGCCTCTGGAGGTCTCTCCGTCACAGAACATCAGTCTGATATTTTATGTTTCTCATCTTCTCTTTTGGGGGACAAACTAGGTATGATCAAATATCCGGGCACAGAGATGTGGATCCCTGCAGTGTTTGGAATGAAAATCCCAGATCCCGGTGGGTCCAGTTTGATGGTGCCAATTCTGGGAATAGACTTTGACTGGAATAGCAGGCAGCCTTCCCCACTCGCAGGGACCATGGAAGATGGAAATGGAAAAGGTAGAGTGGGGAATTGAATTTGATTATTTTAACAGTAAAGAGGAAAGGACTTCTCTGTCATCACCTCTATTCATATTACTTTCAGAGCCAAGAAATCACCCTACCAGAGCAGATCAGTTAATGTCTCAGCAGTGAGTGGAAAATATCCGTGTGCATGGTGCTGACATTCCAAACAAGCAGAGCCAGAAAAATGGTGAATAGGAGCTAGGGCTGAGACCAAATCACACTGCAGCTTTCACCCATTAAAAAGATGTGATCATTAAGGTTGCAGCTGGAACAGCTGTATTCATGATGTGCATTCTAAGGATTATATCTGATCTTTCTTTACCTACAGGCCTCGTCCCTATCGCTATTGGTGCCAGGACCATAAGTCCAATTACAGGTGAAATTGGACCTGTTATCGGTGCTCAAACCCACCCCCAGACACACAACGTAATTCCTGTTGTTCAGTCCTTCAGAGCTTTACCGAGAGCCACGGATTCAGAGCTGGTAATTTCTGTTCCAGGTTTGATAACTTTGGAAAACTCTTTGCTCATGATTTTCCACTGCTGTTAGGCAATTTCAGCTCTTCCTATGCCCCACAAATAATATTTTCTTACAGTACAAGATGAACTGAAGTACATGTATGTCATTTTACTTGCCTCTTCTTTTCATTATCCATTTTTCTCTCTCCTATCTGTATCTTCTGCTGCTGCTCTTCACACCTCCTCTTCTATGTTCTATCCCAAAGTACACATTGCATTGTAACTTCAAACAGGAGTTATAACATGCACAGACTGCAAATTTCTCATCCCCTGTGACAGCAAATTTGGATATGTGCTGCTGTTGAAAGCACTGAATAAAGATTTCGTAAGTAAGGTTCAATTAAGTTTGTAATCTTTCACCTTCCTGCAAATGTAAACTGTTTTTTTTTCTGTCATTGCATTTCAGCTGGACCTCCTAGAGAAGGAAATAAGTTCAAGGCAAATATACTGGAACTGCAGAATAAAAAAGGAAGAAGGGCTCCTTAAGGAACTGAGTTCTCTATTTCTTCATGTCCTTGATGCTGCAAAAGAGGGAAAGGCACAGAAGGTATGTGCATTGTTTTTACAGCTGGCTTCTATAAAGTTCTGTATGAAGGACTGCCCACAGGCATCCAATTGAAGGATTACTGATGCTGCACCCAGGATGGTGGTGGTCTGAATTCACATTACTTCCCTTCTCAATACGGTGCAAATCCAAAATGTGAATTGATGTGTTGTTACTTCACTGCAGCCTTTCCCACCTTCGAAGTTTGGTGTGTAGTCTCATAATAGAGCAACCACTGCTTCAAGTCAGAATGTGTCTATACAGTAGGGACAACTATTCTTAGTGATATCAGAAACAGATGAACTGTATTCGAGGTCTGCACAATGAAGTAAAATTTTTAAAAGGCTAGGAAAAAGCTCAAATTAGACAATCTCTTGCTTTCATCTGTCAAAGGAAACAGCTTCACAAGAAGTCACTGTTGTACAAGTTTGCAACGTTATCTTGAAATGCTCTCTCCCATTTCTTACAGATAAAATACAGGGGGGAAGTGAAAGACATTGAGGAAATGTGTCATTTTCTTGAAGGGTCCTCTCTGCAAGAAGCTGAGAGAAGAGCTTCAAAGTATTTCAGCAGCCAGCTGGGCACTGCATTACCCTTACTATTCAAAGGTACAAAAGCTACAAACAGAAAAGAGGGGAAGCAGGGTGTGTGATGTTTGCTCCCTCCCAGCATGTTAGCTTAAACTTCAGGAACTACTCATGCCCCCATGAAGCAAGATACAGGATCTGGTTATTTGGGCTGTTCTAAAAGATAAAGAGCAGAGATGTGGTGAAACATATTTAGGAAGCATATTATTTCAGGTTTGCTCTGTGAATTTCCATTATCAGATGGGCACTTCTGCTAATATTTGCTGCTTACAGCTGACAGAGATGAAAAAGAACAGGAAATACAGGTTCTGCTGGAGATCAGAAAGGCACTGGAAAAGCTGATGCAGTTTGTTAAGAAGATAGAAGAAGAAGAAAAGAGAATGTGTGTGCAGATTACACAGAGAGAGAAGCAGAGGGGATGCACATCAAGTACAGAAACAGTAACCAATGTGGTGCTCAGAAAGGTGAGGTCACTGCTGGGTTAGGCTGAATGTTCCTGGGGTCAGAGGACTTGTTAACCTTTGAGAAGCACAGACATATTGCACCCCAGGGTCACACAGTCCCATTTATTTCCTCCACTGTTTCTCTTAAATCCTCCCTTTTTGAACTACTACATTTAGGGTGGAGTTTTTGGCCCTTCCTGTCATCAGCTGTAGGTTTCGTGACAGTTCTGTGATGACTACCCAGACACCAGTGCCATGTAGCTGTCACACTAGTTTGTAGCCACAGTATGCAACAGAAAATGAAAGCTGGGACTTGAAGTACTCATATTTGTCTCATTTCTTCCAGGTTATAGTCGCTCTAGCCTCTGAATTTCAGGAATGCATGCTGAAACAACAAGCTAACGTGGAGACTGCATACACTAAGCTGGAATTTTTGAGGGACTTGTCAGACATCCAAACCCATCAGGCAAAGGTACTGACCTCTCTCTCAGGCAGATGAGAAGCAGTCATGCTACTTACTTTCTAGCAAAAGTTTGAACAGTTGCCATGTTCTGAGAATAATCCCTGAGAGTGCAAAAATAATGTTCAAATACACTTGAGTAAAAAAGCCCACAAGTTCCCCTCTGTTAAAGGGACCTTTCACATCCCATCCTTTGACCTGCAATGTCTCATGAATCGTAGACCTACATCCTCTTGACAGAGAGTCTTCCCATTAAGTCAATAGACTCAGAATCTGCTCTTCATATTACCTGGATTCCATATTCCATTTCAGTCTTCTTACATTAAAAAGCATAAAATTAATAGTCTTCCCTTTTCTTTGTCTTCCTCTTCTACTCTTCCATCCCCATGAGACAATAACCACTGACTGAATTTCAGCTTATTAATATAATTGAGATAGAATTATTAGACCAGAACGTTGAACAGAAAGCTTTTTATTACATGTATGACACCTAGAAATGGATTCCAGAGAAGCTGAGGATATTAAATGCAAGAAATTCAGTTCAAATCATTTGTCTTACAACATCCACAGCAGCTTGAAGGATGTAGAAAAATCAGAGTTGGGTGCTCCAAGACTGTAACCACTGGAACAGACTTCAAGCTGCTGAGACAGGCTCCTTGTAGAATCCTATTGAGTCACCAGTCAATCTGCATGGGATGTCTGAACCAACAATTCGAGGTTTTCACCAGAAGGCAAAGAATGCCAGGATGCTTTTCCAGTGAGATTTTTAACATGCATAAAACACAAGTTACATGTATTGTCCTGTGATGTTTCAGATGCTTTTCTGTGGGTCACAACACTGTTTTGAAAACTATGAGACAGCCAGATACTATGGCAGTAGTGGGATCTCACACAGTACGTGCAAGGCCATGGATCACAGTGTGATCCCACTGCTCAAGTCCATGGTTCAGATGCTGGAGGAAGATAGCAGAAGTTACGTATCATCTGAGACACCTGGTAAGAGAGGAGTTAAAGGTACTGTCAGTTACCTTATTTTACTCTGGCCTTTAAAAACATATTGGAACCTTTCAACTTCGAAAGGATAGAAAGAGGATTCTCCCTTCTGGCAGCAGCTGTCAGATACCTCAGTGAATCTGTGCTAAAGTAACAGTAATTTCACTACTGCTTTTACCATTTTTCCATCACTCTAGAAAGCACTGGTGATTTTAGCTACAATGGGAAGCCTGCAGAATAGAATGGCTTGGGTTGGAAGGGACCTCAAGGATCATCAAACCCCAACCCCCCTGTCACATGCAGGGCCACCAACCTCCATACTCAACAGATTCATCAGCATTTTAGAACTAATCTGTGATTATTTTAGATGAGACTGCAATAAAATAATTGGTGCACAGAATTAAATAGCCATTCTTTTTTGAAGCAGGGCGGCCTGTGGTTGTTTTTATTGTTATAAAACCTTGCAGAGCAGACAACTTAAATTTACTGTCCTCTTTGGAGGAAACACTGTAACAGTGAAGGACAGACTCAGAATACAGAATCACACCAATTTGGCTGTCGATTGAGCCTGAGGCACACATGTCATCACTTTTCTAGGCCTTACTTGAAATGTTTAGGGAGAATGAAGCTTTGGGGATTGCCGAAGAACCCTGAGCTCTGCACCACTCTTGAAAGAACTGACAATTCATCAGCAGCTTTGGTTCTATACTGAAGAATGACAAAAATGTTATGAAGTGAGGAATGCAGTGAAATGAAGACACTTGAAACAAAATGAATTAGTCTAACAAGATTCTGTTGTTCTTTGTAGAAACAGCAAGTTCTTCTCAGAGTAAACAAGATGCCTTCTCGAGTCAAGAAGGAGAACTAATAGTAGTGGATTCTGCAGCCCTCTCCAGGAGGGAGTTTGTCGCATATCAGTATGGCATCTCCTTGCTGCAGTTTCTCAGACTTCACATTGATGTAAGTTTTTAAGATGCTGGTATTTAGTAATCAGTTCTTCAAAAAGAACAGTTATCTAAAAAATCCTTCAGCCAACAAGCTGCAAAGCATCTGCCAATTATAAAGTAAAATCAAGTTGAAAAAGACTGATCTGCAAACAGCAGGAGATAGAATTTGTGTTTTCTCCACAGTGATGTAGACTGTTTTGAGATCAAATTTCTGTTGCCCAAGATCCACGGTCCGTTCTTGTATTTGCTGTGTAATCCCTCCTATGCACATCACCCAGATCTTGCATTACCTAATTGTTGCATACTGAATGATATTAGGATAAAGCATATTTCTTTTATAATTTGGAGCAAGGCATTTCTTATTTTCATTTCACAGTTCGTAGCACAGTAAGGCTTCATTCAAGGTAGACTGTCCAGGGTCTTTCATAGAAATATAAAATAAATAATCATAAAAATAGTGATGCCTACAGTCAGGGCTCTGGGACAAGAGTACACTTAATTTATTTCATTAGAAAACTGGCAAGATGAATTGCTGCAATACGTGAGGGTTTTTTTAAACAGCTCCCATTTCCCTGTGGCATTTGTTGGCTCTGTTGGCACTGCAAAACAAAGGTGACATTTAAATGACTATATATCCCACTAACCCCTCTGACTTTGCAGGTCTGATGTGCATGCACAGTTTTTACAGAAGCAATTTGCCTTCCCTTTGCAGGCTCCAGAAGTTAACCTGTGTGTTGCCTCCAGTATTCCTCTCTGTAATGCCACAGGCAATGCCTTCAGGAACTCTTTCTTTTATCAGGTTTGTCAACTTCACATCTAACCAGCCTACGTAATGCTTTTATATACATTAAGTTATGGACCTAGGAAATGAACTGCAGGAAGGCTTCATATTTTTAAATCATTATATGTTTGATATGAATGTAAGACCCTTAAAGGTTAATGGCATGCTCTGGATTTCTCTGAATGTGAACTTAATAGAGCACTGCAAAATACAGAGATTTAATAAGTGTCTAATGTGGGGGTCAAACCCAGAGCACATTATTGTGGTTACCCAGTCTCTCACGTTCAGATTACTACATTTTCTATAGGTTACCTTTATCAGCATTTTATTTGCTATAATCAGATACACAAAATAATTTTTGTATTCTAAAAGTGAAATATTAGAGAGAAAAACTTTCTAATGTTCATGATACACGGAGATAGAACTGTCTAGAAACACAGTGTGAGAATGCTTTAGATTTCACGCATAAGAAAGTGTCCCAAAATGAAGTCTTATGACAATGCTGTGTTGTTTATTACATGGATATTCCCCATATTCTCTGAATCTTAATAACTTTTCTAAAATCAAAACCAAACCCCTGCCAGAATTATATCTCTTCAGTTGACCATTGGCTGTGCTCAGCTCAGGATATTTGTTCTTTTTCAGACTTCGAAGAACAAACTGTTCATCCTGAGGGATTGTCTGGGTTCTGTTGGAAGTTTCCTCCTGCTCCTTGTGCACTGCTTTGCTCATATCACAGCTGCTGACTTCAGCCAAGACACCAACCCAACCTTTCTGAGGCTTTTTTATCAGGTAGCTCTGTGTGCTCCAACTGTAATTACATTACAGTGATATTTGGAAAACATACACCAGCTATATACGTATGGATTTATTGAGAAATAAGAATGGAACAGCAGCGTTCTTCCCCTAACTTCTCAATACAAGGCAGCCCTTTCCCTCCAGCCTTCAAAAGAGTGCACTTTGGTATTGCAGGAGATGCACAGTCATCTTTTTCCTCAAAGATATCCCTACTGTGCACAAAGTGATTTTAGGCCCCTGCCAAAATCTGCCTTTTGTAAAAGGTGATTTTCCTCATGATTGTCAAGAACAACCTACATTGCCAGCTTCTGCTGGGTACCACATTCTCATCCTGCTTCTATCTTGAACAGCTGCATGTTAACCACACTGCTGAATATATTTGTAGGCTACATCAAATACCTACGAGACCAGTAATGTTTTGGGGGTGATTATTAGGATATCAAGACAAGTTTTTGTTTGACTTGCTCTACTCATCATCTGTACTAATCTCTGATCAGTGGGTAGTTTTAAATGTCACGTTCAACTGCTTCCAGGTATTCAAAACTGTTTCTCTCTCTTTCTAGGCACTAAAGACTTGCCTTGTTGAGATGTTCTCTCTCAGACTCCAGCTGTCAGCAGTTCTCCAAGGTAATAAATCCTCTGGGATAACTCAGATGTTGCTGAAGGAGGAGCCATTCTCCAAGGAAGAAATAAGTCTGATCTCCCAGCTTTTTGAGGTGAAAGGGAAAAACCTCACAGAAATTGAAGCCTTTCAGAAGATAAGACAGACTGAGTCCTGGTCTGGTTGAAAGCTCACCATCCTTTTTTTCCATACTTCATTACAAAATGGCAATTAAAAGCTGCTTATAGATATTAGGGCTCCCACATTTGCAGCCATCAATTCCCAACAAACATCTGTTTCAAATCTAACAGCCTCACAAGTGGTAGCACAAAATACCATTTTTACCTGGAGAAAAGACCCTCATATCAGAAAAAAAATTACTTGGCCTCATACAAATCACTAGGACAGCAAAAAAAGCAGTACTATGAAAATTTAAGTAAAGAGTCTATTAAAGGTTTTAAAGTTAACACTGATCTGCTCTCTGCGTTTCTGTGCTCACTGAATGACAAGTTTGAGGAACCACCAAACGACAGCTTGTTTGAGAAGAGAAAAAAAAGCATTTCCTCCATGCCTTAGGCAGCTATAAAAAGGGCAGCTTTGGGTGGAGGATTGATTTGTGATGGTGTAGTTGAATACAAAGCAAATCATGACACCTTTTCATTATGACCTCACTTTACACTACAAAGCCAATCTTCACATCTACACATTCTGCTACATCTGGGCAGGTTGTATGAAGATTTGCTGCCTGAGAATGTCAGAAAGACTGATTACTTCTCCCTAAACTATCACCACCTTCTGGATAACAGAAGTTACATTTCAGTGAAATTAATCTAACTTGGTCTCATGAAAAGCCTACTGCTGTCACTAACAGCAGCATTTCTACTGGCTGATTTTAAGCACTCAATGCCTTTAGCTCAGAAGAGGAAATCTGTACTTACTTATCTCCTTCAGAACTTGAGGATAAAGTAGATGCATTAACTGAAAAGATACCATAGAGAACAAACACCATTTTTCAATAATAAAAGCAAACATTTGCTTTTTGACTTTTCATACCGGAATCTATGAAAGAACAAGAACTTTAAAATTATGCCATGACCACTGAGCAGCCTCACATTAACGCTGTTAAATCACTGTTGAATCATTCAACATGAAGTTTTCAACACTGAGAAGTGGGTGGGTTATTACTGCTTTCTCAATTATGCACTCATTCTGTCATCTTCACCCTACACTGAGATCTCACTAGGAAAAAAAAAAAAAATTAAAATGAATGGGTTACGCTGCTGGAGGACAGAGCTCAGTCATCAAAGCTGCAAGAATTAGTTGGAAACACTACTGCTGACTCTCTGTGACAAAGAAGCCTCCCACCTCACGTCTTCTCCTTTATTCAGTTTATTCAGTGCCATACAGATCACAGCATTTGCACAAAGAGCCGACTTCAAAACAAAGTCTTTTAAAAAGGAAAGCCTCTATAGTATGAGCAAAATTGTTGTTTTGGTTTTTGTATCATCTACTAAACTCTATTAATATCAAGTTTGACTTGCAATGTGATTTTTTTCTGAAAAAAATACAGCAAGTTGTGGTGAAGCATGACAGGTGTTACCTTACTTGAGAAGAGAAATATAGAACTCAGCCTTATTAGTTATCACCATCCACATTGTATTTGAAAGTTAAGATAGGATCCAGTTTGAGTAACTGTGGCTTAATACAAATGTGCTGTGCTTTTTTTTTTTTTTTTTTAAATTAAACTCCAACTACAAAGTTACCTGAAATCTACACTTATAATTTTAATCATTTATTTGACTTTATTTATACAGACAGCCCTCAAGGCTTTAAATAGCTCCTGGTTGTCTTCTTTTACAAAGCCTCTCTTTCTGGACTGCACATTAGTCATTTTCATCTCATTTGCTGACGAGGTAGCAAGGGAGGACTACAGCAAGAAGAAATGACTGCAGGAAGCAGTCATATGTATTTACACAAGCTATTTTGACAACAAGCTTGTTGAGCATTTTCAAGAGATTAAGCAGCAAGACAAGCTACCACCATTCCTTTTACCCTCGTGGCCCAGTTTAAGGAGCAGGAAGCATTGGGCTAGGAGACAAGTCAGTAGGAAAGTCAGAGCAAAGCCATCGTGCTGAGTGGCTGCCACAACTGAGTTAAATAAGGTATCCTAGAGCACAGCTCAGAAGCCCAGTAGCATTCCAATGAGCCCTTTCTTACTGAAAGCATAGTCTCCATCTCTCCAGAGTTCTGACTGAGTGAGAAGACAGCTAAAGTGACTCACATGGTATAGGAAAAGCTTCCTGGGGGACCAGCACTGCAGAACAGGCATCCTTTGATAAATACTCCATCCATCGAGAAGGTGATGTTTGCTGTGCTGCTCACTGGAGAGCTACACCATCATCTATCCATCCCTCTCCTGTCCATGGGCTGGCTTCTTCTGACAGGTGAGCTATAGGCTAGGAACCAGAAGCTCAGATGGAGCCACAGGACCACTCTTCACAGCTGCACACAGCAGAGCTTCACACATTGTGAGGTGCAGACATTTTGCTCCCAGTGCAATTAACGCTGCTGCTCTTGCTACCTTGCCAGAAGGAAGCAGACTGTCTGCTCATCCTCAGCTCTAAGGGTGTATTTATTTATTACCAAGCTTCCTTGACTCATGTTTTGACCAAATAGCTTTTTTTAAACTCCCTTCAGGCACCAAGAGGGGATTGGACAGCTTTTTAAAAGAAAACATGATTAGATTTATTGATATATATGCATTTCCTTTTTAGCTTACAAGTAGCATCTCACATTAATTTTCAGTCTTGTAAACATTGTTAAAATATTAAAACGTTATTTAAAAACCCAGAGTTTCAGTAGTACAGAGTAAGAGGATAGGGAACAGACAGTAAGTACATTCTCTTCTCATGAAGCTCTGTAGCACCAGCCTTCATCCCACAGCACAGCTCAGTGTTAGAGGCTGTTGGAACAGAGAAGCCACAGATCTACCGCTTGGTATTGATCCAGTGGTATCTATCAACACGTGGTCCTGGGAAAGCAACAGTTGGCCTGAAGGCTTTGTAAGCCCTGTGCTGGGCATAGGATGAGCCACTCGTGTGTGTCTTCCTATGAAGATACTGAGACCAGGACTGTATGGGTGTCTTGCAGTAGTCAAACTAGACAGCAAGAAATGAGATGGCATTAAGATGTGTCTGGGCAAGAAAAAGGAGATAAGTCTGGCCAACAGCTGTTAGTCTATCACACCTTCGTGAAGGAGCCTCCAGGACACAGACGGTGGCCTTCACCAAGAGGGACAGACCATTACCACATGTTTACCTGGTAGACGCTGTTGGGATTGCTGACGGTAGGGATAGCTTTTGGTTCCCTGTTGAAGCTCTCCTCGTCCGAAGAGGTGCCAGAAGGATAGTCTAGAGCTGCTCTGTCAACAGCATAGTTGATCTGCTGCGAAAGCTCTGGGTTCTCCTCTCCTTCAAAGTTAGCAACTGTGAACGGCCGGTTCTTCTCTCCATACCTGGAAGCAACTGTGTTTGTGCCACACAGCTCTGGACCAGCAGTGCGGATGCTACTCACTGACATTACCAAGGAAGCACACTCTCAGCCTCTACTAATGGGCTTGGAGAGGATGAGGTTCCCACAGAACACTTGACAAATGATGGTGTCAGTCACAGGTTCAACTCACCTGCAACACACTTCAAATGGATCAACCCACAGCGTCATCTCTTTTGGCAAACCAAGCTTGTTGAAGTCCACGTTACTCTCCACACAAGCTTGCTCCAGCAGCGGATCTCTTGCCTGATGTTTGTTTATCCTTATACACCTAGGTAAGAACACCAGTGCAGGTGGAACATTAGATTTCACTGCCACTTTGCAGTTCTGCTCCAAGAAACAGGATAAAGTCCACCATATTTCATCTATGACACAGCTGGCCTGGTGGTGCAAACTTTCATTTATAGAGGCTATCAGAAAGTTAGACAGCAACTCCACCATTTTCAGAAGCTTAATTTATTATAGAAGTCAGTTTAAGGCCACCTGTCCAGCACTCAAGAAGTCAGGCCCTCTCCCCTTCTCTTAAGGGTCCTCTTACCTGAAGGCCTGTCCTCGGGATGGATTGTCCAAGTACCAGTGATTCTTGTACTTTTCAAACAGCAGTGTTGTCAGCTTAGCTGCAAATCTCTCTATTTTGTGCTTGCTCAGCTTGTCTTCCCTTTTTATCAGCCTCGTGATGAAGAAGACCGTAGCAGCAATTTCATCCTTCATTTTAAATCCAAGTGCTTTAACTGTTGGAAGGTCATCAGGAGAGATGAGACACTACACTGGATCAATTTAATGGCATTAAGGTGCTATCAGGTTCCAAGGAGAGATGCTAAAACCCATAACCCATCAGATAAAGCTTAAATAAGCCGAAGTACCAAATACGTGGATACTTCAGGTACCACAGCAGTTCGATAGATTTCTAGAAAGCACTCACAGTGCACTTGTTAAAATGTAAAAGCTTAAAAGGTCTTAGTCCTAGCAGCATTTATGAATTGCAGTCAACATCCAGCAGTACTTACAGAGCTACTTCACACACCACAAACATTACCTTCTCAGACCAAAGTTGTTGAAAACCTGAGATATATTTCATGTACAACTTCAGATAGCCACACAAGAAACAGATTTAATGCTACAAAAACCTATGCAGCTTTTGCTTGCCTTTTTTTTTTATTAAAAAAAAAAAAAAAAAAAGAAGAAAAACATAGGAAAACTCCTCCCAGAAACACCCAACCCTTCCCTCACCATTGCACCACCATATCTTGCTCAGGTTTTATATCCAGCTGGCCTTGAGGGCTGTAGCAGCATTCAGGTGTGCTCCATTAGTTGATCAACATGCGGGGCTCCAGGCTACATCCACTCTAGGTGGTTTTATCCCAACATCAGCTTCCTCTGCTAAGGTATGTTTAACAGATTTTCATCTCTATCAGTCTGCTAGTTAAACACCAGTTTAATACTTAAGTGAGTAATTTTAATAAGTTGTCACAAACTCATTTTGCTGCCATTGGTGGAATCTGTGCAGCATTGCTCCTTTCCCCACGAAGCCCTCGTTTGGTGTGCCTGGGGAGGTGGTGGAGTCACCAACCCTGGAGGTGCTCAAGGAATGTTTAGATGTTGTGCTGAGGGACGTGGATTGGTGAGAGCTATTGGTGGTAGGTGGGTGTTGGAATGGGTGATCTTGGAGGTTTTCTCCAACCTTGGTGATTCTGTGAATCAATTCTAAAGATCGGATGACTCTGTATTTATTGCATTTATCAATGTTCACGTTTTCTGCTGACTCTAGTTGTTTTTTGTTGTGGTGGTATTTCACAGAGGATGTGAATGACTCTTTTAAAGAGTTCAAAGCAGGGCAGTTCCTGGAATGTGAGTGCTTCCTTACTGGCTGCAAGTTGTGCTAGGGGAGGTTCGGGTTGGATGTTAGGAAATATTTCTTCCCCAAGAGAGCAGTCAGGTGCTGGAATGGGCTGCCCAGGGAGCTGGTGGGCTCACTGACCTGGAGGTGTTCAGGAAACATTTAGACATGGCACTGGGACCTGGCTTAGTTCGAAATACGGGTGGTAGGCAGACAGTTGGACTGGATGATCCTGGAGGTCTTTTCCAGCCTTGCTGAGTCGATGATTCTATGCTTCATTGCTTAAAGGCAGGCAATAAGCTGATGTGTTCTCTTCCTCCCCTTCTGCCTGTGGAATTTGTGCCACCAACGCCGGATATCAGAAACCATTCAGACAAAATGACAAATTAAGGTGAAAAGAGCTGAGCGTTTAAACAGGTTCTCGATGTGGTTGTAGGTGTTGTAGCCAAGCAATTCGAGCGCTCACAGGGCTGCTTGGGGGCTGAGCAAAGCGTCCACTGATGGTTTGCAGACTCCCTTCCTCCTTCCTCCAGCTCCAACTTGTTCAGGCAGGCCCCGTGAGTTGGGAAATTCTGTGGTAAAAGAAGTGACCAGATGGCACAAAGGACGGTCAGAGAGGCCTGAATGCCTGCAACACCTTTACGTGTTGAGTTCATTGTTCCCATAGCCAACAAGTGCTGTGAGCCAGCCCTAAACAAACTCTTCACCTGAGAAACCAGGCTGGTCATGCCATAAGTGCTGTTTCTTGCACGTGAAGGGGCCAAACCCAGGACCACACCAACTTCCTGCATCAGACAGGGAAAGAAAAAGAAAGAAAAATTAAGCAAAGTTCTTGGCAACCTGTCTGGCTGGCTCTAATTATTAATACTGCCACAGAAACGAGGCTATGAGAATGCTTTAACTTGGTGTTTTTACAGTCATTCATGAATTCAGAACTTCTGTTAGTGACAGAGAAGCCAGAATGGCAGTGGGCATTTCTGAGCTCCCATTTCATTGACGAGTAGAACTGTCTCTTTTAATTAGGCTTAATGACTGAACTAAAATCCTTCATTCTGTTGTCAGTTGTCACTGAACGCATGAAAACACGGCCTCCAAAATACAGCCTCTCCTGCTTGGAGAATAAAGGAAGTGTCAAAGAGAAAATGTGAGCCCTCCGTCCCCATGTGAGATTTGTAAAGCAACGCAACCAGTTGTGCTCCCACCCATTCCCAGCTGTGTCCAAGCTGGATCTGTTGGCATCCCAGCAGTTCTGCAAAGAGCATTATGAACAGCCAGGAGTTCTGATTGATGAGTTAAATAAATGAGCACACGTGGATGCCTTTGGCCAAGGGGGGCTGCTGGCTTCTTTAATCATTACAGGGAAGAAGAAAATAATAATATTGGTACAATACTAGAAAACACTGCATTATTATCCCTGGATATTCATGGGGTCATGGAATCAGATCATAGGATCACAGAACGGCCTGGGTTGCAAAGGAGCACAGTGCTCATCCAGCTCCAACCCCCTGCTGTGTGCAGGTCGCCAACCAGCAGCCCAGGCTGCCCAGAGCCACATCCAGCCTGGCCTTGAGTGCCTGCAGGGATGGGGCATCCACAGCCTCCAACTCTGGATGTATTCAGAGCTCACTGAAATCAATGGAAATCCGTCCAAAGGCTTGAAGTAGAATTCGGGTCAGGCCTGAACTCAGCAGGAGCATTCTTAGCTGGATTAAATTGTGGGTCTCCTGGTCACCAGGCAAGCCTAGGCATGAAGTGCAAAGGGAAGAGTCAGATGTAGTTTCTCTAGTAACTGCAGGCCAAACCTAGAGCAAACAGTTTCCCTTAGCACACTGCTGGCAGGAGCCAGCTCTGCAGAAGTTTTTGCATTTTTCATATCGAGTACCAAGAGAGCTAAGGGCAGCTTGCTTGTGGCAACCTTCCTTCTCCACGCCGCCTGCTTTTTGTAGATGATCAACTACGGACACCTTCAGGTAAGCAGCTGAAGTCACAACTACTGATGTAAGATCAAGGAGCGTGAGTTGCTTCATTTTGGGAAAGCATCCCAGATGACAATCTCCTTAGAGAAAAGGCCTCTCCATCTGCTTTGTCAGAGGGTGGGTCTGTCTGTGCGGAGGCCTCCTTCTATGCCACCTCAGCTCCTCTATGACTTAAAAGCAGCCTGAGGCTGCGGGTATCACCCCAGAGATGTGCTGGACCGTCAGATGGAGCATCAAGCCTGGATGACACCCCCTGCAGCTCTGGCCCAACCCGCAGCCATTTGTCCACAAGAGAAGGGAGAAACTTGTGCTCCGTATTGACTTTGCCCATAGAAACCTCTTCTGCAACAAAGCTCCCCATCCCAGAGCTGTGCGGTCGGTTCAGAGCTGGGTCCATCCTCCAGGCACCAGCCCTGAGTGCCCATGGTGACAGAATGTACACAAAGGGCTGACCCACAGCCGGCTGGGGCCACTCCAGCACAGCCATCCATGGGGAGAGATGGGGACCAGGTGCCCCTGTAGGGTCCATGCCATCCCCATGTCTGCCTGGGAAAGTGGTGCCCTGTGGATGGAAAGAAAGGAAAGAAGAAGTTAGCCGTTTCTCTCTTCCCGTTAATTCTTTTTGAGCATTTTATTACGAATTCAGCCCCTAGCAGGATTTTCACAAGGTAAGCTTCTTAAGGGTAAGTCCTGAATTCTTTTTTTCTGCATTTTAAGAATATGGCAGTTATGGTTGAAAGCTAGCAAAAAAAAAGTCTAATTTGCAGGCAAAGTTCTCCCTGGCTTACAGGCTCTGTCTCATTGCTGAGTTAGCAGCAGCCTGATAAATCTATATAAAATAATTTTATGCTATTACTAGTTGCATACACATTCATTAGACACGAGGCACAATTAATTATAACTACTTCTGCCTATTCCACCTTGTTCTGCTGACCAGATTTTCCTATTTCTTTGGTAGCACTGCAACGTTTGGGGGGCTGACAACCACCTCTGCCTCTGTTTCTGTATCTCTGGGGAAAAGAGAGAGCTCTGGATTTAGTGGAGTAGCTCTAAGGGTGGTATGACCAATGTTTTCTGACAATGCCAACTGTTGCTATAATAACACATGGAGTACTTTAATATTATTGGAAGTGCTTTCCTCTTTTTCCAGGTTTGAACTCCACAGCACCATCACGAGAGCAGTGCTTGGTTTGTAGGCAGTGTAGTTAGCTGATTGTACCCAGTGCCCCACAATCACTAAATTCACTGCCATCAAAACAAGGCACAGGACCCCGCATTACAGCCTCACTGCATCCTTATTCCTAGCGCAAAAAGGGTTAATGTTTCTTTGTTTACATCCTTATTTCCAGTAATGTTAGCTGCCCAACAGACATTGGTATCTGTTGCCAATATCAAGTGAAATATTAGATTTGCTTAAATATATGGTCTGATTTTTGGGTGGTCCTGTGTGGAGCTGGGAGCTGGGCTCAGTGAACCTTACGGGTCCTTTCCAACTTGGAATGTTTTATGATTCTATGCTAAATTGGTGCTAAAATCCTTTGGGACATTCCTGACAAGAATGCTGTCTGCTATGCTGAAGTCATTGAGTTGCATGAAGAATTTTGGTAGACTCGATTGTTGATGCACAGGAATGGGCTGAGAACGTGTTCTGTTCTGCCTTCAGCTGATCTGTCAGCTACAAAGAAAACCATTTGCATTCAGCTTTCATGTCTGACTTAACAAGCCAGTAAGCCAAGAGGGTTTTAAGCACTGATTAAATACAAAGCTAAGTGAACCTACAAGTGGTTTTCACCCTGCCCACTTTGCTTAACGTTCAGTAATTATAATAAGGGGGAAAATACAAACTTAATAATACTACTGTAATGTTGGGGGGAAGGGTGTTGTTTGTTTTCTTTTTTAGAAAAGCCCAAATTTCATACAAGTAGGAAGAGGAAGGGAGGAGCTCATCCATCAGCCTGGTTACTAGGCAGTGTAGTTAGCTGATTGCCAGAGCACCAATCACTAACCACACAGCCAGGTAAAAAGGCTGGGGAGACACCCAGTGGGAGCACGCAGCAATTCATCTTCTGCAAATCTCACAGCAAATCTTTTCTTCTTCCCAAAGTTTGTAGACGTGGCCTGTGCTCATCTCAGCCTTGGGCTTCCCAAACTTTGCATCCGCCTACACGTGTTGAAGAAATGCTCAGCCCCATGAGCATTTTAATCAAGACAAACGTTTTTATCATCACTGCACAGCAGGTGACAGGGTCGTGCCAGCAGAGCGGGCAGCGCCGTCCTCAGGCTGTGGGGCAGGATTGGAGCCACCAGATGGAGAGGGGCCATCAGAGCGCAGCCCCACGTGGCCCCACAGAGCCTGATGGGCCCCTCGTCTTTGCTGGATCGAGCCCAGCTGATGTGGAGTTTGCCCGCATCTTCTGGAGCACAGCCGTGCTGCCGCCGCTGTCTGAGTCCTCCCTGTGTCCCACCAACCTGCGGCGTGAGGGACCTTCGTCCCCTGGGCTGAGCCCGGCCCACAGACGGACCCCGTCAGCAGCTCACGGCGTGCAGAAAGCCGAAGCAAAAGAAAAATACCGACAGCAGGTAAGAGCTGCTCAGCCCAACTCTCTTCTCGTCGCCATTCCTGATCTTTGTGCGTCCTTCGGTGGAGCTTTGGAACTTTGGAAATGACATGAAGAGCAGTTCCAAAAGCAGCCTGGTCCTGGCTAACAGTTGTGCAGACGACAGCTGGGTGTGCTTCCAAGTCACTGATGGGATCTGTGGATAGAGCCCTTTACTGAAGCCACATCACTCTAACCCATGTATTAATGTCCCACGTATGTATCACAAATGCACACTAGTAGAAACGAAGACAACTAGCATTAAATACGTAATAACGTGGCCTGAATCTGCAATTATACCATGTTATTTTTTGGTACAGGACATGCTATGAGCTTCAGGTATCCAATAAGAAAATGAAAATCTATGCTGAATGATGCACGTGGCAAAATGGCCATTGTATTCAGAGCGTTCCTTTCGCCAGGCTGAGCTGCACGTCAGTCATTCTCATGGGCTTTGTAGAGCATTTCATGGTCAGCAATGAAATTTCAGAGTTCTTAACACCGTAAATCTGAGAAATCAGTGTAACCCATTTAAAAGAGGAAGCCCTGGCATTGCCTTACCCTTGAAAACTCAAGATGCTCAGGCTGGCTCTCAGCTTCAGTGAAGAATTTCAGGTTTACACCATGAGCATCGCGTGCTTTGAGCTCATTTTTTTTCTGAGCTCATTTTGGTAAACGTTTCTTCTCAGGCCAAGAAGAAAGAAGAAATACTGGCTTTGCTGAGGAAACAGAGAGAAGAAAGAATTGCGGTACGTCTGATTGCTTTGGGCCATGTTCTGATTGCTTTGGGCCATGTTCTGGTTGCTTTGGGCCATGTTCTGGTTCCTTTGGGCCATGTTCTGGTTGCTTTGGGCCGTGTTCTGATTGCTTTGGGCCGTGCTCCAGCTGTGCCCTGAGGTGTGTGCATCCTTACAGTGCAGCTCCCAGGTTTGGTTGGATCTGCTGAAAGAATCCTCACAGCCCCTTTGCTGTGCTCTGAGCGCTGACGTTTCTCCCACCATCGTTTCCTTCAGGTCTGAGTCACACAGTATGGAGCAGAGATGGGTGAGGTTTTATCCCATACAGGGTTAAACTTCTGTCCTTCTGCAGGGCCACGTATCCCAACTAATACAACTGAATTACATTTGATAGAAGTGGAAAGAACTAATGATGATCAGAGGGTCATTGTCTTTTCAGAAAGAGCTGATTTCTCGTCCACATAAACCGAAGATGAAAAGTAACCAAGTAAGGTAACGAAAACACCAAAGCTTTCCTGTCTGAATAGTCAGGATCTATGTTGGGAGATGTTCTAATTGTTCTTCATGTGTGAAAATAACTCGGTTTTATCCTATATTAACACTTGTCATGACAAAACTTAGAAGTGGAAAGGAGGGGAGTGCTGCTGTGTTCTGTTCTTTACTTCATGTGTGCTCCGTTTGTTTATCAGTAGGTCGTAGAATCGTTTGAGTTGGAAGGGACCATTAAAGTCAATGCAGAGCTTCACTAATCTCTATTCTTTGCAGCAGGCAGAAGGCACTTGAAGCAGAACGTGAGGATCAAGAAGCAGTAAAGGCCCTCAGATAGTTCAGCCCAATCCTGGAGGTGACAACCTGCACTGCTCAGGCATCCCTGCTTTGGTCACATTTCTTGTTCACACCGAGACACAGCACGACTGACAGCACTGGGATGGGTTTGCAGCAGCTTCTCAACCTAGCCCAAATTTCTCCGTGCTGCTGAAGTTAAAATGAACACTTAGTTTGGAAAACTTTCTGAGCTGTGGTGCCCTGTTGTGCTGGTGGTGGTTTTGGAAGCCCTCTCTATTGCTCCCATGTCAGAACCGCTTTGTGTCCTACAGCACTTTGTTCCCAGTTGGATTCTTCTATTGGAAGAGACCAAATATAAGTAGCAGAATCTACAGATTCCCATCAGTAATTGCAGAAAACATAATGCTGCTGCTTGCCATGGATGTATTCCAATGTTTTCTTTCCTTCAGAGCCAGTACAGAAATGTTTTCCAATGGATTCAGCAGACGTGCATCCTGGTGTAGATGATTTCCTTTGTGTTGGGTGCTATTCTGAGAACCCCGACGTAGGTGGAGCTTTAAGACCAGGTCAAAGGCTCACGTTCAGCCCTAAATCCAGGCCGTGTCAGTTCAGGTGCTCAGTTATTCCTTGTATTCAATCCATATGATAATAGTAATGGTGAAAATGGTCATCTTCATGGATATGCCATGCTTGGAAGTGTTGTTCCCTTCCCTTCCTTTTTCCCTTTCCCTTTCTTTTTCCCCTTTCCTCCCTTTCCCTTCCCTGTCTGTGATTTGTTTGGAAAGTTACCCAGCAGAGAAGTCTGGGCAGTGATAGTGTTACCCAGGTGTACTGCAGTACGACAGTGCTGCCTTTCTCCTTCAGATGCTGAATGATTTTCTTCCATAAAGGCATGACACATTTGCCTCTCATTTTCACATCAAATCTAAATGTTTTGCACGAACTTTGTCTTTTTTTCTGATTTAAAGACAGGATGCAGAGTCCTCTGGGTGGGGAGATGTGGAGGGAGGAGGAATGGGGACTCAAGGGGAGCGGGGTCCTGCAGTGAGCCATGGCCAGTGCTGGGCTGGGGGTGAGGGCAGCCCCACAGCTGCTCCCTATTGGCACTTCCTCAGCTGAGGCTTCAGATCCTCCTCCTGCCCTGCAAGCAGAGCACCAGGCAGGGACCCAGCCAGCTCTGCCTGGGGGAGCAGTGCCTACAGGGTGTGAAATCCACAGCATCTCCTCTGATCCCAGAGACAGCACACAGCAGGAACCACGCTGGGAGTGCAGCAGGGCGAGTGCCCCCTCAGCTCCAGTCCATCCCCATTCCACCTCCCCTTGCAGCCCAGGAGGGCTGGGTCTCCCTGGGGCCTTTCACCTCTCACTCTTTTCCCCTTGGTTCAGTTTCTGGGTGTTTTTGCACAGGAAGTCTGTTTTTTGTTTTTGTTTTCCTGGGGATGTGAGGACTCAAAGCACAGTGGTTGGCACATGTGCATGTTCTGCCTTTCAAGTCAAGCTGAAAACAAGCCAAGCTCTAACTGCTAGGTTGGAGGAGGTGGATTTCCTTCCCCAGAGCAGCTGTCCATGTGTCTCAGTCCTAAGCTACTCTGTCTGCTGCCCTCTCTGCCACCCTTCTGCCCTATTTAGCAGAGCCCATCGCCTCTTTTGGGACAGAGGTGAAGGTAAAATGGGAAACAGGTGACCAGCACCCATGGGGCAGCCCGCCCTGCCTTGGGATGGGCACCATTACTGTTGATCTGACTTTGCTCCTCACTCTGTGATGGGGACTCTGATTTCCCTCTCCCAGGGATGGATGTGAAGGGAGGGCATGAAGCTGACAGCACCAGGCTCTGTCAGGCTGGGAGGTCAAAGGCACAAACCAAAACACCAAGGAAGCACAGAGCACTTTATTGATGGTCAAACATTGGCACTGCTGTTACAGACAACTCATGGTCTCCACTTAGAGAGATATTTAAAGCCCCAGCAGGGAGCATGGATAAACAAGAACCATGCACCCCAGCTGCTTTTGTTTTCCTGAAGCAGCAGTGCTGCTCTTACACAAGAGGGCAGAGGAGGTGCATGATGTGCTCCACATCCTCAGGCCGTTTTAGCCTGCTGCAGGCAGCCCCTGGGAGCACAGCAGGAAGCTGCAGGCTCAGCCCTTGGTAGCAGCTCTGTAACCATGTAACTGGTGTGAGAGCTGAATAAATGCAGCAGGGCCTTTGGCAAACCGTGTCTTCCCTGCAGCCTCCGCTCAGCTCTGCTGCTGCCTTCGATCCAAGTGGAACAGAGAGCACTTGCTCAAGCATTTCCCTGCAGAGCTTCACGCTGCTGTATGACAAAGCTCAAGCACCCATGCAGGGCGCTCAGCTGGATTCTGCACGGTGTCAGGCATACAGGAGCACCAGTTACACTGGATTAAGTCATAATTGTGCTCTTAACAGAGACTGGGAGCAGAGTCCACAAGCACATGCCAAGCAGCATGCATAGGGCTGGCCTCTCAGCCAAGGCAAGGCTCTCTCACAGTAGCAGCTGCCAAGAAAAGAAAAATTGCACCACCAGCCTCATCCTTCCCTCTCCCCCACCAATTGCATTCTTCTTCCCCCTTTTCTAAAGTTACCCTTTCTGTGGGAACCTTCACCAAGTACATCAGCATCCTGCAGGACAAGGAGATCATTGATATGCCCCAGGTAAGGAGGAAAAGAAGGCAGATAGCACCCAGCACTGCTGCACGCTGACCAAGCTCCCTACCTGAGCTCCTGGCAGCACTGCTGGAGATCACGCACAGCTTCATCCAGAACAAGGGTGGGACCTACAAGCTCTTCAAGCACCCCAAGGTAGAGAGCCTCACTGAGACATGTGGGTAGCTGGAAATGCAGCCAGCCAGGCGCCGGAGCTCAGGACCTTCCTCAAAGCAGTATATAGTGAGCTCTCCTCCCACCCCCTACCCCAAAGATGAGTTCCCCCAGCCCACACCTGGCCAGCATCAGAGAGGAGCCAGCCCACCCCCAGTGGCCAAGAGGGGACAGCTCTGTAAAGAAAACTTTCCTCACCCAGCAGCAGCATCACATCAAGGCCTCTGCCTGAGCGATGGAGCACTGCAGGAGCTGCAGAACACTGAGCACAGCCCCTCCAAGCTCTGCCTCCCACCTTCCAACACGGGGGTAGAGTACCACCAAGAAGCAGCCCCCACCTTCCTCACAGCCACAGCCCAGAGGTGCTTCTCCGGTGCTTCTCTCTGGAATCTGCCACCACCTCCTTCCCGCAGGAAGATGCTAAAGAAACACAAATAAACTGAGAACTAAGCTGCCACACCTGCACGATTCAACAGCACTGCTCACCATCACGCTGCTTCTCCACACCCAGGAAAACAGGCTGGAGGAGCTGCACCCCAGCCACACAACACCCCAGCCAAAGGGGCAGCCTTTGGCCAAGCAGCACCACCAAGGGAAGCCAATGCTTCTGCCAGCAGCCAGAGGGAATGGAGCCCTGGGGAGAACAGAGCCCACACCAGGCAGGGTGGAGGGGATTGAGGTTCTGCTGCATCCAAGGACCAGCATGCAGCACTCACCTGAAGAGCTGAGGTCCATCTGTTGGGTCAGCTCAGCCTCTGCTCTACATGGAGGGCACACTGCATCCTCCAGCAAAGCTCCATCACTGCAGCTCTTCAACAGGGAGACGAAGACAGAGCTGGTTGCCTTCCTCTGGGAGAAGATTTGCATCAGGACATGAGGAGGGAGCAAAGAGAGCAACTCTGGGGTGCTGAGCCCCTGCACCCCATTGCAGGAGAGCAGGAAGTGGCCCAGAGCAGGAAGCAGCACCAGGACCCCCAACTCCAGCAGGGAAGGGCTGCTGGAAACCCCCCACCACCGCCACCAGCACCTCCCACACTTCTCACTGCAAGAACCCCATCCTCCAGGGGAGCAGCAGGCACACACCTCCTCTGTGGTCCTGTTGTTTCTAGAACTGCTCTCAGGTTTGGGCTGATCCTTATTGCAGCCCTCACTCGCCCTGCAACAGGAGACCAAAAAAAAAGGAAGTGAGATAAAACAGATTTCAAGCATTTCTTCTATTCTAGCAGCCTCTTGTGTTGTTTTGTATCCCCAGAAAGAAGCACTGGGGCTGGAGGAGCATGGCTGCATCCTGCTCACCCCCATTGCTGCAAGCAGAGGGGGATGCAGCACCCACAATTCCCTTTTGCAGAGCTGAGGGCACCCCAGGGCTGTGCTCAGCTTCAGGAAGCAGAGCAGAAAAAGCAGGGTGGGAGCCCAATAGCAGGAACCTATCAACAGCCCCCAGCGCGGGTTAAGAGGTTTTGGGACCATCCCTGCCCTGGGCTCCCAGCAAGGCACAGATGGACCCAGGCAGCCCCAACCCCACAGCAGGTGGGAGTCACTGCTTTGTTAGCACAGCTGGGACTCATTAGAGCCACCCCAGACTCTGCCCTTGGGCCTTGGCTCACCCAGACCAACCACACGTCCCCATGGATGTCCCACTGCATGGCCAGGCGGCCACCTGGCTGTGCAGGATGTGGTGCTGGGGTGGGATGAAGGATGCACGATGAGAGATGCAGTAAAAGGAGGGTGAAGGGTCTGGGGTGGTCCTGCACAGAGGCAGGTGGACTCAATGATCCCTCATGAGCCCCTTCCAACTCAGGACATTCCATGGTTCTGGGATGCAGAAGGGCTGAGGGACGCAGGGTGCAACGAGATGGGTTTGGATGCGTGGGCTGAGGATGTGAGCTTCAGGATGAAGAACGTGGGATGAAGGATACTGATTTCTAACAGTTGAAGTGTAAGTAGACCCAGAAAGGTTCTTCTAATATGAGTACTTTATTATGAAACGTACGTGCTAAGAAAAAGCACCATGACACTCTTGCTGCAGGATCCACAACGATGGGATATTTACATTAGGAACTGATCAGGGAACAAAGGTTGCCTTCTCCCCCTGCAGTGCTGACCATGGCTTTGTGACCAATGACCTCTATGAACTGAGTGGAGAGGAAGGAGGACGGGATCTCCTATGGCCCAGCACAGCACCAGAGATGGCTGAAGGCACGAAGCTCCTCCCCTATGGAAGCTTCCAGCAGGGAGGTTGGACTCCCTGATCCCCGAGTCCATCCCAACCCCCCGGTTCTGTCGCTCATTCATTAGATCCCTCACAGCTCCCAGTGCAGCCCAAGAGATCTCCATGCACGCTGCCACCACACAAAACCACAAACCGTGGGGCTGGATGCCCCTCGTGTGTCACTGTGGTGTGCAAGGCAGGAGGACGGCGTGGTTTGGGCTCAGCACCGCTCAAAGAAAGACGTGAGACCACGCTGGTGTTCCAGGGAGCTTTTATTGAGTTTAAATCAACAAAATCAGGATTTTATCATGTCTTATTTTTGCACTCTGAACTCGTGAAACTCCCCCCGAGTCGGTGCTGTGACACACGCATCCAGAGAGAAATACATCCTCAACCAATTCTCAGCTCCGCCGGAGAGTTTGCCAATCACCAATTTAACCGAAAGCCAATTTTCCCCTCCCCCCCAAATGTTTGCAATGATTTGTCCGTGTTGTTCACTGATTAACAGTAACATTCAACTTCTTGACTAGGGACCGGTGGGTTATGATACCCCACTGAACTGCAATAATTTTTTCTTCAAATAAAGTTCCTTTTATTTTTTTTTCTGTAACGGGAACAATGACTGTTTTCTTCTCCTGCCACCCCTTCCCTTTAATTATTGGTTAAAATACAGCGAGGCTGTATCTTAATAAACCCATCCCTCCCACCACCCCTCCTTACCCTTCCCTCACTTTGTCTAGAGCAGAATTTAAAAATGCTTCCATGTAGACACGTCAGCAACACAGCAGTGAACTGAGCAAAACACAGGGGATGATCCAGCAAAGCCTTCACGTGAAGGCCAGATGCTCTTTGGTCCAGAGCCCTCATTTATTATCAACTCCAATTCAAGAGACTGCAAGTTCACAGCAGTTGGAAACGCCTGTTGTGCCCAACCTTCCCAGCAGCGCTGCCAAGCACAGCAGCAGGATAAGGGAGCTGTGATGCAGCTCAGCCCACGTGCTGTGGCATCCTGCAGAACGGGAGCCATTGCAGGACAGCCCTCTGCTCCAGGCTTTCACCATCATTTCAATCATTACGACAACATGCGAAGCATTTTTAAATCCTTAGAGCAGACACCCTCCCCCAACCCAAGTAAAAAAATCAAAATCAAAATCAGAATGAGATGATTTGATACCAACGTGAATACAACAAATTCATATCGAGCTTCCGTGTTCTTACCCACAACAACAAAAAGTCCCAGAGCGCAAAGGAAAGATGCTCCCATCTCATTCTGGAAATTAAAATACATATCTGAGACCAACCCACCCCCCACCCCCCGCTGAGGGAAAGCCCTACAGAACTGCACTGCACTCCTGGCAGCGCGCACCCTGAGGCCAGCCTGCAGCTCATCTGAATAAATTGGCTGCAGAGTGGTGTCGATCTCTTTGCAGCCATTTCACCTCAATTCAAGGAGTTTTAGACTTCTGGGAGGAAAAAATGCAGAATTGATCATTTTATTATTGATGCCATCTTTGTCAGAGGAAGTATTTGGCCCAAGGGCTCCTCCGCTGAAGGAAGAGACTGGCCCCAAGTAATGCATAAATGTAAAGGCTGGCGTCTGACTAGAAAAGGAACAGGGTGTCACAAGGAATCTCAAGAAGCCAAGATTGATGCACAATTAATCTCGGGGAGAAAAACAAACAAAGGAAAAAAAAACCCTAGGCTTACCCTAGTCATTTGGAGCATCTTTCCATTTGCATCTGTTGGAGATAGCCTATTAGCACCACGAATAGGCTGCTTCCTTCGGTACTGGAAGCCACCTAAGAACGGTGCCCCCGATAGTTCAGGTAAGTGCCAATCCTCAATAAGAGGCCAAGTGTAAAGTAATACTTTCCATTTAAAAGTTCTGTGCTTCAAGAGGGACCATCAGAGCATGGCACCGGGCTCACCTACCCCACATCCAAGCAGAGCACACGCACCTCACTCAACGCTGCTATCCTGTTCTTATTACAAGCGTGTGCCCTGGCAAGATACCAAACTTTTATTTACATTTTTCATGTCTTTGTTGCACTAAAATGATCCCTCTTCTGACTCTCTGGAAAAATCATAAGCTGGCTGCAGTACAAGAGCAAGATTTTACTTTTGGTCAAAGTTATCACCCACAAAATCCCACCCCCACCCCCCTCCCAGCACCCCAAAGTTGTTTACATTTAGTACCTGCCAGTCAAATGTAAGCTGTGTGGCTCACAGAGTGTCTGTGACCAAGCTCTTGAGTTTGTACTCTAGTGCAGCATTTGCTACAGTTATGGAGTCACTGCTGACAAAAAAAAAAAAAAAAAAAGAAAAAATAAAAAAACACCCTTTCCATCATCTTGTAAAGCTGTTGTCAGGAGGCACCTGGTTTGGTGTGTGTGTTCCTCGAGGAAAAGGACAGGTAAGTCTGCCTTTTGGTTCCAAACAATTATACTCAAAACAAAAGAAAAAAAAAAAGTGTGGGAGGGGTCAAAAAAAAGGGAGAAATTAAGACAATTAATTCCTGCCTCAAAGTAAGCAAGCATAGTGTGAGTGCAGCATCTGTATACACAATAAATGAGCAAAAGGGATTGCATTCGTCCAGGTGCCTCCTGACGCTGTTGTTGAACAGGCTAAAAGGGAATTTTAAAAGTTTACAGTTTGATTTGTCTCACTCCTTTTGCCTGGAGATCAGGCCAAACATCAAGCATGTTGGGAGGGGCACAATTTAAAGCAACACCGTTTGACCAGAAAGCGTGTTCCAGCAATATACAACGCAGTGACAGACAGCAATTCGTGCCTAAACAGAGCAGATGGCAAGCAGCTTTCTGCAGCTCCTGACACTCACAGGGCTTTGCCCTTCCTGCTCACCAGAAGTCTGTACTGAGGTCGTGTTGGGCAGAAAATACGCAATGCTGCAGGAAATCAATCATTCCCATCGAGCTCCAGAACTGTCCGTTTATGCATCTCAGTTTCCTATGGTTTCTTTTAAACCCAAATCCACACCTTATGCACGTCCTGCTCAGCAACGCTGACACCCGCTGGATCCCCCTCGTGCCACGCAGAACGCAGCTCATGGCACCCTTCAGAGCTTGCAAAGTTCCTGAAGTTTCTAAGGGGAAAATTGAAGAGCGTCTCAAACAAGCTAAGCAACAGACTTCTGAGACCTCAGAGCCTTGCAAATAATCTCTTCCACACGAGTGGCACAGACAGTGTTGCTAACACCAGAGCAAGCCCACCCTGACCAGGGGCACACGTGGAGCCTGCCCTGCTCAGAGCATTTCTCATCGCTTAGTGTTGCAGAAAACTGAGCCCCTCTCATCTTTAGCTGCTCCCATAATCAATCAAATCCCTTTAACCCCAGCAACCTTCATCAAAAAAAAAAAAAAAAAGAACAAGAAGTTATATATGAACCCAAACAGGAAAAAAAAAATATTTACAAAGTTTGTACAATATACACATCTGATTTTCTATGGGACACACTGCACCAGAGGAAAGAGGGCCACGGCTCTGAAACAAGTCTACATATCAAGTGCTGGAACTACTAATGGAGACTTATGGTAACCAGTCTTTAGTGTTCTGCTAGAGCATAGGGGTTTTCTTATGGCTCCTGCAAGAGATGACAGGCTACTCTTTCCTTCTGGAGCTACGATGCTGCACCTAATCAGCCCAGATTTTAAGTTGGTTTTGTTTTAAATACAGGTATTTACAGTGTGGGTGAACTGCAGATGCATATCAACTCCTCCAACTAAAAAAAAAAAAAAAAAAAAGGAAAAAAAAAGTTGAAGACAAAATAGTATTACCAATAAGTTTCACCTCACAGCCCTGGCCTCGAGTACTTGGAGAGGAAGAGAGGGGGAAGAGAGGGGAACTTTGACCTGAAACCAAAAACGGCTGTTGATTCCTCGGGCTGTGTCGGAAAGGTGATATTCTGAATGGTCTCATAGCATAAGGCACTTTGCACGAATAAGTAACAAGCTCTTTAGCTTAAAAACAGATGAGTAACCAGGGAGAAGTTGAAATGCACTCAGTCGATGGTTGGAGAATTTGAAATCGCAGACAAGCTCGTGTTCAAAGATTCTTCTCTTTTCAGGGTTTCTCTTCTTCCCTTGCTGCCCCTCCCACCCAAAGAAAAAAAAATTTAAAACCAGCAGTTAGTGCAACTAATGTTCAATCAGCACACAGTGCAAACAAGTGGAAAAACAAAAAGACATTCCTCCTTTCATCTTCTTTCTTCCTTGCTGCCAAATTTAAAAAGAAAAAAGGCCGAGCTCTTTAGTCTTCATAGTTCCAAAATGAAAAGACGAAGAAAAACCCACAAAGAGAAGGGTATCCCCAGAGAAATGATGTGTCACAGATGTGGATCAAAGGGCTTCACCTTCTGGCATATGTAGTCAAAGCCTAAATAAATAAATACATAAATAACAACACCTGCAATTAAGTCAGCTCTGTGCAAAACCAGAACCTAAGAAATGAATCATGCTGACTGTGGGGCAGCTCCAGAAAAGCCACTGGCATCGGGTGCAGTTCAACCACTGTCCCTCAGATGTGCCTCTGTGACCCAGCTTCTCTCCCAAGGAAGCCACCCAAGAACCTTGCCCAGGTTCACAGTTTGATTTGCTTTATTTATTTTAAAACATGGAGAAAGCTCAGCCAGCAAAGTAGAGGCCACAAGTCACCCTGACATGACCAGCTGGCTAGGGCTAGCCTTGAGTTATTTCAAAGACATACAGGCTTTATTTTAATTCTCATTTTAATTAACAGACTGTTTTTTTGGCAATTTTTTTGTCAGCTGAGAGTAATTTCAACAGCTTCATTAGAATTCTTAATTCATGATCTCTAAGAGAAGATGCACTACAGAACTCCTTTCAACCCAAATGCTTTGTAGCATCTCAACTAGTAACAGATCAAACATTACCCTCTATTTGCTGTGACTGTGAGAACAACAGTTTCTTTGGATTGTGAATCGACTCAGCCTTCTTTCCTCAGACAGCAATCAAAAAGTCACACTTCCAAAGTCCCTGCCAAAGAAACCTCATTTTCTTTTTATGCTATGTAGACCTCAAGTGGCAATGAAGATGAATTACAGCTCTGTTACCTACTTTGCTTACTTGCAAAAGTTCTATGAATCAAAGGATGCAAAACAAATACGAGGCACTTATGGCTTGAACGTGCTTCTCTCAGCTGCTGGGGTGATCAGGCTGTTCTGTTGGTGCTACGCTCTTAAGAGATCTATGTTCTCTGTTCACCTTTCTAATTATCACTTCTCTTTCTGCCTCTACTTCTCTTCTTAGCTAAGAAATACAGAAAGAATTCATTAAGCTGCTCATAGCCATCCTGTCTCTAAACAGAATTCTCCCCATCTCCTCTGACAGCCTATTTCAAACCTTTGTTTTCACATTCCAACACTCTTCAGCACATCAGTTTCCTCTCTCCCCCCACAATGACGTTCCAACACAACTAAGTCAGCACATACGCACATGGTTACTGTTTCTCATCTTCTACAGGTTCACTGTGGTATTCTGCCACGTAAAGGCTCTTGTCAATGTTGCTTGGTATGGGTTTTATTTCAGTTCCCAACTGCTCCTCAATACTTTTCAGGTTGAATCGATCATCATAGGTGATCAAGTTGATGGCCAGGCCGAGATGTCCAAAACGACCTCAAAAAAGAAATTTAAACTGAGTATTAGAAGGTCAACTGAAAAGCCTGCAGATTCTGCAGGTGTTATTAACACAGCTTTCTGATTATAAACGTCAACCTGGACCCCTGCAAGCTTCCCATCAACATCTGGTAAGGACTTTCTACTACCAAATAAAAGTCTTCCACCACTGCAGGGTGGAACTGTGCAAACAGAGATCCATTCTTCACTGCCATTCTCAGGGATGTGTCTGGCAGCTGTCCAGATACCACAAACACACCTTGGAGCATGTGCAGACCAACAAACAAAACCCACCACGCTTAAAAACCATGGAAACTAAGTTGTCAATATAGAATCTTCCCAAACTGCAAACAATAAACATTGGCAAGTTTCATGAAATTAAAGCAAGAGGTGTTTTTTATTTTCCCCTCATGTTCTTTTCTTTTTTTGGACTAGGCTCTTCAGGCTAGTTTAAGGAGCACAGCCATTTACTCAGGTATTTGTGAAGAAAATCCTAAGAGATGGTGCCTGTAAGTAAACATCGGAAAAAGAACAAAGCTACTCAAAATAATTACCAAGTACAGTAACAGAAAGAATCCAATCAAAGCCTAAGGAACGTTACAGTTATCAGCACAGCCGTCCCTACAAGATGTTTTTTCCTCTCACCTGATCTGCCAATACGATGGAGATAAGTCTCTGCCAGCTTTGGAAAATCAAAGTTTATCACCACATTCACAGCTTGGATATCAATACCTCGGGTAAACAGATCTGAAAGACAACCCAGGTCATGAAGAACATTAACTTCCATGAAATCTAATGCTGGCCTAGGACATTTAGCATTTCTGAACATTGGTTAGGACTAGTTTCTAAAGATAAGCCTTCTGTATATCACGATATTTTACATACAGTTCTGTTACAGACTCTTCCTGCTCTTTATCCATTTTAAGCATAATAAAAGAAGAACTATCAAGACATCATATCTTCAGACCTAGGTCAAAAGAAGTAATTCACATCAAGCCAGTTTTTGCACATGAAGACTATTTCTGAGCTGGTCACCTTATATAAGCATCTCATCAAATAAGGCATGCACTGCCATTATCACAGCTGACTTGAAATGTGAGCTACATTCCACTAACGTAACTATTTGTTTCATTTCAACTGAGTGTTATTAGCACCTCTAAGATAACTCAGGTCATATACAGACCAATCAGAGCTACAGAGCATTTAGAAAAGATGAACTACAAACATTTATGGAATCAGTAAATCATTATTCAATAATCCTAGCCACAGTTCCAGTTACAGTTCTCCTACTATTTCATATCCAGCAATTTACAGAACACTCAAATGGTAGAACCTACAGAAAACATAACTGAAATGCAAAGTATTACCACAATGAAAGGATTTGTTAACAAGCTGCACCACCATGGTTTGACTAGAAGAGAAAGCCTGTATGCCTCTCCATCAGCAGAGGGGTGCCCAGCAGGGACAGGGAGGTGATCGTCCCTCTCTACTCTGCTCTCGTGAGGCCCCATCTGCAGCACTGTGCCCAGGTCTGGAGCCCCCAGTACAAGAAAGACAGGGAGCTGTTGGAGAGGGTCCAGAGGAGCCACAAAGATGAGCAGGGGGCTGCAGCACTTCCTCTGCAACAACAGGCTGACAGAGCTGGGCTTGTTCAGCCTGGAGAAAAGAAGGCTGCAGGGTGACCTCACTGCAGCCTTTCAGTACCTAAAGGGAGCCTACAGACAGGAGGGGAATCTACTCTTTGAAAGGGTAGATAACAGCAGGACAAGGGGAAATGGTTTGAAGTTGAGGGAGGGAAGATTCAGGTTGGATGTCAGGGGGAAGTTCTTTACAGAGAGAGTGGTGAGGTGCTGGAACAGCTGCCCAGAGAGGCTGTGGATGCCCCGTCCATCCCTGGAGGTGTTCAAGGCCAGGTTGGATGGGGCCCTGGGCTGCTCTGAAATGTGGAGGTTGGTGGCCCTGCGTGTGGCGGGGTGGGAGGCGGGGTTGAAGATTCATGATCCTTGAGATCCCTTCCAACCCAGGCCATCCTGTGATTCTGTGATTCAGGAGCACTGCAGCCCACTACACACAAGTATGACAAAAATTCTCCTACGTTTTAGATTAGCTTTATCACTAAACAGTTTATCTATTCTACCTGGGCTAATGGCCACTCCATCAGAACCTTCAGAAACAGAAAAATGCATAGGAACTCTTACCAGTGCAAACAAGATTGCGGCATAAGCCATTTCGGAAATCATGGAACACACGGTTGCGATGCTCCTGGAAACACATCAGTAAAAAAAACAATTAAGAACAGCTACAACTTGCAGCTGACTACTCAATTTACAACCACAAATCCCACCCTCACCTCCTCAGGAATATCAGCTGACTCAAAGCTACTTCTTAACACCAAAAATTTTTGGTGCCCAAAGCGTATCTTCATTCTCTATGTTTTGACTATCATCTCCCCTAGCCCCATGCCAAATTCTATATACTAATATCATACATCCTAAAAATGTATTTGTGAGCATTTACATAAAATCCAAAAACATCCTTCCTTTAAAACTGGAAGTAAGTCCGTTTTCCAAGGCAGAGTATTTTCCACCACTGAATCAGTCAGTGACGGTACGAGCCAAGTGTCTGTGCAGACTCTTCTCTCACTAACAAGCCGCTCTGGACCACACACAGATTAAGTTGTATCATTTCCAGACTGAAATGAACAAGTTGCAGCGTCCCAAACAACCAACCTCCATTTTTACCCGAAAGATGAACTACTGACAAATCAGAGAAATGAAAAATCAGGTCTCAAGCAATCCATCTGCACATCTGCATCCTCAACACTGACATCACCTCCACTTCTGTTTCAATTACTGCTCCACACACAGCCCAGCAAACGTTTGTATTATTTGCCAGTCCAATGAACAGCTAGGTTACCATTAAAGCTGTTGTTTTAATTTGTTCTAGCTTACATACAAAATGAAAAATATTTCCAAGTCCTACTGCCTTCTGTGCATCACTTCAACCTCTTGTCAATGCCCCAGTTCACAACAAGGTTAACAACAAGGAAAGCTACAGTATGAAGCTTGAGGATGTGAGCTACTCTACAAGTAATGTAAGTCCTTGTGCATCAAAGCCACATTGCTGTTTTTCATGGTTTACAGCAAGGCCACGGGTGCTAAATTGCTGTGCAGTAGTTGGCAATTCCACTAAGAGCTCTGATCAAAGCTGTCTCCCTGACTTCTCAGATTCCCCTACAGCCATGGAGCAAGATGTTGCTTGCAGTCATGCTGGGTGCACACATCAGTCAAGTACTGCTCTGTTTGTATTCCTGAATACCAACTCATCAGTTTGGAAAGACCTAAGTGCAGAAAACGTCTGGACACAAAGTGGAACCAAAACAAAATACATTTTTACAGGACATGTAAATTTAAAGCAAGCCTGAGACTTCGTTCAGCTACACAGCTGAGAAGAACCCAGGCAGCAACTGCTGTAGTAACCTCATACTTACCTGCCTCATTTTAGCATGGATATAGAAGCAGGAATAGCCCAGCTGGGAGATCTTTTTGGCTAGCAATTCAACCCGCTGAGAGGAGTTGCAGAAAATGATCGACTGGTTGATCTGGAGCTGGACATATAATCAGTGTGTTCAGTAAACACAGAATTTTAAACAGCAAGTCTAAGGCATGCATCTAAATTCCTTTCAAAAAGAAGGGAGAACAGGAGCTGCAAGCAATTCATCCCATCTATATTTCTGAACAACCGGGGAAAAGAATTGCGAGGTTCTGTACCACAAAAGTGCAGGACAAAAATCATTTTTAATTTCAGCTTATACAGTACCATTAGTACATTCTGTCAAGGAAAAACCTCTGTCACCTGAAGTCTTATTATTCATTTTGAAGGGGCAAAATGCTTCTGTAGGTTCTTAGCCCTATCGCTTACCCTGGAAAACAGCGTATTGAGGCAGTGAACCTTCTGACGCTCAGTTACATAGGCATAGTACTGGGTGACTCCCTTCAAGGTCAGCTCCTCCATCAGATTAATCTCATAGGGTTTCTGCAAATGGGAATTCTGAAAGACAAAGAAAAATAAAGCAGGTGTATCTACATGCAAATCAGCATAAAGACACCCTTATCCTCTGGCACACTTAAATTCCTCCAAGGCAAGAATGCATTTCCCAGCCACTCCGTATCTGCCATAAGACAGGGCGGGTAAAATTTCAAGAAAGATTACTTATAACTCCGAGGCATCAGACCAACTAAAAGCAATTACCTTCTATCCCATATTTAGGCTGATATATTAAACCAAGAAAGCATGGGTGCACAAATAATAGTAACAACCACACACCACTCACTCGTGCACCCTATGTACAATGCCACAATCGTGTGCAAGAGATTCCAGCTGCACTCACCATGAACTTCTGTACACTCAGAGGGAAAGTGGCTGAGTAGAGCAAAATCTGTCTGTTTTTAGGTAGCGTGAGAATAATGTCTTCCATTATTTGAACAAAATCTTGAGACAGCAACTTATCTGCCTGTAACAACAGAAGTACAAAATAAGACATTAAAGAGATGGGACAAGATTCCAGTCTTGTGACAGTGTTACACTGGAGAAGGAAAAAATCACCAGGAATAGTCTCCTCTCCAGCTTCATGATGGGATCACTCCCTCTGGAGTAAATACTACACTCTAAGAGATATCTGATTTAGCTGCTGGAAACAGGATTCACCACTTCAAGGAAGTTTACATTTCCTGGTTTTCAAAACTGTTTTCAAAACAGAATCAAATTAAAGAAAAATAAATAAATTCCAAGAGCTTTCACACAATTATTTTCTCAGCCTTCTCACTCAGAAGCCTGTGATCTCTCAGATGTTCACAAATCATATGCCCCATCCCTGCAGGCATTCAAGGCCAGGCTGGATGTGGCTCTGGGCAGCCTGGGCTGCTGGTTGGCGACCTGCACATAGCAGGGAGTTGGAGCTGGATGAGCACTGTGGTTCTTTTCAACCCAGGCCATTCTGTGATTCTATAAAATCAGTTTATATGAACTTGTGGTAAGCACCAATCATTTGTTATACACTGAAACTAAACAAAATGCATTCCCTCCATTCAGAAGTGACTGTTAATCTGTTCCACAGCAACAAAAAAGTAAACAGAGAAGTAAAACTTTCTTAGGTTGCTTTCCTAGGAAATTCACTTCTTCTGCCAAAATACCTTCTCAAAACACCAAGAAATGAGTTAGCCTGGTATCCTCAAGCAAAGCTATTTGTTGCTGTGCATAATGAGCTGGCTGGCTAAGACACATCACTGCTTTAACCTATTAAAGTGAAAAATGTTTTAAGGTGAGCAACTTGCCTCATCCAATACTATCATCTGGACATGCTCAACTTTTGCTACTCCTTTCTTGATGAGATCGAGAATTCTTCCAGGGGTAGCTATCACCACATGCACTGCGGAGTTAGAAGAGCAAAAAGAAGTTAAGGCAACTCAGTGTTTCCAGCATTCAGAGACATGTTTCACACCAAGGGTTTGAGAAAATAACTATATACTGTGACAGACACATCGCAAACTATTTTCTAACAAGCAAACAGTAACACAGGCATAAGAGAAAAGTACAAATTCTCTGACTCAGGATAAAAGCCCCAAACAAACAGCAACTGTAATGCAGCAAAGTGCTCCAACCTGTATCATCAAGCCTCATTATGTCATCTCGCAAATTGGTTCCTCCTGTTGTTGCCATCACTTTGGCACCTCCCATATGTTTGCTGACTTGGATACAGATTTGACTGACCTGCAGGGCTAGTTCACGGGTGGGAACAATCACCATTGCTGAAAGTTAAAAATATCAGCATGAATTACTATCAGCACACAGTCTTAAATACTTCCCTGTAGAACACGGAAGCTTCACAAAAGCCACACTTCAAAGTGTTGCAGTTCTACTGTAGATATCCTGATAGATACTTATAGAAGTCCTAGAAGCTGCTTAAAACAAGATAAATGCCACACACAGCTCTCCCGGCCACCACACTTGTTCATTCATCCAAATCCACTTTTTGGGGCAGGAAGGTAAAGTCTGGAAGATACCTTCCCATTCAAGTTCCTTAAATGAACCGTGCAACTTTTACAATTCCACCTTCCCTCCACCATTCCCCATGCACTTGCTTCGCAAGTACAAGCAGACAACCTACATCACTGCATTTCATCAACCAGTTTTAGATTCAAGTCTAGACAGTGAGCAACAATACCATCATCTAAAGCAGACCCATCCCAACTGACCTTGTATGTTGTCCTTCTTTAAGTCTAGCCGTTCAAGTAAGGGAATGAGGTAGGCTCCACTCTTGCCTGTTCCATTTTTCGCTCTAGCCAAGATATCCCTACCAGACAAAGCAATGGGGATGCTCTCCTCCTGAAACGACAGCCAGTGCATGAACAATCATGAGCGAGGCTCACTAAAGGGATGAGCAAAATATACCTCTCCTCACTAACAATATAACATTACATGTTTATTCTGAACAGAATATCCTGCAAGTATTGAGCACGCACAGTGGGAAGGAGTTAAATCTATCAGCAAAGAGTTCTCCAACATAATGCAATACTTCTGCTCCCAATATCCCAAATAAAGTTCTTATCCTGCCCAGTACTGGATACTGCAGGCATGGGAAACCCATACTGACATATAGGCCAAAAGTAATAAAAAAAATAATCAGAGGGAAAAAAAATTGAGGAGACAGCGACAGACACTTGCAAACTCCTCCAATAGAAAAAGATACACATCTCTTAACACTGGAAATGTATCAGTCCATGTAATTTCCAACCTGCATGCTTCTGTGACAGACTTTTGAAAAGGAAAGCCTGCTGGTTTTGAGACTTCAGCCATTCAGGCACAGGCCAAATGTATTCTTTATTTTGCTTACTTTTACAGCAGCATCTAAACAACCCAAGTATCTACAGTCTTTTCATTTGGAAAAGGTGACGTGTTAGAATCTGATTCAAAGCAGATATATTAGAAATAAGCCATAGCTTTCTCCATTCCTTACAAAGTGGCCCAGCTGTCAATGATAACTCTCCAAGCAACAGTTAAAAACAAAACTAACACCATCTTGCCCCCCAACAGCAATTTCACACACATCAACAGTTACTCATAAAACAACCCTTAAAAGCAAGAGGAAGGGACAGAAAACTTACTAACACATTAATCTCTCTCCTATAATCTCCATTATGACTCCTTCCAGATGCTTATGATAAAAAAAGCCAAGAACGGGTGATAAAGCCATACAGATACCTCTGTAACAACTAAAGATATGCAACCTACAGCAAATCAAAGTTTCCCAGGAAATGTATAAGAACAGCCCTGTTCTCACTGTGACTGCTATCACCGCTGATGCTACTGAATGAGGAACACACTGATGCCTCCACAGTGAAAAGGAAAAATGAAATTAGTTTCTCTAAAATCTCAGTCAATCCCAATCTCTTCATCAGCCAACAGCTATGATTTACCTGGACATCAATGTTTCTTCTCTTCTACAGTCACAAAATCCTACTGTTCAAACCCCCCAGTTCCCCAAGCCATGACACAAGTGTTCACCATTTAAGCACAAGTAACATCAGTGAGTTTATAAAAATTAAGCTGCTGCTTAGAACTAGTCTGTTTATTTTAACAACCTGAATAGGAGATGGCTTTTCCCAGCCCATTTCAAAAATTCCCATCAGCAACTCCCGTTTCAAACAGTAATCTTCAAACTCATTTCCTTTTGTGGAGGTCACGTCCTGGATAAGCAGAAAAAGCACATCCATAAGATTAGGTCACACAACCACAGCACACATCAGTCAGACCCGAGGAGAGGCTGCTTATGCAGGAAGACCAGAAGGCATGTTCCATTACTAGACAGGAGTTCTCACGTATCTATGCAATATCATACAGTAGAGAATATCCATTTTCCAAAACCCAAATACAATCCTGTGAATATACAGGACATCTTTTGATTTCTGCCTTGCAGAAGACACTGGACCCAAGCTGCAGGAGTAATAAGAAATACATTAAACTAAATTACTGAGCTTCACCAAAGAAGCATCTAATGCTAGGAAGTAACTAATTTTAAGAGACCAAATTAATTTTACAAAGCAATTTCTCATTTAAAACAGCTGAGCAAAAGTTTAAGTCCTATGAATCTTATACGATTGCTTCACTGTAGCTTCTCCCACAACTTCCATTCCTGCAATTCAAGCATCCTTACAGAAGTTTTGATTCTCAAATCCTTTGGAGGGAGTTTTAAAGTCTTCTTCCAGTCATCGCCAGGTCTACAGCAAAAGAAACAAACAAAAACAAAGGCTGGTTTAGCAACTCTGTTTTGCATTCTGATTTTCTTGGCAACAGTGATTAACATGTAATATTTTCAGCTCCTGTATGCTAAAAGCATCTACAAGTACAAGCTCAAGTCTTTTCTGAGCAAAGTGGGATGCAACAGGCAGGAAATGGTAAACAAAGGCACTGAGCAGCCTGCCAAGTGCAAAGCAAACTTGGGAAATCTTTATCCTGTCAGGATTCAAGCCCCATTTTTGGGCCACTGAATCAACCCAGAAATCAGATTTCAAACTGAGCACTGACAGAGTGATGTTAAAGAAAAGTAATAAATGCGCACAGGTATATTCTACTACTGGTGTCAAAAAACAAAAACAAAAACAAAAAGACCCACATTTCTGAGTTCAGGAACTGCCTATTTTATATCCATGGGTAATATAAGATGAAAATATTTCTGGGGAGAAAACTAAGTGAACACACAAAATATATGTTGAACATATTCTCAATTTGACTCTCAGTGAGATTCAGACACTTTTCCCCCTCTGAAAAGACCCCATATGGAAGAGAACAAGTTCTCCTCCTCCCCAGTCCCAGTCAGAAGTAAGTTCTGATGACTTCTGACAAGTTCTACTCCTCGGTTTGGGTAGTAACCCAGTTTAAAAACACCACAACTGAAAATGAGTTAAGCAAGCACTAAGAGCTACAGCATCCCATGACACACTCTCTCAGGCACAGATTTTCTTCACCAGTAACTGAGCAGCAAAACAGAAATTCATGTTGCTTGGGAGGAGTGGCAACTGTGGGAGGAAAAAAGTGACCTGCTATTGTAACATTCAAATCTCACAGATCTGAGGGAATTTCCAACCAGTGCGTATTATTAGCACACTTCCAACAGCAGTTTGACGGGAGAAGAGAGACATACAAGAGTGTCATAAAGATACCACCATATCTTGGCTTAAGCTCTGACTAATTGGAGTGTTACACCAGGGAGTACACACACCACCATTTAAGCTCTATGACAAAAGAGAACCAACTGGAAAGAGTTTCTCACCACAGAAGAGATCTGCAACAACTAAACCCAAAGCAAGCAAAACTGGACTAAGATTAGGCTGTGCTTCCTCCTTTGTCTTACATTTCTGTTCCTTCCCACACCAGTTAAAAATGAGCAAAGAAAACAGGATGCTGCTGCTCAGTGGGCTACCACTGACAGGCAGCTACATGTCCTGAAAAAGCAAAGCATCAAGTTCAATTTTCACAACAAATAAACTGCAAAGGTAAATGTCAGAGCGAAGCTCACACCTGGAAATACAGCTTTCTTTTCACATCACACATTCCAGGACACTTCTGTCATCAACACCATAAAACAGAAGCCAAACTTTTTAAAAGCAAGCACCCAAGAAGGCATTACTCATGAAAGCATTACTCTTAAGGCACTCGATACGAATACTTACTTAATAGTGGTGGTCATACTCTGTGCTTGCTGTTGGGTGCCATTGTTAATTGTGTTGGCATTTTTCAGCTGGTTCATCTGTTGCTGAGTCTGTGTGCCTCCACCTCCTGGGCCCCCGCTGGGTTTCACAGGGCCTCTCAACTGCCCGTTCTGACTGGATAGACCCATTATAACAGGGTTCTCTGTTCTGGCCGTGCTCATGTTTCTATGTTTAAAGATGTCTTTTTAGACTTCAAAACTTTGAAAGTCAGTACAGAAACTGTAATAACAGTTTATTAGACTCTCCAAAATGAAGAGATAAATAAGTCTTGCTCAATATATGAGTCCTTTATTGCAATGCAGGCAAGCACCTGTAAGTCACTCAAAAGTAAAGTAGTAACTTGCTCTGATGCACTGTGGATCAACTTTTTTTTTCTTTAAAAAAAAAAAGCCCTCTAACAAAGCTGAGTTATATCAGAATTCACTTGCTTCAATCTGAAAGAGAAGCAGACAATCACAATTAATACATGGACTTCAGTACACACAAATCCTCCAGTTTGCCTCTGCGTTCTCAAACAGCCCACAAAACAGCATAGTATCCAAACATCACCTCTTTGCAGGCAGCACAACGCAGTTCTTGCTTTTCTGTTTCCTCAGCACAATTAGACACATATCAAACCTTTTCTCCCCTCTGAGAAGCTGAGCTGAGGTCACCAGAGATGATTCTGTAAACAGCTGTGCTTTCAGTAGCCTTGCAGGGACTGCTTGAAAAATACTACCTAGGCACAAATTATCTCAAGTGCTTCGCCTGTTCTTCAAGTTCCTTTACTGCTGGGACACAGAAAAACCACCATTCTAAGCAACAATGTTAGGCACAAGGCTGTGACACAAGGCTAAGTGACAGCATCAAATGGAAATTAACGTTGGGCTTGCGGAAACATTTGATTCCAAATGCTCTTTTCACATAAAAAGTGAAAATAAAATAGAAAATTTAAAAATAAAAAAGAAAGAAAACTCTCAACCAACTTCCTCCAGCTCTCAAGTTCTGACAGCTTATTCACAAACTTTTAAACTGGGTATTGATTTAACTCCATCTGAAACAGAGAAGCCCATGGTATCATCAAGCTGAACACACACAGTAGCTTCTCGCTGAATCTAAGCAACCATAGCTGAATGAAGCAGTTGGTAAAATACATTTATAGCATGTATCTAACTCCCTGCTCACACGTTCTGCGTGACGTTCTCTTCCAGCTGCCAGCACAAACTGCACACAGGAGCTGGAAGCAATTGTCTTCAGAGGGCTCCTCCAACCTGAACCGCTCCATGGTTTGGTACACGACTTAACCCTGATGCTGCATTTGCCAAAAACATTGCTAAAGCCACAGAGATGACACAAAGTCTGCACCTTACAGACAGAAAGCAAGTACAGCCCAGAGACTGATAGCTCCTTACAACACGTTTAAGGAGCCAACTCACTTCTGGTTCAAAACCTTCCAGAGGAATAGAAAGTGGTGCTGCTGGCCCGGGCAATTTGTCCCCACGAACAGAAAATGCAAGGGAAAAACTGCTCGCCCCTCCCCCCACTGCCCTAGAGCATTTCAATGGAAAATAAAAGATGTATTAGAGAGTATTTCAAGAGATTGGAAAAGGAACTCAAATTCCTCTCACACTGCCCAGCCGTTTCCATGTGCATCAATTGTAATTTCGCAGTGAAAGTTTAAAATCGGGCCTGCTTACTTTCCAGACTAAAACCAGTTTCAGATTCTCTCTGGGAAGAGGATTCTCCTTCCCATTAACTTGGTAAAAACCGCGCGAACCAGGAAAGTAACGGCAAGCACCGATCGCACCCTGATCCGAGCAGCAGCAAATTCTCAAATCTTTGCAGACGGAGAACCTCCCGGCTCCTTAAGGCTCACAGCTACGCTTTAAAAGGCCGCAGACCAAAGCAGAAAACAACACCTCGCCAAACGCAGCGAATCACCGCCCCGCTCGCCAAAAAGCGCCACCATTTCACAGGCGGCCCGACGGAATCAGGGCCCCGCACAACAACTTTCCCTTCGGGCCGCCCCCAGCCCCATCCCGCCCCGCGATCGCCGCGGAGCCGTGCCGGCGGGCCCCGCGCAAAGCGGCCGCGCCACCGGGAGACGCACGGCGCCCATCGCGTGCTCCGGACCCGGGCCGCGTTGCGGCGGCTCTCCCTGCGCGGCACGGAGCGGCGCGGTCCGCCCGAGGCAGCTGCGCCACAGCGGCACCCCCCGCTCGCGAACAATGGAGCGGCCCCCGCCCGCGGCCTCGCCGCTCGGGCCGCCGGAGAGCGCCGCCGCCGCCCCGCCCCGAGCTCCGGCCCCGCGGCCCCGCCGCTCCCGCCGCCCCCAGCCCCGATCGCGGGCCCTCGGCGCCGCCGGGCCTCGGCGCTCCCGCGGCGCCCCGCAGGCCGCGAGGCCCGGTTGGACGGCGGCGACCGCCCCGCCCGCTCCCTCGGGCCCGTGCCCGCCCCGGCGCTCCGGCCCGTCCTCACCGCCACCAGCCGCGCTCCCCCTCGCCCAGGTAAAAAAAATCCTCTCGCTCCCACTGGGTGCCTTGTTATGGCGACTCGACGCTCCAAGATGGCGGCTTCCTCCTTCCTCCCGTGCGCCCTCCCCCTCCCGGCAGGGTTGGGCACAGCACGTCGCCCCGCCTCGCACGCAGGCACGTACGTACGTACGTACGTCCGCACGCACGCCACGCGTAGGCTCCCGGGCCGTGCTCCCTCGGTCACGTGCGGAGAGCTGAGGCGCGGGGCGGGATCACGGCTCGCGGCGCACTTCCGGTCCGCCTTCTGGGTGGGACTTCCGGGGAAAGGGCCGGGTTGGACAGCGGTGTGGCGCTGGTGGAGCTATAGCGCTGACTCTTCCCACTCACGGTTTCTTTTTCTTCCTTTTTTTTCTCCCCTCTTTCCCCCCTCTTTTTCCCTCTTTTTTCCTCCCTTTTTCCCTCCCTTTTTCCCTTTTTTCGCCCCCTTTTTCCCTTTTCCCTTTTTTTCCTTTTCCCTTTTTTCCCCATAAAAGGGAAATCCATTTGTTTTTCTCACATGGTGTTTATTTTTCTCCTTGCTCCTCACATCTGCCACCAATTTTAGATCATTGTCTTATCTCTACCTCGAAACCAACGTACACACAGCGTATGCTGCTGCTCTGTTTTCCAGAATAGATGAGAATGAATTGGCTTCTTTTGTGGTTGTTTTTCTTTGCAAAGTCTGGATGCGGCTGAGTGATTCCAAACGGAGTCCAACCTCCAACAAAGCACTGAAGATAGAAGCAGAGAATCTTAATAATTTTTTTTTAGTTATTCCATTTAATTTGAAAGCAATTACACTTTCTGCTAGAGACAGCACAATCATCTCTGTCACGCTTAGAATCCTTCTCATGTAGTCAGTTTGTGTATTCTCACCAAAAACAAGCCTCATTATTAAGTTATTCACCCCCAGACCACTCACTCTGCTGCAGACCGCTTGCCACGTCAGCCATCATCCCAAGGCAGAGAGCTCTCCAAATCCTTTCTCATCCTCTCTCCCACATGATGTCCTTTTTAACCCTCCCTTCCATGCATGACAAGAGAAGCAGGAACCTGAAGATAGATTTTGTGCCTTCCTTTGCTAGGGGAACGTCTCACCTGTGCCGTGCTTCTGGCTGGCTGCTGGGCACAGCAATCACTGCTGGAGAGGTCTCTGCTCTGCTACATCTGTGCTGCCTGGGTGCTTTTTCTCAGCTCTCAGCAGAGCTAGGCATCGTGCTTTGCACAGAGAGGTGCAGGAAATAGGTTGATGCACCAACCTTAAAAGAGCAAATGACAGCAGAAGTTAACAGATGGGTAAATCTGACTGGGTTTGCAAAGCTCTATTTGTGATGATAACAACAAATGAGATGACTGAAAACATCAGAGAGACGATCCAGGAGTCAGGACAGATTTGGCTCAGAAAGTATAGTGTCAAACTGGTCAGTTGAAATGCTTGGTAGTTATAGAGTAGATCATCCTCAAGGAATGCATTTTGTCATCTTTTTGTACAGCTGATTTCCTACTATCAGGAAACCTTACACAAGTTAACATTTTTTGTTAGTCATAATATACAATCAGCTAGAGTATGTACTTGCAGCAGAATGTCAGAGTTCAGCAAGGAGCTGCTATGCACAGGCACCAAAACAGTCCTCAAATTTTATTGTTGAATTTAATTATAGTTGTATTCAATTATGGATCGCTTACCTGCTAGTATCCCGTAAAACGGCATTGTTTTTAATTTAACTGTATTTTATCTCAACTTATTTTTTGTCCATGTTTTCCTCTCCGTCACTTTTCCTACATTTAACAGGACAGCATCACACGGATCCTGTGCTTCATCTGTGGTAGCAATCACATAGTGCATATGTACTTGCAAGGGAAATTGTTGCCTGTGACCTCAGAGTGTGTTCCCTGAAACCTGTTCATCCCCAGCCCACTTCTAAGGGCTGGACTCACAGCCTGGGAGATGCCTCCTGCTAAGAACCACAAAGAGACAAAATCCAATAGTGATTGCCAGAGTAGTGTCTCCTTTCTCACTGGTGTGACTCCTGCCGGGCTTCTTGCTCGAACAGAGGCTCCAGCATGCTTCCTCAGATTAGAAACTTTCAGTTAACTTCTCAATTTGTTAGAAGCCTCTGCCCTTCCCCAGAACTGCAGTGCAGCCACTGAGGCAGAGCTTTCCATCAGCAAGGTCTGCACTCCAGTGTGAGTGCAGCAAGGGATGAAGTGGCAGGAGGAGATGGAGAACGGCTGTAGGTCCCTGAGGCTGAGGCCAGGAAGACACCAGCAGAGGATAAAGGTTATGCAGATGTGATTAATGGTGTCTGCAAAGTCTTACAAAGCTCCAGAGGGCATCCAGACCTGGTGAGATTTCGGTGGGGCACAGAGCTTTCAGATTGCCCTGGACTAGGGCAGTAGCAGCCAAGAACCCTGGAGGTTTGTAGGATGGAATTATGGACCTCATGGATCTTCTTGTTACAGGCCAAAGGAATGTGGATTTTTCAAGCATCACTGTGAAAATCGAAACAGTTAAGAAAAAGTGATAAAGTGAGAGGCCAATCTTTACAACATATAGGTCACCCTTCACTTGGAGCTCATTTGCCTTGCAAATACTGTATTGTTACTTGCTGGGTCCCTCCCTGCTCACTTAAATGACTAACTCCACCCCGAAAAAGAAGAACTTTTCTGACCTGCTGGAGGAGAGGCAGATCCTGACACCATGGGGCCTGTCAGCTACTCATCAGACACCTATGACTTGGTGAGTTTGGCCTGGCTTTGCTTGTTGGAGAGAACGAGGAGGTAGAGCTGGCAGAGCTGCGGGTGGGCTGAAGGACCTGGTTGCAATGTCACCGTCTTCTAATGGCTTCTGTTAGAAGCAAGAGGACCTGAGCAATTACTTACGTCCATGCAATTAGCCTTTATATCCCTTAATTCTGGACTTGAAGGATGGAGGAACTTAAAAGTGACACTGTTGTGTTTGTGGAGCGCTAATGCAATGCAACCCCTGACAGTCAGGAGGTGCAAAATGTTCCCGTGCAGAAACCCCCAAATCCCCAGCTCCTGTGGGAATGGCCAGAGCCTCCCCAGGACAGCACGACCGATGCCATCTTCTGCTCCGTGCTGCCCGTTGGTCCAAATGCTTCCCAGCTGGGATCCCATAGGGAAACTCATCTCTGCTCTCAGCACAGCTGTTGGCATGGACACAGCGTAGGGATAAAGCCTGCCTTCCCTGTGACTGAGGCTGCCTGAGGCTCTGCTGGGAGGGAAATACGCACTTAACTTACGAGAAGGGAATTAGAAAACGAGGAAGATAAATTGCAAACACTTCTTCTAACTGAGTCTGATGACACCATATTCTGCCCTGTAGTTCTCTGCGCTAAGGTTGCAGGTCAGAGACAGCAGCTGTACCTTTTAGAGCGCATTGTGCTGTCTGAGGGGAAGTCCACAGCAGTGCTATCATTAGCCAGATTCTATAACATTGCAACTCAGAATTTCTGTTTTCATATCGTGACTCTGTGCAGCAGACCTCAGTTTTTGTTTATTTTCTGTCTCAGAAGTGCTGGATTTAATTTTTACCTATTTTTCTGTCTCTTTCCTATACATTGAGGAAAAAAGAGAAGAACTGGGTGGGAAGGGGCCTTCCCTATCCTTTTTATTTGTTCTAATTTATCCAGCACAAAAAATCTATGGCAAACAGGGTTTGTTCTTCCATGGAACAGGCCATAGATCATACAGAGCAGTGCCACGTGTGGTTTGGGGGTGCCACACATTGCCATGTGCAGTGACTGCATCAACAGCATGTCCAGAGAGATCTGCAAAAAAGGCCTCAATGCTGTTCTAACAAAGCAGCGACACAAACCTGCAGTAACAGGAGAGGACCAGGTGACCAACAGGACAAATGCAGGCTGAAAACAATTGGAATGTTTGCACTGAGTGGGCATTTATCTCAGAATTGCCCAGCAAGTGCAGCAGGAATCCTGACCAAGCTTTGCAAAATTATGACCCCAATTCTCCATAGCAAGAAAACTTTGCCTGCTTAACCTTCCCTAGCTGCAGACTACACAAAGAAAAACGCTGCAGAAGGACCACTGAGATCTCCATGTGGTCTCCCGTGGTACTGAAGGCCAATTCTTATCACAGGGCAAATGTGGCTCAAGAGGCAAACAGGCATCAGCATGGCAGGAGCGTGGTGTGTGCTCTTATGTATGTGTTTCTCTCCTTCAGCCCCTAGAGAGCTGAGGAACAGGATTGCTGTCAATAGCTTGCAGAGCTGCACACCAATGTGGGCATTTCTGTTTTAAGGCTTTGGGAATGCGAGATGCTTCTCCTGGCCCTGGATGGGCTAAAAGGGAATGAGTCACTTGGAAAATCCCTAATAGCACAAGACTGCTGCTGCTCTTTTACAGGCAAATGTTTTGACTGCTGGCAGTGGTGCAGAACTGAGAAAAGCAGCTGATGTGCAGAGGAGGCCTGCGTGACTCTGCAGTGTGGGATAGAGGGGATCCCTGAACAAAGAGTGTGACAGGATCGTGCCTCCCATTGCCACAAATGCAGGCATGCATTTTACTGCTTAGTTTCAGGAAAAGGCCCCACTTTACTTTTGTGTTTCCCCAGCAGAGCACACACACAAATTGCTCTGGCTGTTACTACCTTTGCAAAGGTGCCCATGTGTGGACTATTTCCAGGTCAGGTGGCCACATGCTTCCAGTCTGAAAGGAGCAATCACAGCACAAGCCTTGGCTTGTTGCATTCGGTGCATCTCCTGCAGCTCTGGTCATCTGCCCTTCCAATCTGAGCCTGGATACACACATTTCATCCTTTCATGTTCATCTTCAACTCATCTCTGCTTGCTCCCACCCACACTCGTTGCTCGGAGATGCACATGAGAGGATGCCTCAGATAAAGCTCTGCTCACACTTCCTCTGCCCGCAGCGAGTGGCTTACAGTAAGAGCCCTACCTGCCATCTTATCTGCAATCAGATGGTGGCTGATAGTGGCCTCTGCACCTCCAGCTCTGACTGTAGGGTGACACTGGAAACCATTGTGCAGCCAAAGCCGTTTAACAACACACACACCTCTCACCTGCAGCTGCAGCATTCTGGCCAGCACACCCATCCGCTGCCCATCGTTTCACTTTTCCCTTTGAAACTGGAGTTGTTCAACCTCTCTCCAGTTAAGCTATACCCATTCCAACTTGTTCCCCCTGGGATTCTCCAGCATGATCACTCAAGTCCTGAGCAGCCCAGTTTGGTCATTGTGTCAAAGTGCTCAGAGAGGTGGCAGATGCCAAATGCCTGCAGACAGCCAAGGTCAGGCTGTTGGGGCTGTGAGCACTGCTGGAGCTGTGGGTGTCCCTGTGCACTGGGGAGTGGCACCAGGGTCTCTTTCAACTCAAACCATCCTATGATTTGACATTTTCCCCAAGGAATTGCTTACCCTGCTACCTTCCACTACCTGAGAACCACCCAAGCCTTTTGCACACGTTCAGTAATGCTTTGCAAACTTCGGCTTCTTCAACACCCCCAGGCTCCCCACACACGTGGTTTCAGCAGTGCAGCAGTTTGAGTTGAGCACTGCCACATCAGCTCCTTACCTGAGAAGGTTGCTTGCAGAGGCATCCAGCACATCACGAGGGGAAGGCTTTTAACTGAGAATAAATGCAATCACCCTTTCTAACGAGGTACAGTGCAGGACTTGAGGTTACTTGCAGTCACTTGACTTAGCACACGCAGGGAGAGGAGGAAAGGGCAAAAAATCCCCCCAAATTAGCTCTAAAGCTGTCTAAAGCAGGCCTAGTATTTTTAGATGGGAACTTTGGCTGCCGAGTGAAGGCGCAGCAGGTGCAAACAGCCACAGCTGGCAGTGAAAGGTATGAAAGCAGCAAGCAAAGACTTCCTCTGTGGTTGATGCTGAAGTCTCAGGGCTGGTCTCCAGAGAGGCTGTGGGTGGGGGAGTGCAAAACAACTATTGTGAAGCTCTTCCCGTTTTGTCAGTGATGGCTGAGCTTGCCACAAGCCTCCCGTGCTGAGTGTACATCTGAGCCCTTTGCTTTTGTTAGCAGCAAGTTTCTGCCAAGTGCCCAAGGACAGAGCATGCCCACCATCTGCAGCAGCTCTGCCACGCTTTCCTTACCGGCTGTCAGCCCAAGGTCTGAGTGATGTTTTCAGATTCCCTTTCTGGCTTTGACTGCAATTAATTCAGAACTACGGGGTTCACCAGCAGAGCAGGTTTCCCTTCCCGAAATCATCCTCGTAGCTGTGGCATCCCAGTTCCTCAGATGCATTCACTCCTCCAGTCGTTTTGTACCTGTCAGCAGGCAGGACGGGCTGTGCTACAAGTAGGGAAAAAAAGTCAGAGAAGAGTTCTGTGTGTTGTAAAAAATCAAATGCCTCCAGCAAATAGCTCACCAAAAAACAGAAGTTGAAAGTGGTTCTCTGGAAGCCAGAATATCCCCAAGTGTGCTAACTGGCAATTAGGGAGTGTGCAGCCCCTCCCAGTGGGAGATTTCGGTGATTGGGTTCTTCTGTTCAGAAACTGCCCTCCTGTAACCAGACCCTCTGTTCTCCAGAGCCAGGTGGAGCTGAGCGGTTTCTACGAGGCTGAGAACAGCACTCCTCCTTTGGAAGGCTACTTTTGCTTCAATTCGGCTTCATCTGTGGTTGGCAACCAGAGAGACCCCTTCAGGAAGGTCTTCATACCGCTCGCCTATCTGCTTATGTTCGTGTTGGGAACTGTGGGCAATGCCCTGGTCCTTGTCATTTTAGAGAGGTTCAAGCGGTCTCGAACAACCACTGAAAACTTCCTCTTCCACCTCACCCTGGCCAACTTGGCACTGCTGCTCACCTTCCCCTTCAGCGTGGTTGAAAGCCTGGCTGGGTGGGTGTTTGGGACTTTCCTCTGCAAGATCCTCAGTGCGGTCCACAAGATCAATTTCTACTGCAGCAGCATGCTGCTGGGCTGCATTGCAGTGGACCGCTACCTGGCCATCGTGTACGCAATCCACACCTACCGCAAACGCAGAGCTCGCTCCATCCACCTCACCTGCACGGCCATCTGGCTCTGCTCCCTGCTCCTCACCTTACCCGATCTCATCTTCATGGAAGTCTGGACAGATGAGAGCAACCGCAGCATCTGCTATTTTCCAGAGGCTGGGATTCATGGCAACAACGCGTGGCTGGCAACTCGCTTCCTGTACCACAGCGTGGGTTTCTTCATGCCCCTGCTGGTCATGTGTTACTGCTACATGGCCATCGTCCGCGCTCTGTGTCATTCCCAACGCCTGCAAAGGCAGAAAGCTGTCCGTGTAGCCATCCTGGTCACCGGTGTGTTCCTGTTCTGCTGGAGCCCATACCACATCGTCATCTTTCTGAACACCCTTACCAAGCTAGAAGCCTTCACCAAGAACTGCCTGCTAGAAGATCAGCTGGACACCGCCATCATGGTGACAGAGGCCATCGGCTTCACACACTGCTGCCTCAACCCCATCATTTATGCCTTTATAGGGGTCAAGTTCCGTAATGACTTCTTCCGTATCCTGCACGAGCTGGGCTGCATAAGCCAGGAGACCCTACAAGAGATCCTAGAGGTGACAAGGAAGGGCTGCGGAATCGAGTCTGACAACACCACCTCTATCTCCACTTTCTAACTCAGAAAGGTTGCTGCAGGACCAAAATGGCCTGCCCAGTAGCATATGTGCTGTGTCCCAGTCCTAAGTTTTACAAGTGTCCCCACCACTCTTTTTACTCCTTGGGAAACCGAGGTCTGATAGCCACCTAACACCCAAATCCCACCGCATCGCTTCTGTGGTTCCTTCTGGTTCACATATGTACCAAAATCTGTCTGGCAGCTGTTGGCAAATGCCGACTGTCCGATTGTCACTCTGGCCGGGATGGAGGAACCAAAGCAGGTTGAACCTGTTGTTACCACATCTCCATCACCAAACTGACTGCAGGAGTCCTGTGCACAGAGCCAGATGCAAGACTGAGTCACAGGGCGGGAGGGGGAGGGCAGGAAAAACGCACGGCCAAGTGGAAGCTGCATCAGTGAGTGAGGGCTGAGGAAAGGACAAAGCAGGTTCCCATCTCACCTGCTCATGTCACTGAAGACATGCCCAAAGAAAGCAGTGGGGGACAATTGCCATGGTAGCTAGAGCGAGAGATGCAGGTAAGACCATCAGGGTACCCAGAGCTCATCCCAGTGACAAAGGCCACACGGTCTGTGGATGGAATATTGCTCCTCCTGCTGCATGACGTCCTGCCATCCAGTCACAGCACATCGCTTTTCCCAGCGCAGCTCACTCCAGGAGGCCTTGGACTTTGACTGCTGCAAATTCCTGACATCAGCCACATCCTTCCCTGTTCACTTGATTTCTTCACAGCTACATTTGCTGAAGCAAATGCCTGAGTATGCAAAAGCTGTCTTTTAAAGATGACTGTCTGAACAGATGGCTCAGTCTTGTGACTGAGCACGGAGAAAATGAACCACACATCTTTGTGAGGCTGACGGTGTAACCATTTTTTTCCCCCCTTTTCCTTTTGCAGCTCATTGTACATCGCTTTGTGCATTCTGCCCCACAGTATGGTAAAACACAGAAGACGACCTAATTTGCATCATTTCTGTTTGTTTTCAGTGGGCTGAGGGGCAGTGCTGCATTTTGCTTAGAACTGTGTTTTCAGGTATCCATGCTCCACCTGCACACACAGGGCCTTTGGAAATGGGGTGCATCCAATATCCAGGTTCACATAGAACAATCCTAAGTGCTGATTTTGCCCTGCACTATGGGCATCCAGCAATATCAGGGCTTCTCAATAACAAGCTGGTCCAAAACAAGAGTGGCTGCTTTATACCATCATTAATGATGGCACTGCAAGCTGACACGCAGGGCAGCCCCAACAGACTTGTGCAGCTTGCTGCTTCCTACTAAGTCTTGTCAGAGAAATGTGTCAGCAGGTACACAGTGCTGTTCCTTACATTTTTCTCATTAGCCAAGCATTGCTTTGGCCTCCACTTAATGACAGTCACACACACACTGTCATACGAGAATGACCCCAACCACTGGAACACATTAAAATCTGCTGTTCTACTCACCTCACTGCTTATGCTTAGTTGGCACAATACCAGTTTTGCCACTGCAGGAGGGATTTTTGTGTCTAAATCACCATATCCTCACCATACCCAGAGTCACCCTGCAGACAGCAGGCATTACAGAGTGGGTCACGTCAGACTATCCCAGCTCAGGCAGAGTCTGAATGAGCTGCTTACAGATTCTGACATGACAAGGAAACTCCTGAAATGTAAGGCATTCACAGAATGAACAATCCCCCAGGGCCCAGCCCAGCCCTGCAGAGCATCTCCTACAGCAGCACGCTGTTCCTATTCCCCGTGAGGCCCAGGGGACGTCACTGGGGTGTTTCAGCAGAGCACCCTGCCCCACACAGCGGCCGTGGGGCCGTGACAGGCAGCAGAGCGTGCACAAAGCGCGAGCCAGTGAATGCATGAATGAACGTGTGCCTGGGAGTGCTGCAGAACTGGGGCTCCCCACACGCCCTCGTGCAGCTCGCTGTGACTCACACAGGGTTTCATTTTCCTTATCAAGAAGAGGACCTGCATCCTCACCCTGATCCCCCAGTGCTTGCAGCTGGGCCCCGCTCCGTCACCCACCGCTGCCCAGGAGGGGTGGCTGGGAGCAGGTGTGCTCAAACAGCGCTGGGACAGGATCTGCAGCAACGGGGAACAGAAGAAAATGAGGCTGTTTCTCACTGACAGCAGTTGAAGAAGAATTGCTTCGAGCCACAGAGACAAGAGCAGCCATGTCCGCCCCACAGCCCCACGTCATGGTGGCGGCTCTGCCCACACCGCTCCATGGGCACCCTGTGGGCTGAGACCAGGCCGTGGGGCTTTGGCAGCACGGACGTTTGTGAGCAACCACGTTTGGGGAAGAGTAATATCTCATGGAAAATCTCTGACCAACACTGTGAGACCACTGCCACCAAACCACAGTGATGCCTTAGCTTCACATCAAGGTCACATATCCCACTAGTTTGGTGGCTTTGTTGCTCTTCTTACCATTTTAATACAAACATTAAAGACTAAAATAAGTTTTGTTACTTACATACATTGACTACACCCTGTATTTTACGAGGGCTGCTCCGAAAGTAATGCCTCCTGTTTTATGATGTCAGCCCACCACATCAGAGGCGGATGCTGGTGGTACAGCAGGAGAGGTGGAACCTTCCCACCAATATCCATTCCATGCTGTTGTCGTGTGACAGATGGCAGCAGAGGGGCAGCCTGACACAGTGGTGTCTGACATGGAAGTGCAGATGAAGCAAAGGTGTGTCACTGAATTCCGCCATACAGAAAAAATGTCACCCACTGATATCCACTGATGCTTGGTAAGTTTCTGGAGACCAAACAGAATGCATAGCTCATGGTAGGGACTATGTTGAAAAAATAGCATGTTGTAGCTGAGAATTTGCTCTATCAAGCAGAGTTACTGTGCTCACTGTATCAACTGTAGTTTACATGGAAATATATAGGAAGCATTACTCTCAGAGTGACTTATGTACATGCAGCCCAGGGAAGCCAAAAGGTTGGACACCCATGGGCTAGAGGATGGGCTGGTACAGCAGAGGATGGGACAGAACAACAGCACAGCCCAGACTTAGGCAGCAAAATCCTCCTTAGGACAAGGAACCACACAGAGCTGCATGGTCGGGCCATCCACTCCATGCAGACTATGGCAAGCATCTCCTGCTGACTGCTGAGAGCAGAATCTCACAGCAAGGAAGCTCCAGCTGAGGTGAACAACCCTGCAGGACATCACACAGACCACAGACGAGAGGCAAGAGATCAGGTTTTGAAATTTGTCTTTTTAATAAAAAGGCACCTATAAAACAGGTCAATACATTACAGGCAGCACAGATACCCAAAAACAAGCCTAAAAATTGTTTCAAATAAAAACCAATAAGATGTCTTCACATATTGTATTTATATATTTATATTTATATATATATTTATATAATGGTACAAAATGACTGGGGAAGTTTCTCCATGGGATGATAGAGAACAGGTCAGTCACCATTACCTCAATGTGAAAGCTAATTCCAGGTGCTTGATTATTCGACTGAAAAATGCCGTTTCCCAATGATTACTTTTTGGAGCTGAAAAAACATTAACGTCATGGTTAAAACATGGGCAAACCTTTTACTGTGATTAGGTGGAGTCAGTACACAGAACTCAAGCTGAGATGCTGAGCAATAAACTACAAGACATGAGAACAGACACAGCTCACAGCAGCGGGCAACCAGCTGAAGGCAATCTGCCCCAGCCTGATAGGGTTAGTGCTGCTCTCGGGCACAGCTGGGAGCAATGTCCAGGCAGAGGTGCTCCACAGCACCTCCTCTCCCCACATTTCACCCATCACAGCAGTCAGGGTAGGGCTGGCTGGCTTTAGGGCAGCACGATTTTGCAGAAGAGCCCTGACTGCTGTTTTGCAAGTCCACAGCTCTGTAATAATGCCAGGATTTCCCTTTTGTATACAGGCCTGCTGAGTTGAAAGGCTTTACTTCTTAGTTATTTATCACTGGAGGACAGGTGTCCCTCCTGCTGTCAGGCTGCCCAGGGTCTGCAGGAACGTACCGGCAGGCAGAGATCTCAACGGGGCCAATAGAACAGACCAACAAAAAACTTTCCTTGTATAGAAAATAGTATGGCTTAAAATTAACTGAGACTAGCTGGTAGGTGATGAGCAGGGCAGGGGGCTGGCAGTGGTATTTGGATGTCTACGAGCAAATACTGGCAGCCAACACCCCGAGGAGCAGCCAAGAGAAGCCACAGCCATTCAGGCCACTCAAGTTGAGAAAAAGCTGCATACATTTAAGCCACATTCTCCCATGTGAAATGCATACTCTGGAAGGATGGAGAACTCAAACAGCTACAACATCAGGTCCAAAGCACGCTGACTTAGCCCTGGGTTGAAGACTATTCCTCTTTGCTCTAAATGCCAAGGCAGGGATGAGCACTTTGTTCCTTTGAAAATGATGCTCAGTCAGATTGCAAACACCACAAAGCACGAGAGCAGAGTGAAGTCCTTTCTCAAATCTAGAGCTGCACTTCCAACCTCGTACTGCTCTCTACAAAATATCCCATTGGCTCAAGGTATTCCTCATTAGATTAGGTTATGTGGCTACATCTCGTTACAGATCTGATCAACACAGCCACTGGGTTGACATTTCAGCACCCAACAGCTTTCTCTAGCAGCTTGCAAGATGACAAAAAGTTCTGCCATTCCCTCCCTACTTGACAATCTCCCTTTTCTTCTGTGGTATCTAATAGGGAAAAGTGAGTGCTGCTACAAGAGAGGTAGTAAGCAAAGTTTGGCTTTGCAGAGATTATCCTCCGACTGGTGTTCATGTGGCAATCAAATGCCCTGAGTTCACAGTGGGATACCCATGGGGTACACCATGCTGGAATGGGGTCCTGCAGAGATCCAGAGACCCTATGAGTGCAGAAGGGCACGTACTTAATCCTACAGCCCCTTCAGTGAACAAACACAGGAAAGAACACCAGTGCTGCGTGCAGGAAGACCTTACAAAATGGAGGATGGGGAGGGTGAAGCACATCCAGAAAAGCCTGAGTTGTTCAAACAGCTCCCACCAGCCTGGGAATAAGAACCTCAGCCTCTTCGATCAGAAACTTAGGGCAGCCTGTGGGCAGCTCATGGCACGCAGCTGGCATCGCACAACACAGCTCTGATTCAGAAATGCAGTAGTGCATGCAGGGCCAGGTGGGATGGGGCCCTGGGCAGCCTGAGCTGGTGGGGGGCAGCCCTGCCCATGGCCGGGGGTGGCACTGGGTGGGCTCTGAGCTCCTCTCCAACCTGAGCCGTTCTATGACCTTCAACAGCAGTGCAGGGCTGCTGCAGAGAGCTCAGGGCAAGGAGGGGCAGAAGACCCCTGTGAAAGCCTGGAGGAAGGCAGTGTGAGGAAGGAAGACCTGGGAGACCAACTGACAGCAGAGGGAGAGAGGATGTGGCACGGTCATGGAGGGTGATGGGTGGTGAAGGACTGGTGTAGGAAGGCTGCAAAAGAGCAGGGTTCCCAGCTAGCCTCTCCTGGAAGCACAGGAATGAAAGTTCCAGCTCAGCTCAGAGTCTCTCCATCCCTACACACTGGCCTGCATGACGGGAAAGGAAAGGCCCAGAGACAACACGGCTGATGGAGACCTTCAGGCCCAGCACGTGATTACCAGCAGAGCCTGGATCATTGCTGCCTGTGTCAGCTGGCTGGCATCCTCCCTTTCACAGCCAAAGCAGCAGTGATAGCTGTATCCTAAGAAGCTGCAGCCATATGAGCACTGTTCCAGTGGCCGGGGCCACAGCTCTGACCTGCCCAATGGTCCTCAGCCACCAGCTGTGTTCTCGTGCCCAGCACAGCCTCCACAGGGGCCTGAGATCTGCATGGAGGCGAACACCCTGCACGAGCAAAGCATTCCAACACAAAGAGTCGCTCTACAGTGGGATCTCCCATTGCCCTGCACACCCTGGAGGATCCTCCTGGCCCACCAAGGAAAGCTTTCAATCCTTGTACACTGTTGCCTTTAGCATTTTTTTTTTCTTTTTTTTTTTTCTTAAACATGTTTTGAGGCTTCTATTAAAACACAGAAATACAGAACAATTAAAAACCAGCACAAGTTTTGCCTTTCTCAGCGACCTATTTACAGCTAGTTCCCAAAACCCTCTTACACAGTTTGGTTGCTTAAAAGGAAAAAACGGGAGAGAGAAGGAAACAAAATGACAAAACAAACAAAGAACTAAACAAAAACAAGGAAAGAAAAACATTTGAAGGAGGAAAATAATAAACTGCCACGGAGTCTGGAAGTCCCTGGTCACCACACAGGGTTCAAAATTAACAGCCCCATTCCCAGTCCCTCCACCCTCTCCTTCCCCCTGAAAAAAGAAAGGAAAAAAGAAAAAGAAAAAAAAAAAACAAACCCAATTCACATCAAGTTTACTGCACATCTGGTTTTCTGTATAGAGGCAAATCCGATATGAAAAGCATCCCACTTGGTGTCCTCCACTGGCGTCGGCCCCCAACCCGCCCCCAACGAAAGGTTTAAAAACATCTGTACAATCAGGCCCATGCTTTAGAAAGGCAGGTTAGCCATGTTCCCCGGCCCGGGGATGTAACTCATTTGGCTGTCCAGGGAGACGCTCCTCTGCCTCATCTGGTGTGTGACCATTAGGTTCTGCTGCGGTGGGGGTCCCATGAGAGAGCCCTGAGGTGACATGATGTGTCCTGTCTGGGCATACATCTCCCCTGACACAGACATGCTCCTCTGCTTGGCCTGCATCAGCATGAAATTCTGCTGGGCCATCAGGCTCTGCTGCGGAGACATCATGCCCTGATGCATGCTGTTGCCCATCATGCCTTGCTGGGGCGGTATGCCTGTCCTGCCCAGCATGGGCACTTGTCCAGGATGGCACATGGGCATGCCGAGTCCCCTCTGCACGCCCTGCTGCCCCGGAAGGCTGGGGGCATTCATACCTGGCCTCACGGGGGGCTGATCAGCCATCATGTTCTGCAGGTTCATGAGGTGGAGGTTGGAAGGCTGTGATTTGGGTGCTTGGCTGTCACTCTTGGGGAAATACTGCAAGGTGCTGCTTGGCTTCTCCGACGGGATGATCCTGGAGAGGTCAAACTCGGGGATGCCCGTGGGTGTGGGCCGGATGACCTCACTGAGCTCAGGATCGTTCAGTACCGATGCCACCCCGGGGAGCACAGCTGGGTAGGGCTCGCCGATCCGAGGAGGGATGTTCTTGCCCATCATGTGCTGCTGAGGAGGCATCTGGCCGGGCTGCTGGGTAGGAAGGTCCTCGGGAGGCAGTGACATTCCCGGTGGGAAATGCTGCTGCATGCCAGGGCCACCTGCCCCACCAGGGGCCATGGGCATGCTTCCTGCAGGAGACTGCATGGCGTTGTGGGGCTGCTGCATGCGGGGGAACACGAGCTGGTTGGAAGGAATCATCTGTGAACTGTTGGGCACGGGGCCGCACTGCTGGTTCAGCGAGTCCTGGGGCCCTGGGGGCAGCATCATGGGGTTCTGGGGGGGCACACCTGGCCCCGGCGCACTCGGGTGCATAGGAATGTTGGAGCCTAGTGGGTTTGGGGAGGACATCATAGAAGTAGGGGGTGGTTCGTGGGAAAGAGGCTGCTGACCAGGCAGGTTGATTCCCATGGGGCTCTGGGAGGATCCAGGTCCCACGGAGTTTAAGTGCAGCTGATTTGTTTGATTCCCTGTCACACCTAAGGAGAGGAAAAAGAGAGAAGGGTTAACTCTGCCCACAGACCTCCACCCTGTGGAGCCCGCTGGGACCTACTGCTCAGAAAGCCCTGAGCTCCAAGGAAGGGGACACCAGCAGGACTTGCAAAGCATCAACATCCAAAAGAAGCGCTCCAAACTTCAGCTCCCCAAGCCCACAAACAGCACAGAACGATTCCAGTTTTGCTCACTGCAATTCCGCACAAAGGAGTGAGCCTTTAGCACAGCCTTCCAGCTCCTCCTGTGATCACACACTGCTGAGTGGCAAGGAGGAACAAGACAGAAGCGCCAGCATCCCAACACAAGTGCTATCCAGGAGGGACAAACAGGCTCATCAGCAGAACAAACTGTTCACAAAAAGGCTCCGTTTGAAAGGCAGTATGTGCATTTGCATGCTCGTGGCCAAACCAAATGACTTCTTAGCAATCAAAGAGTCAACAAGTTGATCTTTCACTTTGAAAAACACTGAAAATATGTATCAAATAGCTTCAAACCCCAGAATCAAGTGGTACAGCCTGATGGAATTCCCCTTCCCCTTCATACCGAGCACAGAATGATGAAAGACAATAATTTGCCTAGCTGTCCTCATCACTGCCACCAGCTAGCGAAGCGTATCTGGCTGTCGCTTACTGAAATCACAACTGTGCTAAGATACAGCCTTGCCTGAGCGGGCACCTGGCCTCCACTGAAAGCCACAGGCTCCCAAGCCCTGCTCTGAGCACCCCTCTCCCGCTGCAGGTTCCAAGCAGCGGCCTTCTGCCTCATCCTGGGCCTGAGATCTCTCTACCTGCAGTGAAAACCCAGGGCCAACACATCCATGCTGTGTCAAAGATGTTTTGAAAGCTTCCAGAGCTCGTGGGAGAAGTGTGCCAGACTGGGTGATGTCCATCCAGGCAGCACAGACAAGACAAAAGCTGATGGACACTGTGGAGAAGTGAGCCAACTCTTAACAAACAAGGGGAAATTTCAGCTGTTTGAGAAGGAAGCTGATGAGAGAACACACCAACACAGCAGCCCAGCCCTACAGGCACATACCTGCCATACTTCCAGGTGGAAGCATAGGCCTGTCTGGCAGCAGCTCGTCATCAGAGGTGGCAATGGTTTTGATGGCATTGTGGTAGAGTGGTGTGGAGCTGGGCATGGCGTACTTGGACATCTGAGACATCATCAGAGAAAGGGGGTTCTGGGAGGGGGATGGATCTGGAGAGGAAGTAAAAGGCATGTTGGGGTTCATGGTGCTAGAGGCTGGTTGGTTGCTGGCTGGTGCAGAAGAACTACTCCTGGGCCCAGAAGGGAGAGAACCTGTAAGCAAGAGAGAGCACAGCTTAGCACTGCACACACTTAGCAGCTTCTCCTGTCAGACAGCAGCCCTGTTCCTTCCTTACAGTAGCTACCAAACAGCTGGCAAGTCCTCAGGACTCTGACGAGGCTCACACTCAAGAACTGTGATGGACTTCCTCTTCAAACTGCCCGTGACTTCCCAACTCAAACACATCTTTTTTTACCTGTATTACAGAGCACGAGCTAAACTACAGGCTGCACCATTTGCCTTTCAGATTACTCAAAAAGGCCCTTATTGTTACCCCTAGGGAAAAAAAGTACTCCTCAAAAATTAAGCACGAGTGTCTCCCCACTCCTGTGAGAGCATGCAGACATGGGGGAAAATGGCCTGGCAAAGGGGTGGCAGAATGCAAACACAGACCACAACAAATGTAACTCCTGCATCATTCCAATACATCACTTCCACGGCATCCACCCCAAGTCCTGCAGGTAGCACTTATCCATTCTTGTGCCTGACATCTCTGCTGACTGCCAGGGTAGAAACTGCTCTGCTATGCCAGTAGGCAGAGGCTGCAAATGCACTCTGGGCTGCCTGCAACAAGCAGCCACGTGAGCAGAGCAGGAAGGAGAGCAAGACCTGCTTCACAGGGTACAGGAAGAATGGGACTACAGCCAATCCAGGCAGGTTGGATTTGGGAGATGGGTGACCAGTGCTGATCCTACGGAGCTCTGATCGCAGGGTGCTTGTTCCAGGGTTCTGGATGCTCACACACTCACCAGAACACACGCAGGCACACTAGCACACAAGACACTGACATACCCTGATCCAGTCCTGCCATGGATGTGGAGGAGTTCATGCTGAGTGTCTGCTTGCTCTGGCTGACTCCTGGGCTGGGCATTGTGGGTTTGGGAGATGGCACCCAACCCGGGGAAGGAACAGCCATAGAAGGGGACTTCAGGCGGCTTGGTGAGCCAGTCGGAGAGCGGACATTAAGTGAGGAGCTCATCACCTGGGGAGACTTTAGGGGCCCAGACTGGTTAGAAGGTGGCATGCTGACCATCTGCGATGGCGTCTGCGGGGACTTGAGGTTGGCAGAGGGCGAAGTGACCAGTGGGGAGTGCACCTGGCTGAGGGTGGGGGACTTGAGGTGACCCATGCTAGGGGAGTTCATCTGACTGATGTTGATGGTGAGGTCGGAGGGCCGGCGGCCCAACCCCCGGGAAGGTGCTGGGTGCATATTGGCCAGGTTTCCTCCTTGTGCAGGAGCGGGATTGGAGGCTGGAGGCAGAGGGATGTGGCTGAGTCTAGTGGTACCACTGATGCTTCCGACAGGCATGGTGCCCTGCTCGGGGCTGAACATGTCTGAGGCACTGCCCATCTCCTGAGGCATGTTGGGGTAAGGTCCTTGCCCACTTGAGAAACCTTGTTGTCCTTGGCTGGGGAACTGGGAGGGAATCATCATTTTCTGCGGTCCCCCCAGCATTGCACTGCCGTTGCCATTCTGAGCCCTTGCCCTGGCCAGCTCCTCAGGGCTCATACCCTGATGGGCCATCATGTCAGGCCCCCTCATTTTCTGCGACATCATCATCTGCTGCTGGGGGGTCATCTGGACATTGAGGTTCATGTTCATGTTCATGTTGACATTCATGTTCATGTTGAGGTTGCCAGGGCCCATGGGTGCGTCCATGTCCCGAAGGCCTGACTGGCTCATAGGGGGACTCAGTATCCCACGAGTTCCTGCAAAATCCATTCCCATTGGGTTGCTGCTGAGGTTGTCCCCTGCTATCTGCCCAGCAAACATGGATGGATCCATCTGTCTGTGAGCCTGTATCATCCTCTCCATTTCCATACCCTGGCTCATGGAGTTGCTGGCCATCCCCATGGGCCTCTGCATTGCCACCGGGCGTTTCTCCATCAGCTGGTGCCGTAGAATCTCCTCCCTGGCACGTGGATTCATGAACCTTTCAGGGTCCCCCTGCCCTGACGGGTAGGGCAGGGAACCCTGTGGGAAGTTGCCGGGACCTCCCATCGGAGGCAGATCATCACTCCATCCCATGCCAGGCCTGACCGGTCTCTGCATGGCATTCATGGGACCAAGAGCATCCAAGGGCATGTTCTGCATCCCCCCAAAGCCAGAGACTCTCTGTATTTGATTTCCAGGGAATCGTGGCCCTGGGAAGGGTGGCCCTCCCCTTAGCTGCATAGGGTCCTGCACGTCCATGGGTCCCCGCAGCTGGCTGCCCATGCCTGGCGGCCACTGCTCCCCAGGCTTACTGTGGTAGGGTGGGGGGGGGCCACGCATCATCATGCTGCCCATAGATTGTGGAATCATGATTTCCTGCATGGGTCGGCCATGGATGCTGATCTGCTCCTCTTTTCGGCGCTTCTCCTCATAGTACTCTTCCTGCAACTTCCTCCAGGCCACTTGCTCTGGCGTCAAGCTGTCCTGGTTCAGCCGCTGCATCATCATGTTCATCTGCTGCCCCATGTCAGTGCCGGGGTGGTGGGGCACCTCGTGTTCCAGGCTGGGGCCACCAAGGCTCTGGGTCTGGGAAATCATGGACTGCAGAGGCTCTTCGTACTTCTTCATGCCTGCAGGAGGTGCGGGGGGCTGGGCAGGGGCAGCCTGTGGCTGAGGGGCTGTCCCACCCTCACCAGTGCTTTGGCTGGACTTCATGAACGGCTCAGCCTCCCCACTGCGCAGCAGCAGGCGCTCAATGTCCCGCAGGGTCTGCAGAGAGCGCTCCCGGTGCTCCAGCTGCTCCTTCGAGAGCCCTTCTGAGTTCATAGAGTTCCTGGAACCCAGACCTGCCTGCCCATTCCCCTGCATCCCTGAGCCCGGGCCCTCCCCGAGGAGGCTAGAGCTGGACGTGGCAGAGTCCACTTGCCCAGGCTGCATGGTGGTGGTGGATGCAGTGGGTGTATTGGGGTGGTTACTTCCAGGCTGGTTGCTGCCGCCGTTGTTTCCTAGAGAGTTGGGAGTCAGTTCTCTTCGGACATCTTCACTCGTGCCCTCCTGGGGCAGGTTGTTGGGTGCAGGTAGGGCTGTCTGACTGATGGCCTGAGGTGGAGGAGGAGGCTGCGGTGGAGGAGGCTGCGGCTGTGGCTGACTTGCTTGAGGTGCTGGTGGCTGAGACTGGGGAGTGTTGGCAGAAGGAGGGTTAATCGGAACCTGCTCAGCAACTCCCAGCACTTTAGGAGCTGGCGCCTGATAGAGAAAAGGGAAGACAAAGTGAGGATGAAAATGCTCTAGCTATTCTTCCCATACCCTATAGGAAAACAATTTGAAACACGCCACATGGCAGCTCTGCCTTCATTCCTCATGGGGAAGAAGCAGGCCCCATCACATGGCCTGGAAATACACAGTCATGTATTCTGCCCACATATCTGCGGGGCCACATATCGTGCTCCAGCCCAAATTCTTCACAATTTACAGTAACCAAGACTCGTTCTGAAGTGGCTTCAAAGGAAAGCACTTCCCACACTGCTGAAAGGGAATTCTGATTCCCTGTTCCTCCACAGCTAAACCAGGAGCTGGGGGAAATAGCCATGTCAGAACGGAATGGTCAGCAGCAGCACTTGCCAACAGGAGCATTTGGTCCATGGCCAGTATACCTGGTCTAGCTTTGCCCGTGGGACGTTTTGCTGATGATAGGCCAGAATGGAGTCAGCTCGGCCCTGCAAGACAGCTTCCGCAGCTCTGGGGAGAGAGAATCAACCACTCAAGATCAGACATTGTGCCCCATCCCGGGCCCCAGGCACCACCTCCTCTCTTCAGTCCTATGGGAACAGGGAATTCTTAGGAGGTCAATAGGAATGGGGGAAATATTCTCAGAGTCCTCCCACCTGTCCTGCACAGGCCACAGTGAGGTTTTCCAACTGAAGATCACCTGCCTTGGAATTTCCCTCTTCCCATGACCTGCGCTGGGCCTTCTGCTCTGCTTTGTGCCTGCTGCTCCATGCTGCCCTACAGGTGGCTGTTTCCAAGATGCTCTACCACGCACAATATATGATCCAACAAAAAACCCTAAAATTCAGTCTTGCTAGACTCTATGGCTGAGACAATGCAGAACAGAAGTGAGGAACCGAGTGGAGAACACCAAGCGTTACATGGCATTCCCTGCGACAACCCAACCCCACAGATGCCCCCAGATCAGCAGTCCACACTGGTTTGGGTGAATGGACAAGATCTACTGCTTACGTGTTAGCAAGGTGCGTTGTAAAGACGTAGACGAACTGAGAAGGCTGCTTTCCTGTTCCACCACCTCCACCTCCCGCACCATCCGACCGTAAGCCTGGCGCAGTACCATGAGGTGTGCTGGAAGAACTGGTCTCATTCAGGTTTGGCAGCGGGTTGGACCCTGGGCCAAGCTGCGAGGCCGTGGACATTGCAGGATCTGCTACATTACAATCTGTGGGAGCACAGGACAGGAGTTAGAGGCCAGCGCTGCAAGAGAAGCAGAGCAGCTGCTGAACGGCACTGCCGTGTGGAGCAGAATGGACAGAGGTGGAGGGAAGCAGGAAGGCTCCCGGCACCACCAGATGGCAGCACCCGACCAGCAGTCCCTGCCTCTCGGTGGCCAACGTCCCCAGGCACCCGAGCGGCCGGACTCCTCCTTTGGTCTCTCCTTCATCTCAGGGTGGCCCCAGGCTCATCTCATCTCCCTTCCATGGTGCTAACAACAGGGACTCGGGTAGCAGGGGAAAGAGGAGATGCTTTTCACCAGCGATAATTATTAATCATCATTAATTATTGAGTAATATTCCTAATTAATATTAATAAGCATTGTAATTAACAGCAGCATTCATTGCTTTCCTCTTGCTCAGCTCCATACACTGTAGCCACTGAGCCAGGCCTGCTCTTCTCTTACCAACAGTGAACACAGACCAGCAGTCAGCCTGGGGCAAAGCAGCGGCACTGAGGGATGTGGTCAGCGGGCAGCATTGGTGGTAGGTGGACAGCTGCACTGGATTGGTTGGACCTCAATGATCCTATGATTCTGACCAGCTGGCAGGAAAGTCTTTTAGTCCTGCCTTCCATCCTGGCCCTTGTGAACCACACAGAGATAAACATCTCAGGGAAGACGGCTGCTGTGCACTGGCAGGCATTGAGGCCACACGTCACACTGCTTTACGGGCATGTTTGCTGACTCACAGTGATACCAAACTGCCACACAAGGGAGAGTATTTCTTCCAAAGAGAAAGAAACAGCCATATTTTTTCTAACATCTTGCACTCTGGTGGACAGGAAGAGATGGAAATTAAAGCAACCAGATCTGAAAGTTCACAAAATCTTTACACCTACATAACCTCAAAACATCAGCCTGAACTTTAGGAATAGTTAGCTGGGCTTCACTAATGGCTGGAAGAAGAACTCCCTGCTCACATTGGCCTGCCTGAACCACTGTCGAGACACTTTTAGCCTTATTTGCACACTTGAAGATATCTGGGCAGCATGGACATCCAACCTCAACACCTTCCCCCTCCAGCATCTCAGTGCATCTGCACAGCTGTTCTGTGATCCCACACCTCACTGTATGGCTGCAGATATTCCCAGAGCACAATGATCAGCCACACTCCCAGGAGAGATCTGGCTTTATTCAAGATTCTGGGCAGGAGAGGAGGTAGGCACTCACTGTGTGCACTGCTGATGGGCTTGTCGTCTTCCTCGCTGTCTGGCCCAGAGCACCATTCGTCCCCACTGTATGGCTGCTTCCTTTCCAGCACACACCGCCGCTTGCTGCGGGGAGCCACCTCGCCTGCAAAGGACACAAGAGTCAGAAGAGCTGAGGAGAGCTGCCAAGGGGCTGAGAGGGCTGGGGTTCTGCCTGACTGCAGTGAAGGAGGTTGGGGAAGCACGGTGTGCAAGGCCAGGCTCTTTAGCTTGGAGCTCACCAAAGCCCAGGCTCAGCAACCATGTCCTGCAGGTATCTGGGCTGGCACTGAGACATCATCCCCTGAGTGGTGGTCAATGGGCAGCCTGGGGATGGCGAGCCAAGACCCCAGGTGGCAGTGGGACCCACGCAGGGCTCAGCCGTGCTGTCAGACATGGCTTCCTGTACTCTGAGCAGTGTGCCAGAGCTGCAACACAATCCGTTCCAGCAAGGCCTTGTGAGAGGCCCGGGCTGAAAGCCCTTCACTAGCAGCACTGCCTGGCCTGAGGCACCGCTCACAGGACATCTCTGCAGCCCACGCCGGGCCCAAGCTGTTACCCTTTGGCTGAGGATGCTGGAACCTTGCTGGACCCAAGGATTATCCTGTGGGCACAGCCCAGATGCTCGCTCATTGAGAGAGGCACAGCACTGGCTATAGGGAAAGCACAGTCAGTGCTAGATGGCTATTCAGAAAAACTCAGTCTGGCACAGGAGACAGACAGGGAGCTTGTTAGAGGCCTGCTGGGTTCCTCCCCTTTCCCTCGCCAACTCCCACAAGTCAGATCCTGCGAGGAGACCTCCCAGGTACTTGTCTTGCCTGGTACCAGCAGAGCACTAAATCCTGCAGCTCCCCACCAAGCTGGCAGTCAGCGCTCGAGATCACTGCCTCATCCCTGTCCTCCTCCCTTTCTCCACGCGTGCACTGGCTCTGCTCCTCCACAGGTCTGCATTCCCACATGCACAGCCATCCGTCCTCCCAGACACGGGGCTGCACGGCTCTCCTGACGAAGTACTGAGCAAAGGCTCTTTTTTGTGTGTTTTTGTTGTTTTTCTGCCTAGACAAGGGCTTCAAAGAACAATCAGTGGTGAGAAAGGTCATTAAAAGACAAGTAAAACCTGAAGATGTTCACATCCTTGGTAGGAACAAGAGACACAGACTCTGCTTTTCAAAGCCATTCATTAGGCAGGGGACTTTACACCCTCTCTAAACTCACATGCTCCCGTGATTTCATAGCTCAGGTTGGGGCAGCTTGGAAAGGAAACAGCTTGCCTGAAGGCACCCAGGAATCATAGAATCATAGAATAGCATGGGTTGGAAGGGACCTCAAGGATCATGAAGCTTCAAGCCCCATGCCGCATGCAGGGCCACCAACCTCCACATTTTATACCAGGCCAGGCTGCCCAGGGCCCCATCCAACCTGGCCTTGAACACCTCCAGGGATGGACGGGGCATCACAGCCTCTCTGGGCAGCTGTTCCAGCACCTCACCACTCTCATAGCAAAGAACTTCCCTCTGACATCCAACCTCAATCTTCCCTCCTTCAACTTAAAACCATTTCCCCTTGTCCCAGGGTTAGGGTTAGGAACAGGGACCAGATGACCTTCAAGATCCCTTCCAGCTCTAAGGATTCTATGATCGATAACTTCCAGCTCTGTTAACTCCAACGTAACACTGTCTGATCACTCTTTTGTATATAATCTAGAGGTTTATGGGCCATATTAATTCAAAGTGTCAGCGAACTGCAGAAGGATTCAGGCATTCCTGATTGTGTTATTTCAGTAGATTTCCTGTGTCACGTGGAGCCGTTGGGCACCATGCTCTGTGAGATGCAGGACAGCACAGGGAAGGCTGGCTGGGACAGGAAAGTCAAAAGATTTGGAAGTACTGACTCAGCCCTTTTTTAGAAGCCAAGTGTTTCTATACAAGAGTTTCATCCACAGCTAATGAAACCACAGAGCTGCTCAGACAGCGACCCTTGCAGCACCTCCTCACTAACCAGGTAAGGAGCTGGGCAGCTGCAGGAACACAACGGCAGCTCTCTGCCAGCAGGGAGAAGACACAAAACAACTAACTCTGTCCTGAGCTGAAAGTCTGTACGTTGCAAAGCAGAGCTGCTCAGAACAGCGTAGGTGAAGCAGGCTCTTGTTTAGCAGGCCTCAGAAGCCTATTCAACCCACAGTTCCAGACTCTCGATGTAACCAGCAGTTTAAGAAATGACAATGCTCAGCCACTCTGGTCCCAGAACTGCAGATGAGACATGTGGTGATGCACAGGCTGCTGAGGTAGGTCCAAAGAGAAGGGCAGCATAGAAACACAAGCTGCCTACAGCTGCTCCCATCTCCGCTCCTGCCCGAGTGCTTGGAGCAACTGAGAGAAGAACTTTTGAAGCACAGTTTAGGAGCACATTACCTTTTGATTCTGTGTCCAGCGACGGGGTGCCAGCTTCTCTCTGCTCTCCAGAGTCCACTGAGATGCTCCGTTCCCGTTTCACCTTGCCTTTCAAGGAGCTGAAGTTCGGGACAGTGTTCTGGCTGTTTTTCAGTCCAGAGTTGCCAGGGGAGATCTGGGTGGCCTTGCCGCCATGGCTGCCTGCACCCACACCCTTCGAGCCCAGGTTGCAGGTGGGTGCTTGGCTCACGTTGTGGTGCTGGGCCGGGGCACCGCTGCTGCCTGCCTTGCCATGGCTGGGCAGTTTGTTGTCAGGGTGCATTGGATTGGCTGAAGCGTCCCACAGCACCAGTGGAGGGAGCTCCCAGGCCCTTCAGTCACAAACCTGCAAGAGAAGAGGGCAGAGGGTGAGCACGGTGCCCCACGCAGCAAGGCAGAACCCAGAGCTGCTCTTACAGCATCGCTCAACCTGCAGCTCAGCACCAGCCCTGGGCACTGCTGTGTGCATCCCTCATGGCTTACAACTGCCTTCGACTTCCTGCCTGGCACAGGCGCTGCGGGACCACAGCCAACCTCATCTCAGGAGCACCAGAATGGGCTGCTTAGGGTGCCCATCTCCAGCTTTAGGGATGCAGCACTTGAACAAAGACCTGTAGTATATTCACTGCTAAAGACTCTGACAGTGCTCGTGCAGAACAAAGAGCATCCCAGTGAGAACCGCTCCTCAGCTCTCCTGCATCAGGGCCTCACACTGCCCTGCCACAGCCCTGTCATTACTCTTCTCCCTGCCACAGGCGAGTTTGGGGAAGGAAAGCAAACCACGTGTTTGGGGAAGCTGAGGTATCCCTGTCTGCTTGCATACTTCTATGTTGTTTGCATGACACCCCCTCCACACAGGCAAGAACCTTTCCCTTGTATAGGCAGACGCATTTCCCAGCACGCAGGGGTTACTGGGACCACGCTCCTCCCATCTGGACTGAGCAGCCCAGATGCTGAGCACAGATTTTTTTCTGCCACCCTGGGACAAGCAGCACCAAACTCTGTGGCTCTAAATAGAACACAGTGCCCAGCAGCACCGTGCACACCACCTCCAACTTGCTGGTGATGGCTGCGAGGCACAGGCTGCATCTTGCAACCGACTGCCAGGGAGTTCCCTGCCAGTAAAAAGGACTTCTCCACACCTGCTCCCTGCACCAGGGCTGGTTGGTGTGCAGCAGTGTGCAGCAGTGCCTGGCAGAGCAGCATGCGGCAGGAGCCCTATTGCACAGCCCTACAGCACAGCCCTATTGCCCAGCTCTACTGAACACAGCCCTACAGCACAGCCCTACTGCACAGCCTTACTGCCCAGCCCTACTGAACACAGCCCTACTGCACAGTCCTACAGCACAGCCCTACTGCACAGCCCTACAGCACAGCCCTACAGCACAACCCTACAGCACAACCCTACAGCACAGCCCTACAGCATAGCCCTACTGCACAGCTCTACTAACAAAACCCTACAGCATAGCCCTACAGCACAACCCTACTGCACAGCCCTACTGCACAGCCCTACTGCAGAGCTCTACTGCCCAGCCCTACAGCACAACCCTACAGCACAGCCCTACTGCACAGCCCTACTGCACAGCCCTACAGCACAACCCTACAGCACAGCCCTACTGCACAGCCCTACTGCACAGCTCTACTAACAAAACCCTACAGCATAGCCCTACAGCACAGCCCTACTGCACAGCCCTACAGCACAGCCCTACAGCACAGCCCTACTGCAGAGCTCTACTGCCCAGCCCTACAGCACAACCCTACAGCACAGCCCTACAGCACAGCCCTACTGCACAGCCCTACTGCACAGTCCTACAGCACAACTCTACAGCACAACCCTACAGCACAACCCTACTGCACAGCCCTACTGCACAGCCCTACAGCACAGCCCTACTGCCCAGCCCTACAGCACAACCCTACAGCACAACCCTACTGCACAGCCCTACTGCACAGCCCTACTGCACAGCCCTACTGCACAGCCCTACAGCACAACCCTACAGCACAACCCTACAGCACAGCCCTATTGCACACAGCCATACTGCACAGCCCTACAGTGCACAGCCCTATTGCACACAGCCATACTGCAGAGCCCTACAGCACAGCCCTACAGCACAGCCCTATTGCACACAGCCATGCTACACAGCCCTACAGCACACAACCCTACAGCACAGCCCTATTGCACACAGCCATGCTACACAGCCCTACAGCACACAACCCTACAGCACAGCCCTATTGCACACAGCCATACTGCACAGCCCTACAGCACACAGCCCTACAGCACAGCCCTATTGCACACAGCCATAGTGCACAGCCCTACAGCACACAGCCCTACAGCACAGCCCTATTGCACACAGCCATAGTGCACAGCCCTACAGCACACAGCCCTACAGCACAGCCCTATTGCACACAGCCATACTGCACACCCCTACAGCACACAGCCCTACAGCACAGCCCTATTGCACACAGCCATACTGCACAGCCCTACAGCACACAGCCCTACAGCACAGCCCTATTGCACACAGCCATACTGCACAGCCCGCCCAGGCATTCCTGCCTAGTTAGCAGCATCATTTGCGCACAGCTTGCCCTATCACTGCTCCCTAACTAGCGACTCGTTAGCTGCTCCCTCCTCCTTCCCGCACACCTCTCTGAGGGCTCCGCTTTAGCCCGGAGGAAGATGGTGAGCCACAGTGCTGATTAATTTTCACAGCACATAAGGGAGTTGCTAGCCCTTTAAGCATCAGCCAGCCTTGCTCGCGCGCTCTCCTTCTCTGGGGACCTATTAATAGCAGCTGGAAAGATCACATCACTCTCTGGATATTTATACCCCTCATTCCACACCAGGAGAGATTTATGTCAGAGCCGCGGTCCCAGTGCCTGCCCAATTGCTCTGTCAAAGCGTTTGCAGGGGGAGGGGAGCGGAGTGGGAAGGGAGACACAGAGAGGGCAAGCAGGGAGGAGGAGAAGGTCCATATGGCACAGACTGCGGCATTAAGCACACATGCTGCCTGCAATCACAGTCTGGCCAGCCTCGGGGAGCCTTCACCCCGCTGAAGAGGCTGCTGCCAGACAGCATTCCAGAGAGCGAGCCCTGCAGCAGCCCGTGCCACCGATGGCCCCCAGCCCTGCCTGCTGCTCCACCAGCCCCGCACCACGCAATTTGTGCAACACATTGCAGGGCTGTCCTGAGGGTCACAATCTGATGCACGCCCAGATGCCGCTGGATTAGCAGAGAGGAGCTACCGCCACTGCTGCGATCGGCGAGGAGACGCGAGGCCGCCTGCGGCACATCTGCATGAACACAGTATTTCATTCAAAACAGATCCCAAAGTGCTTCACCAAACATGCTCAGCAGCACTGCAGCACAACACGAGCTACAGCACAGCACAGATGTGAGCGGCTGAGGAAGGAAAGAGAAAGCCAGGTCCCTGCTAAGGCCGTGCCCGCAGGCTCCAGTCTGATGGTCAAGGTGCACCCACCGTCCCTTTGCTTCTCACGTCAAGCTCATTCATCAACGAGTCAGAAGCTGGCAGGTCCCTTCAAAAGGCCCAGTAGTAACCACAGCCTTTTCAGCAGCCAAGGAGCCACAGCACAGCTCAGGTTGGAGGGGAGCTCAGAGCCCACCCAGTGCCACCCCCGGCCATGGGCAGGGCTGCCCCCCACCAGCTCAGGCTGCCCAGGGCCCCATCCCACCTGGCCTCGAGTGCCTGCAGGGATGGGGCACCACAGCTCTCTGGGCAGCAGTGCCAGCGCCTCACCGCCCTCTGACAACAGGATTGCTTCCTCACAGCTAACCCACATCTCCTCTCTTTCACTTTAAAGCCATTCCTCCTTGTCCTATGACCATTCCCCCTTGTCCTATCATATAAAAGCAGATTCTTTCCTACAGACATGCCTACCACGCTACACCCCTGTCGTACAACCTCTCATTGCAGCTAATTGTGGAAGTTCACCATGAAAGGTGCTTCGCTCACAGATACCACACAGCCACCCACCTCGTGCAGCCTGGACAACCTCACCCCATTCAGGAAGACAGACATCCCTCAAAGTGCCACGAGGGAGGACAGCTGTCAGCCCTACAGAACCCAGCAGCCATCCCAATGAAACCTTGAGGAGCAGAGCAGCCTCACTCACTGTGAGATTCCCTACAGAACACTGTGTTCTAAGGGCATCTAATTAGTGCTCCTCCTCCTTTCATTTTGGGTGCTCCAGGGAGGACATCCCATACCTTGCCTCAGCTGATGATAGCACAGAAAGCCACGCAGAATTGACTGTAACCCAGGGAAATTCTCCTATTCCATCCTATGCCGTTCTTAACTGAGTCCAGCCACACCACACTCACAAATCCTAACAGGAGAAAGGCCAGAAGCAACTGCCTGCAGATTCTACTGTGCTCTCAGAAGCAGCAACAGTTGGATCTTGCTGAAGAGGCATGGCGGGACTCCACCCCAGCCTCCCATCTGTCTGACTGCAGCACGCTGATAGACATCTTGATTGCTGCGAGCTCCTTGCATACACCCCTTCCAACCAGATTCCAGCAGGCATGCCACGCATCTGGGCCACAGAAGAGAATTAATTAGAAAGAAGATACACTGACACAGGCAGACAAATGATCCAAAACGTCTTGAAAAGAACACGAGAAAAAGGAGATTGCATAGAAATGTGGCTCCCTCTGCAATTTAGCAACACACACACTCCAGCCCAGCAGTTTTAAAGACAATAGAAAATCTAATTCCCAGTGGCTACAGCGAGGAGCCAAGACTCCTGGGTCCTAGCCCTGCTGCCACCAGATCCATGAGTGATTCTGAGCATGACGGGTTTCGTCTGGTTGCCTTGATTTCCCCATCAGAAAACAGGCAGCCAACCTACCTGATGAGGGGAAGGAGCACACAAAGCTCAATCGATAGCACTGCTGAAAGATGTGCTGTATCTAAATGCAGAGGGAGAATATTTGTGTCTTGTACGTCTGAAAAGCTTTAAATCAAAGACTTGGGCAGAAGATAAACCTCGCATGGAAACAACAAAACTGCTTTCAGCAAAGCTCCACTACACTCTGAACAACAGCAGGGGAGGAGGAAACTGAGCGAGGAGAGACTGAGCTGACAAACTCCCCGTCCCGGAATTGATAGCTGATAGTTCAGGAAACCTGAAACCCCAATGCCTTCCCAGAGGACTTTCTGGTGAATCATGCTCCCACTCTCTCTGAACAGCAGCACAGATTCCCAACACCACCACAAGTATGCAGAGTGTGAACCGCGTGGCGCAGGGCAGAAGAGCTCCTAGCAGCACTCTGCCAGCCCAGAAATGAAACGTGGATAACTGCAGAGTTGCACACGGTGGATATCAGCCTCCTGAGCTGCACCGACATGCCCCACCAACAGCAAAGACGAGATGCGTTGTGATGAAGTGATGCAACAAGCAGAGAGCAACCAGGCCCTGCTCTGCCAGCCAGCTCAGGGAGTAACAAGGGCAGGCTGCTGCTGCACAGTGCTGAGCACATCACCTATGCTGGCAGCACAGCTGCTCAGCCTTTTAGCACTGATCCTGAGACAGCCCTGATCCAAAATGTCCCATGGATATCACCACAATCTCAGTCATAGAATAGTTTAGGTTGGAGGGGACCTTAAAGACCACCCAGTGCAGCCGCAATGAGGTCTCCGCACAGCCTTCTCTTCTCCAAGCTGAACAAGCCCAGCTCCCTCAGCCTGTCTTCAATCAGAGGTGCCCCAGCCCTCTGAGCATCCTCGTGCCCTCCTCTGGACCCGCTCCAGCAGCTCCGCATCCCTCCTGTCCTGGGGGCCCCAGGCCTGGGCACAGCACTGCAGGGACACTCATTACACAATCACAGAATGGCCAGGGTTGGAAGAAAGATCAAGGATCATGAATCTCCAGCCCCCCGTCACAAACACACTCATTGCCAACCTCCACCTGGACACAGAGCCACAATGAGATCCTTGGCAAGCTCAGAGGCTTCCTGAATTAAGTGCTCATGGGTCGGCAAGCGACACCCCAAAGAGCTGCTGCCATCTTCTAAAAGTCTCTCTTACCTCCAGTCTGGATGAAACCATGGCACACTGCCTCACACTGCCTAACCCTAAGAGCAGCAGCTGTCCCAGGGTTAGCAGTAGACAGCACACTTTCAAAGAGATAACACACTACTTCATTAAAGTCAAAGCATTTCACCGAGGCACGGGCTATGACAAGCTTTCCAGAAGCAAGATTCTGATGTCTAAGATTCCTGATTCATTTCTGATTTGAGAACGAGTTTCAGAAATTGCCTTTTTCAATGCAAAAATGATCGTTCCAAAACAATCTGTTTTGCGAGACCATCCAGTGGGCTTTGATTCTGTTCCAGTGAGAAACAACCCCCCCCCCAAACAGCAGGAAAACTGTATAACTGTCATCCTGCCATCTCCAGCCAAGAGTCCACGATGAGCATCAGCAGCCAGAGGCGCCCTGAAAGCCACCCGAGCCCAACAAGCACAGCTCAGCGCCAGCATGCCATGCAGCAACTGTGCAGCTACAGGAGTGCCTCATGGTTATCAAGCATCAGGAAATTATCTTGCTTGTATAGAGTCAGGTGGATAGCCTGGAGAAGCACATTCACTTCTTGTATCCTTTACATGCCTTTTTCAATGGCAGAAGAGGTGACAGCCTCACAGCCTCTATAGAAGGGTTGTAAAAGACCTGCAGAGAAAACTCAATGCTCTGTCAAATCCTAGTGGTTCTTGGAGTCATTTGGTAGATCCTACTGCTCTCCTGTCATTTGAGCTGCCTTGGAAATAATGCATTTCAGTAGGGCTGCTTGGCCACAGGCCTCATAGGTCTCAAAGGAGGATAAAATCTCAGCTTCACCTTCCCTTCCACCTATATAGAGACATCCCCATGTAAATAATGCTCAGAAATCCACTTGGAGCCGTGCTCCACACTGCCCTCTAATACACTGACACTTACGAGCAGCAGGTTTGGAGGTGAGATCTTGAATACCCAACTTTCCCACAAGACTCACAAGGGAGTCAAGTCTTGCCTGGAGTCATGCAAGTCAGGTAAGGCCTGATGTGTAAGCCATAAAACCACTGAATCACAAAGCACTCTTGATTGGAAAGGACCTTAAAAGATCATCTAATCCAAACTTGCGTGGAAAATGGTGCCTAAATGAGATTATCCAGTACCTTGTCCAGACAACCATCCCCAAATCATCATGTAGTTTCAAGGCAATGATGTTTCAAGTCCTTTTTCTGTCCCGGACCTGTAAAAAAGTCTCCCATATTTCTTCAACCCTTTCACAGATGGCCCTGCTTTTCACCACTTTCTCTAGGACAATTCATGTTTTTAGAGCCAACACCCATGCCATTCTGAGCTCTTACAAATGCAGATTCATATACCTCCACCCATACTTTACTTCTGCTGCCAAAAGCAGTGCTAAGATGCAGGGAGTACTTGGAACCCTGCCCTGCAGGACGATCCTTAAGTAGCAAGTAATCAGAAAAGTAGCCCTGGGACGTTGGTGGGTAAGCTGGTCTGTATTCCAACAAAAGCATCACAGAATGGCCTCAGACAAGGGGATCTGGGCACAGCACTGCAGGTGGGGCCTTCCAGGGGCAGAGCAGAGGGGAACAACCCCCTCCTTCTCCTCTCCTCTCCTCTCCCTGCTGCCACCCCTCTGTTGCTGCAGCCCAGGACTGTCGGCCTTCCGGGCTGCAGGCGCACACTGCTGCCTCACGTCCCGCTTCTGTCCATCAGGACCCCAAGTCCTTCTCCGCAGGGCTGCTCTCAACCAGTTCTTCTCCAGTCTGGCCTCATGTCTGGCGCTGCCCCAACCCAAGAGCAGCACCTGGCCTTGTTGAACCTCATCAGGTTCTCAGGGCCCACTTTCTGAACCCGTCCAGGTCCCTCTGGATGGCGTCCCTTCCTGCTCTTGTGTCCACTGCACCACTCAGCTCGGTGCCATCAGCAAACTGCTGAGGCTGCACTCCAGCCTATCTCTATCACTATCGATCACTCCATCCTATCATCTGTCACTCATAGAGATGCTGAAGAGCTCCGGTCCCAAGATGGACCCCTGGGGGACACCACTCATCACCGGCCTCCACCTGGACACGGAGCCATTGACAACAGCCCTCTGGCTGCGACCATCCAACCAATTCCTCATCCACCGAATGGTCCAGCCTTCAAATCCATCTCTCTCCAATTTGGAGACGAGGATGAGGTGCAGGACTGTGTCAAAGGCACAACTCCAGGTAGATGACCTCAGTTGCCCTTCCATTGCCCCCCGATGCCATCACTCCATCACAGAAGGCCACCAAATGGGTCAGGCACGCTCTGCCCTTGGTGAAGCCATGCTGGCTGTCTCGGATCACTCCCTCGTGTCGATGTGCCTTAACATCTCTTCAGAAGAATCTGCTCCATGATCTCCCCAGGCACAGAGGTGAGGCTCCCCAGCCTGCAGTTTCCAGGTCTTCCTTTCTTAAAAATCATACTAGGTCCCTTCCCGCACACTGCCAAAGGGTTTCTGCTATGCTACATGTGCAGGACAAGAGGGCAGTTAACTCCTGGCACCCCACCACCTTTATCCCAGTAGAACCCAGCATGGTTCCCAGCCACTGGGGAGCAGACCGAGTGCCCCAACCCACCGGCTGCCCCATCGACTGAGGGGTGAAGCCACTAGGTGTCACCCTCACCCAGGGCATCCTCAGCCCAACGCTGCCCAACCGGTCTCATGTCCACACCAAGCCCTCCTTCTGCATCCCAGCCCTCAAACCGGGATGCAGACAGCTGTCCTGAAGGCCACAGCCACGCAGTCCTGGCAGATTTGTTCCCATTTCGCAGAGAAACACAGCACGGAGGTGGCTGTTGCACATTGCAAGCACGGGTTGGCAATCCTACTGCACCTTGCAGAAAAGTTCTTCCAAAACAACTTGGCCAGGTGGTGACCCTTTGAGGTCTAAGACGCAAATCTGTCTGAACAAGAGCACCTCCACCACCCCTCAATGCCTTGCTCCCCACTGCACTGCACAGCAGGACCTGTGCTGCAAGTGTGCAACAAGCACGGCTACCTTCAAGGACGCTCCATAATGAAGAAACAACATCTGCCACAGGCAGGAAGGTTTGGAAAGGAGCTCATTTGTATTGCTTATATCTTCTGGTGTCCTACAGTTCATGGCCTGCTCTGAAAACAGCCCCATTTTTGGGCAGAACTGGGCTCCTTTCCTGTGACCTGTCCCTGCATTAAGTGCAATGAGCAAAGGGCACACTGGGACTTTGTGAGGTGACAAAAGCAGAGCTGCAGTGCGTGCTGGATAGCAAACTGCCCAAATCACTGCATCTGAGTGCACACCTCACGTGTGCACTGCCTCACCTGGGGCAGAAAGGCAGCAAAGGGATGGGAGAGCAAGGCTGGCTGCCTCAGCACCTTGCACAGAAATCGTTATCCATCTGCACTGCCTTGCAGAAGGGATGCAAGAAGTCAGCAAGCTCTCCTCCGCGATTATAAATAACAGCCCCAGCACACAGCAGAGCTTTGGCTCTATATTTAAACCTTGGCTGAGGTCACTTCCTTTTCCCAGCAGCTCCCTCAACCCCCACTCCTGCTCGCTCTTATTTGCATGCCATCATGACTCAGGCACATTGGGGTTTAAGGTCAAAGGGGAAGCAGCCGTGCATCTGCCCTGCAGGAAATTCCACCCTGGGAAACCCTTCGCTCTCCCCAGCACTGATGGGGTGGGCAGTGAGGATCCGCTGCTGAGCAGCACAGGGCTTTACATGGGCTGGGGGCATGGCACGGGGGTTTCCCCTTCAAGCACCCTGCAAGGGCAGCTGCTCCACCTCCTCACCACGTCTCAGAAGCCTCCTCCACATCCTAAGTTGAAATTTCCCAGCTTCTCCCACGTCAGGGTTGCAGAAAGGCATGGCCTGTCCCGCAGAAGCAGCCCAAGGTCCCAGGGGTTGCTCTGCCCTTGTACAAACCCTCCCACAGTTCTCCAAGCTCTTGCAGAGACATAATTATCTAACCCTGACCCATGCTGCCAACTTACAGCAGAAACAGGCAGAAAGTGCCAGAAATCAGCCCATCTCACTAATTGCAGCCCTCTGGAAGGGCTGCAGGATGAATGTTTAACAGCAGCCAAACACAGACACCGCAAGGAGGGGCCAAGCAGCAACCTTTCCTTGTGGCTGCCCCCAGCCAGCCCCTCTTCTCCAACAGGAGAGAGATGCCTCATTGATTTATGGTGCACAGAGTTGGCAAGGGCTTCCAAAACTCCTCCAGCCCCTCACGTCTGAGGCTCACAGGAGGCCCAAGTTTTGAGGTTTACAGTTCTCTCTGTGGCCAAAGCCCTGTTCTCTGCAGCCAGATAAAGCTCCAGAGCAGTTTCACTTACACTTGGTACAGTAACTGAGGGCATTAAGCACTCCCAGCTCAGCCCGGACACTCAGCTCCACTTATTCTGTCAATTACAAAACACAGAATGCACCAACGAGAAGAGTGATGGTGTTGACAAAGAGTTGGGTACAAGTAAGGAGAAAGAGCACAGAGGCTATCTAGTGGGAGAACTGGAAACAACATCACTCTTGGAACTTGGATGGCTGTTTACATTTTCATATAGGCAAATGGGATACAGGGTTTCCAGTAACACTACTAGTAAGCCGATTCAGCAGCCTCTGAGCGAGCACAAGACAGGCTTGGTCGACACATTTGAAGACCAACAGCCAGAAGATTCCCGTGCACACCCTTGGCATTCCAGCCAAATGTTTGTTCCTCTCCCTCATCCCACAGATTCAGGAGAGAAAATCTGGGACAGGGCAGGGGTGCTTGAGGCAGCCCTAAAATCCCCCAGAGTCAGCTTACAGGGGACTAACCAGCATCATGGACAGCAGGGATGGAGATGGCAGCTCCGTACAGCCTGTGCTGCAAACCAGCACGTGCTGCAGGTCCTTCGGCAGACAGGCAGCACAGACCCAGCCAGCAAAAAGCAGCACAGAGATGACCGGACCCTTTCCAGCCGTGGGTTACTCGCGCTCTCCTGACCACAGACAGTGCATCTCTGGCTGTCTGTGACCCCTGGACCTGAGCCTGCGTGCCGGCAGCGTGATCTGCTGGGGAGCAGCCCTGCCCACAGCCAGGGGTTGGGACGGAGTGCTCTTTAAGGTCCCCTCCAACCTAAGCCCTTCTATGGTTGTATGATCACACTGGTAAGGCATGAGTGCTCCTTCCAAGGCTGTGCATTTACAACAGGAATTAGAAGCAGGATCGGGAGCAACTCTCTGGCCCATGATCACATTACAGGACAGGAAGGAAGAAGGCACTTTGATCAGGCTGGAATCGCTTTACACAGCTTCCACGCCGATATCTCAGCCACTGGAATTAGCATCCCAACACCCCAAACATCCCATTCCTAAAGACACTTCCTGCTCCAGCATGTGTGTTAGGGCCGGAGCGGCGCAGCTGCTGGTGGCTGTGCCAGGGTGGATGCAGGATGCTTCCAAACCAAGGTCACAGTGCCTAGAGAGATGGAAGAGCACCTAAAAGGGCTGTAAGAAAGACAGGGACAGACTCTTCAGCGATCTGTTTGACAAGTAAGACAAGGGGAAATGGCTTCAGACGACAAGAGGGGAGATTGAGAGTGGAGATGAGGCAGAAGGTTTGGCACTGAGGGCGGTGAGGCACTGGCACAGGTTGCCCAGAGAGGCGGTGGTGCCCCGTCCCTGCAGACAGCCCAGGTCAGGCTGTTGGGGCTGTGAGCACTGCTGGAGCTGTGGGTGTCCCTGTGCACTGCAGGGAGCGGCACCAGGCGGCCTTTGAGCTCCCTTCCAACCCAAACCATTCTGTGATTCTATGAAACGGAGGCTCAGCGTGGCTCTGGCTCTCCATTTACACCTTCTTGAGATCAGAGCTCGGTTCCCCCAGCCATTGCTCCTGTGCATGCTCACAGGTGCCAGGTGCCTTCCAACTCACCTACTGTCCCTCCTGCTCCACACGTGCCCATGGACTGATGCTGGCAGACAGAGGGTTAAAACTGCCCAGGGAGCTGCAGGAAGCCTCCTCCTTGCCTGCTCAGAACAATGGGGCTGTTGTGGAGGCCGGGCAAGTGTGGGCAGCTCCCTGGGACTGGCAGTTACCAGCCCGTTTGGTGCACCGCACATCTCCTCCTCCACAGGAGAAGCAGGTAGAAGGGGAGAAGTGGCTGCTGTCTTTCCTGCAAGCCTTGGAGGAAAACAGCCGGCCCAGACATAAGCATGCCACGCAGCCTGGCTCCCACCAATCCACCTGGGTGCAAAATGCACCGTCACACGTTGTACCTGCAGCTAAGAGAGCTGGAAAGGACAAAGCGAGGTTGGAAGGGTAGACACCCATCATAATGTACACCACCACCAACTATAGTGCACATCGTAGGAACACAGAATGGCTTAGGTTGGAGGGGAGCTTAAAGATCATCTAGTTTCAACCACCCTGCCACGGGCAAGGTTGCATTTCTTAGATAGAGAACAGTCTAAATGTATTCTTTCCAGCTCAGGAACTGTAAAACAATCCTGAGATGCCAGGAAGATGACAGGAGAACATGAACTTTTGGCTATCAGAACTTCTGGGAAACCTGAGAGCTCTTCAACTCAACTCACACATGAGCAGTAAGAACAGAATCAAGTTCAGGGAAGGGCTGAATGGGTGGAGGGCAACAGCAACGGTCTGGAATTGGGATGAATGAGCCCAGGGACCTGGAGGTGATGCTGCAGATTTCAGCTCCCAGCACCTGCATTACTCTAAGCCTCGATGGGGGAAGATGCAGCTCAGCAAAGACTCAAAATGCATACAGGACTGAGCACAGTGTTCCACACATGCTGCTGTGCATGATCCCTGCAGGACTAACTGCCAACCCAGCACTGGAGCTTTGCATTTCCCACCTGAGGGCATCATTTTTTTCCCAGCCTCCACATCCCCTTACTGCTGCTGCTCATCTCAGCCAACCCCACTTGGAGCTGCACTATGGAAGTTAAACACAGGACTACTTCAGGTCCCAAACAGGAGGCTGGCGTTCCAAAGGAAGGGCTACAGACAGATCTTCAGCACAAACACACTGTGCTCTTTACTTTGCAGCCAGCACTGTCCAGAACAGCCCACAGATTTTGGTGTTCTCTAAATATTCAAGCAAGAGAGCCCAAGATGAGAGCAGGTGAGTCTCACAGGGCAGCGTCTAATCTCTGCATCTGTACAGGGCAGCAGGCAGGAAACAAAACACACTTCTTCTTTTCAACTAGGAAAAGGAAGGATCTGTGCAATCTCCACAAAAAGAAGAAAAAAAATATCATAGAACCACAGAATGGTCGGGTTGGAAGGGACCTTAAGGACCACCCAAGCTGCAAGCCCTGCTGTGGGCCAGCAGCTGCAGGGATGCTGCAGGCTGCACCCGCGGCCTCAGGCACTGCCAGCAGTGGGGCAGGACCTCATGGCCCAGGGAAAGCGGTGACCCCAGGCCTGAGAAAGTGCACCAGCAGGATTTCCAGACTACCCTGACACGCAGCTCACAGACAGGACAGCACACGCTCCGAGGTCACGGCCGCGTTCCCTTCAGCTGCTGTTCCTTTCAGCATGGCTCTGAAGACCACACAAGGGTTAAACCTGCCTATAAATATCTGTTCTCAGCAGGGCTGCTGCTCCGAACCCTCCAGCCATCTGTTCTAGCTTTCCCCCATCTAAGACTCTAACATCTGAACCACGCTCAAAATTCTTCGGAGCGCTCCCAAAAATAGCCCAGTGCCGTGGCTGCGCCGTCGCTGTGTCTGTGCGCACAGCAGTGTGCGCGGGGCCGTCTGTGTCAGCACAGCCCCGAAGCCGAGCAGATAGGAACAAGTCTGTGTGTGTGACGGCAGGCAGGCCCGCACCGGCACCGAGCTGCCTGCATCCGTGTCGGCGTGGGTGTGCCTGCCTAACCGCGGCTCGGTGGGAGCATGTTCACACCAGCACCAACCTGCGGCCATGTGCGGCCCGCCCAGCAGCCAGCAGGGCAGGGACGACGCGGGTTCTCTTCTTCAATGCTTGGCTCGTGGAAGAGCGATTCAGCCAGCCCCACCTCCGGGCACCAGAGCCTCGCTGCAAAAGCAAGTAAAGCCTGATCTCTGCGCGAGGCCGCCCTGCTCACATCCAGCCGGGGCTTGCAGGATTTCCCCAAGTGCTGCACGAAGTTCTGGGATGAGGTTCTAAGGGCAGGCACCTCCGAAACCCTGGTGACAATATTTGTGGAGAGAGCTTTAAATTGCAGGTCTTCATGCATGCTCTTCGTGGAGCTCCCCATCCCCATCAAGGCCAGGTGGGATGGGGCCCTGGGCAGCCTGAGCTGGTGGGGGGCAGCCCTGCCCATGGCTGGGGGTGGCACCGGGTGGGCTTTGAGTTTCCCACCAAGCTGCTTTTGCATGGGGATATGCTGGGAAACAGCCTCAGCAGGCAACGCCAACTCAGCTATACTGTATTTCTGACGGGGGGTGGGAGGAATTGATCTGGGTATTGATTTGGTGCAGGAGTTGGTGCTTGTTTAAAAGTTTGCCCACAGGTCAGACCTTGTTACAAGCAGCTTTCCTGGTGATTAGGTTAAAAAGAAACTGTGCTAACAGTGCTAACCAGGACAATGTGGAACTGACAAGTCTTGCTTTCTACTCTCCAGTAAAAACAAAAGCAAACAGGTGAGCAGCTGGGGCCAAAACGGGTTTTAGAAACCATCCCCAGGTTTCCTGCCAGCATCAGTTACAATCAAACTGCAGATGCACTTTCAGCGTAGGACTGAGGAGTTTGGGGTTTGCATGGATTGAGGTCAAACAGGTATCTGCTAAAAACAGCTTCCAAAAGTGCAGCACACCAGTATCTCCTCCAGCAGCTCAGGTGCTTGGTGGGCTCTGCATTTGGTGAGAAAGAAGTGTGGCTACATTGTGCTCTGTGATTCCATCCCAGAGACACTCACACATTGCTACAGAGCACTCCTCTGCTCACACCTCCTCACGCCCACAGGCACAAGCACTTAAGAGACTGGGAGAGGAGGGAGGAAAATTCCCTTCGTTTCAATGGAGCCCAGTAAACCGGAGCCCAGACTCTTTCAGGAGGACTAATTTTGCCTTTTACATCTCTTAGCCCTTCTCAGTGAACCAGCTGCACCCCATCCTTGCCTTTGCGGCCCTGGAAGCATGGCTTGCAGCTGAGTGCTGCTAGATGACAGAGGAAGCAGCAAACCAGTTCAGAGCAGTGCAGGTATCCTCAGATAACCGCATGCCTCACAGCAGCCAGGCAGCTGCTCGCCCTCATGCAGCATTCTTACTGAAGCACACAGGAGCCAGAGCAGAGCCGAAGCATTTACTGGGATTTATGCATTTGGAGAGAGTAAAGAATCAACGTACAAAGTCCTCACTTCACCCACGTGCTCAGTGCAGCAATGCAACGTCCCCTGCTGCAGGGACTCACATTAACTCTCAGCACCAACTATTTCCTGCACCCTGCTCAGCTCTCCCTCGGGCACACAAGGTGCTCCTGCCCCCAACACTGACATACAAGCCTGAACCCAGCCCCACACTTAGGGCAGAAAATAAAAACCAGCTTCCACTAGGCCCAGCCCTGAGACAGAATGAGAGGTTTGTTGTCAATACATGAAACTGTCACTAAGTGCAGGAAAAAAAATACGGGGGGGGCAGGGGGGGGGGCGAGGGAGGGGACAAAACCACATCTCTGCTCCTGGTGGCCAGCCAGCTGACTGACTCAGCCAGCTTGGTCGCCTGCCATAGAGATGTAAAAACAAAACCGAGCTCTCCGAGAGGGGAGAGAAGGGGATTCAGACGAACGCGTTCTTCCGATGCGTGATCCTACAGCGGCCTGGACCATATTTAAGAAAATGGCTCCTCTGTCACTTTGGCCAACAGCTCAGCACAGAGCGAGGCGCAGCTCAGGACTTCTGCTGCCCGTGCCTGCAGCAGGTGCCAGCCACCACCAGCACCATCCCCAGCTCAGGGCAGCTGCTGTCTGCAGGCACTTCCCCACCTCCGCCTGCTCCCTGCTGGAGGAATGTGCACAGGGCTGGGAGGAGCGGGGAAAAGGTTGTTTTGAAACACTAACTGCGATGTTATTTATCTGGATCCCACAGTGCCTGCGGCACAGCAGCCACTCTCAGTGAGCGCTCGCCGTTCCCAAAGCGCTGTGCAAACACTTGCACACTCCCCACTCCCTTTGCAATGCAGCACACTGACACGCACAGCACGCGGCTCCGAACCCCAGCACAACCGGACCGCCGTGAAACCCCGTGTGAACAAGCAGCACTTGGCACTTCACATCGCAGCAGGCATTACAAGCATGATCTGGCGAAGCCTCGTGAGCCTCCCACGCAGCCATCTCCCCTAGAAACTGGCCGGCCTCCCTGGAGACCAATCCCTGGTGTGAGTTACCTAAGGAGCTGATGACATAGAGCTCAAACCTGGGCTCTTATCAAGGTGTCGGCATCGAGGCTCAGGCTCCACGAGAGCCTTTGCACTTTGGCTCCTCAGCACGGAGACAACATCACTTCTTCGCACTGGAATGTGGTCACCTGTGAGTCGCTTTGCACAAGGAATCGCCTTCCTCGACCCACAGAGCTGCAGATGTGCATCCCAGAGGGCAGCAGGTGCAGGGCCGCTCTGAGGGGTTGCAGGAGGCCAGCAGAGAGTGTGGGATCAGCAGGAACGGGGCAGGCAGATGGGACAGCTGCCAAGGATGGGATCCACCGCCACCAGCGCCGCCCCGCGCTGTGCCCTGCGCTGACCACCCATCTGCTCCTTCAGCAGTGTTCCTGGTTTGAAAGAACAGAGAAAGAAGGGGACTGGGGGCTGGGGAGAGGAGTGACAGTAGAGGTTCACCGTGGAGCTAAAAGGGAGATTTAGTAACTGTCGGAAAAAATGGCTGCTTTATTGCAGGCAGCTTGTAAACCCTGGAGCCTGAAGGTCTGGGAGTAATTTCTCCCTCCCACGTGCTGGGCTCAGTTTGTACTGGGGGTCAGGGGTCAGTGCTTTTCCAAAGCATTCTGGGAAACACGCCAACTGGAGCAAGCTGCGAAACAGCGCTCCTGCAGCACGGAGCAGGCTGCCCGAGGAGCCGACCCAGCGAGCTGCAGCCTGCTTAACCCTTTGCAGGGCGTCCGCTCCGCTGCCGGGCCGTGACGTGGGCACCAGAGGAGAGGGGGCATGGGGTGGTCCTCCAGGGGCGCACCTCCCAGCACGGCCCAGGTGCTGTGTCTGAGCCGTGCTGCAGGTTGGTGCAGGGAGTCAGCCTTTGAGCAGAGGGAAAACAAGCAGAACGAGGGCCTTTTGCCTGGGATGCAGCCTTAGCATCACCTGCTCCGTTTCAGAAGAGAGAATAACTGTCCAGAAGCACCGTCTCTGTGCTTCCTTCAGCCCAGATGCTCACCCTCACCCCACCAAAGCACTGCTGAGCAGCAGCAGGCACCAAGGCACAGGCACAGCACTGACCACATGCCAGGGCACCTCTAGAAGGCATCTCTCCTATGGGCAGGGCAAAAGGAAGGATGCCCTCCCTCCCTCCCCATCCCTGGCACTGGGGCACAGCAATGCTTTCCTTCCGCAGCCGCGCCATGCCCTGCTGATACTCTTCTCTCCCTCTTCGCACCCTGAAGGCCACACAGCTCGGCACCCTGCCTGGCACGGCCAGCAGAACCCCGAGTAGAGCCCAGCAGCAGCACGCCGTGTGGGAGCCCCGCCGTGCACAGCACCGCTTCCTGCGAGCTGGCAGGGGGTGTGGCTGTGCCTCTGCACTCCACCACAAAGACTGTCACACTGAAGATGATCCATCTCCCTCCAAACAAAGACTTGTGCCTTCTTGTCTAAATCCCTTTGAATTGCTCTCGCAGCTTTCCACGCGGGTACAAAATGGCAACATTTCCCCACGGGCTCTGTTTATCCCATCTTCCCGAGCTGCCGTTCTCACATCCCACCTGCAGTCCCTCCAGCTCCTGCTTCCTGACCTGCCTTTACACTCAGAGCTACCGAACCCTCTTTCATCCTCCCTCTCCTCTCACTCCTCCCCAGCCCACACACCCCAGCCCTCCTTCTGGGCTCTCCCTGCAATCACAGCCCAGCACTGCCTTCACGCTCCCAGACACTGCTTCACCACCTTCAGGAAGAGGAGCCTGCCGTGCCCCCTTCAATCCATCCATCCAATCCTTCACCCCTGGCTCCTTCACACCCATCTCCACGGACACCCGATGCCAGAAGCTCCTTACAGGGCATCCCTGTGATGTGGGAGCCAGGGCAGCAGCTGGCTGCGGGATGAGGATGTCCTCGCAGGCTATCTCCATCCTTTATTGTACCAAACACACCTCCTCACACTGGAATCACTGAAGCTACCAAAATGCTGCTTTGCAGGGTCTATGACCAAATCCTCCAACTACTCGGCTGCAGCAGAAAGAAACACATTTCCCTTCTCCCAGAAGGGCCCAGAGGAGTACCTGGAACAGCAAACTTTGCCCTCTGCAGCTGCACAGGATGGAGCGAGGCAGACATCAGACCAAAGCATCCTCTCCTGGCACCGGGGCTGCAGCTCCCAGCTGACCTGGCTGCAGCACCTCCAGCCAAATGGCTCCGAGCTCTCTGCCCACACTCGGTGCATGTCTCTGGCCCCAGCCGCAAGCTGGAGCCCTGCCAAGCAGAGGGCTGCCTGCCTGAATCACGAGCCAGAGCAGGGTAAGCATCGCATTTAAGCCTTTTCCCTCCGTCAGGCACCCTGTTTTGTTTTTTTTCTTTTTTTTTTTTTCCAGCTACGGTCTTGTGAGACGGAAGGCTGCTTGGAGCTGAGCCAGCACCAGGGAAACCACCATTTCAAGGTCCTGTGAAGGAGCCTGTAGGAGCAGAAGGGAGCTTTGACTGGGCGTGGGGGGGGTGTGGGGGGGAAATGATGCACAGAGCAGGCTGTTCGCTGGAAGCTGCTGCTGCTTGCCAGGAGGCGGTGGGGGGAGGAGGCAGCAGATGTCCGCAGACAGCATTTGCTGAGAGCCTGCAGCACTCCAGCCCAGGGAGGGGAGGAAGGCGGCGGCTGGTGCCACTGCTGCTGCATTGTAATTGAACAGGACAAACATGACAGAGTCTGCTGAGAAAGCTTACGCTGCCTTTCCCTCCAATAACTGCGAGCTTAGAGATGGGAAGCGGGAGTCCTGGGACAGTGACTTGGGGTCAGGATGCTGCTGCAGGGAATGCTGCACGGCCCTTCCCCAAGCTGCACACCCATCTGCGGCCGAGCGCAGCCACCAGGGCTGTGTCTGCCAGCAAGAACCGCTGGAAAGGTCCTGCTGCAGCCCACGAGTTCTCTCTCCTCCTGGCACACACAGCAGAGTGCAGGAAGGAGAGGCAGTAAGCATCCAAGGACGCACAGCAGGAAGCAGAACACAGGGCTCAGCCCACCAGCCTCCCCCTTCGGGCACCAGCTCTCCCAGCACCCAGGTGCCCTGGCTCACAGCTGCTTCCCCTCAGCAGCAGCTGGCAGGGAGTGCTCAGGTTTGCAACAGCCCCGTGCAGATCGAGGCTCTGCGTTTCCCCTTCATTGTAAAAGTGGATGATGAAGAACACAACCGCCGCTGCTGTGGCAGGCAGCCAGCAAGCCCAGACCCAGCAGCACTGCTCTGTGCAGGCGTGAGGTGTCAGCTGGGCTCTTGGACGGCCCACGTGGCTCCAGTTTCCTGTCTCTGGGCAGAGGAGGTTTGCTTCCTCCCCGCAATAAATGAGGCCTGATCAGAGGAGCTCTGCCACCAGCCACGCAGTAATGTGGGCTGCCTGGAGTCAGGCTTCTCCCATAGGTTTTGTTCCGCATCCAGGATGCTCTGCAGAGAAGGTGGGTGATGGGAGCTGCACCTCAGCAACTGTGTCCTGTGCCACCAGCACATGGAGGGTGCAGCAGGAACTAAGCACACCATGCTCCTACCTGCCCAAAAAGGCCCTGGGACACCCAGAAACATCAGCCATCTCCCATTTTGGATGGAAAGGAACTGACTTAAGCCAGAGGGGCCTTTGGCTCATTAAGCAAAACCACCCTAGGGCTTGTTGTTCAGATCAAATCGAGCAGCTCCTGGTCCCCTCCCACAGCATACTGAGACACAGTCTGGCACTTGGGTCCACTTGAGTCCTCTTAAAATAAAAATTAATTGATATGCAAATAAGATGAGGCATTAGATTAGTCGACTGGCCAAGGGCAATGCTCAGCTTCCCCACCATTCCAAGCTACAATCCCAGCACTGCTGCATCCTTCCCACGCCTGGAGTCAACCCTCGACAGCAGCTCAAGAGCAGAGGGTCCCAACAACGTATGCCATGTGCACAAGGGAGCCTGGGTGTCACAACATCCAACGATGGCTGAAATTGTTTGGATTAAATAGCATAATAAACTAAATGAGAAACATTTGCCACCAGCTCCTGAGCCTCTCTTCATACTTCAAAATCACCATGTGGGGTGGGGAACAGTTGCTTCAAGTCCTGACCATGCAAATTACTGGGCAGGTAGATCACTCTTCTCACTGAAATAACACAAGCACTTGCGAAATCAGAATGCTTTGCTGAAGTTCTGGATTGAGGCAAAGTAACTCCTTTGTAACCAACAAAATGTTTAGATCTCATGAAAAAAAACACTTAGTGGAAGCATGGCAAACAAGACATGTCTGAAAGATATCATAGAGTCTGTCACCTTGTAGGAAGCACCACAACAGCTGATCCAGGATGATGTTTTGTTTTCACAGCAGTCTCACCCAGTTGCTTAATGGGTGTCTAGAGCTGCTCTGGGTGTTTCAGAGCCAGGCTGACTGAAGGACTATAGCAAATGTCACTCTCATTTTTTGAGAAGGGGAGAAAGGAAGACCTGGAAACTGCAGGCTGGGGAGCCTCACCTCTGTGCCTGGGGAGATCATGGAGCAGATTCTTCTGAAGAGATGTTAAGGCACATCGACACGAGGGAGTGAACCGAGACAGCCAGCATGGCTTCACCAAGGGCAGAGCGTGCCTGACCCATTCGGTGGTCTTCTGTGATGGAGTGATGGCATCAGGGGGCAAAGGAAGGGCAACTGAGGTCATCTACCTGGAGTTGTGCCTTTGACACAGTCCTGCACCACATCCTTGTCTCCAAATTGGAGAGAGATGGATTTGAAGGCTGGACCATTCGGTGGATGAGGAATTGGTTGGATGGTCGCAGCCAGAGGGCTGTTGTCAATGGCTCCGTGTCCAGGTGGAGGCCGGTGATGAGTGGTGTCCCCCAGGGGTCCATCTTGGGACCGGAGCTCTTCAGCATCTCTGTGAGTGACAGATGATAGGATGGAGTGATCGATAGTGATAGAGATAGGATGGAGTGCAGCCTCAGCAGTTTGCTGATGGCACCGAGCTGAGTGGTGCAGTGGACACAAGAGCAGGAAGGGACGCCATCCAGAGGGACCTGGACAGGCTCAGAAAGTGGGCCCTGAGAACCTGATGAGGTTCAACAAGGCCAGGTGCTGCTCTTGGGTTGGGGCAGCGCCAGACATGAGGCCAGACTGGAGAAGAACTGGTTGAGAGCAGCCCTGTGGAGAAGGACTTGGGGTCCTGATGGACAGAAGCGGGACGTGAGGCAGCAGTGTGCGCCTGCAGCCCGGAAGGCCGACAGTCCTGGGCTGCAGCAACAGAGGGGTGGCAGCAGGGAGAGGAGAAGGAGAGGAGAAGGAGAGGAGAAGGAGAGGAGAAGGAGAGGGTTGTTCCCCTCTGCTCTGCCCCTGGAAGGCCCCACCTGCAGTGCTGTGCCCAGGCCTGGGACCCCAGACAGGAGGGATGCGGAGCTGCTGGAACGGGTCCAGAGGAGGGCACGAGGATGCTCAGAGGGCTGGGGCACCTCTGATTGAAGACAGGCTGAGGGAGCTGGGCTCTATGATGATTCTAAGACTAGATGCACAGTTGAAGTCCTTTGCCTGCATACGCAGTGCTGGAGGTGGAAATTTCTGAGTTGAAGCTCAGAGGTCCCTAAGCATCACCACACAAAGGCCACAACCCCCAACAACCTCCAGCACCTTGAAGGGCAGCAGTGCCCCAGCCATGCCTGAAAAGCAAAAGCAGATACAGTTTAAGAGGAGACCCAGTGCTTCACTCTGCAAGAAAATCAACAGGAGAGCTACATTCATACCTCTGAGCAGCAAAGCAAAGGAGCTTGGCCTCTATTGTCACATACAATCTCCACTTCTGCCCGTAAGCCCTGAGAAATGAAGCAGGACTTATCACTCATTTTCCAGGTGGAGGAGGGGATGCAGCCCCAGGGAGGTGCTTTCTCCTGCCCAATGCAGCAGAAAGCAGGCAATGGGAGGAGTGACAAAGAAAAGGGAGAGGAGAGCACGGTTCTGGTGCCCGCTTCCCACTCTTAGGGCTGCCAGGCTTGCACAGGCTGCCAAATCAAATAGCAATCCAGAGCCACCCTTCTGACAGACAGAGCAGGACAAGCCCTCAAAGCAGGGCTGGCGCAGGGCTCCTTCTACCCAGGGCAATCACTGCCCACATCTGATGCTCATTGACTATGACTGGCAGCAGCTGATGCCTACGGATCACACAGAAATCTCAGTCCCTCCCACTGGAGAAGCTCTATGGCTCCCCAGGCAAGCTGCAATTTCACATTTTCCAACCAACACCCCCAGCTCTGTCCCCAAAGATGGATGTCTTTGACCATTAGGGACACTGAAGCAGCATTCAGATCAGAGCACACACTGAGGAGGCAGGCTAAGAAGCAAAACCCATGGCTGAGAAGAGGGTGAGCTGCTGCCCCACCAACACAGAACCACACAAAACGCCTTGGCCAAGGGCCACAGGTAGATTCCAGACCACAGGATTCACACTGACCCTATGCTATGGCCACAAGGTTCTGCTGATCTTAAGAGACAGGTTATGATGGGGGTGGGCAAAGTCACAGTGTGTGTTGTGCCCCAGTTTCTCCTACTGTAATGCGGTTCCTCAGCCAAAGGGGGTGAATTCAGCAGGGCTGTCCCTTGCAGATTACAGGAGCTAGCAGCACCTTCATTCCTGCTTCTCTGTTCCTCTGGGTGCTGCTCAGACGTTGCCATGCTGCTGCCCTTCCTGCAAAGCCTCGTGCACTGATGTGCAGCACATCCCTGTGCAGGAGGAGCCTCTGCCTGCTCCCACAGCAGAAACAGACAGTGACATTCAGAAAAATACAATTAGCAAGTATTAAATGGCCGGTAACTACGCTGGCAGCTGGGAGGAAAGATACAGCCCAGCACTTCCTTGCAGATGGAGTACTGATAGATGCTGGCATGTCAGCTCAGATGCACTGGCTCTCCCAGGTGACAGTGCCTCAGATCTGGTCCCCACACACTCTCCACCAGCAGAATCCTTTAACCAGAGCCGGAAGGGCAGAAATTGACACTCAGTGCCAGGTTCTGCTGTTGAGTCTGGGGATGGGGACAGTGCTGGGAGCAGGCAGCCAGCAGCGGGGCGAGGAGGGGGGTTGGAGATTCATGATCCTTGTGGTCCCTTCCAACCTGGCCATTCTATGATTCTGAGCAGAGGCTTGGTGCTGCAGAGAGCTGGCCTCCATCCATCACCATTCACGCATGCCACCTCTTTGCCATCTCCCCGTGCTCACAGTGCAGCCTGCAGGTCTCACCCCACGCTGTGCACAGCCATGTTGGGGAAAGACCACACCAGTCTCACACACATCACTAGAAAGCATGCGGCAGGGAGGGGGAGCACCCAGCACAGTATTCCAAATCGTTCCTGTCTTCTCTTCCAAGCCCATCTCGGTCCTCTCTCAACTGGGACCCCCTCATAAAAATAAGAAGAGACAGGCCTTTCCTGGCATTTCCTTTTTCTGAAAAGGCTGTAAAATTTTCCAAGCATAGCCAGAGCCAGAGCAAAGTTTGTCAGGAGCTCAGCTCATTAGGCGGCTGCTCAAGGAGCCCCGCGGGAGGCGCAGGCTGCATAATTCAAAACAGCTTGGACCCTGGAAAAGAAAATAGAAACCAGGCACCGAGGACGAGGGGGCAGCGCTCAGCTCTGAGCGTAACCCCGTCCGCAGGGCCCGCGAGGAGCCCCGGCCCCACAGAGGTGCTGCGGCAGCCCGAGCAGAGCTGGCACCAGGCAGAGGAAATTCCAAGCCTGTTGCTTCTGGCAGCCGCACTAGGCCCTGGCTAGGACCTCGGCAACCTGGAAACCAGCTACTCAGCAATTTTCTTGCCATCCAAAGGGCTTGTTCTGAACCACAGTTTCACTTTCCCCCCCCCCGCCTTCTCCCCGCATCGCAGCCCAAGAGGCAGAGAACATCAGAGGCGAAAATTGTTTGCTCTAAAAGCAGTCGGGACCAGAGCCCCCAAACTGCTCAGCTCCTGGACTGCAGTCTGGAGCTGCTGCCGTTCCCCCACTTGCATCTGGAGGCGGGGAGAGCAGAGGAAACTTGCCTGGACCAGCCCTAGGTCTCCCCAGTTCCTTTTGCTCCTTGCCAGGGAAAAGTTCAATCGAGGCTGCACAGACACAGGACACAAGCAGCTTTCAGCCCAGCTCTGCTCGAGGCCCGGCTGTGGCCGGAGCAGCTCCGTTCAGGCCCCGTCTGGCCCAATCTCCCATTGCAACCCAGTGCTGGAACACATCCTACCGAGGAAGTGGTGAAAGCTCCAGTGCTGGAGGGGTTTCCACAGCCCTGGCCAGCTTGCTGTGGAGAACAGTTGCCCAGAGACTCATCTCTTGTTGTTAGTCAATGCCCTTCGGAGCCTCCCAGCCAACTCCTCACTGCCCTGTGCACATGAGCTGCCAGGGCTGTGGGAAACCTACAGCACGGCTTCTTAGGACCCCTGCAAATGGGCTTCGTGAGCCAGCACCCTCCTCTACCCACAGCCTCACCGTGCCTCTTCGAGGAAGCCCAAAGCCCAGCACTGCACGCACACAACGAAGCAGCCATCCCTTCCCTGCTGGACACAGATGCCACTGAAGGTGTGTGAGAACACTGATGCACAGCTACCCAATTTCTTTCCTAAAGAAAATAGGAAGAGTATATTTTCTGTTAGAAAGACCGAAATTAAGAACAGGTTGCCCAGAGAGGCGGTGGTGCCCCGTCCCTGCAGACAGCCCAGGTCAGGCCGTTGGGGCTGTGAGCACTGCTGGAGCTGTGGGTGTCCCTGTGCACTGCACGGAGCGGCACCAGGCGGCCTTTGAGGGTCCCTTCCAACTCCAAGGATCCTGTGATTCAAATAGAGTCCCTTTCTGCAGAACTGGAGAACTGATACACAGCAGGGCTCTGCGTTCCCATGCACAGAGCAGGGGCAGCAGCAGAGTGAACTCACCGCCTGCAGTCCTCCTCCTCTGCCGCTCATTTCTGACCTCACCAGAGCGCCCTGACTCCTGAGTCACAACAGCCATTTCCCTGTCCATTCTGCCAGAGCCACAGCGGTCCCTTCATGGAGCACAGCTCTCCCTGCAGAACTGGGCACCAGGCACCAACCAGCCTGCAGCTCCAACCACACCAAGTGCAGCTTTCTGAACTTCAGCTGGGCACATCTTTGAGATCTCAGACACTCAGGGACTGGAGAATTCATGAATGCAGCAACTGCTGAAGACGCTTCACAAGAAAAACTATTTTGCCAGCTTCTGGAACAGCCTGCTTACACCTGGGTTCAAACAGGAGGCCGAGACCCAACACAGCAGCTACAGAGGACCTGAACGATGAGCAAGAATCAGGATTCCTGGCTTCCATCCCCAGCTCTGCCCCATATTCACTTCCTGCCTTCAGTTAAGTCACTTCCTTTCACTTTTCCTCCTCACTCGGAGGTAAAATAACCAAGTCCCTGTTTCTGCAGCTCCTCCAGCCTGTGATGGTGCAAAACTCTGCTATGCCGGAGGCCGAGCAGCACAGGGCGCAGAGCCGCACACCGCCCCGCCGCAGCCTGGCATTTCCTGTGCTTACGTTTCAAGGGGCTCAGAGTCTGTAAACAGCCAACGTGGTGGAGCATCTCTCACACAAACCATATCCTGGCTCAGCGCAGCCCTCCTGCTCCTGGCAGATCGCGTCCCACGCACTGGGGCAGAGGGAAGACCAGTAGGCACAGCAGGAACAAGGAGCACTCTGTGGTTTCTCTCGGTATTTCAGGCCATCTCTCGCACAGGAGGAGCTCTGCTTCACTTTCCAAGTCTCTCCCTCTCTGGCACGGAGCACAAACCTGGCTCCTGGCCCAGGTCTTGGCTCCGGCACAGCTCCTCACCAAACAGGGTGCCGCCCCACCTCTGGGAACAGCGCGCAGCCTTACAGCCAGGCTGAGGATATCTTGCTCCCACCATTCCTTAACTGGGATTCAAGGTCTCGTGTGCCAAACTGGAAAGAAAAGACAAACCAACCAACCTAACTCTTGCTCTCAGAGGGAGCTAAGTCCGCAGCTGAGCAGCTCCAGGATTCCTGGAGGTAACAGAGACCCAGTGGATGGGGACGAAGCAATCCCACCCTTTGGCTGGAGCAGAACAGGTCACATACTAAGAGGTGAAGTCTGCAGCTTCTGCACTACGGACCTGAAGGATGAAAGTTTGCAAAGCATGCGGAGAACAGCTGTTGTTCAATCTTCCAGCAGAACGCTGGAAAAACAGACTCACAACTTGAAAGGTAAAGTGTGGGGCTGACTGTTCTCCTCAGGAAATCGGATGCTGGAAGGGCAGAGAGCATCGTGGTCCCCTGTGCAGGCAGAGCCAGCGTGTGCAGCTTCAGCGTGTACACAAGTTCACGAGCCAGGAAAAACCTGGGAATGCTTTTTCTGCCATCCTCACTCCCTCACCCTAATCTCAAAACCGATGGAAACATAGAACTGAGAAGCGAAGGAGCTGCAATGCTTCCCAGCCTCTTTGCTCCAAGGCGTGCGTTTTGCCCTCTCTTCATCGCCACACAAACCTCCTGGGGCAGCTGTAATCTCATGGAGACCAACAAACCACATCAAGCCAGCAGCAAAGCGCCAGCACCCCCTAAAACAATGAACCATGCGTGAGATCCACAGAGTGCCTGTTTGTCAGAAAACTTCACGCTGGGAGGAATGAAACAGAGTCCGGCAGAGCTGAGGTCGGACCTATATTAGGGCTTGATTCATGCTAGCAATCTTCCTGCAGCTTGAACTACCAAAGCACCCTTCTATCTGTACATCACATCTCTGTAGTATCTCTGTCCACCCATACATCCACATATCTAAAACACCACATTTTCTGTTAAAGTGAACAGACAAGGTTAAGCCACGAAGAGTGCTACAACAACAGCCAGGAGCCACCTGTAGGGATGCAGCTGGTGCACCCAGGTGTTCTTATCTGCACCTCCTCCCAAAGCAAGCACTGCGGGGAAGGAGAGCACCCAAAACATCTCAGCAGGATGGAACAGCAAAGAGAAGGAAAACCAAAGTCTTCTCCTCCCAAACCAGCAAGATTTCCTTCTAGCTGTGCTGAAGAGCCAGCCGCACGGACCACACAGGTTCCAATCATGCACCAGCAAGGTGCACAGCTCTATGGACCTGAGTTCTACCAGAGCTGTGCAGTGGTTTAACTCCAGAGGCTGCTCCTATGGAGCAGGAACTCCCATGTCCAGCTGCACCACAGCTCTGCACACTGTCCCATCACACAGCAGCACCACAGCAGCCAGCGGGTATCAAAGGCAGGGCTCAGGGTGGCAGGGAAGCACTGATCACGCTGTTTGCACAGCTGAAACGACAAAATACACATCAAAACAACAACAAAAAGGCTCTACAGCGTTTAGGGTGTGAGGAGTCTGCAAAGAAAGAAATCGTAGAGAAAGAGAACCGCAGAGCAATGTGGACGTGGTGATCTTTGTGTCGGTACCACCCCGGGCGTGTTACACACCCATGTGTGCCACAGCCGGCCTTATCACAGGCACTGCCACGCTGCTCAGCACGGACACTCCTCACAACATGACCTTGTGCAAATCACTTCCTCTGTGACTCAGTTTTCTGTGCGAAAGCAGCAGAGCAGCGCGTGCACCTCTCAGCAGGGAGCTGGCGGGCGGGAGGAGCCGCAGAGCTGTGCTCGGATGGGGAGCGGAGCCAAACCCCAAAGGTGTGCAGCCGTCACCCCGGGTGGGCAGCAGCCCTTCTCCTCACGTGGGACACAGCCAGGTGACAGCACAGCCCTGTGCTCTGACAGCGCTGCCCCCAAGGCTGGCAGACGTTGCACACAACAACACAACACAGCGTGCCCCGTCACGCAGCATTACTTATGTGTTCAGATATGCATCCTTCTCACGTTTCTACTCCAGCAAGTGGTTGTTAGCAGCGCAGGGCCGGGACAAGTTCACCACCTGCTGAAGACATGTCCCTAACACGGCACAGCCAAGGTTTTGTTGCATCGATTCGTTCTTTCTCAGGAAAGAGCGGCAGCACGGCCAGAGAGAGGGCAGAGCTCTGCCCTGACACCTCCTGCGGGCTCAGCCTTCCGGGAGCGCTTCTTTCAACCCCACGTGAAACGCAACGACACCAAACGCAGGAATCCCCATTTCGGTCCTCCCCGGGGCTTTAACAACGGCGGAGATCTGGAGCAGCACAGGGAAAATCGGGCGAATCGCGAATAAGAAGTTCCTCACACCTGGAGCCCGGCTCAGGCCGCCTGCTCCTCGTGCAGTTACCAGCAACAACGCGACGGACGGCAAGGACGCCAGGAAAGCAGTCTCTAGAACGTACAAGCGAAGTCGGAAGGGCCACGCAGAGCGCGGGCGATGCCCGGGACGTGCCCAGAGCGCGCTGACAGCAAAGCAACGCGCACGGCCGGGCGGGAAGGGGGCTGGGCGCCGGGAGGGGACGGAGCGGTGCGGGACCACCACCTGCTGCAGCCCGCCGGGCCCTTCAGCGGCAACTTCCACCGCAGCAGCACCGCGGCGGCGCGGCTCGTTGGGGCGGCGCGGCTCGTCGCTGCCCGGCGCTCCGCCGTTCCCGCAGCGCGGCTCGGCCCGCGGGTCCCGTCCCGCCCCGGCGCCGCTGACAGCCGCGGTGCCGTCTCCCTCCCGCGGCGGAACAATGGGGCGCTGCCGGCGCGGCCGCGGAGCGCTCGGCTCGGCTGGGCTCGGCTCGCTCACTCACCTCGGCGGCGGCGCGGCTCAGGGCAGGCCGGGCGAGCTCCCCGCGGCGGCGAGGCGCTGCTCCGCGGGCTGCTCAGCGCGGGCCGGCGGCGCGGGGCCGGCCCCGCAGGCCGGGCTCATGGCGCGGAGCGGGCCGTGCCACCGCCGTTCGCCGCGGGGCCGGGCCGCGGGCGGGCGGCGCTCCGAGCCCGGCGCCCCGCCGCCCCGCTCCTTTCGCTTTCGCCGCCGGCGGCTCCAGCCCGCGCCCGCCGGCGGAGCTCGGCGTCCGGCCGCGGCGAGCACCAACTTCCCTCCCGGCCGCGAGTTGCGGGCGCTTTCCCCGCCGGGCGGGCGGCTCCGGTGCCGGCGGCCGCGGCAGCCCGGGGGCGGGCGGGGGCGCCGTGGCGAGGGGCGAAGCGCTGCGTGCCGAGTGCTCCTTTCTCCGCCGGAGCCTGAATAATCATTTGGAGAAACAGGATCATTCACTTTCCTCCGTGCAAGGAGCCAAGCGCTGCCCTGTCAAAATAAAAGCCCCGCTCGCTCCGGCGCTGATTAACTGCTTCCTAATCTCGGGCTTTCCGCCGGCCTCCCAGCGGCCTGCCGGGGACGCGCACCTTGCGAGGGCGGCGCTGGAGGCGCACGGCCGCCGGGACGGGGCGCGCAGCCCGACCGCATCCCCGCGCACCGCCGCCCGGCTCGGAACGGGGAGCGCCGGCCCCGCGGCCCCTGGGAGCCCCGGGCGGGACTGCCGAGCTGCGGGCCTCGGCTCTGCGATTACTGCGAGGAAGGAGACGCCGTCGCCTGGCGAGGGACGCGGACAAAATGGCCTCATTTCTGCAAGCAGCCTGCGGCGGAGAAGACTTCCACCACCAAAAGTACAAAAGGCTGCAGGATGGGGTTCTGCTCGTCGCACCCTGCGGCGGGCGCGGCAGCTCCCCGGGCGGAGCGGCTGCTGCGTGCAAAGCGACAGAGGGGGAACCTCGCGGAACGTCGGGGCTCCTCCTCGCAGAGCGCGGTGCGAACACGCAGGGCGCGTCCGGACGGAGCCGGGCACCGTCGGGCACACGGTGAAGCTGGGCCGGGCACCGCCACACAGCGCGCGGAGCAGCGAGGAAACACCCGCCGCTGAGACACGGGGAGATTTCCGACCCGACGGCGAGGAAAGGCAGCGCCGGGCGCGCGGTGCTCGGTCTGAAGCCGCCCGCAGCCCATGCAGCAGAGGTGGCTGCCTGCCTGCGAGCGGCTGCACAGCTGTACGTCCGCCTGTGCAACATTACACGCCCGGTTATCTCGCACAAATGCGATTACCGGCGGGTTTCTGTGCTGCCTGCAAGGGGCAACGTCACCCGTGGATTCACACGGCCCGGGCTTCCCCACGACATTGCCCAGCCCTCTCTCAGTGCTGTCCCTCGAGCCTGGTTCATCGCCCCGCTCCCATCCCCCGGTGCGCTTCAGATGAAGCCCCGCAGCCTCCTTGGCACGGCAGTTCAGCTTCCCTGGGAGCGTCCCCGAGGGCCGCGTCACCTTCGTGTCTGCAGTGCCCAGATCGCCCAGGGGTGGGCTGGCGGCACGGACCGCTCGACAGCATCTTAAAGCATTGCAGAGCTAAAGGGGATCCAGGAACAAGCAATGCATCGCAGCTGCCGGGAAGCAGGGGCCTTAACTGACAAGATACGTCTCTCCCTCCTGCCCGCCGGGACCGCAAGTCAGCGGCCACGGCCGGAGACAGAGCCTCGGTTACCGACTTGGCTCGGGGCGAGGAATGACACAGCAAGAAAGCCACCGCGGCATCCAGAGAGGACCCTCAGCAAAGACCCCAGCAAGGAGCCCCGGCACGGAGCTCCCGGATCGGGCGCAGTGCCGAACCGCACCCCCCGCACAGCGCTGCCCGCACCGGGGCGGCCCCGCGGGAACCGCAGCGCGGGGGGCGGTCGGGGACGCGGCGGCAGCGCCCCCTGGCGGCGAGCGGCGGCGGAGGACCCCCGCGGGGGACGCGCAGTGCGGCCGCCCCCGCCGCGCCCCGTCCTCAACCCGGGTGGAGGTGTGAGCAAACGCGAGCGGTGTGAGCCTGACGCACAGCTCGGCAAAGCAAACTTTGGCTGCCGCAGCCGAGTGACAGCCGAGGAACGGAAGGCAGACGAAAGCTCGCTGCTCCTAAAGGGAAAAACAGAAAGGATCGGTAATTCCCCTTCGAAGGCGTCTTCCCCCAGGCGCATCCAAAGCAGTGCCTGGGGAAAACATCGGAGGCCGGAGCAGACAAAAGGAACGATGTATAGATGTGCCTTTGCTTGCCCCAGGCTTCTCTCAGCAGCCAGCCCTGGTGGGCAGGCTGGGCAGCAGGCACAGTGCGACCTGAGCAGCCCGAGGGCTCCATCTCAGCCCAATGCAGAGAGGACAGAGGATCCGGGAAGCCACCTGTTCGCCACCTCTCCCTCTCTCCCTTCCCCTTTGCTCCCAGGCTTCTGACATCACAGCCCCTCACATCTCTCTGCACACGCAAGTGTCTGAGTGAGACTGGGAAAGGGCAGTGGGAGGCCTGGCCCTGTGGGCTCTGTGCTCAGCTCTGCTTTTAATTAACACTCCCAGTCTCCCCTTCCCTTCTCTATCATTACACCCACACCAGCAGAGATAGGGGGGGAAGGAATTGTTCCAGGTTACAACCTGTGCTGGGCATTTCCAACAAGTACGCCAGTCCTTCCTTCTGCTGTCACGTTCATTCTCCCAGTGGCAGGAGCCATCATCTCCTTGGCTCTCCCAGATGATGACCCCTGCTCAAAGGGAAAGTTACAAAAAGAAAAACACACACCTAGGAAGCCCAGAGTCTCCTTTCCAAACTAGTGTTCCCTGGGCCAAAGACCAAGAGCGCTCGCTGTCGAGGTCACGGTTTGGCTCAGATCAGTCCATGCAAGGAGGTGGCTGTTTTCTTAAGGAGCTTGAGCAGGTTCCTGGTGGTGCTGTTGAGTAACTCGCTTAGGCAAAGAGCTTGAGCCATACAGAGTGGAAAGCAGTAGCCAGGAGAAGAGGGAGCTAAAGGTGGAGCACAGGAGACACCGGGCTGCAAGGCCACAGCCTTGTCCTGTCTCACTTTCACTGATGAGAACATTTGGAATCCAGGGATGTGTTCATTCCTATTGCCTCTGTAGAACACCATCCCTAAGATCAGACCTCCACAAGACCCCTGTGGGCAAGGCTCTCATTACACTTATGAATATGATTAATTAGGTCCAATTAACTACACTGGAATTAACGATGTGATTCACAGTTAGCTGGAGCTCTTTGTGAAAGGTTTCCCCGGTGGCCCATTCCAGTCCCAGACCAACCCCTCATTGAGGCCCAGGGGATGGAAGAGCACACATCACCTGGGATGAAGGAAACGAGCCTGGGCAGGGAGAGCAGGGAAATCATGGCAGCTCCAGCACTAAATCTGCAGTGGAGGCTTGGACTCATCCGCTGCTCCCCAGGAGAGGAGAAGGAAGAGGTGACATTTCAGCTGCAGAGGTAGTCCAGCCTAAAAACACCTCTGTTCTCCTGATGCTGCCCTCGGTCCTGCCCTCCAATCTTTCTCTACACAGACTCCTGGCCACCGTGTCTCAGTTCCCTCAGACACTGGCACAGATTCTATCCCACAATCCCGCAGATCCCTGTCATGCCTCCGTCTCTCCCAGGCTGCACGGTGAGCCCTCAATCCCACTTCTGTTTTGATGGTACCACAAGCTGTTGCTCAAAGAAAGGGGAAAAAAGCCAACCCAGGCAAGGCCCCGGGTCTGTGCCCAGCCTTGTGGCCAACAGGGAAGAATGGGCTCCCTCATTACGTGCTCATTAGAGTCTGAGCAGTGCTGCAGCCAGCAGCAGGCAGCTGTGAGAAGCCTGTGCTCCCTCTTGTGCTCCTGCAGCTGCCTAGGCACAGTGTGCCATCGGCCAGATGGATCTGGAAAGGATCAGGAGCATCCAGCTTGGCGTCTATACTCTTTTCAAAGGAGGATTCCAGGCCGTTGTGTTCATGCTAACTCATTAACCACCCCTATCCGACAGGCCAAGGCCATTCAGCCACTGCTGCCAGAAGAAACAGGGCAGCACGAAGACAACACGTGAAGGGATGCAATCAGCCTCGGTCTCCAGCTCAGGGTTCTCTTGCTGGGGTTGAGACCTGCTCTGTCTGACTGGATGGGTCCTGCAGCTCCCTCCACACCCTGTGGGATTTTCTTGGCACTGCTGCCCAGAGAGCTGTGGTGCCCCATCCCTGCAGGCACTCCAGGCCAGGTGGGATGGGGCCCTGGGCAGCCTGAGCTGGTGGGGGGCAGCCCTGCCCATGGCCAGGGGTGGCACTGGCTGGGCTTTGAGCTCCCCTCCAACCTGAGCCATTCTATGAGTCTGTGATTTCTATGCTGCAGTTACAAAGCCAAAATGCCACCTGTGCTGGAGTACCAGAGGAGAATTTAATCAGGCTAAGCAGTTCCCCACATGAAAATACACTGCTGACAAATGACCTTCTTGCAAAGACTTAAACTGCTGACACAATTCAGGATCACAAAGGCACCAAAGCTTGGGATGTCTTACAACATCAGATGCACTCCTCATGCATACATGGCACGGCACAACTCTCCAAGCCTTCTCCCTTCACTGTTACTCCCATGGCCGTGGCAGACTCATCTTCCCACAGTCTCAGATGATCACTGCAGCTCAGAATTCATCCTGGCCCGCTGTGCTCTGCACAAAGCCTTGGTGCCGCTGGAGTTCTGGCACAGCGGATGAATTTAACTCCCACTGCAGCAGCCTGGTCTCTGGTGACAACGGCAGCAGGAGCTCAGGGCTGCCGGCGCTGGAGCTCGGGGGGAGCTTCTGCCGCCCAGCAGGGCGGGGGGCTGCCTGTCACCTCGGCAGGGACACAGAAATGGGAGCCCCCAGGGCAGCCTGCAGGGCCGGGGCAGCCGCCAGCGGGACGGACCCGAGCCTGCCGCCAGCAAAGCAACGCCGGCAGCATCTGCAGGGAGCAAAGGGTTAAACCATTTAGCGAGGCCACCGGTGTAATAAATGCAGCAATCAGCACAGCCGGCGCCTCCCACTGCGACCCAGTGCCTGGGCTGGCCGGGGAGCCGGGAAGGTGGCAGGGAACGGGGTGGGTGGGGAGGACTCTTATCCTGATATGGCTCCTTCCTTCCAAGTGAGGGTTTGGAAAAACTGAGCAGGCAGGGTTGGCTCTGAAATCACAGCGCTTCAGTGACACAAAGCCAGCCAGATTCCCCCCGCGAGGCAGAGGGAGGCCGGCAGCCGGGTGGGCCGAGGCTCTGGGCTCGGGGTGCCGCAGGGCGGCGGGATGAACCAGCGGGGCGAGGAGGAACGCGGCTCCCCCGCAGCACCGAGATTTCCGTGTGACATTCCTGGCTGGCTGCGCAGGCACCGGCAGGCCCTGCGCGGGCTGCGGGGGATCTCGGGGTTGTACAAACAGAGGCGGCTCCGGCGCTGTCTGCCTGCCCGCGATCGCATTCCTGAGCTCCGCTCCGCCGCCCGCAGGTGCCCGCAGCGCTCCGTACGGTGCGATCCTCCATCAGCGTGCACGCGTGGGGCTGCCCGGACAGACGGACGTCCTGCGTGCGTGCACAGCCACAAGTAGCAGGCGGTGCACGGAGCTGTGGCTGCCGGCCCCGAAGTTCAGCACGGCGCGTTGTAGCGGGGAGCGAGGCGTAAGAACGGGTCGTGTTGTCCCTGTTGCTGCAGTCTCGTGGCGAAGCAGAAGCGGGCATGGAGCAATCCCTCCCCGCCGTTATTTACTCAGTCCCTCCATCTCCCGAGGAACGCTGGGAGCTCTGTCGCTGCGGATACGTGAGCCCTTTGTCAGCGAGCCTGGAGCAGAGATCAGGATTGCTCTGAGAGAGGCCACAAACCCAACACAAATACAATTTAATTCAATATCTCTATTAGGATTTGGGGTCGCTGCTCCTTCACCTCTCACACTGCCCTTGTTCATCCATATTCCAGGCCCTCGAGACATGCATCCCTGATGGTGCTTCCCTGATAGAGGTGCTCAGCACCTCAGCCGGCTGCCAGCAGGTCTCTGGGAATTGGTACGAGGCAAAGGTCCTCCTGCCCAGCCACCTGTCAGCTGCTTCTCAATCCGTGTCCCTCCCATGTTCCCAGCACCCCATCTCGCTCCATGCTCTCCCACAGAGGCGTGGGCACCACCGTACCCCAGAGCACCATCTCTGCAGTGCAGCAGCTCAGTGCTGGATGCACGCTGTCTTCCCAGCACGCAGCATCACAGAAGCACAGCTCGCAGCCATAGTGCTCTTCCGGCAATAGTGAGGTTTGGGGGGGCATCCCACGGCACAGGCAGGATGAGAAAGATGTGCCAGCAGCGCCCAGCCTCGCCCAGGCTGACCCCTGGAGGATTAGGCAGCTCGCAGCAGGAGCAGAGGCACCGCAGACCTTTGCCCCAGGCCCCCGGCAGCCCGGGCTCGACGCCCAAAGGCGCGGCATCAGCGTGTCTGGCAACAGCAGCTCTCCACAATATCGGTATTATGAAACGTTCACCTTATTAACCGCCACTCACACGGCTGCACAGAACTGCACACAGGCGGCCGGCTCCTCCGGCCTCAGGAATACGTGCGTATCCCTCCGTTTCGTTGGCAGAAACACAAGAAGAAAGAAAGATTCCCTTCTTCGCAAACCCGCTCTGCGCGCGAGGCTTCCGAGGCAGCCTAACACTGCACTCCGACTCTCGGGCCGGCCCGGGATCCTGACATTTCCCGTGTCCTCGGGGCAGCTTCTCAGGGAGGAGCCGCTCACGGTGCGGGACGCCGGGGGGCACCGGGAGCCGCCCCCGAACCGCGCGGGGCCCCGCGGAGCGCCGGCTGAGCGCAGGGGAGGCGCCGCCGCGGCGGAGGGCCGAGCGGGTGTTATGGCGCCCCCTTGCGGCCGCGGGCGCCCCGGGCGGTGGCTCCGCGAGAGCGGATAACGGCGTGGCGGGAGGGTGGGAGGGGGTCTGAGGGAAGAGAAGGAGGAACTGTGGCTCCGATGAAAAAATGCCAAGAGGAGATTTTACATCCAGCCACGCAATGAAGGAAGTGAATGGATGCGGCGTGTCCTCCTTCCTGCCAAGCAAACACCCCCTTCCACGAGCAGCAGCGGCTGAAAGCTGGTGCTGGAAACACTGAATCATCCCTTCCTGCGTGCCATGCTTTAATATCTGCCTAACAGGTACCTTAAAGCAGTTCACAGCTGTGAATACTCAGAACTGATCATTAAAATTCTCTCTCAGGTAGAAGGCAATGCAGGAGAGCTGTGCATCTGGCAGCAGGTATCCAGGTGCACTGAAGGCTGAGGTGCTTTGACAGGACAAAAACCGAGGCAGGATCTGTTTAGATGGGAAAAGTCAGGGCCAGAGGCAGTGGAGCACAGCCCTGTTGCTCTCTCTCTCTTTCTCTCCCAGTTTAAAGAGAGATGTTGCGCTTGGAAGCACTGAGGCACATCATGCAGCTGCGTGAGGAGCAAGAAAACCAGAGAAGCCAACAAGTGTTAATTCATTAAGATGTGGTATCTCAGCTGCTTGCAACTTTCTGTGCATGCTCTCGAAAAGGCCCTCAAAGCATGCCCTTCCTCCTTGGGCAGAGCAAGATGTAGCACAGACAGCACAGGAGACTTGAGCAGCATCTCCTCCCTTTTTTTCTCTCACCCGTACATCAGTGCCACACCAGTGACCGAGCTCCAGGCCACACAAGCACAATTACTTCCTCCAGCCCCTTCAGGCCTTGCTGTAATTCCCTGTTCTTCCTTCTGACTGCTGCCTTCCTGCTGGTTACCAGAATCCTTACTGGTTTCCCCACCCCCTGACAGCCACAGCTCCGTGCCCAAGGTGGGAAAGGGGAAAGGGAAAAAGGAGTTTTTCCAGAAGCCAATGAAACGCAACTGTGAACATAGTTCCCATGGTAACAGCCGGATCCAGAGGAAGAACAGGGAATGCAAATTGGATTACAGAGGGGATGAACAGGGAGGGATGAACCACGTGCATCAACCAGGCTGAATAGCACCTGTGTGTGTATCAGACAGGTACCCGGTTCCCTCTCCAGCTCCGTGCCTGTGTGCACTGCAGAGTCCTGTCGTGAGGTCCCCCCTGCACAAAAGGGCTCACAAGAGGAGGAAGGAGCTGGATTCCTACTAAGGGACTCCATTGAGGACCACAGTTCTGGACATTAATTGAGATAAAGCTGCTCCACTTTTCTGGGATGTCAATCTGAGTGGGAGGCATTTGGTAACAGCCGATACATTTTTCCTCATACACAGTTCTTCCATATGAGGTTGTACTGCTCAGAACTGACAGTGCATCTGTTGAGATTGGCTCTTAGAAACCAAATGTTCTTGAAAATATAAAGGGCTCTTCTCTCACATATAAAGTTGTTTAAGTATTTTTTACTTTAAAACAACAACAGAAAACCACCCTGCGTTTCTGTCCCACCTCCCACGGCCACTACCAAGGGCTGAGAGCAATCACTGGTCTGCTTCTGCAGAAAGATCCCGAGCCCAGGGGCAGGCCTGCTTCCTCCTCAGAGATTGCCCTGGGATCAGCATGGACTGCAAACTCTGGAAGAGGACATTCCAGCTGTTTCACATGGGAGCCAACAGCTCTGCAGCCTCTGACTGCCTTGCTATGAAGCCACAGAAGTTGCAGTTATCCTGTGTGCCCTGCAGCACGAGCTGCTCTTTCTTTGCAGGGAATCGGCCACACTGGTGGCAAAGCACGGCGACGGCGGGTTGCAGCACTTCTGTGAGCGTTGCTTGCCTCATTAGCATTCAGCACATGGCTCAAGCAGCTTTTACATTACTCCTTCCTGACTCTGGGACCTCATGCGTGAGTCATAGGTTTGCACATTTGCTTTTCCTAATCTCTGCAAGCCCCCAGCACATGGCAAACACTGTTCTGAACAGTTCCTTTCATTTCTGCACGTGCACAACCTTCTCGCTTTTGCCAAGAAGCAGAGTCATCCCCTGCCCCCTGTGCTCACATGGCTCACCACCTTCTCACTGGGACCTCACATCTTGTGAGCGGGTACTGAGCCCACTTACACCGAAGAAACAAAAGCAAAAGGCTGTGAGCACTGCTCCTTTTTTCTGTTTCCCAGTCACAGCTGAAGAAAGAAAGCTTTTGCTTTGCACCATTCTCTCCACTTCATACCACAGGAATCTCTGCAAGGCACACGATGCAAAGAAGAGATATGAAGACTAGAAGTGTGGCCCCCGCGTCCATGAGACACGGAGTGCACTATGCAAGCACACGGATAAGCAGGGTGTGCACACCTCTGCCAGGAAGGAGACCAACAGCTCTCAGCAGAGCTCCTTGCATGGGCAGCCAGCATGCCACAAGCACTGCCAGCTTCTCCTGGTTGCTTGCAGAAACCTCTATTTCTCCTTATACTCAAATAATGCAAGAAAACCAAGTCACTGTCTGAGCAACACTGCAGTAAATGCTAGAGAAGGGTGATGATGTCGCTTTAAATGTTACTAAAGTGTTGTCAATGGATCTGCCATGGTAGAAGAGTTAATCCCCCCCCAGCCCCTCTCAGCCACTGTGATGGGATAATTAGATGCGAGGGCTCAGCACAGATGATGCTCCAGTTGCTTAGCAACTAATGGTTTCCATGGAAATGGCAAAGCACAGCCTTCAGAGCGGTAAGTGAGCAGTGCAGCAGGGCAGGGAAAGATGCCTGAAACTCCTGCACTGATCCTCTCCTCCAGAATCACTCAGAGGCCTTGAGGTATTAGGGGAACGGGAGGGGGGTGCCTTAAAGATACAACGTTCCCCTTGCAAGCTGCAGGGAAAAGGTGATTTGTTTGGGGTTTTTTAGATGAAACGTGTAGTGACATGGTCCTCCTGACTCTGAACTGACAAGAACAGTGAGGCTGAATTACACTGAACTGCCTTATGCCCGAACACACAGACAGTCAGCATCCCACTGCTGCCAGGCACAACAGCCATGGGCTGCATCTCTTCCAACCCAGCACTGCACGTGTTGGCAGCACGGCTCACTGCTGTGCTGTGGCATGGCCACAGCTTCAGCTGAGCAGAGACAACCTTGGCTGCCAAGCTGCTCTCCACCATATTTGAAAAGTCATGGCTGTCAGACAAAGTCCCTGGTGATGGGGAAAGGGGAAACATCTCTCCTGTTTCTAAGAAAGGAAGAAAGGAAGACCTGGGAACTACAGGCCAGGGAGCCTCACTTCTGTGCCTGGGAAGATTGTGGAGCAGATTCTTCTGGAAGAGATGTTAAGGCACTTTGGGATAATGGGGAGAGACAGCCAGCACGGCTTCACCAAGGGCAGAGCGTGCCTGACCCATCCAGTGGCCTTCTGTGATGGAGTGATGGCATCGGTGGGCAAAGGAAGGGCAACTGAAGTCATCTACCTGGAGTTGTGCCTTTGGAGGAAGAGATGTCTGTGGGGAGACCTCATTGCAGCCTACCAGGACTTGAAGAAAGCTTGCAAGCAGGAGGAGGAGTGACTTCTTACACAGTCAGGTAGTGAGAGGATAAGGAGAATGGCTTGAAGCGACAAGAGGAGATGTGGGTTAGCTGTGAGGAAGCAATCCTGTTGTCAGAGGGCGGTGAGGCGCTGGCACTGCTGCCCAGAGAGCTGTGGTGCCTCATCCCTGCAGGCACTCGAGGCCAGGTGGGATGGGGCCCTGGGCAGCCTGAGCTGGTGGGGGGCAGCCCTGCCCATGGCCGGGGGTGGCACTGGGTGGGCTCTGAGCTCCCCTCCAACCTGAGCCGTTCTGTGGTTCTATGATTCAACCTCTGTCTGCATTCTGATGAGATCTCTGGGCAGAACGTGGTGGAGCTGTTTGGTTCAGCACCAGGTAGTCTTCCCTGAGCCCCAAATCCCATAGCATGTGGCCAGACCTGTAGTTGGCATCACTAAGCATAACAAATGCACTGCTTGCAAGGGTCATTCTTATGGCTGCAGATTTCCAAACATCTCAGCCCCAGTGGTACCACAGGCAGCACACCAACGAACAGCACAGTGACAGATCATCTTAAGTGAGATCACACAGCACGTGCAGGACAACCAGGGGGTCAGGGAAGGGCTGTAGATGTAGCCTATATTTCAGCAAAGCCTTTAACACCATCTCCAGTAGTATTTTCCTGGAGAAGCTGCAGCCTGTGGCTTGGACAAGTGCACTCTTTGCTGGGTAAAGAACTGCTCCTCTGTCGTCACACCTGTCCCTGCCTGCAGTGCACATTGTTGACTTCAGCAAGGCCTTTGACATTGTCTCTGTGAAATAAAACTTAGAAAATGTGGGATAGATGAGTGGACAGCGAGGTGAGCTGGGGACTGGTGACTGGCAGAGCTCAGAGGGATGTGACCAGCAGCGCAAAGAAGGACCTGGGTGTCCTGGTTGGCCATGAGCAGCAGTGTGCCCTGGTGGCCAAGAGGGCCAGTGGTACCTGGGGTACCTGGGTACCACAGAGCATAGCCAGCAGGTTGAGGAAGGTGATCCTCCCACTCTGCTCTGCCCCTTTGAGGCCACATCTGGAGCACTGTGTCCAGCTCTGGACTCCCCAGTTCAAAGAAGACAGAGATCTCCTAGAAAGAGTGCAGCAGAGGGCCACAAAGATGGTGAATGGCCTGGAGCATCTCCAGTATGAGGGAAGGCTGAGAACCCTGGGGTTCAGTCTGGGGAAGAGAGGGCTGAGGGGGCATCTCAGCACTGTCTGTAGATATCTACAGGGAGTCAAGACATTGGGGCTGGGCTTTTTTTGCTGGTGTTTAGTAATAGGACACGGGGCAACAGGCAGAAACTGGAACCCAGGGAGTTCCATATGTACACAAGGAGGGACTTCTTTACTGTAGGAGAGACAGAACACTGCAACAGGCTGCCTAGAGAGGCAGGAAGAGGAGACATTTAAGATCCATCCAGAAGCCCACCTGAGCAACCTGCCATAGGGAACGGTTTTAGCAGGGGGTTGGACTTGATGGTTTCCAGAGGCCTGGCAGTGTCCACAGCTCCAGCCATGAAGGCTGTGACAGCCACTGGTACCGCTCTGCTCCCCAGTGCTCACAGCCCAGGTGTCCCCAGGGCCAGCCTGCCCCCCACCGCCCTGATCTGAGGCCCAGCACGCACTGAAACAGCCACAGAACATTTCAAACTCCGTCCCCTATTGCTTTCAAACGAGGAAATCAAAGCGGAGCGCCGCGCTTTGTTCCGTGGGGGAGCAGAGATGGAGGTGAGCAGCAGCACAGCCCAGCACTGCTTCAATCAGCCCCAGCCCTGCTTTGAAGTGGAGCAGAAATCTGAGAGGAGGGGCAGGGATCCGAGTTCTGCTCTTTCACTGCAGCTTCACAGAACTGAGAGATGTGGGGGGTACGAGTGAGCCCTGCCCGTGCTGGAGAATACACCTCTGTGCAGGCAGAGCACAGAGCCAGAGTGTGATGTGAGCAGGAGCAATGCTGAGCAGCCAAACCTCCTTCGCAGCCTCTTCTTTTTCCCACAGCTCAGCCCCACATGCTGCATGTCTGTGCTTTAGAGCCATGCAGGCTTAAGGGCAGCACGCCGCAAGGCTGTTTTCTGTTAGGAAAACTGAAATTAGGAACAGGTTGCCCAGAGAGGCGGTGGTGCCCCGTCCCTGCAGACAGCCCAGGTCAGGCCGCTGGGGCTGTGAGCACTGCTGGAGCTGTGGGTGTCCCTGTGCACTGCAGGGAGCGGCACCAGGCGGCCTTTGAGCTCCCTTCCCACTCCCATGGTTGTACAACTCTCTGCCGCCAGGGGGAGCCCTAAAGCGACGGGAGGAGCCTCGTTAAGCCCCGCGGACGCGGCTGTGGGCGGGGTTTAACCGAGGCTCCTCCGCGCGGCGCTCGGCGGCCATGGCGGTGTATCGCTGCTCGCTGTGCCGCCGCACGTTCTTCACCGGCCGCCGCCATCTGTACAGCACCGCGCACCGGCGGCGGCTGCAGGAGGCGCTGGGCCGCTTGGAGGAGGAGGTGGCGGCGGCACGGGCGGCGATGGACGGCGCTGCGGTGCGGCGCTACGACCCGGCGGAGCACGAGCGGCGCGTGTGGTGTCTGTGCTGCGGGAGAGGCGTGCGGAGGGACGGGAGGAGCGGAGCGTTGGCTCTGCCCCACGCCGGGCTCCTGCAGCACCTGGCCGGGTAGGAGCGGGCGGTGGGCTCGGTGCCGGCCGCGACCGCCGTGCTGGCCGTGACCGCCGTCCCTCCGCGCTCCTCCCGTCCCAGGGCTGAGCACCGACGGGAGACGGTGCGGTTCTGGAGGGAGAACCGCGCGGATGCGGCGCTGCGGGAGCGGTTCGTGGTGCCGGCTGAGGAATACGAGCGGTTCGCGGCGGCGTTGCGAAAGGCGGTGGGAGCGCACGAGGAGCGCGAGGAGGAAAACATCCGGCAGGTGAGGGATGCGGGGCCCCCGCAAGCCGCCATCCGTCATCCGCTCGTTAACGGACCGCCCCTCAGCGCCGTTCTGTCCCCGCAGATGGCGGCCCGCATCCGGGAGGCGGAACGGAGGCAGCGGGACATCGTGCGGGCGGCCCTCGAGGTTGGTGCCGCGGAGCTGAGCCGTATCCAGCGCTGCTGCGCCGAGCGACGGGGGTGGGACGGGATGGCGGGGTGAGGGAGGGGGGGGGGGGAGTTGGCGGGCACCGCTGAGTACCAGAAATCTCGTTGCTTTTTCCTGAATCGAACTCAGCCTCCAACAGAGACAGAGCGTTGTGTTGGACCTCCCGGCTGCAGCTCCGCTGTGGGATCTGCCCGGTAAGAGCCGTTTCCCCGCCCCAATCCCGGGCCTCAGCATCCGCCGTTCATTCATGTCCTTAATTAACTTTTACCTGAAGTACAGCAGGCAACAAACGCCCAGGCAAATTGTTCTCCCCTCCACAAAGAAGTATGTGATCAGCAACTGTCATAAAAACGCACTGTGTGTACTCATTGTGGCCTTCCAGTACTTGAAGGAAGGAGGGGGAATGACTGTTTACACGGGAATGATTTTAAACTGAGACAGGGGAGGTTTAGGTTGGATATTAGAAGGAAGTTTTTCCACACAGAAGGCACTGTGAGGCACTGGAACAGGTTGCCCGAGGAGGCTGTGGATGTCCCATCCCTGCAGGCACTCAAGGCCAGGCTGGATGTGGCTCTGGGCAGCCTGGGCTGCTGGTTGGTGACCTGCACACAGCGGGGGGTTGGAACTGGATGAGCGCTGTGCTCCTTTGCAACCCAGGCCATTCTATGATATCCAAACACCAACTCTCCTTTTTTTCTTATCACAGAACCCACTGAACACCACTTCAGCACTGTTTCAGGCTCATCTCTCAGCCTGCTTTGTGGTTCCTGTGTTCCAGGGACACCTCTGGTTGTGCTGAGCTGCCCGGTCCAAGCGCAATGCAGACAGGACCAGATTTAAGCTGGATGGAATCAGGCCAGGCTTTGACCTTCATTGGCCACCAGGTGGGAGCGCAATGTTACTAATGAATTCAATTTAAGTAGCTACAAATTACGAGTTACAAAACAAAACGAGGGGTTACAGTCACCCCAGTGAACCTCAAGCTGAAAAAGGCATCTTTGCAGTCAAGCAGACAATGAGCTGAGATTTACCACTGGGTCACACTTCCATTGAAGCAAACTTTGTTTAAAATGCACTTTAAGAGAGCTCTCCTTAGAGAGAGAATAGTTGCCCTTTCTGTAGCAGAACTGAAAGGGAATTTCTCAGGTGTTCCTTGTGTACAGCACACACTGTGTCATCCCCTGTTCACAGAGGCACTTAAAAGCATCACTTGCTAATTATTGTTTTCTGTTTTCCTTAACAGGAAACAGAAGGGAAAGGAAACGTTCATACAGGTAATCTTACTTGCTTCTCAGCTCCTTTTCCAGCTACCCCAAAAACACAGGGTTGCAGGAGGGGTAACTTAAAGCAATTACAGCATACCCAAAGGTGCTCACTCTTTTGCTACAGTATTAATATGCTAAAATAGAACACTTTCATATTGTGAGAAATGTGACAGTGCTACAAACATCTGTGCTACTGCTGTGCAAAGTATCTGCCTCTCGGTGTGATTTACAGAACATAAACTTGACTTTTTCTTTACTGCTTACTTTACAGAGCAAGGTGCAGGTACAGGGGAAGAGGGAATATTCCCTCTCTCAGGCTGAGCCACTAATTTCACTGCAGTGATTGAATGCATTTTCCCTCTGCCTTCCAGGAGCAAAACCTCCGTGGCTAACAGATGAAGATGAGGAAGATGGAAGCAAACAACAAATTGGACCTTCATATGAGGAATTTCTCAAGCAAAGTAAGCAGCTTGTATACATTTACCTTTGAATACGGTCCAGTACTGCACTGAAGCATCAAAAGGAATTTGACTGAAAAATTCTCCCCGAATTGCCTTTTAGAGGAGAAGCAGAAGCTCAAAAAGCTCCCAGCAGAGCGTGTTGGTGCCAATTTTGACCATACCTCCCAGACGGGGGACAGCTGGCTTCCTTCCTTCGGCCGGGTTTGGAATCATGGCAGGAGGTGGCAGTCAAGGTGAGCCTGAATAGCACAGAACTGATGCTGAGTTGAGTGTGAGCAGAGGACAACAAACTGAGGGGTGCAGTGGACACAAGAGCAGGAAGGGACGCCATCCAGAGGGACCTGGATGGGCTCAGAAAGTGGGCCCTGAGAACCTGATGAGGTTCAACAAGGCCAGGTGCTGCTCTTGGGTCGGGACAATGCCAGTCATGAGGCCAGACTGGAGAAGAACTGGTTGAGAGCAGCCCTGCGGAGAAGGACTTGGGGTCCTGATGGACAGAAGCGGGACGTGAGGCAGCAGTGTGCGCCTGCAGCCCGGAAGGCCGACAGTCCTGGGCTGCAGCAACAGAGGGGTGGCAGCAGGGAGAGGAGAAGGAGAGGAGAGGGAGGGGGTTGTGCCCCTCTGCTCTGCCCCTGGAAGGCCCCACCTGCAGTGCTGTGCCCCTTCCAACCCCATAAGCCATTCTATGATGGCTGTCAAGTAGCTGAAGCATGGTTCACTGAAATAACTGAACAAATTGAGGGGAGCTCCTGTTTTAAATTATCACACGTAGCACTATTTTATGAGATGAGGCAGTTCTCATTACCTCTTCATAAAGGTTATTCAATGCTGACATCTGTGCTCTCTTTCAGACATCAGTTTAGAGCTGAATCAGGAGGAAAGAAGAAAAAAAGGTGATCAGAAGAACACGGAAGAAACCAGGCTCCGATCTCTGCGAAAAGGTGGACTAGAGATAGCTGTACCTTCTGTCAGTGCCAAGGTTTTCAGTACTTGTGTATGTATGTACACATCTAGATGCATTCAGTCTCTTGAAAGGTCATATTAGCATGGAAGTGATGAATTGAGCACCATTACTGAAAGCTACACGTCAAGGGGATGCTGCAGCAGATGCACTCTCTCTCAAGAGCATGTACCATGTATCTAGGCATTAATTTCTGAAGTCGCAGACAATACAAAGACAGATCCTGCCAGCAGGGATAGTCCATTGCCCAGACAGTGCCTTCATAGACAGAAATTCCACCTTACACAGCATCTCTTGCCAGTGTCCTACGTTGCATTTTAGCATAGTATCTCTTTAAATAAACTTACTAAAAAATCCAGTTCTGCCTCTTATGAAGGGTAACTAATTAACCTTCAGCAGGAGAAAGGAAGGCTCAGGTTTTTTTTGTATGCGCAGTTATCCCTCTAAATAATGTTCTTTTGCTTTATTTTAAGTCTGTTATCTCCCTTTACCCTGCCCTGATCAATCTTGTTTCCTCGTGAAGAAACAAAGGGTCATGGCTGGTTAGAAGAAGTTGAAACAAATAATCAAAATATCCTACCCTATGCAAGAAAGAGGCTTCTGTTTTCTTCTTACTAAAACTGAATGTGTCTCACATCACCTCTAGCAGCTACTGACGTTAAGCATTCTTTTATAGTGGGAAACTTTATGATGCATTTGCAGTGCTTTATGAAAGCAAAAAAAAAAGAAAACCTGTCAAAAAGTGGCTGGTATAACAAGATAAACCCCAGTTTATACCAGAATCTACATCGAGTAACACATGAATAATGAAACATACGCATTTTTGAAAAAGAAGCAAAGTAATTATTTCAATAATTTTATTGTATACATCTGTATAAGACATTGCTGAGGAGGTCACTGGAGAACCTGCAAAGCAAGAAGTCCCAAATCAGACCAGCAGCTCAAAGCAAATTTCTGGGAGTTTCTGCTTACACGAGGGCAATCAGTCATGGCATGCTTTGGCAGCAAGGATGTATGATCTACAGTCCATAATGGTGGGAGAGATCATGCTGCTTTCCCCATCCAAAGGGCAATGCAGACAAAACAGCTAATCCTTCTAATCCCAAGGTCTGGTTTTTCCAGAAATTCCACCTTGAAAGTCAGAGAGCAAGTAAAAGTCTCTGAACAGACTGGAGAACTGACCAACCCCAAGCAATATGGAACCACACATCACATGCTTCCTGCAGCTGTTTGCTAGCCTTGGATGTATATGAACAGTATATGAACAGTCTGCTGTCTCACCTTCTTACGCGTCCTCCCCTGCAGCAGGAGCATCGCCACCTTTTGTGTTTCTGGTGTAGATCACTTGGGCTCGGTGCTTAGACACCAGTTTGATCAAACCTGTGAAAGAGGTGGTTTTAGTGCACATCTACTGCATGATACCAGGGATGCTGTGCTGTCATTTTAATGCAGTGAGCCAAAAGATGTCTAAAAGAAAATACCCCTACTGTTCATGATACTTAACATTACAGATTAAAGACTGTTTCCACAGAAAGAATGGAATTGGTGTTAGCAGGATAATGACTGAGCACATGTACGCATGCAGCTTTTGTTCAGGACCAGGAGTGGCTGCGTTACAGCCTATTTTAACAGAAATTCCTTAGCACAGCATTACTACTAAATGCATCAAGCCTTTGAAATATAGATGAAGGCAGCAGCTTTTGAAAACATGACAAATTGTGTACTTCAGGTGCAGCATGAAATGGTGTAAAGTAGTGGTGAAAATCCCCAATTCCAGCAGCCTGGTGTTCTTCCAGAGTTCTGAAGGCTTACCTTTACCGAGCAGTTCCTGCAGAGCAGCCCTGGCCAGAGAGCCTCGAATCTTCAGTCTCTCTGAGACCACCGCTGGTGTGATGAGTTTGTAGTTGGGCACTTCTTTGCACAGCTTGTCGTAGGTGGCCTTGTCAAACAGGACAAGGTTGTTCAACTTGTCTCTCACTTTCCCCTTGGACCACTTCTACTCAAAAAGAGAGGAACCAACCGTTAATCCATCTTCTAAGCAATCTCTAAAGACTGGCCTCGGTCTTTCGGCACGTCCTACGCACCACGCCCTCAGCTGGCTCCCTCTCGCCCCTCAAACAGAACAAACGAGGCACACAGACAGGAGCACAGCGCCGCGTTACTCGGACTGAGCGCCGCGCTCTACGATTCACCCCTCATACAGCGGCTCCCACAGCCCGCAGCCAGAGCCCGGCTCGGGCCGTGTGTGGGTAAGGCCGGCGGCCCCGCTCCCCCCGCGGGCTCCTACCTTTTTCTTGGCCTTTCCGCCCGACTTGTTGACCGGATCCTTGTCCTTCTTGGCGGACTTGCCCGCGTCCTTCTTCTTCTTATCGTCTTTGGGCGGCTGCGAGACGGGAAAAGGGACGGAACGATGAGGGAAGGCGGCGGCGCCCCGCCGTTCGCTCCGACCCCCCGCCGCCCGCACCCGGCCCCGCGCTCACCATGCTGCGGCTGCTGCTGCTCCCAAGATGTCCGCCGAGAAAGGAAGCTCCGCACGCGCGGCAGCCGGAAGACCCCGCGGGGGAGGGCGGGTGCCGTGACGTCACTTCCGCCGACAGACGCGACGACGCCACTTCCGCGGGCGGGCGGCGCCATGGCGATCTTCAGCGTGTACGTGGTGAACAAGGCGGGCGGCCTCATCTACCAGCTGGATCACTACGCGCCGCGCAGCGACACCGAGAAGACGTTCAGCTTCCCGCTGGACCTGGTCCTGCGCCCGCGCGACGAACGCGTCGTCGTGGCGTTCGGGCAGCGCGACGGCATCCGCGGTGCGCGCCGGGCGGGGGGGGCGCCGGGCCGCGCCGGGCCCCGCTGACGCCGCGCTGTCCCCGCAGTGGGCCACGCCGTGCTCGCCATCAACGGCGCCGAGGTCAACGGGCGTCTGACGGCCGACGGCAAGGATGTGCTGGAGTTCCTCAGCAACCCCGCCAACTACCCCGTGTCCATCCGCTTCGGCCGCCACCGCCTCTCCTCCAACGAGAAGCTGATGTTGGCCTCCATGTTTCACTCGTGAGCCGGGGGCGGCGGGGCCGGGAGGGGGGAAGGAGATGGGGGCGGCGGGGCGGGCCGCGGCCTCAAGGCCGTTTCCTTGCAGGCTGTTCGCTATTGGCTCGCAGCTCTCCCCAGAGGTGGGCAGCTCAGGTATCGAGATGCTGGAGACCGACACCTTCAAGCTGCACTGCTTCCAGACGCTGACAGGTATTGCCCGGCCTGCTCTGCTCTGCAGGGCTACCCGGGGCTCGGCCCTCCTCATGCTCCTCTTTGTGGTTCCAGGGATTAAATTTGTGGTGCTTGCTGACCCCAGGCAGGCAGGGATAGATGCTCTACTCCGCAAGATCTATGAGATTTACTCTGACTTTGCTCTGAAGAATCCTTTCTACTCCCTGGAGATGCCCATCAGGTAAGGGAGAAGCCTACTGCTAGTAAATCAGCCTCAGCCCTGCTTTGCTTTGTGACTGTGCAGTAGCAAGTGCTGGTGCAGCCCTGAAGTCACAAAGCAGATACGGAGATGACAGAAGAGGGAAAACAGTGACTGCTGCAGGTATGCAGGGGAGTTGGACCACGTGACCTTTAAAAGTCCCTTCCAACTCATAACGTTTCTGATTCTACATGGCAGAGGCAGTGCTTCTTCCAGTGCTGCACTACTAAAGAAATGGGAGTTGCGTCTCCTTGGTATGATCCCTGCAGTCCTACCATAGTGTCAAAGCCTACGTGAGAAGCTTTCTTCTTAGCAGACAGTCAGTCCAAGGTTGTCAGCAGTCAGATTGCTGTCTCTTAAGTTACAGGATCTCTCCTTGAAGGATGCACAGCCAGGCGTTGTAGAGGTGCTGTCTGCCTTAGCCTTTCTATAAGTAAAGCCATCCATCCTCTTCTGATTTTCTCAATTTTAGATGTGAATTGTTTGATCAGAACTTGAAGCTTGCTTTGGAGGTGGCTGAGAAAGCTGGACCATTCGGACCTGGATCATAGAAAATGAGTTGCCTGTTGCATGGTCTCCTCTCCATGAAGAGCAGGGCCTTTTTCTTCCCTGGCAGCTGTGTCTCAGAGCTCTCTTCACCACAGCAGAGACCTCATAATCTGAAAACGTTTCCTATCTCCCAGGATACTTTGTTTTGCTCCTCTCATGTAAAATTGACCTTAAACAGATTTATTGCTGCTCTTTACTTCTGGGCCACAGAAACTTTTTCTGGTTTTGCAGCTTCTAGACCTGTGAGTGAACAGTGGAAGACGCAGCATAGCTCTACTACAATTGTTTCCTTTCACGACTGTATATTTGAATTTTTTCTGTATAGCTCTAATTTATAATTTTACAAAGGGTTTCTGTGTAGAAATAATAAATGTTCCTTAGAGAGGTGGATGGCCTCTTGTTTTCTGTTGGAAAAGTCTACACCAGTACCACCTCACGAGGATAAGGGGTTTTGGACAGTTCTGCTTTTACCATTCTCCTCAAGACAACCAGAACCCTAAAGACACTGCTCCATTTTTATTTCACAGATAGTACAAGATATAATTAAGTACAAAATGTCGTTTACTTCCATTATTTTAATTAAGGCTGACCATCTGCTCTTGCAACCAAGCAGTTAAGTACCTGTGATTCTTCATGAGTTGAACTCTCCTCTTCCAGGATCCAAAAGCAATAAATCCCTCTGGGGAAAGGGTGAGGTTATTCAACAAAATTATGACCAAAAACCTGAGTCTAGTTATTGCCAAGAGCGTTGGGTTAGAGTGATCAGTGCTGCCCACTGCCAGCGGTAGCCTCACTCAGGTTTTCAGAACTGTAAAAAAATGCAGTTTGGAGCTGAAAACATTCCATATTATGCATCTTTTAATGACAAAACACAACCCAATGCTAGAAATACCAGCTTACGTAAAACCTAGCTGCAGAAGATGTGTGCCCATGGCAACTGCTGGTGCAATACCTGCTGCTCTGTTATCCTAGCTGCTCTGCAGTGTGCACTGCAAGCTGTGCTGGCAGCAGCTGCCTACCTTGCAAATCATTAACATCGTAAACAGGAATCACACTGGGCACAATCAGTTAACAGAAGGAGCTTCTCTAAATGCTTTTCCCTGAAGTACTGAGAGTTTTCTTGGAAACCTGCCTATTTCTAAGTGGCTGTGGAGAGCCACATCACAGCACTACATCAGTGTTCCACTTGGCCAGAACATAACGCTACTTTATAAAAACCAATCCAAGGTAAAGCTAAAGCAACACCGCTCTCAAATCAGTTGTGGAGCTGTACTGTAATAATCATTATTCACTGTTCTGTCACAGTTCAAGGGCAGAGATAGCAGGGAGCTCTGGCCTAAGTCAATTAAGACAGCTGCATTTACAGCAGCTACAAGAGATGAATGAACGCAGCAAAGGTGCAAGTCAGTGCTCCTAACAACGAGGCTAAAATGACAGGTAGTGGCTGAGAACAACAAGAAGGACAAAATGAAATGTGACAGCACCTGAAGCCAGTTATTTTACAGCACTTTTAGCTTAGTACCTCAGGCTGTGAGACCTGCTTGCTTTACCAATAGTGCTGTAAAAAGGAGGTACAGCAAAATCACTGCACGTGTAAACTAGCTGAATTATCACATCTCAAGGGAAAAAGCCATCAGTAGCAGGAACCTTGTGTCTTCAGGCACATGAAAATGAATGAGAAATTGAGATTTTTATCTAGGTTGCAGCAACAGGTAAACTCACTCTTAGGCCAGTTAAATAAAAAACAAGTATCATTCATTCGTGTCAGTGCAGGAGCATCCTTTTCATCAAGCAGTTTATCCTCAGTCAGCTTTTCTGGGAATCCGCCCCATCTTGGTGCGGATGTTCCTCAGTAAGAAGAAAGCCACAGTGCTAACAGCACAGGTGATTTCAGCCACCCAGAAGGCTGTGGCCCAGCTGTAGTGCTTGGCAATGGTACTGAAGGGCAGGCCAGCCAGAAATCCCCCAACTGTAAAGAAAACAAACAGAAAGCTAGCAACACTTGAACTTCTCACTTTCACTTGGTGATACTGCTTTTTAACTTTTTGTTTTAGGTGTTGTTTGAGCTTAAAGCACGACAAAAACCTGTCACATATGCCAGAAAATGTCTCTGGGACTCCCAGCTCATATGTCTGCTTGTTAGATGCCTTCCTGTGATCATTAACTTGGCACTGAGGGGTCATGCCGTACCTCCCCAATAACACGAGTGGCGGTCAATTTCTGGGAAGGGGGAAATTGGACATTACTCACCATTGGCCATCAGAGCCACAATAGCATGGGAGGTGCCACAGAGGTTGGCAGGGGCACTTTCGTTGGCTATAACCCCAAACAGGGCGATGGGCCCGTACGAGGAAAACCCAAACACAGCTCCCAAAGTCAGGATCCACAGCTGTCAAAACAAACAAGATCTTTGTGTTTTGCCACTGCCAAGTCAGCAGCTACATAGGTGCACAGTACGAGGAAGAGGCTTTGACATTTTCTGGCTGACATTGATTCCTTAATCTGCAGACAGAAGAGCTCAAGCCTGAGACACACAACCCAGCTGCATCTCCAACACACCAGTTAGCAAGGGCGAGCTTCCCACTGTCCTGCAGATCAGCCCCTAAGCTGTGTGCACACGACATGCCCCATTCTGTAAGGAAGAACCAGAACACAGATGGGCTTGGGCAACGGGTCTGTGAAATGACAGAGAGCTGCAACTCAGATCATCTCTAAAAATGATTCCGGGGACACCTGACTAAAAAAGCCATTCTCAGTTCAGATGCAAGCAATGGATCAGATAGTGATAAAGACTATCCAACAACCTTGCTGTCACTAAACAGAAACAACACAACAACAAAAGCTCAACATTTTCAGTTCGGTGTTAGCATACACTCTGAAAAATTCCGAACCAGGTAGTTCTTTCTAATCGCTTATGGAAAGACAACAAGGAGTAAGTAACTGTCCAGTCTCCAGACTGCAGCATGCTTTATGAACAATAAACACTGTTTCAAGATGCTCAGGAGGGAATAAGTACATCGTATTTTCCAGGTGGGGAATAGAAACAGAGTTAGGAAAGAACTTGCCAAAGTTACACAGAAAAGCACCTGCAGGAGAAGGATCATTCCTTCTGAGCACATTCAAACCCCCTTAAGTAACTAAATTTCACCCAATGAGCAAATATCCTCAGAACTTCTTATATGAAACTTGAGAGTTTTGAATTCAGACTTTTTACAGTCAGTTAGTGTTATCAAATGGTTATAAGAAAAGATTTCTTTTACAAAACTTACAGTAATCTTCTCAATGCCCTGGTTCTAAGGTCTGTAGTGCTAACCAACCTTGCAGGATTGGAAAAAAGCAGATCAGTGAAAGCAGAAACAGGCAGAGGGAGAAAGAAATGCAAGGCAGAAACCTCGTGTTCTTTTAGGCCTGTAAGATCAGCTAGAGGTTGGAAGGCTACAGTCCAGAAGTGATTTTCCTGAAGAAGAAAAGAGTAAGATGGAGAAAATGCATTTCAGTTATTTAGCAATCAGTGTCAGATTCAAGTCAGATCTATGCTTAGAAAAAACTGCCAGCTAGTTTTAATGCTGAAAATCACTGAACCTGACAGACACCTATTGCAAAACATCAACACATTTGTCATTGCTAGGCAGATCCTGCATCTAGGACTACAGTCAGTTTTCACACTGAAGCTTCAAAGCTGCACCAAACTCCTTGCTGATCAAATGTCAGCAGAAGTGCCCTACATTTCTCTGCATGGGCAGTTCTTCTCATAGCATAACATAATGACATTACATTGACAAGAACTGCTTAAAGTTACTCTCCACCATAACGAATTTTTATCTTTTCTCTTGGTTTACACCTCTCATCCATCGCCACCACTGGAAACATTTTCACTTGATCAGCCTTCAAACACACACCACCTAACCCTGCCACCCCACTGCATTTGCGTGGTTCCCCTCAAGCCACGAAGGCACCCCTCCCACACCTACACCCTGCACATAACTGGTGCCCAACTGCTTGGGCATGGATTACCTTGGGAGAGTTGCCTGTGACTGTTACTCGGAAAAGGAACATGGAGACACACATCCCTGCCATCATGGAAAGGAGCAGCGCGTGCCGAGGGTTCCCGTAGTTCGACAGACCGACCTGTGACACAGCCAGGAAAAACAAGGGTGAGAGCCTGCAAGGATTCCTGCCAGTTTATATTCACAGTCACGAATGCCATCCTCACAGCCCTGTCAGAAACACGAGTGGTGCATCAGAAGCACATCTTTTAGCAAGACTTCTGGCTTCGTTTGAAGAAGAACCCAGTGAGCTGGGTTTTAGTTTCTTCAGGTTGGAAAAAAAAAAACCACAAAACTATCAACAACCACATTGCATCTCTTTTAACATGGAAATTCAGAAAGCACAAAGCAGAACTGGGAACGGGTCTACTTCTTGCAGCTGTGTCCTGCAGAGGCAATGCCAACCTGACTGCACCCATTTAACACCTCTGTTATGCTGTTGAGATGGGCTGCATGCCTTCAAACTATGTCTGCGTGAAGGGAAAGAGAGGGGTTAAACCAGGAATGGTCTGGTTTTTATAAGTCGCATTTCAAAGCAGGGTCACTTAGACACAGCTACATCCAGAAGAGCTTGGGAAGGCAGAAGATGATGTGAAACTGAATATTTTCTAGCACAAAGCAGCTATGCTCTGCCTATGCATTCTAGACATCCTGAATCTCCAGAATAACATAAATGTGTGCACAAGAAAAGCGTAGGTCTGTGTGCACCGATGCAGGTATTACAGGAGGAAAAAAAATATACCTTTAAGCACTCCCCAAAGAAGCCAAAAAAAGTTCAGAAGCAGCTCACATTGAAGCCATGCTAGCACACAGCTAGCATGCAACCTGTATACTTACTTTTGCTACTGCTCTGTCAGAAAGGTATCCAGCAGCAATGCTTCCCACCAGGCCCCCGATCTCCAAGGCACTCATGTAGGAACTACCTAGAACAGAGCCAAGGAAACAACAGTCCATCAGCTGTGGTTGATGTGCTTTAGACCAAGCTCAGTGCTGCCAGCTTACTGTGAGCTTCAAGCAGCACTGCTGGATGAGATCCTCCAGCTGTGCAGGAACATCACAGTCTGCCAGGAGGGCACAGGACAGCACCGAGGCACTCAGCACAAGCAGTAACTGTATCAGCAACTTATCTCAATACCTGTGTGCATCAAAGCAGCCAGGTGCGTCTGGGTTCTCTTGCTGTTCCCAGCTGAGCTCTCTGAACACCTCTCAAACTACAGCCACAACATCTAAAAGTGCAGCTTTGCCTCTTACCCACAAGCATGGATTGTCCCCTCTCCTGGATCAGGAAGAGCTGTCCCCAGTCAGTACAGCAGGTTTTGACACCAAACACCACCAGGTAGCCTGTAGAGAGCACCCAAAGGTATGGCGAGAGGAGCAGCTCTGCCAAAGTGCTGTTGTCACTGGGGGAACCTGTAAGAAAGATCAGGATCAGCCTTACTCCTGCTTGAGCACTGCCACAGAACCACAGCAACTCAGGGGCAGCACGAAAAGCTGTCAGAGGAGGATTTCTGATAAGGACACCCTCACAGGGAAGATATTCATCCAGAGATGCTGGCTTTCAGGTTGTACCTTGGTCTTTGCATCAGTCACACCCTGCAGACATATTCTCCCCAAAAAACACCCCGGGGAAGCAACACTGCTTTCTTACACTAAGAAAGGCAGTCCAGCAACACAAGCATCACAGGACAGTGCAGGTGATGGATGAGTTTCCACTAGTCTTTAAAATTCGGCAGCAAACCTATGTTGCAATTCTCCTCTACCTCTTCTGCTTTCAGAGAAGCATCACACTCAGTGCTTTGAACAAACATTTACTAACCAGATGTCCTAGTTAGGACAGAAAAACACTGAGCAGAGTCCACCACAAGGCAGGGGTCAGGAGAACCGTGGAGGGGTGAGGGGAGAGCTGCAGAGGGGAGAGCTCTGCAACAGGGGAGAAAAGCTTAAGGAGCCATTTCCTGCTGCTGCACTTTTTCCTCTCCATTACCCCTTGGAAGGCTCAGCTCATAATCCATAAAAACCAAGGTCCTGTGAAAGCAGGGTGGTACTCAGTATGAGGAAATAATACGGACTGGGAGATGAAACAACATGGATTGGTGGACTGAGCAACAGAACTGCAGTGGTGGCCAGGCCCTCCCTCTGCATGTCGATTCCACAGCCTCAGAAATATCAGCCCCCACCTGCATGTGGTTTGGTGTATGATTTTTATATATGTGTGTGTGTTTCAGCTATAAGTCATATTATTTCATATACATACATATAAAATAAAGCACACACACATATATATGTGTATGTATGATTTTAAAGTAAAATACAACAGCTTGGCACTTAGCAGAATAAAGCTGCTGAAAGCATTCCTTTAAATGTATCCTCCTGAACAGCAGCTTCAGGAAGAAGGAAGGACTGAGAGCTCTGTCCACTAAGGGTGACACACGTGTACCAGAACACACAGAAGGCACAGCAGCATCTCACTCACTGCTCACTTACAGCTGAATCTATTGCTCACCTTTCTTCCCTTTCTTGGTTCCTTGGTCAATGTTGGGCAGCCCAACATCCGCTGGCTCATTTTTAATCAGGACAAGGCAAACAAAAGAGACAATCACGCAGATGAAGCCAGAGAAGGACAAAGTCATGCGCCAATCGTAGTTCAGAGACACGAGAGCAGCGACAATGGGGCCTAAGCCTCCAGCCAAGTTCATGCTTGTAGACAGGATTGCCCACCAAGTCCCAAACTGGGAAGGCTCAAACCACTGTGCAACAACAAGAAAAATGGAGTAAGGGCTGTGAAAGAAGAATGCAACGTTGTACCTGAAAAACCTCAATATAAGTCCAGTCTGAGCGTTCTGGGCAACCCGAGCACAGCTCTACAAGCCCAAAGGAAGTGGAAGCCTCTCCTCTCGACCCCGGTCATGTAGGAAGCTCCAAATGTTATGCCAGTGTCAGTCACAGGAGCTTGACAGGTGTTCGTACCGTGAGCCAGCTCAGGACTATTTCCATTTACAGACGATGAAACTGAGCCATGGGATGGGAAAGGCAAATCTGTGAGCATGCAGTTCTGTGTACTCACTGGGTAGGAGCAGCGTCCTCCTGGAAACGTCTGCTGGCGCTGCGCTGTGAGCAGTAAGGGGAGAGCTGGGGGGATCTTTAGGACTCACCGCCGCATTAAGATCCACGCTAACACAAGGAAGAACTTTACTGTCAGGGTGATGGAGCCCTGGAACAGGCTGCCCAGAGAGCCGGGGGAGTCTCCCACTCCCGAGATATTGAAGACCCGTCTGGAAGCCCACCTGGGCAGGTGGTCAGGGGGTGGGCTTGGCGATCTCCAGAGATCCCTCCCAGCCCCAGCAATTCTGTGATTAAGCACCGGGCTTAACCGTCAGCTCCTCACCAAAAGGTGCGCTCGGAGCCATTCGGCTGTCGGCGACGCGAGAACGGCTGCAAGCTCCGCTCGCGAACGCCTTCAGAACCAGGGCGCGGATGGCTCGCAGCGCTCACAGCAGCTCCGACGGCTCCTCTCAGCCCGGCTGCTCCGCTTGGAGCCGGACGCCGCGGCCGCTCGCCCCGTTTCCCACAGCGCTTCTGGATCCCGAACGCTCACCTTCCGCAGCACCTTCCCGCACGGCGGCCAGCCCAGCCCCTGCGCCAGCCCGTTCAGGAACCACAGCGCGGCGAAGGCGCCGACGGAGCCGCTCCACGAGAACAGCACGTTGACGATCCCGACGAGCAGCAGCCCGGCGGCGAACAGCCAGCGTGCGGACAGCCGGTCGGACAGCACGCCGCTCACGAACTTGCTGACGGCGTACGCGGCGGACTGGCTGCTGGTGATCAGACCTGCGGCGGCACGGCGCGCTGTCAGCGCTCCCGCAGCCCGGCCCGCAGCTCCCCGCCCGGCCGCACTCACCCAGGTCGTCTTTGTCCAGCGGCACCTCGGCCATGACGGCGGGCATGACGAACGAGAAGGTTTTGCGGTTGAAGTAGTATAGCGTGTACCCGACGAACATGGCTGTGAAGATGACCGCCCGGTACCGCCCGTACCCGCCGACCGCCATCGCGCCGCGCTTCCAGGGACCGCCGGGCCGAGCGGAGCGGCCAGCAGCGCCGAGCCCTGCCAAGAACCGGCGGCCGCGAGCGACCCCGGCGGCTCCGCCCAGCGCGGAAGTCCAGCCCCCCTCCGCCTCTCCCATTGGACGCCGCGCTCTGCGCCCCGCCTTCCTCATTGGGCGCCCCGCCTCGCGCCCCGCCCCCCTCCGCGTTTCCCATTGGGCGTCGCTCCCCGCGCCTCGCCCTCGTTCCGTTCCGTTCCTTTCCGCCGCGCTCGGCTTCCCGCGCTGCCGAAGGTCGCGGTGCGGCTCCGCTCCTGCGCGCGGAACTGCCGCCAGCTTCTAATTCTCAAAGCAAACAGAACCTATTTTTTTCCTTAAAGAGACGGGCAGGAAGCGTCGCTTTAATTTGTTTGGGCGGAGGAAAACGGACAACAACACGGGATGCACAGCGACGCGCGGTGTGTGGGAGCTCGGGGCGGGGACAGGCGGGGCGCGGCGAGCAGTGCGGGCACACGGACAGCGAGGGAGCAGAGTTCACACACTGCCGGGAAGGTCTGGTTCGGCCCACAGTCCGTTGCAGGGGTCGGTCTGACTACCAGCTGCACTGACGCCTTCATTCTGCTGTCATTCATTCTTGCAGTCTCTGAACTTTTGGCTTCGGGAAACTAAACGCTCAGTTAATCGTTTTCAGACTCTGCTACAGAGCGTGGATAGAAATGGTTTTAATTGCAGTCTGTGGAAATAGACACATCTCGTTCTCATCTGCCTCCCCGCTCCTGCCCCCCTTTCCCACAGCTCCAAAGGAGAACACGCCTCCCCTCACTGAAACCACGCTCCAAGTTAAGGTCTGCTGCCCAGACACCAACCATCCCAGCAACACCCTTCCCATTCACCCCACTGCTCTCCTCCAGCTGAGCTGTGGCACACAGCACACGCTCCAACTTGCTTCAAACATTTCTTAAATCGCTTTCTCCCTATAGCAGAGTCATGGCGGTGACTTCTGTACTGAAACAACTCCTGGTGGGCACCTTCCTGCCACCTTCAAACATGAAAGAGAAACAAAAAACAACCCAAATTCACTAAGTTAGTAGCGGCAAAATCCCCAGAAAGAAGAAAATGTACATCTCTATCCCATTGTGTTTTCAGACTGTTTGTTGTGTTCCATTTACATAACTAACCCAGTCCATTATAAAAACAAGAAGGTAACGATGAAATAAATAGATGTTGACACTAGAGGGATTTCAGGGGGTGTTACAGCTCATCGTTTTTCCTGCTTTCTCCTCCAGCTTCTGCTTTCTTCTCTTTTTTGGACCCTGTGCAATGAAGTAAACACTGTTACACGCTGTAACAGCTTTAACAGCACACAGTGCAGAATCAAAAGTCACTGACATTCATTAACTATTCAATTAAACTTTTGATCTATGGTACATAAGCCAAGGGAATGCTCCTGAAACTGATACTCAGCTGCAGAGTGCTCAACACGTGATCCCCCCCCACCTGTTGAAAACTGGATGTCTTCAGAACAGATGGCAGAAAAACACACACCTGCACATCAGTTCCTTAAGTGCTTTGATAAAGACAGGCTTAAGCAAAAGCTCTGGCCATAAACTGCTATAAACCACTGTCACAAAGGCATAAAACAGTTTTGCACTGAACAATGAAAATGTGGAGCAGTAAGAAACCAAAGATTTTCATCCTAAAATCTACTCCATAATCTGGAGTTCTCCCACATTACCCCCTCCTACATCGAGAACATGAAGACAAAAAGCCTGCACTCACAGCCCCCAAGTTCCAGACCATTATTCAAACATGCTCACCGGAGTCTGATCCAGGCTCATCATCTATCACTACTTTCTCATTCGTAGGGGGTTCCTTGGCTGGACTGATATCTTCAGGTTTCTCTGCATTTCAAGCAGAAAGAAACATCACAGAAGTGAAACTACAGAGATTAGGTGCAAGGAGATCAGGTGACCAGCAGTGGTATCTCAGCAGTACATTGCAGGACTTCACTCTGACAGTGGATCTCTTTACAACACTCAAAAGAAAAGAAAACTTCATCTTCTCAGTGCCTCTCTGCTGAGCTTTCAGTCCCTAGAAGCCCTGGAGGTTCACTTACTGCACACACAGCTGCCTTAGGGGCTGTGACTATAAGCAGAACATCTTAGGCAAGAGGAACTGTGCTGACAAACACAGCAGTCTAGATTGAAGACTAACAGGGCACTCAGAATTTGAGGATCTTAAAAAAAAAAAACTTAGGAAAACACCAAGTCTTGATGATGATGATTATTTTTTAACGAGTACCCCCTAAGCTACAAACCTCTCTCATCTATCTATTCCTTGACACAGAACACAACTGTGAATACTTGTTCTGACATCCAGAAGGCAACTGACAGCTTATCTTTCTTATAAAGGATATAGCTAACATATCCTAGGAAATACAGGGTTTCAGAGGATTTAGCTGCCTTTAATGAGTGTTACTGTATAGTAATTGTATAATAGTAAGGCTGTACTCTCCAACTGCTCCTTACCTTCTTGCTTCCCCTCCGTGGGAGGGATAGTGTTCTCACTCTCAGAGGTTGCTGTAGCATTCTTGCCCGAATCAGTTTTAGTGGCATTCTTCTCCTTTTTGGGTTTTGGTTTTGCAAACTTGGCCTTGTTCAGAAGATACTGCACTTCCCTGTCCAGGCCTGCTATCTTCAGCTCTATATCTTTGGACAGCAGGACAGGTTTCTCAGCAGGAGACAGCTTATTCTGTTCTGCCAGGGTCTCATTTTTCCATGCCTGTGGGATGGGTGGGGAAAAGTACATTTTGGACACTTCTTAGTTCCAGGAATCACTCTACATCAAACCATCTTGAAGTCACTGCTCCTGAGCCTTCTAATATTGCTCAGGATAACACTGCTCCTTTCAGCTAGTTTCTTAGTTACCCAAAGGGCAAAAAGAAACAGAACTCTCAAAACCCAATGGAGAACTACATATAGGCCGATGATGGGCTGAGACAACTGTCCACATGCAAAACAAGAACGATTATCCCCCAGTGCTTTCTGAGGTCACAGTGGGGATTACAAGACACTGAACACATGAAAGGTTTCTGGTCCCATTGAAAGAAGACATGCACTCTCTATTCCCCAACCTGGAGTGAAAGCACACTGTCACTTAGAACAAGCAGCACAACCCAACCTGCCCCATCACTGCATCCCTCATTACCATTGTTTCATTGATTGCTTTTTCCAGTGTACCCAGTTCCACTTCTGTGAATATCTGGTCAGACTCCGGGATCATTCGGGCTCCCCTTAAAGTTAAAAAGAAAGTTTAATTTTGCTTAGCCAAACAGACCATGTACAGACTGTGCTAGGAATGGGAAGCAAGGCCAGCAGACAGAGCCATCACAACTGTGTGAGGCCATAGGACAAAGAAAAAACTCTGCTTGGAAACGGTGCATATAGCTTTGGATGGTTCTCCTCCTTCCACTTTAATCAGGGTTTGCAAGCTTCTGTTAACACAATGTGCAGAACTAAGCTCTAGGGAAGCTGAATTTTGCCCACCTCTCCTCGCAGGCATTAGTGACTTTCAGAAAATATTGGTCATGTTTTGTATGCATCTCTTACAGTATCATCTGCACAACTCTTCTTCCTAGCAGCTTGTCTTACTTGAGGAAGATGTTTGAGTGGTTAAGCAGACTCTCCAGGGCAGCCAGCCGTTCTGGCCATTTCCTCCTTTCCTCGACACGGAAGAAGAGGTTCCTACAAAGCTTCTTCAGCTCTGCAAGCTTGTCTTTCAGCTCCTGTAAATGGAGGAGAGCAGAAAGGAGAAAATTAGCTTGCCCAGTGCCAACTCCAGAAGTTATAACTACAGCTGTGTAGTTCTCTATCAAATACATTATTTCCATATAGTAAAAATATTAAGTCAACAGGTTACTGATGAGGCTGTTCAAGATCACTTACAAAGCTGTGACTGGAAGACCTAATACACATTATGTCCGTGCATAATGCAGTGAGGAAGCAAGACATTCTCAAGAACTACATTAGAAAGGATCAAGTTGGATCTATCAGCCCATGTGGTTATGTCCATGTCAATTGTAGCAGACTGGTATCTCAACTGCAATACCTTAGTTGCAGCTGCATAGCCCTCCTCCTCCATCCAGTTTGAAGCTTCACTAAGCTTTTTGGAAATTTCTTCTCTCTCCTCCTCTGTTGAGACAAACAGGTACTCTTCTTGGTAAAGCTTATCCTGTAAAGAATAAAGGACTTCTTTCAAATACCACTGAATCCGGAAGGAAAAACTGGCGTTCACCTGCTTCTAATTGGACTGGACCCTGATCTCCAAGGGTGCTGCATTCACTGACTAGAGATTCTCCTTCAAGCCTCCCAAATCTGAGTTCCTGCTCACAGCATTACAAGATGCACGATGGATGTGGGGTGGGCAGGCAGTGGGAGTCACCAGGTACATGATGATAATAAGATTGTTGCTAATTGCCTCTTCCGTACAACAGCCTTTGAGAAGCTGTAGCTTCTTTCCAGCCTGGGTGCAACTGATCCAAAATACACATATAAGCATACATATGGGGTACTGGAAACACAAATTTATCATGTTAGAAACATTCAAGCGAAGTGGTCGTTCTGTGCTGAAGAACCCTCTCAGTTCCATGTATTTGGTAGGCCTAATGTTAGTAGAAAAAGTGACTAAAGGAAGAGAACTGAGCTCTTCTAATCAGTTCAGAGAAGATCCAAATCAGCCAAGCTACACAAGTCACTTCTACCAACATTCCAGGAATTCTTATTCCCATATATTCCTCTTACCTGCGTCTCAAAGATGAATGACTCCAAGCTGTTGGCTGATTTTTCTCTTTCCTGTTTCTCCAGATCTCTGACTGTCAAGTCTTGGAGCCTAACAAGTGAACAGAACAGAAATTGAAGGCAGCAACGCCTTTAGCTGAGTACCATATCATACACACATGTGCCTGTGCACATCTGTACCATGTGAGCAATTACCATTCCTTCAGTCCTCCATTTCTAGCAAAAGAAGGAAAAATAATAAAGAGCAAAGAACTCTAAGTTCAACTCTTTACCAAACTCAAGAGCACTGACAATTTAAAATCTGAAACACTCTTGACTCAAGAAACACAGCACAAAGTATTACTATTTGCATAGCCCTTCTCTGGCTGCTGCCACCTCCTGTACCTCCAAGATCTCTGTTAGATTGAGAGCCACCTCTAGGCAGATTGCTGCAGTCCCAGAACACTGACACAACAAGGTTGCCAACAGCTACTTTAAAGATATTTTCCTCTGGTTCACTTCAAGTTGCCAAAGACAGGAAGCTAATCCAAGACCAGACAGCTGCTTCAGTCTGTGAAACCCAATTTTCACTCAAAGCACATCAGTTTAAGGGAGTAGTAAAGGTATCACTTTTGCATGGGGAACAGAATTCAGGAAAATCTACTTTTTTTTTTTTTTAAGCCTTCTCTTTGTTTGGTCCCAAAGCAACTCATTTCCTTCATCTAAAACTTTAACCAAAGAGAGACATTTAAAACGTACTTTTTCATTGAGTTCTTCAGTTCATCCTCCAACAGGTCAGGCACATCATTTACATCCAGTTCCATCGTGATCTCATGGACGAGCTTCTGCTTTTTGGGTGCTTTGATTTTTTTCTCTTCCTCTGTTTTGGCAGCAGTGCCTGCACCAGAACTTTTGGCGAGTTCTTCCTCTTTCACAGTTTCTCTATCTTCTTTAGGATCCTATAACAGACAGAATGAATTTTCAGGTAAGGGGACAGATTTGCTTTGTATTCCAAATAGTCTGAAGGACATTTTAATGCAGCTAAACTCGAAGGACCTGGTTACCCAAGATTGGACAAGGGAGCAAAAATAAAACTTAGGTGTGTCAGCAGGACAGAAGTGGAAGTGTGCACTGACATTTCCACAGGAATATTGTGGAATTCTGTATGCAGAGAAGACATTGTCCTTTATCCTTTCAGAGTGTTCTAAGAGAGGCTTGTGTAGGAGAGAGAAAATGCATTTACTGCAACTGAAGACAAACTAAGCAACTTTTTCCAAGGCAGGGCATTTATAGAGAAAGAAGAATGCCACTGAACATTTCAAGACTATAAGAATTGTATTTGCTACTTTACATACTACTCAAACACCGAAATCTCAGTCCCATTCCTTCAACACAATGCTTACCTGAGCCTCTGATTTCTCGCCTTCTTCGTTTTTCTGAGACTCTTCCTTAGGATGGACGGCTTCTGCCTGATCTGGAGGTGGTGACTGCTGTTTCTCCTCTCCCTGCTCTTCACCAGCATCTTCTGCACTACTCTTCTGGCCTTGTTTCAACCCCTGCTCTTCTTTAGCTGCTTCTGCTAGGCTTTCTTCTTCTTCCTGGTCAGTGTGGGAAACCAAGAAAGTGCTTTTTAAGTAGAAATTCCATGCAAATTTTTCACAGAACAGAAAATTCTCTGCATAAACAAAGCATTCACAGTGACTGTAGTCATTGGTGAGGGAATGCTCTAGGAGGACCAGAGCCAGATAATTGATTAAGAGATAATTCAGTGCAGGACATGCATCCATGGCACAGAATCTTCCTCTCATTGGAAGGAAATTGGATCAGTACTGCCAGAGTAACTACAGTTGTGCCTATGTTACCCACGAGGATGCAAGGAGCCTGGTAGACCTGCACTAACAGTGCACAGGCAGAAACCTATTTGTATGCCACCAGAACAATTTAGAAATGAGAGACTTCTTCAGAAACAAATTATTTAAAGTTAGTCCACCATTGCTAGACTTGCCAGCAAAAAACGCCCCCTGAATTTCTTTAAATGCATACCACATGAAACTTGGAATAATACTGCACTTCCTGAAAAATACAGATTTAATGTCCTGATGCTCTGCCAGTCATCCTGAATCCTGCTCACATAAGTTGCTGCCTCTTTACCAGCTGCAGCAAGACCTAGGGGCTCCCCAGCCCTTAAGCATCAGGACACTTAGCCCAGGTGACTCACCTGAACTGAATCTGTCAGGTTCTCTCCAGCCTCTGGTGCATGGCCACCACCCCCAAACAGGCTTGAGATGGTGTTACCAAGTTCTGTCAACAGGAGACAAAAATTGCAGAATATAGTGCTTGCAAAGGTGGATGACAGCCATCTTCAGCACTCAGTTCTCCTTCCAGTTGTGATAACCACCAGGGAGCTTCCTAACTACTTTGCTACATACACTACAGAAGCTCATTCTTTCCTGACTTAATTTTGTGTGCTCACAGAAGTTTGGTCTCCACCTCTGCAGGAATATGACCTGAAATTTGTAACTTCAGCTAAAAAGCTCCAAGTTTCAGCCTGTGCCTGCATCAGCCCTCCCTGCATCTCTCCTTCACTGCCAAACATGCACATTTCCAACTTCTCTCTATATGGTAGTTGCACTTGCTCTAAAATCCAAACAGTGCAAAGCAAAGATCAGAATATCACAAATAGAAGGGAGAACAATGCAGGGCTGTGAATGCAGGGCTTGCTTTCTGGACAGGCTTTCTGAAATGATCAATTGTAGATCAATAAGGAGAGAACACCTATTTTTCAAGTTGCAATACATGCCAGTCACCACAGGAGCAGATGACATCTCAGACCTCCTTGCAGAAGACTCCTGCAAAGGGCTTTTAAGTTTTCTGGAGCTGTACATACAACCTGAGGCTATGGTTAACTTCTTAACCTCCTTCTCCTCCCACACATAGTGCTTGCTGTGCTCAGATAAACAGCACGCTCGTAGTAAACCCGGCTACTGCTGGTAAAACAAGTGAGCATGAATATCAAAGTTCAGCATTTACTTGTCAGTGTCGACTCCTCCTCCAGCTTGTCCTCCACCAACGTCTCAAACACAGATTCCACCTTGGAGAAGCAAGCAGAGAATTAGTTTTAAGCAGGGACCTTCACTGCCATAGACAGGGACAGAACTGGGGAAACACACAGGCTGACAAACATCACAGGGCAGTGCTTACCCGGTCAAGGCTTAGCACTCCGCTCTCGTCCATATTGAAGTGAGCTTTGATGCCTTTGGACTCATAATCTGAGTGCTTCTTAAAACTTTCCCCAACTCCTTTTAGCCTCACGGTAGTGAGATTCAGAGAACCAAAAATTCTGATGATAGAGACAAAAAGAGAAAATGATTGAACATCAGCTGCAGAACAGCCAATCACTTCTCACACTCACGGCGATGGACAACTGCACAGAGTAAGGAACTACCACTGCTTGGTGTGCTAAGTACGTGCTGGTGGCCAGTCCCATCCATAGACTGGGCACACTGCACCATCACAGAGCTCTCTGCTCAGCTGCCTCGACTCACCGCAAGTCATCCTGGCTCAGGAAAGACAGATCTCCATAGTTGACATAGAACTCAAAGTCATCAGTGTAGCGGTTGAAAGTGATCACTTTACGCTGCGGATAAGGAGCCATGCGCTGGAACAAAATCCTCTTGTTATGCTTTAAACTCTTGGATTTATCATCTTCCTCAACTTCACGAGTAAACTCCACCTGCATCACAAATATAAAATAAGACACCACAACTACAAGCTTCCTTCACAGCATTTTACGTTAAGAGATTTACAACAGCATTTGGATGTTCTACCTCACGTAAATGTTGGAGGACACAAACATTTTTCAACACATATTTTTGCATGTTTGACTTATATTGACTATAGAAGTCCCTTCTACATTCCTGAATACTCTCTTCGGTTTTCTTTTTATGATTGGCAGAAAGATCTGCTTAACTTCTTTACCCACTAAAAAAATCTAACAGGTCACCCGAAACGTTCCTCCCAGCACAGTCCACTTACCTATACCATGCACAAAAGGTGAACAAAGGATTACCTGGATAGGAAACACGGCTGCATCTCGAACCATGAAAGGCTTCACCTTAAAGGCTTTGCTCAGAGCAGCTGCCTGGTAGACTGCACCCATGGCAGCAGCCTCATCAGCATTGATATTCTTGCCCAGTTCCTCTCTATGAAGTGAAAAGCAAGAGATATGAGCTTTGCAGCCACTGCCACGTGCAGCACTTAGTCAATAGGAGACATACTAGAAGGGGGCCTCACATACTCACTTGCCCACAGCTTTCAGCAAAACTTCCTGCACTTTGGGGACCCGTGTGGCACCGCCAACTAGAATCACCTGGTCAATTCCATCCTAGGGATTGGAAACAGTCACCTTGTCTTTGAGAAAGCAATTTTGGAGAGCTAAGTTCAGGGTTTCCTTACGCTCCTTCCCTAGTCACCACACAGCAATGTGGTGCTTTGAGAGTAACCATGCTACATGCTGCAGTCCCAGTGCAGATCAGTGCCTGAGAGGTCTCAGACAGACTGACACAAGCCATGCCAGCAACAGGAATCAGGTCTAGCAAAAAGCTTTGATACAGACACTGCTCAGTCACCTGAAACACGGGACTTTGATCTGAATCAGTTAAACAGACTACAGTTTACACCAGAGGATCAATGACTCACAGAGCGAGCTGGACCCGAAGAGATGAAGACACAGCATCTTAAGAGGGGAATCAGTGTGTTGCTCTGAGTATCAGAGCCAAATGATGCTCGAGAGCATCCTGGCTGAAATGCCAAAATGTGAACATTTTATAGTATAATAAGTTTCTCCAAAGGATTGCATCATATTTGGTTCAACTACAGTCAGCAAAAGGGCTTCTAACTGGAGTGCCCAAAGGAGAAGCCTGTACAGCAGTAACTCAGCTTCCACGCAGTTTTAAGATAAAACTGCAGAAGAGAGACCAGAACTGTCATCCCACACAAAACAGTGAAAGGGCAGTCTTTAAAATCTACACCCCAAGAGTACAAATTTAGTAACAGAAACAAATCAATCCTTCAGCTACCTTGTTTCAGGTGGAAAGTGCAGACAGCCATGACAGACTCCTGCTTGACAGCGCAAGAAATAACTTCTGCAGCACCAACACCACTCCCTTTTACAACAGCAGGCATCTGTACCTCTCAGCAGTGCTAGTGCCTTGCCACAGCCACTGATGCTTTGATCATGAGACAACAGCTCTATCAACAGAAACCTTCTGACTTCCTAATGCATTCCTAAACATACCAGGTTCATCTCCGCGCTGCTCAAAGCCTGCTGCACAGGTCCTGGGACTCGCTGGAACAAGTCAGAGCACAAATCCTCAAATTCTTGCCTTGAGACTTTGGCTTTGAAGTCAATGTCATCCAGCAGCCCCTCAATCTGCCCAGTAAGAAATATAAGAATTAAAATTTCACAGAGCATTCTACAACCAGAATCTCTGCCTCATTTGCCTAACATGCAAAAGTTCCAGTGTTGTTATTGCACCTAGGACCTTACAGCATTCCACCTGAACCCTGTAATTGCTCTTACGAAAGGACGGAACACAGGCACAACAGACAGCTTCTCTCAAACCCCATGGAAGTTTAGTTACCAAGCTCCACACAACTAACCTTCATCTAACGCACTCATTTGATCAGTACAGCTATGAAGTGGGCACAGGTCTAAAGGAACTGCCAGTGCCACCACCCCTGAAATACTACGGGTGATGCTTTTCAGTATACTGACACTGCAGAGAACAGCTGGCATTTAATGACATTATCTACACTATAAGCAGTTAATTCTGTCTATACTAGGCAATTAATCTAAATAACGTTATCCCACTCTCAGCCTTAAGAACTCCTGGAATTCTGCACCCTGTCCTACCTGTGCCATGTGGTCAGCATTTGCACTCAGGACAGTTTTCAGGCGGTTGGCCTCCTTCAGCAGTTTGGCCATGGCCCGGGGGTTCTTTCGGACATCTTTTGAGGGGTGCTGATCATTAAAGAGCTTTGCCAAATAATCTCGGAGACGAAGCTCCATCTCTAAACCTCCAAGAGTACGGTCAAACCTGAGCAAAAGAAAGAACCAAGATATAATAAGCTAAGGCGGGTTGAAAGCAAAGAAACCTCACGTATTATTTCAGAGCAGAAAGCGGTCAAAGATAGCTGATGTACTATCAGCTGTAAGTGACTGCAAAAGAGTAACAATTACCCCCCAAAAACATATTATATGTCAAGAAAAGAAAGATTCACCACCACAGTAGCCACTGAACAAGAAACATCATGATGTTTATGGCAAAGGCCTTATTGCTAAGCACATCAAACAGCTGAGAAGCCAAGCGATGACTGTGCCAGGTCCTAGGTATCTTCTCAGAGACAGTACTGTGTTCTAGAGTTCAAATTGCTGAGCTGAACATGTAAAGCAACTCTCCCCTTTCTTATTTGGCAACATTTAACTGCAGTGCATTTTCACTCCTCTCCAGAAGGATATTCCACTTTCATGTTCTACTTCTGTAAGACTGTATGAAATGGAATTGAACAAAAATGGATTGAAGCTCTTTAAAAAACAAGAAAAGTAAAAAGCAGCAGTCTGAAATAGACTAAGTATCAATGTTACCTCCTGGGCTCCTGCAAATTCTCAACTACCTTCTGCACAAGACAGTGATGTCAGAATTATTAATAACCATAACCATCTCACTCTAAATGTTTTCCACTTTGTTAACCAAATTATCATCCTGAAGTCTCACTGAAAAAACCTGTGTAAAAGAGACCATGAAACAGAAGATTTCTTTCCTGAGACCTGCAGGTTTTGTGAGACTCGTGTTGAATTCTTACCCAATGCCCTGGATCTGCAACTGAGGTTGGGTTCCCGAGTCCTTAGTTTTCACTGTCTGATAGGTTACAATAGTACAAACGGTGCTTCCTGCTCCCATGTCGTAAAACATGATATTCTGAAAAGAGAAGCTGGGACGGTGAAGCAGAAACACCTCGATATCCCCCATGAACAAGGAAAGAACCCACGGCTTTCCAAGCTTGATATAACACTAAGTTTATCCATTCCCTGGAATGGCTTTACTCCATATGACAGCGATGCAGAACTTGTGCTTCAATCAAACTAAGGAGATGCTCAGGATCATATACGGCAAGTAGACAAGAAAGCTTTTTCAATCATTCTATAAATCAGAAAACAAAACTTTGCTCTTTCAAAGTTCCTTAAACCTCAGCAAGATGAACTACTTCAGAGCCAGCCTTCAAAACCTCAAAAAATTGCTGGTATTATTCCCCACCAGCTGATGGGCAAGGAACAAACAGCTTTACAAGATGTGAACTCCTATCCACTTGGCCTTCACCACAGAAGCTCAGTGGCCTCTACGGCTGTACCCCATACACGGAGAAGTTTAATCTCTTCATCTCATTGATGGACACATGAAGACTGAGGAAACTAGCTGCACAGCAGGTCTGTTTCCTCACTGTTATGGTATTTTGACTTTTCACTCAATAGCACTCTCTCCCCTGCATGCACACACTTGTATGGTACTCTGCATCTCCCAGCTACACCTACCTGTGCAGTGGCATTGATGTCTTTCCTCCTGAAAACTCCATAGTTCAAAGCTACAGCAGTGTTGTCACTGATCAGCTGCAGAACCTTCAAGTCAGCCATGCGAGCAGCGTGCAGCACTGCTCTCCTCTCTGCCTGGTTGAAGTAGGCAGGAACAGTGATCACTGCATCCTTGATGGGCTGCTCTGAAACAGACATGTTGTTCCATTAGAGCAACCACATGCAAATACATTTTAATACAATAGCAGCTATTTAAGTCCTATAATAGATAAACATATGTAGATACTGCAAGAAATAGATAAATCCTTCCAACCTGCAAATTCCTCAGCCAGACCACGTGAATAGTTCAGGACCATTCCAAGCATCTCCTCTGGAGAATACTGTAATGCTCTATAAGAAAGAAAGAGAAGTTTGCAAATACAGTCAGCTATGCAAGTCCAACATCAGAAGTCCTACCCGTCAGGAACCCACAAGCAGTCACTTACTGTGACAGCTTGAAGATAACCGTCTGTCTTTTCTCATCCTTCACCAGCTCATGCTCTGGGAATCGGGACTGGTACAGTGCGACTTGAGGGTTATCAATTTGTTTACCCAGCAGATCTTGAAAGTATCTGAAGGCCATCTTGGGGGTCTTTATAGACTACAGAAAGAAAGAAAATCACCCAACTGCATCTCTTTGGCTTTGTTACTGTCAAACAAACCTCTCTCAAGAGCAGGAACATGCATTCTGTGAATGTGAATTGCAACTGGCATAGTAAGTAACAAGAATTCTTACCATTCCTAGTGCGCTATCACCAAAGAGACGCTCGTTCTCCTTCAAAGCAACAGCCACAGGTGTTTTCCTCCGTGATTCCCTGTACAGAAAGGAAAAAAGCAACACATGTCAACACTCAAAACAGAAGTCCTTGTGACAAATGGCAACATTTTCAGTTCAGAAAGAGTACAGCAAGATGCTCAGATACCACCTACTGAGAGGAAGACAAACTCCGTTAATTGGAAGCGCTGCAGTAACACCTCTCTAGAAAACTTTCATACTTTCTAATGTTCCTTACGATAAGCTTGACTGAAACATGGACAGAAATCTTTCAAATTAATAACTGAAGCTGTGGAACAGATCACTGTTTTTCCCATAGCATTAGAGAACTTCAGAACGGACGCATCCTCTCTGCTACAAATCCAGCACGAAGGCTCTAGGAAGAGTATTTCACTACAACAACTACCAAATGGCTCAAAGTTGTCCACTAAGCTCACAAATACCTCTGCATGCCATCCATTTCTGAATGCCTTGTAACGTAACAGCAGTTCTCTAACAAAGCTACAAGAAAACAACTTGCCCTGAAGAGCAAAGACTCGCAAGTCATTTTCTGGAACACGCTACTTCATAATTAGACAAAACTTGCTTTATTTTTGCTTTCTTCCACCAGTGAGCAAAGCAAGCCAGCTTCTGCCAATGCCTGCCAAGTTTCAGAATGAGAAATGCACTTATTATCTGTCTGAGCCTAGACTCCTATGAAGCAAGGATAGGCCTGAGTACACATCCTCTCCAAGCTGCAGTTTCTCCATTCATTGTCTTGAGGACTGGAAGTTGTGATAGCACCCGAGTGAGAGGAGGGTTTTATTCACTTCACAAGTGACTGCGGGTTGTGGCAGGTGCAGGAAAACGAACCAGCCTTCGTGTTCCCTTATGGAGAAGTGATAATCCAGCTTCTTAACTCTACACACAGAAACATGATACCACATCCTCTCGAGTTTGTAGCACAAGATATTACTCAGACTGCGGGCTGCTTGCGTTTAACACCTCCCCTCCTTACAAAGAGGGACCAAGCACCCCGAGATGAGGGTAAAGGCCGAGCTGCCACCCTACTGCTCAGGTGTGTGCTCCACAGCCACATCAGGAAGCACGAGTGCTGAAATCAGAGCACTCTGTGTTAGATGGAAGCGGATGTTCCTCTTGTGCCACAGGAACAGAATTATTTGAGCTCCCCTCTCCATCTCGAAGTTCCGGCCCCTAAAAACCCCCACGTGAGCGGCAGCCCACAGCCGACAGCAGCACGTAGGTGTGCCCTAGGACAGCAGCTTACTTGTTCAGGACAATTTCCATCGGCACCCCGGGCTTCACAATGGCAATCTTCATGGACTCGCTGCCCATATCCACGGACATCACAGCCAGCGGCTCTGCGGCACGGCAGGAAACAGACGTGAGCGCTCGTCCCGAGGGCGGGGGCGGCTCGGCACCGCACGGCCACCAGCCGTCCCCGAACGGCCGGGGCTGCGCCGGCCCCAACGCGACCTCTGGGCCGCTATCGCCCGAGCCGGGCCCGGCGGCACGCGGAGGAACGGCAGCCCCCGACATCTCGGCAGCCCCCGACATCCCGCCCGCCCCCGCGGCGGCCCGGCCGAGTACCTGCATGCGGCACGCAGCAGGCGAGCAGCATCCAGCCCAGCATCCAACGGAGCGCCCGCGCCATCCTCCCGGCCATCGCGGCTCCCGGCCCGCTGCGGCGGCGCGCCGCCCCCCTCCCTCCCGCCGCTGCTGCGTCCGCGGCTCCGCGGCTCGCGCAACCCCCGGCCCGGACGCGGCGCGAGCCCATTGGCGCGGACGGCGACGCCGGGCGCCACACGCCCAATCCGGCCGGCCCGCGCGCCCCCATTGGGCCACGTCGGGGAAAGCCGGAAGCCGGCATGACGGGAGCCGCGCCGCCATTGGCCGGGCACGCAGGGGTGGGCGGAAGCGCGCGTGACGGCGCGATGCGCGTGCGTGCGGAAGTACCTCCGCGGTGACAAAGGCGCGGGCCGTCCGTTGCCCGCGAGCGCCCCCTGGCGGCCGGAGGACGCCGCCCCTCCCCGGCCCCGCGCTGCCCGGTTTCACATCTCAGTGCTCTGACGCGTTTCCAGTAAATTGTTTTTAAAAAGTTAACATAAAAAAACAAAAAACGGGCCCGTGGCCGCGCCCGCAGAGCTCTGTGCCGCCCAGCTTTGTCCAGCCCAGCCCTCAGTTCATGAACTGCGTGTAGCCCTCGGCCCCCGTGACGATGACGTCCATCCAGATGCGCATGGCCTCAGCCGACGGGGCCACCATGAAGTAGAGGCGGTCGTGAGTCTTCACGCAGAACGTCAGCGCGGGGTTGGGGCTCTGCGGAGGAGAGCGCAGGGTCAGCACGGCCGTGGGCTCCCCCGGCCCCTCCCACCCACCCGCATCCCGCGACACAACGCGGCAGCCGCAGCCCGGGCTCACCTTAGCGGCGCTGCGGAGGTGGTCGTAGTACACCTCTTCGATGGCTTGGAAGTAGATGACGCCTTTCAGCTTTGTCTCGTGTTTATCTGCCCCACGGAGACAAGCAATGTTAGCGGGGACGTAGGAAAGGGGTGGGGGACAGCCACCTGGCCGTGGTGCTGGGGCTGAGCTCAGCCTGGCACGCACAGGGACTCACCCACGTAGTAGGAGACGGTGCGCTTCATGCGGTCAAAGACGAACCAGCGCTTCTTCCAAGACTTGATCTTGCCTCCCATCTTGACCAGGTAGCCCTTGCACATCTTCTCTGTCAGAATGACGTGATAGCACGTGTCCACGCTGTGCCCCGAGGACTCGATGTGCAGCCGCAGGTCAAAATCCTCCTTGCGGATGGGGAGGTACCGCGTCAGAGGCCGAGCCTGGGAAAGCAACACCGTGCTGCAAACCCCACTGTGTGGGCACAGCGCTGTGCACCCATCAGCACCACCGAGCCCAGTGGCAGGTCCCTGCCTGGGGAGGGAGCTGCGGCATCCCAGGAGAAGCTGAGAGCTCTGTCCCCAAGCCCCACACCTGCGAGAAATGTTTCTCCCGCAGCTTGACCTCCTTCTCGACCAGCTTCTGCCGGCGGGCCGTCTCGTCCTGCAGCCGGCGCTCCAACTGCTCCCGGCGCCGGCGCTCGTCCTCCAGCGCCTGCCGGCGCAGCTCCATCTCCCGCTCCTGCAGGTGTAGAGGTGCTCAGGCCAGTGGCTTGGGGACCCAATGGATCGGGGATGCAGCCCCTGTCCCAGCCTGCTCCAGGGGTACATCTGCTCACCCTGCACTCCATGAGCCGGGACTTCTCGGCATGTGCCTCCTTCAGCATCTTTTCCATCTCCTCTATCTTCCCTGCGTCCATCCCGCTTGCACTGCAAGACAAGCTCAGCTGCCATCCTGCAGATGACTGAGCACCACTGGGTCAACGCACACCCACAACATAACTCCTGCTGCCCTGCCTGTGCCAGGGTCTGGCTCAGCACAACTCAACGCTGCTGGTGGTTCTCAGGATGCAGCAGCAAAGCCCCAGTGCTTGGCTGGGGCAAGGACAGGATGCTGGGCCTTGTCCCTCCAACAGATGCCCCCAGGGTCAGCCCTGCAGAGCTGGTGCTGACAGAAGCTGCAGGTGAGCATGGGATGGAGGATGGTGCCATGAAAGTGCCACAGCAGCCAGCTTGCAGCAGCCAGCTCTCATGCAGCACTCAAGCCCCTCCTTGCATAATGCAGCAGTGACAAAGAGACCCTCTTGTCTCTGCAGTCAAGCTGTGCCCCTCATGTGTGAAGGGAATCCTGGCTCAGCAGGTAGCTACAATGCCTACAGCAAGGACTCTGAGCCAAAGAAGATACGTAGCCTGCACTGCTCAGCCTAGGGCCTAGAGCCAGTCCCAGGATTACCTGGACATGTTATCAGGTGAGCAGGCTGAGTTGTTGCCTGTGGAGATGCTGGTCTCCATGCTGTCCGAGCTCTCCAGGCTGAGGGTGTCATATGCGTGGTCCAGCTCCTCGGCCCGTGGGCCTGCACCGTGGGCATGGTGGTGATGGAGGATGGAGTGATGCATGAGCGGAGGGTAGGAGGGAGGGAAGGGAGGCTGCCCGTGCAAGGCTTCCCACTGCGACTGAGCCTCAGCCGCTGCTTTCTGCTTCAGCTCTGCCAGGCGCCGCTTCTGCTCCTCAATCACCTGCTGACCTGCGCCCCGGGAAGAAGGAGAGAGCAGGTCGGCAGGCAGCTGTGGGCCTGCAGGCTCTGCTGCCTGGGCATGGAAGGGCACAGAGCTGCTGCAAAGGAATGCCGCACTCAAGAGTTTGCCACAGCCCCACTCAGGGCTGTCCTCAAGAGCCCAGCTCTGGCTCTGCAGCAGCACCATGCCTTGCTGAGCACCGCATGCAACAGGTGTGCAGACTGTACCCAGCAGGAGCTGCACTCCTGGCTCAGCATCCCTGAGAGTGAAAGGGGTTGAGGTGGGGCAGGGGGAGATGGAGGCGGGCTGCAGCTGTGGCTCTGGTTTGTGAGCAGTAGCACCCGTCAGGAGGAGCTGGGCCCAGGGCTCAGTGAGAGACAGTGCCCTGATGCTGGCCCTGGCCCCACAGAAGGGCTGGGAGGTTCAACCCAGTGGCCAGGCCCTGCTGCGCTCACAGCTGCCAGAGCTGCAGCAGCTCCCCCAGTGCCCCTCTCCAGGCGCAGGACTGACATGCGGCACAGCCCTCCCCAGGGACACGCAGCAGCCGCTGTTCCAGGCCAGCAGTTGGCACAGGGCCCTGCCTGCGCTCTGACACACGCGGTGGTGGCAGCCAAGGGGCGCATGCGTCAGGCTGGCGGGAGCAGGCTGGCAAAGCGTTGGCAGGGGAACAGCCTGGGATCGTGCCTCCCCTGCCTCAGAGAGCAGCAGCTCTGGCCTAAAGAACGCTGCAGAGAAGTGCTGGCCATGGCGCAGCCCTGCAGCATGCCTGCTCTCGCCTCTTGTCCCAGAGGCACTGTCTGTCCATGCAGCACAGCATTCAGGAGGATGAGGCAGGACCTGGGCTCCCATGTCCCTGGGGAATGTGGGAGCACTGAGCTTCTCTTGGCTCCTGTGTCGTGCAGAATGCCTGCAGGGGTTGAGGGGTTTGTCCATAAGCAGACACTGACAGGCACCCTAGGGTCCTGGCTAGCCATGCCCCCTCCCCATCCACACAGAAGGTATCAGCAAACAGCCATGCTTCTGCCTTGGGGCTACTCTAGGCAATCCAAGCCGCTCCACGTCTCTACCTGGTACATCGCCTGGCTGCAAGGGCTCTGCTGGGAGCAGGTCGGCTGGAGATGCACCATCAGGCGGAGGGATTGAGGGAAGGGGAGAGAGAGGGGAAAAGCAAGAGACCGTGAGCAAGGCGCTGTGTCCTGCTGGAGCCTGGCTGCTGCCTCCAACCATGCTACCCACAGGGCTGCCATGGCCCTGGCTGATCCCGCTGCCCTTGGCTGGGTGGGTAGGGACATAGCCAGATTCCCTCCTCTGCCAAGCTGTGCAGAGAAGCTGGACCTCCACCACATCCCAGGCTGCTCTGTGTCTGGGAAAAAAGGCATGCCCAGTGGGAGCACAGCCCCATGGAGCTGCGGCAGTGTGGAGCTGGCACTCACCCTTCTGCTGCAGGGCCAGCTGGCGCTTGGTCTCGATGTCCTGCAGTGTGGCTGCTAGGTTGCGTGGCAGGCTGCCTGCTTGGCTCGGGGCATGCAGGGGACCCTGGAGCAATACAGCATGTGTTAAGCACCACCCTGTGCACTCAGGATGGGGCTGGCGTCGGGCAGCAGCAGCCCTGCATGAGGCACAGCTCCCACCATGGCCGTACCTTGGGCGACGGGCTGCGACCCAGCATGGAGATGTTGAGCTGTGAGGATGACGGGGTGCCACTCTTCATCCGAGGGCTGAGGGCACCAGTATCACCCTCCATTTTGGCACGATAGACCTGGGCACAAAGATGCAGAGGTGAGAAAAGGAAAGGGAAGCTGCAAATTTCCACATCAGGCTGAGAGCTTCAGCTCCAACATTGGTATCAGCTCCCACACCACTCCTGCCCTGTGCACGCTGCACAACCCTGACAGTGCCCTTGCCACGGTGACAGCTGAGACACCAGCACAAAGTGGTGCTGGAGGGAGTGGTCCCACACTGCTGCAGGCTCCAGTATCCAGCTGAGCACCTGCCAGCTCCCCTGGCCCATAAGCCTCCCCCAACACATTGGCACCATGTGGTCCCCAAGGCCTGAGTTGTAGCCCCATGCAGCTGCAGGGGGAGCAGGGCATTACCTGGAGAGGCTTTTGAGAAGAGTGAGCTTTAGCTGGAAGTGGAGGAGGGGAAGAAGGAGGAGAGACAGGGGAGGAGGTCTCAAAGCCAGCCATGACCTCCTGGTACCACTTCTCTAAATCAAGAGCCGGGAGCCATACTGGGCCCCCTGGAAGCTGCTTCTCCATCTGAAGAGACACCGCATGAGATGGGAGGGACAGACAGAAACACAGACAAAGACATAGACAAAGAGAGTGAGAGGTCAGAGCATCACTGCCCTGTGTGGTGCTTGGCCCCAGGTAGCAGGGGCATGGCAGGTGAGGTACAGACCCCAGGGACCCTGGTGACCACTGGATGAGCCCTAGAAGCTCCTGACACCCCTGCTCATCAGCAGCCCAGCACATGCCGGGCAGAGCTCGGGTTGCTGCCACACAGGTAGCAGAACAGCAAAGGTGGCAGTGGGGCTGCAGCTCATGGCGTTGTTTGGGCTGTTTCAGCAGCACCCCATCCCTTTCTGTATGTGCCCCTCAGCCTGCCAGCACCTCTCTCTGCCCAGGGAATGCTTGGGGATATAGGGAGGGAAATGGGACACAAACCTCTGCGGAGATGGAGGGAGAAGAGAGAGCCGGCAGAGAAGGAGGAAGAGGAGTGAAGTCTGAGGATGAAGAAGCTGGAGGGGCACGGCCCAGTGGGGAACCAGCAGGGGCACTGACACTGCCCAGGATCCCTGAGAGCTGCTCAATGGTCACGTACTGGGCAGAGAGAAGCAAAGTGTGCTGTGAAGGAGGACTGTGGGACAGCCAGGCAGAGATAGGTACAGAGGAGCAAGCAAACAGTGATGGGGACAAGCCCTCAGAAAAGGTATCAGCATCCCCAGGAGTAATGGCAGCAGGTGGTGATGCTGATGCTGCAGAGCGCAGAGCATGGACCTCAGACATCCCTTCTCCATTCCCTCATCATGCCCCCAGCCCAGGCAGCATGCATCATGGACAAAGCTCTGCTCCCCCCTGCTTCGCATCCTCCCTGCATAGGTGCGATGACCACAGCCTGAGAGATCCCCAGGGCCAAAAGGCAAAGAGCTGCCACACTGATCTACCTGCTCCCTGCTCTGCTCCTGAGCTCTGCTCCAGCACTCTGAGGGCAAGCCCTGCATGGAGCAGACAAGAAGCACTCCCTAGCTGGGTTGCTCCCACCGCTCCTCCCTGCTCAGCTGCAGCAAAAGAAATTGCCCAGCCTAGGGAAGAGGTGAGTTCTGAGCACTGGGAGCAGGAGGCGGCCACATGGCCAGCCCACCACAGCCCCAAGCAGGCAACCCGAGCATGCTCTGGGGCAGGTACCTCGTTGGCTGCAGGGGGCACAGCAAGCAAGAAAGAGTGTTGAGCAGCAGCGGGAGCAGCAGCAGAAGCTTTAGTGTCCAGGCTGGAGCCGTATGCATTGCTGTAGAACCTGAAAACGTCAGACAGCCTCATGTACTCCTAGAAATCCACGGCGGAGAAGGAGGAGAGTTAGACCCATGTGCTGGCCTCATAGCATTGACCTCAAAACAGGAGCAAACCTCCCCATGCATGCACGTGACCCACCACCGCCAGCCGAACCCTTCCCTGCCTGCTATCGTCCCCTTCTGCAGCTACCTGAAAGCAGCGCTGGGAGTCCCAGCACGATGCCTTTCTGCTGCTTTACATGCAGCATCACCACATGCTAGGGATAGAAGACTCCAGCCTGCACTGCCACGGCTCCATCAGCCTGAGCCAGGAGTCCCCAAGGTCCCCAGGCACAAGCCATCCATGGCAAGATGGCACCATGGCAATAGGAGGTGCCTCAAGCTGCCCCAGCACCACTGCAGGAAGGCAGTTCCTCAGCCAGTGCTAAGCAAAGGCGAAATGCGGGCATCCACACTGCACAGGATTAAAGCAGACGGGTACAGCCCGGAGCAGGAGGAGCATGGCAGGGACAGGCAGCTGGTGTTACCAAGCTCAAGTGTCAGATAGCTAAATGGGGAAGAACCTGTCTGCACTGCCTCAGCTTGCTGCTACAGGGTGTGACATGCTGCCCCAAGGCATCATTAGGGGTCTTGCACCCACCCCATTGCCAGCAAGGATATCCATACAGAGGATCAGCCCGCCCTGCACCAGGCAAGCACGCAAGCACATGCAGTTAGTGCCATTACCTCTTGCATCTTGGGGTAGGAGTGGGCAGAAGGAGAAGCTAAGGAGGCAGCTGCTCCTAGTGGGGGATTCAGGGGCTTAGTTCCCTCCAGCAGCTCATAAGGCTCTGAAATATGGAGGGTTTCCTGTGGGAAGGCAAAGATCACATAGGCGAGGCACGCAGAGGCAGAAGGGTCACAGCAGCAGCAGCAGCCCACATGCCCAGGTAGGCAGCAGGACTACTTGAGGCACGAGGGCACCCCACCATCCTGCATCCCTTCCCAGCAGCAGCAGGCTGGGAAACACTGCAGCCCCAACTTGGTCAGAGCCAGACTGGGAGATGCTCTGCAGTTGTGCTATCCCCTCTCCTCAGGGCACCCCGCCATGCCACCCACTAACAACACGGGCTGGCACAGGCCTCCTGCAGCATCCCAGCAGTCTGACAGGGGAGATGCTGCTGCTCCCAAGCCTGGTTCTGTTGCATTTCCCTCCCTGCCAACTTGATGACAGTCGCTGCAGCCCACAGACAAGCCTGGAGTAGTGTGAGTGCCCAGCTTCAGACAGATGGCAATGGGAAGCAGAGGAACTGCTGCAGACATAAACTGCAGTGTCCCAGGCTTGTCCCTGGGGATGGGAGCAGCTCAGCACGCAGGAGAGCAGCAATCAGGACAGTGCCCCATCTCCCCAGTTACCTCTTTGAGAGCTGAGGACATCTTGGGGAAGCTTCTGCCACCTGTGACAAGCTGGTACCGTCTCTCGAGAGATGCAAGCTTCTCCTTCTCCTGAGCACAGAACAACAAGAGCAGAAAGAGGAGGAAGGTTATCATCACGTGGTGGCCAGGCCCCATCTGACACCCTAACAACCAACCTCTGCTGCAAGAGGAGGCAGGATCCCCTCTCAGCCTAATCAGTAACATCTGCAAGCTGGGATGCTGCAGTGACCTCTGACCCCCTGGGAGCACTTTGCACACTCACAGAATCACAGAATCACAGAATTGTAGGGGTTGGAAGGGACCTCTAGAGATCATCGAGACCAACCCCCTGCCAAAGCAGGTTCCCTACACCAGGTCGCACAGGTAGGCGTCCAGGCGAGACTTGAATATCTGCAGAGAAAGAGACTCCACAACCTCCCTGGGCAGCCTGTTCCAGTGCTCCGTCACCTCACCGTGAAGAAGTTCTTATGCACATTCGTGCGAAACTTCCTGTGCTGCAGCTGATGTCCGTTTCCCCTCGTCCTGTCTCCACGTACCACTGAAAAGAGACTGGCCTCACCGCTATGGCCGCCACACCTCAGATATTTATAAACCTGGATCAGGTCCCCTCTCAGTCGTCTTTTCAAGGCTAAACAGACCCAGTTCACTCAGCCTTTCTTCATAGGGGAGATGCTCCAGGCCCTTCACCATCTTTGTGGCCCTCCGCTGGACTCTTTCCAAGAGATCCCTGTCTTTTTTGTACTGGGGAGCCCAGAACTGCACACAGTACTCCAGATGAGGCCTTACCAGGGCGGAGCAGAGGGGGAGGATCACCTCCCTCGACCTGCTGGACACGCTCTTTTTAATGCACCCCAGAATGCCATTGGCCTTTTTGGCCACGAGGGCACACTGCTGGCTCATGGCCAACCTGTCGTCCACCAGGACGCCCAGGTCCCTCTCTGCAGAGCTCCTCTCCAGCAGCTCATCCCCCAGCCTGTATTGGTGCATGCAATTATTCCTCCCTAGGTGTAAGACCCTACACTTGCTTTTGTTGAACCTCATCCGGTTTCTTACTGCCCAGCTCTCCAGCCTGTCCAGGTCTCGCTGAATGGCAGCACAGCCTTCAGGCGTGTCAGCCAATCCTCCCAACTTTGTATCATCAGCAAACTTGCTGAGGGTGGTCACTATCCCCTCATCAAGGTCATTGATGAAGATGTTGAACAAGACCGGACCCAGCACAGACCCCTGGGAGACACCACTGGTTACAGGTCTCCAGCCAGACTCTGCACCACCAACGACGACCCTCTGCGCTCTGCCAGTCAGCCAGTTCTCAACCCACCTCACTGTCCACTCCTGCACCTGTGGTGCAAGCATGCAAGACCAGAGAGTGTGTGACGACCCTCTGGCCCTAGATGTAAGCCTTACCTTCTGAAGGAGCCGCAGGACATCATTCCTCTCCTGGGCCAGGCGTTCAGCCTCCTGGGCACTCTGCAGCCGGATCTGGGCAGCCTGAGCATCCAGTGCAGCCACCCGCTCCTGGGGATGGACAAGGGCTGAGCTGGCCACAGGGGAAGCTCGGCAACGTGACTGGGCTGGGGACATGGGGTGCTACGGGCACGGGGTGCTGGGAACACGGGGTGCTGAGGAGCAACTCACATGGGACTGCTGCCCTGTGTCCCTACCTTCCTGCGGGCGATGCTGCGGTGGTACTCAGCCCTGCTCTGCAGGAGCTGCTGGCTCCGTTTCTCACGCTCCTCTTCCAGCCGGCTCTCCCTTTCCAGCTGCTGGAACTCCAGGTCCTCAAAGAGCTTGGTTTCTGTCTCCAGGGCCTCTGCTTCCTTCAGACACACAATGGGGTGGCCACTCACTCCCTTGCCTCAGTGCAGAGGTGGTGGAGGAGGCACTGGCACAGATCCCATGGAATGAGCTTCTCGCAGTGGCTGGGAGCTGCATCCAGGATCAGCTGCTCCCACCTGATCCCATCCAGCATATGGCCACGCTCTGCTAGGCTGCAGAGCCAGAAAATGCCCCGTGCTAGCAGCATCACCATTGCCAAGCAGCACGCAGGGAGCATGGCAAGCACCCGTGTCACCAAGCTGATGGCAGATCCACCACAGACCAGCACTACAACAGACAAATGCCCTTGGCCCCCCAGCCTTTAAATAATGGTAGCATCCTGGGATGCTGGCACGCAACTCAGGGTCTGCAAACACCATCCTGCCAGTGCTCTCACTGCAAGAACACACTTCCCATGCACCAGGAATGGGACCACCACCACTCTGCGGCCACACAGAGTGCAGTGCGTGCAGGGCAGCTGCCGGGGTTCCTGCACACCAGGACCACTGAGCATCCCTGAGCATCCCATCACGCTCTGCGGGCAGCACCTGCTGTCACCCAGACCCATGTCAAACGCAGGAGCATCCACCACCAGCCTGGAAAGGGGATGCAAGCAACTGTGTGCTAGAGCTGTGCAGCGAGGGCTGCTCCGGCCACAGACTGGGGAAAGCCAGCAGCTACCAGAAAATACCAGATAATGGGAAAAAATGCTGCAGACCGATGCTAACATAAACTGACAGTGCTGTGTAAATAAACACTCGCAGGAAATAGCTGTAAGCACACACACACAGGGACACAGAGCTCCCTGGGGCTCCCCTCTGAAGAGGCAGCCTGGGGACGGCACCCTGGGAGAACAGGGACCAACTTCCACAGGCAGTGCCCAGCCGGACACACGGACACAGCGACGCCTCCACACCTCAGAGATGCTCAGCATCTGGACGCAGAGCACTGCAGCTTGTGGGCAGGCGGGCAGGGCACAGCCCGGCTCTCTGAGCCCACGTGTGGGGCAGATCCCATTGCATGGGGTCAAGAAAGACCCCAGTAGAGGACACCACGCTCAACGTGGGGCTGTGCTGCAGGGCACACGGCTCCTCCTCAGCATGCTTGGGGCAGATCCGTGCTCGTGCCCTGCCCGGTCCGGAGCCAGCACCGTGCCATGGGGCCGGGTGAGCAGCAAGCTTACCAACACGGCGCCAGCCTCCTCCGGCCCGGCTGCGATGCTCTCAGTGCGGCCCCAGCTGCCAGGGAAGAGCTGGCCTAAGCTGGAGCGGAGGGAGGTGGGCCATGGTCCAGGAGGGGTGGGGGTGAGACACTGACCCTTCGCATCTGCTCCCGCAACTGCTCCCGCATTGACTCAGGGCAGTTATCAAGGTGGCTCTTCGACTCATTGTAAAGCGCCCGGAGTTTCTCTAGCTCCTTCCTTTCAGCATCAATCTTTGCCCTTTCCTGAATTAGGGGAGAACAAAACAGAACGAAAACAAACAAAAGAAAACAAAACAAACAAAAAAGGGAAACAAAAAAAAAAAAAAAAAGAGAGAAAACACACTTCTCAAATCCGCGCCATGCAGAAGCTGCAGGATTAGACAGGGGTCAGCCAAAGAGGGGCATTTACCGAGAGACTGAGAGAGCAAAAGCCGTGAGAACCCTGGGCTGGGCAGCGTTACAGAGGTTATGACCAGCCCTGGACCTCTGTCTCATTTTCCGTGCCAAAGACTTAAGGGCAGTGGAAAGATCAATGTTGACCTGGCTTTGCAACGTGGGTTAAGTCATCCTAATCCTGCACACTGCCACCAAAGGTCCAGGAGCTGCCAGAGGCCCCTGATTTACCACACAGCCATCTTCACAACCACCACCAGAGCTTTCTGTTAATGTGCCCAAAACCCAGGGTGCTGCTGGCAGCCAGAGCAGCTCTAATGTGCCGGCGATGTGGCTGCTGTGCATCTCTGCAGCAGCGTGGCTGCCTGTTGGGCAATAGGAGACCAAGGTCTGTGCTGTCCTTGTGGAGCTGCTTGGGCTGTTCTTCAGCACGTTAGTGGCAGGGCAGATGCACAACAAATGCTTGCTTCTGTCCAGAGTCTGTGCAGCCAGAGACACCCGGCTGGCAGGGCACCCACATGTAACCCCGGTTTGAGCTGCTGAGAGCAGAGAGCACAGAAAGGATTGGGAGTCCCAGCTCTCCGCCTGCAGGCTCTCTGCCAGGACAACCCCCTGGCACATCAGACTGTGCACTGCTGCATTTTTGTGCATTGCTCAAACAAGGAAAGCCCCATCCTTGCTGGGACATTACTTAGAAACTCCAAAAATTCCTGCAATCCTGGGAAGGAATCTTGTCCATGAATATTTTGCCTCAAGGTCTTGTCTCACAAGCACCTTTGCTTGCTTGGCTTCTATTGGATTTGCTGCTGCCCAGCATTCAGGTAACAGCACTGTGTTGTCTGTGTGTGTGCCTACACCATCCCCTTCTGAGGACTGTCCTCACACACAACAGCAGCCACATCTCAGCGGCAATGGCTCTGGTGGCACCAGCATGTCCCACAGCTGCCCCTGCCCTTCTCCCACCCGGCACTGAAGACACATCCCTGGAGTGGTGCAGGATTCCCCCACCCCCTTTGGGAGCTGCTTCCTGCTCCCTCCAGCACAGGAGCACGGTGAGCAGAGGCCATCCCTCCCTCCTGGGCACAGACGTGGGGGCAAAGCGGACAGAGGATGCAGAGGTGGATGGGACGTGCTGCTGCCCCACGCTCTGGGCCTGGCTGTGAGTGGGGAGAGCAGAGGTGTCAGAGGTTAGTGACAGCGCTCAGAGCAGCCACTGTTAGAGCCAGTTAGTGCAGACTGAATAGGAAAGCAGGTGGTTAAGTCAACTGAGACTCTGGGAAAGGGGCTTCTTTTTGCTCCTCTCCTAGCGCTGCACAACGCAGTCTTTCACTAGAGAAAACGCCTGCAAACAGTCAGAAAATCAAAGACAAACCACAAATCCCCAGCGCTGCAGCAGTGCTGCTGGGATGTGCTGGTGGCAGCTCAGCCCCACACGGCCCCAGTTGCACGCAGGCACTGAGCAATGCACGTCGGGGTCTCAAAGCCTGAGACCATCGCAGGGAGGCGGGACGTGGTCTGCCCTCCCACCAGGACTGCAAAAAGAATCCAGGCCCAGGAAGGCTTACAGCAGGAGTGCACCCTGCAGCCCGGAGCTGCTGCTCGACAACCTGCAGGGAGTTCCTGGACAAAGCTGCAAAATGCTCAGAAGAGAGCAACCCGGCCACCTCTAGCAAGACAGATGCTCAAGCAGTCACCACCACTGTGTGTGACCAAAGCATCCCGATGGGCAGCAGAGCCGGTGGGCCTGCTGCAAACCTCAGCCTGCAGGAAGGCAGTGAGCTGGGCAGTGCTGAGGCCTCATGGTCAGTGCCGGGGCAGCCCTGCAGCACCGAGCCTGACAGCGAGATCAACAGCACAACCCCAGCATCCGCCTCTGCCCTCCTCCCTGAGGGACATCACGCTGATACCAAGCAGACAGACAGACAGAGCCCAGCACAACGTGAACACAGAGAGAGGAGAGAGAAAGGCACTGCTCAGCTCGCTCGCCCATTCTTCTTCCTCCCTCTCTGCACAAACACCGGTGCTCCCATTGCACATGAAGACACCTGGGAAGACCCCATGGAGCTGACACAGCAGCTGTCACCGAATGCCTCTGCAGAATCCAGCCACATGTTCCAGCATGGGAGAACCCCACCAGCGTCAGCCCTCATGCGGGCACCAGGGCAGGGGACAGCATGTCACAGCCCAAGGGGACAGCCCTGCCTCGGGGCTCACCTTGTCCCGCTCCTTCCGGATGCTGGCGTCCAGGCTGGAGAGCTTCTCCTGCAGCTGCTGCACCACCTCCTGCTCCTGCTGCAGCCGTGCCACCTCTGACTCCCTCTCGCCCTGCAGCAGTGCCCTCTCCATCTCTGCCTGGGGTGACACAGCTGTGTCAGCACAGCCGCTCCGGTCCAATCCGCTACCCAGTGCCCACTCGGGTGCTGCCCAGATCCTCACCTCTCGCGATGTCTCCTGCAGCTGCTGCTCCAGCTCCTTGACGCGGCCCTTCAGCTCATCCAGGCGGCCGAACACGCAGGCTCGCTCCTCTTCCAGCCGCTGTGCCTCCTTGGCGCGTGGGCCCGCCAGCTCCTCATGCTGCAGAGGAAGCAGGTCAGCACAGCGCAGCACGGAACGGCTCAGCCCAGACATCCCCATCCCCTCACCTCGTGGTGTGTGCTCTCGGTGCTGCTGCACTCTTCCTTCAGGTTCTCTTCATCCGACCTCTCCAGGCTCTCCCTCTGCCGCAGCACGCCCAGCTCCTCTGTGGCACGGCCCAGCCCTGCTGTGCCCCTTGGTGCCCGCCGGCCGGCATCCGTATGGCCAGGGAGCAGCTCAGAGCCATCCGTCTTGGTGTACTCAGCACAGAGGTTCAGGATGGTCTCCAGGCGCTGCCGCTCCTGCAGGGAGGTTTGGTCAGTGCAGACCTGCAGCTCCCATCCCAGTGCCCACCAGCGTCCCTCACCAGCACGGCTGCCTGCATTGTTGCGGGGCACAGGGATCGCTGCTGTGCCCAGGGAGGGGACACAGTGCCCATCTGGCAGCAGGACACATACACACAGACCGCCTCGTGACGGTGCCAGGGCCAACATCCCCACATTGAGGAAGGAAAACTGTTTCTTGGGGAACGTTGGCTGCCAGCAGCTCACCACAGCCACAGCAGCAGGACTCAGGGCACTTCCCTGTTTCCCAGCAGCATCCTCTGTGTGTCACCCTGCCCTGCGTGTCCCACTCCCACGCACCCCGGGTCATCACCACCTCCGCACACAGGAAGCGCTTCCTCCAGCTCTGGGCACATCGCCCATGTCTGGAAGATCCCGGCTGCCCTGATGGACTTCCAGCATTCTGCACACCGGGGGCTGCGCTGCTCCATGCCCAGCCCAGTGCACTCAACCAGCCCTGGGCAGCAGTCAGAGCATCGGCCTGCAGTGTGTGTGGCATGCCCAAGGCTGGAGACAGACTAATTACAGACAGCAGCCCCGGCTGAACGCCACGCTGCCTCTGCAAGGGGCTATTTGTAGGTGGTGATTCAGGCTGTCTGTGCCTGCCGTGACTCAGGACTGAGTAAACAGGGCTTCTGCTGCCTGTGCCACAACATGGGGATGGGCAGAGGGCAGGAAGCACCCAGCAGGGTTCTGGATGGCACCTGGGGAAGTGAACATAGCCAGGGCATCTGCAGGGCATCTCAAGTCCTCGAGGGTGCGGGCTGTGCTAAACCATCAGCCCAGGGCCCTCCCTGGGGAAACACAAGTGGTACCCCACAGCAGACTTGGGCAGCACTGGGTGCAATGCTGGTGGGGACACACACTTATCTCCTGCACTGCACAGCCCATCTGGGTGAGCCAGGGCCAAGCTGTGCTGCCCTGGCCCCAAAGAGCACTTCCCTGGCCCCGCTGCCCCTGCAGTCCCCGGCTGCTCCCAGCAATCCACTGGGCAACAGGGAGAGACAGATGCACAGGGCAAGCCCCACCCAGGCAGCTGCTCGCTCTATAAAAACTCTATCTCCATCCCTAAATATAGAGATGCAATGCCCACAGAGCCTCCCAGCAGTCGCCAGCCAGGAACAGCATCTGCACACCACGCGCAAGCAGCCACTGTGCCCCTGCCGAGCCGCAGCCATGGCAAGGCACGCCTCACTTTGCAAACCCAGAGGCACTAAAAATTACACGTCCACAACTGAAGGCAGCCGTGCACATCAGAACAACACTGCCACAGGCTGAGCCTGTAGACTTCCCTGGCTGCTGCAAGCAGAGGAGCTTGATGTGAGGCAGCAGTTCCCCGCACACCAGGGGCACCAACTGCCACTCCTGGCCATAATCTCTCCGGATAAGCTCAAGCCTAGGAGCCTGTTCACATCATTCATAAGCTGCCGTCAGCAAAATCTCCGAGAGAAAAGGCCTACATTTTGAAAACAACAGAAGCTCAAAGCCATTTGCAAAGAGGCCACCTCGCACTGGCCGGGGCTTCCCCCGGGCCCTCCAACCCTCGGCTCCAGCTGCCAAATCCAGGTCAGGACCCCCTCCCACAGCCAGCAGCCCTCCGCGCCCCTCGGCTCACCAGGCGCTCCATCTCCTGCTCCCGCATCCGCTCCTCGCGCTGCCGCCGGTGGTACTCCAGCAGATCGTCCTCGTTGTCGCTGATCTCGGTGATGCTGTTCTTACGCTCCCGCACGCCCGCCGGCAGCCGCACGTCCCCCGACAGCTTCCTCTGGGCGCGGGGGCTCTGCCGGGGCGAAGGCACGGCCAGGGAGCCCAGGCTGTGTGCGGGGCTGAGGCAGGAGCTGAAGCTGGGCCGGCGTGCGGACGGCTCCGTCGACAGCGGGGACGAGGGGCTCCCGGCCCTGCTGCTCCTCCCGCCCGCGGGGCTCGGCTCCTCGTGGCCCTTGCGCCTGGTTCGGGGGCTCCCAGGAATCTCCCTGCCCAGCCGGGGCTGAGGGGACGGGGCATCCGGGGCCGCCCGGGGGCTGGCGGCTCGGCGCGATAAGGACGGGCTGAGGGGCGGCAGATCCCGCATGCTCTCCACGTTCCTCCGGGCCGCACGCGGGCTCTCGGGGGGCTGCAGCCCACGGCCACTCTGGCTGCCGTGCGCCGGTCCCACGGCGTCCGGGAGAAGCCTGGGTGCGGGCTGCCGGCCGGGAGCGGGAGGGTCCCTCGGCTCTCGGAAGGGGCTGGGCGGCCGCTCCTGCAGGGCTGCCCGAACCCGCGGCACCGAGGAGCCCAATGTCCGGGGGGCTGCCCGGGGGCTGCCGGGCGGCTGGGCGCGGGGACTGCCCGCCCTGTGCTCCTGGAGGGGGTGCGGGACCGCCGGGCTGTCCAGGGCACCCCGCCAGGCGCGGGGGCTCTCCGCCGACCGAGTGTCATTGGGGCCCCCGTAGGGTGGCGGTGGTGGGCGCTGCGGGGGGGGCTGCACGGCATGGTTGTAGCTGGAGGAGCGGAGCGGCACGACGGGGGGCACGGCCGGGCCCTGCTCCTGGCTGCTGGGCGAGTGGCTGGTGTAGCCGCCGCTGCTGGCGGGCGAGGAGAGCGGGGAGAAGGGCGGCGAGGCGTTCTCGTAGCTGGAGCCCCCCGAGGCGGCACCGGGGCTCAGCGGGGGGGACAGGAGGCAGCGCCCACCCCCGTTCACCATGGGGCAGAGCGGGGACTGCCCGCGGGACGGCGGCTTCTTGCTGGGGGACACCGGATCCTCCAGCACCAGCGAGTCCATGATGTCCTGCAGGTCCTTCTCGATGGAGCTCACCAGGGAGCTGTGGCTGGGCTCCCGTGCCGGCAGCTGGCAGCTGCCATTCACCAGGGCCTCGGGCTCTGTGGGCAGACGTGGGAGCAGGAGTCAGAGCGGGCAGGGGCACCGTACAGCCCTGCTCCTGCAGCTCCTGAGCAGCACAGCTCTGCAGACAGCCCCTCACCCAGCCCAGCTTCACTCCACGCTGCCTTGCAGGGCTTGCAGAGGGCACACTGATGGGGCAGGAGATGGAGGCTGGCACCCAGCTGGCAGACCAAAGCTCAGTTCACTTCCATTAAACTCTCCCTCCCCACAGGCTCCTGCCTGCAAAATCATACTGCGCACAGCCAGCCAGGAGGGCACAGGCATGCTGGCATGCAGCCTCCCTGCCTGAGCCCGGCCTGAGGCCGTGGTGTGTCTGGACACAGCTCTGCGTGCCACCGATGTGCCTGTCACTCAAAGGACATGCTAATAACAGCAGTGGCTGCTCCTGGCCAGGACGGTGTCACCACGCTGCCATGGAGCAGCACCACATTGGTAGATCTTGAGGTGCCACAGCAAAACAGATAGGCAGCAGGCAAACACCAGCATGAGACCTGACACTGACCTGACCCCTGCTTCGTGCACAGCAAGAGTGCATCCCTGCTGAGAGAGACACCATCAGCCCCATGGCCCGGGTGGGACCCCGAGCATCACCTCTGCACATGCAGTTTTGCTGGGTGTCACAGGGACAAAGACACAACCAGGGACCAGCAGGGCAGCAGCTGTGGGCAGCTGCAGGTTGCTCAGGGGACACAGCACCTCCTCAGGTTCCTACTCCCTGTTCCCAGCTGTAGGACCTGATGTCTTCTGGGCCCTCAGCACTGTGCACATGGCACAAATCACACCACGAGTTCACAGCATCCTGCCCTGGTAATAATAAGCAGGGTGCAGCTGCACAGACCCAACAAGCACCAGTGCCTGGTGACTTCCAGCACCCAGAGAATCCCGTGCCTGGCACCAGCTGCCACTGGGGAAGGGCAGGGGGCTGTCCCAGCACCAAGCAGGTCCCTGCCACCTCCTCAATGGGGAGGGACCACACTGAGAGCCAGCCAGCAGCAAACAGTGCTGCTGAAAGCTCCAGCTGTGTCCTGCTCAGGGATGCACAGCCATGGAGACAGTGTGGGGATGGCACGTGGGAGCTGCCAGCCTGGATCAGCACAGGGCCTGTCTCATCCCCCTCCCTGGAGCCAGGCTGGAGGCAGGGACCTCGTGCCTCACAGACAGACACAGCGAGATAAGCAGCTGCTTCAATTAAGTGCTGCAGCCAGGGAAACGGCCTTCATAGCCTCCTTGTAGCCAGCCCTACATGTAAACAGCAGCTCTCAGGCAGCAGGGGGGCCTGCGTGCACCCAACAGCCCTACACTCCTGGGCTGAGCGAGGACTGAGAGCTCTGCCTCAGCAGCAGCACAGCCCCCAGACCCACACACAGTATGGGGCTCGGGTTGAGCAGAAACCTGTTACACTTTTCCCAGGCACCATTAATAATTAACAGACATCAGCATAGCCACCAGGCTGAGTCATCAGCCAATGAAGGCACCACGGAGCATCCATGGATGGGCATCACAGGAATGCAGATCCCACTGTGACGACCTTGCACAGCTGTGTACTCCCACCCGTACCCAGGCGAACTCCAAACAAGGTCAGGGGGATGCCTGCTGCAGGCACCTTGCAGTGAGACTCTGGAGACTCCTAACATCCCCACAGCCCCACCAGGATGAAGAAGGGCCACGTACTTGCTGGCAGTCCGTAGAGAGCTGCGGGGCTCCTTCCTCCTGCCGGGATCATGCTCTTCATCCACTTGGCTTCAGCGGGGTGGTTGAAGCGGAGGAAGGTTGCCTGGCCCAGGCAGATGGTGCACCCTGGGGAGAGAGGAGGTTCAGCTCTGGGGTGGGGGGGGCAGGGATGGAATCCAGGTCACTGCCCGCCATCCCCACAGCCGGGTGCATCCCGCACAGCTGGGGCCACGCACAGAGCAGGGCTGGCAGCACTCCAGTGCTGCCGCCAGCTGCAGACAAGACAGCTCCTGTCTGCTGTAGGAGAATGCTGCTTCTTGGCCCAAACCCGGAGCCTTCGCAGAGAAGGCTGCCGATTCGCCATCGGGGAGGAATGCAGGGATGGAAGCCAGGCAGCGCCAGCCCCAGGGAACAGCAGCAGAGGCTGCAGATGGTCCCTGCTGAGCGCAGGCGGCTCAGACGCTGTGCATTGCTCCCTGCACTGCTGCATGCTGGGGGACTGGCAGGGAAGTAGGGCCAGGTGGCACAGGGAGGGCAGCAGCCCCACTGAGAGCTGCATTCACTGCTCTGCCACCACCCGGATGCAGCTCAGTGTGCAGCAGCGGAAAGTGCTGCCTGCACCCGCCCTGCAAGGGCTGTAAAAGGCGACTCAGAGGCACACACCGGTGTGTGAAGACAACAGCATCCGGAAGCCAAGGTGCAAAAGTCCCACACGTGCAGCAAGCGCAGGGTGCTGGGAGCGGGCAACACACAGCCAGCCATCTTCCCCACGGGGCTGCTGCCAGCCAGCACCAAGCCAGCGGTGCGAGGCTCCTGCCTGGCAGCCGTGTTGCCGACACACCCCGCTTTGAAGCGCCTCCAGGGCCCCAGGGAGAGGCTCACTGCTCGCTGTCAGCTGCAGCTGAAAATCCCTTGCTGGAGGGGATGCATTTTTTGGAGCAGCTGAGCTGGCAGCGTGCAGCTCAAGTGCAGCCCCAGCCTCAGCCCCAGCAGAGCAGGTGGGTCCGGATGGAGAGAGCTGGGCTGGGAAATCCCCAGGCAGACAGCACGGAGTGGGGGGGCATGTACAGAGATCACCCTATGCCAGGTATGGGGGAGCAAAAATAACAGGAGAGCACGTGCCGATCCCAGGTCCCACCAGGGAGCTGGCAAAGAGCAGCCTGGTGCTCCGTGTGACACCAACACGCAAATCAGCTCCAGGCAACACAGATCGCACCAGGTTAAGAGAAGTCCTGCATGTGTTGGGTTCAGTTGGCAGAGCCACTCAGCACACCGATGTGTCCCCGTGCAGATGGGTCTAACTCACCCATGCTTTTCCAGGAGCTGCTCTTTCCAGAGCAGTGGCCACCAACCTCCTGCTCCGTGACCCCCCTGTGCCCATCCCGTAGGATCTGTGTGTGCTGTCCAGACAGTGTGGACACGGGGATGTCAACAGCGCCTGCACCCATTGCCCATCGGGTCCTTTTCTCGTCCACTCACGTGGCTCTCACTGTTCCCTTGGGGTGACCCGCTGCAGCACCCGGTTCCCCCCGAAGCACCCAGCCGCCTCCTGCGGGGGGAGCGAGGGAAGGTAAGAGGAACACCTTCTCTCTGCAGCAGCAGCGGGGCCGAATGGCCCCCGGCCCGGCTACGGGGGGCTCCGCACCGGCCGAGCCCCGCCGCCAGCCGCCCCTCCCCGCCCGGCAGTGCGGGAGCCCCCCGGCCCGCGGCTCCCAGGCCTTTGTGCGGCTTCCCCGCCCCGGGAGCGCCTCGGATAAATCACCGTCGCTAATGAGAGGCTGTCAAAGGAGCGCAGGATCCGGATTTCTAACTCCGGCGCAACCCGACACCGCGGGCGATGAATGAAATGGCGGATGGAGAAAGGCTGAAAGCAGCCACCGCTGTCGGAGGGGCCGGGCTGCCCGGAGCCGACCCCCGCCCGAAGCCCCCGCCCCGGCTGCCCGCGGAGGCGCGGCGCCCGAAGCCCGACCCGGTGACAGCTCGGCATCGCCCCCGCCCCACGGCCCGGTCCCGACAGACCGATGCAGACAGATGGAGGACGATAAACGAGCGAGACGGCGCTGGCGGCGAGGCGACAGGCGGCAGCTCCGCGGGGCGCCGGCAGCCCGGGGCCGCCAAACAAAGCCCAGAACCGGCGCGGTGCCCTCCGCCCCTCCAGGCGTCCCCCTCGCTGCACCCCCCGCCCCTCCGGGCACGGACACGCGCGGCCGTCCCCCCCACCGCCACGCCGCGCCGCACCGCACTCACCGAGCCCGAGCCGCCCGCTGGCCGCAGCCGCCGCCCGGGCAGCGGGAGCTGCGCACCGGACCGCCCCGGGGAGGAGCCGCACGGGCGGGGCGGCTCCGCGGGGCACGGACGGCGCTCCCGGCGCGGCAGCGTGGGGACCCCGAGACCAGAAAGAGTGATTCACGGACAAAATGGGCAGGCATGGAAAATGTGAGAGCGGCCGTGGCGAAGCCACCCGCTGCGCTCTGCGTCTCGGCGCTGCCCGCGGTCGTGGCCGCTTGGGGTCCCCGCTCCTCTCCCGGGGACCGCCCTGAGCTCCCCCCACGCTCACGGGGGGCTGTGAAGGGACGATGAGGTCCAAGCCCCTCCAGTCACACAGGGCCCTCTGAGTACCCGGGCCCTCTGCTCCTCGCAGATATCAGCAACAGGTCTTGAGATGGTTTTCTTCGGAGCAAATACAACCCCCGAAACTGCCACACCTCCAGCCAGGAGCTGCGGACGTGGGACAGGCAGTGGCAGGATAGCTCCGGAGACGTGTGTGCTATCTGACTGCACGGCCGTGCCCTGGATGGCCGGGTCCTGCCCAGGAGCTGCTAAACGTGATCTATCCACAGCCCTACCTTGAGTGAGGCGCGTGGGCTGCTGGATCATCACACCGTCGATGGTGCAGGCATTGTTGCAGGGGTGCAGGGTGAGTGTCCCTCGCACGTTCTCGATGTAGCAGTGCTCGGGTGCCAGCCCAGGGCCCTGCAGGACGATGTCCTTCGCAGCCGTGCCAATTGTGGTCCTCCCTGCAGAGAGAGAGGCTGAGCATCCCCGCAGTCCTGTGGTGAGATGGGCTCCCAGCCATGCCCACGGGGATCCTCCGGGAGCCGCCCCAGGCAAGAAGCAGCTACCTGGGTTGGGGTGCACCCAAAGGTGGGATGCTCCAGCAGTCAGCACTCACCTTCCTCCAACGGTAGCAGTGTGATAGCAGTGCTGAGGCGGCCGCTGCCCAGGCTTACCAAGTGCGGCTTCTCTGTCTGCACCTTCAGCCCTTTGCCTGTGTCTATCAGGTCCAGGGGGCTGTTCTGCAAGGGTCAGAGCAGGATGGGTCAGGGCTGTGCAGCACTGTGAGTAGGGGCAGCCCTCACATGTGTCCTGCTGGGCCCCTCCTGGAGCAAGCAGAGACAGAAGCTGCCTCTGTTCTTGCCGTGCCCCGCAGTAACAGGTCATAAATATTTACAGGCTCCTTATCTTTCCACGGCACAGGATGAGAAGGGAGGGGTGCACATAGCACCTGTGGCAGCAGCCTGCTCCTTTGTGCTGCCTGCTTTGGGCCGCTCTCTGCAGCACCTCTCCTGCAAGAACCATGTGCCCTCTAACCTGCCTGTGTGTGTATGGCCATGCAGACTGAGGGGTGGAGGCCAGGCAGGACAAACAAGAGGATGCAGACAGCCCAGAACTCCTTCACTCCCATGCTGCCAGCCCTGGGGAGCTGCAGCAGGAGTGTGCCCAGGTCAGTTCCCACAGGGAAGATCCCCGAAGCTTGGGCTGTTTCTAAGAGGATCTGAGGCAGCAGCCACTTAGCTCAATTGGCTTTACTGCCGATCCTGTAATAGGATCGGGGTGAGGAGTGGGTGAGGAGAGCATTGTAGCAGGGCTGGTACAGAGGAGAAGGGCTCCTTGCTGCATTTCCATGCTCCCACACAGGCTCGATACTTGTGCTGCAGCCAGAATTCTTCACCCTTCCCTGCATTCTCTACCACCAAGGCAGGACCCTGCCACACACTGGGACAGTGCTGGTGGGCACAACTCACCCTGCCTGCCTCAGCCCTGAGCCTCACCTGGATGATGGTCTGCACCCTGCGGGTCGGGCTGGTGGTGGTCCTGCTGGGAGCCTCCATTGTGTTCGCACGGAGGTGCCTGGTGATGTCGGGCACGGGCTGGGAGAGAGAAGTGTTGGTATGAGTGCCTGTATGGGCACAACTGTGCAGGGCTCTGGCTGTGCTGCAGAACCTGTGTCAACTCTTGTTTCCAGCCTTGCAGCAGCTGCCCAAAGCTGGTACACATCCCTGCCCAGCAAGCACAGGCTCCAGCATCTTGGAACACCCGCATGCATGCTAATCATAGGAAGCGGCCACCACTCTGGCACAACCCCACATATGCTGTAGAAAACAGACCCCACTACACACTGGGAGTGGTCGGCAGCTGGGCCCTTATGGCCACAGGCAGACACAGCAGAGCAGCATCCAGCTGTCTGCAGCAACATCTGCCTCCGTACACAGCAGCTCACAGTGCAGCCCAGCACACCCACACACGCCTGATTCCAGCACCCAGCTGCATGCCTTCATCCCCATCTCTTCACAGGCCAGCAGCAGCCAGATTTGGGGGTGCACGAACTCAGCGCGGCGTCCCCTCCCACCACCAGCACCCAGAGCCAGCGGGGCAGCAGGGACACAGCTGTCACTGCCCACCCTTCCGTGCAGCCCAGGGCTTTCTGGTCGTGCATTCTGCCTCCCAACCTAACCCTAACCCGCTCCTGCCCCCCGAGGGCAGCCCCCAGCAGCAGTCCTGGCCCACATGACGCACAGACACAGCACGAGGCCAGCAGCCACCCACGGCCTTCCTGTGCATGGGGAGGAACGCAGCCCATGAGCGGCAATTTCCCTTGCCTGGCGCTCGCACCGCTTGTTGTGCCGGGACGCTCTGGTTACTGAATTTACCGTCTGCTCCTAACGTCCCTCCCTTCCGCCAAGCTGGCTGCACGCAGCTTAACCCTTTCTGGACAGGTTGGCCCCGCCATGGGAGTGGGATCACCCTGCTAGGGACCCCGAGGTCAGCTGCTGCTCACGGTGACAGAGTCCTCTCCCTCCCGGCTCCACGGCCTGTGCAGAGCAACTGAGGCACATGGGGTGCAGTGTGAGCCCCGGGCTCGGCTCCCCGCAGCACCAGCATCGCTCACAGTGTCACACGAGGAGAGGGACAGCACTCCCAGCCCGGCTGGCCCTGAACGCAGCTGCGGGGGCGAGCGGGCAGCTATTACACACCACGGAAAAAATGAAATGTTGGAAAACAGCAGGCGTCAGATTTAGGGCTGGGACGGAGCCCAGATTGCTCCGCTCGAGGAGGGCTCAGCGGTGCTACAGCAGCACCGCACAGGAGGGCTGTGCCAGCTGACGGGCAGAGGACAGGCACAGCCCCTGGATACCCTGGAGCAGCTCCACGGTCCCCGTCGGATGCAGACACACAGAGCCTCCGCTTTCCCTTACCTGCCACCCGGTCCTGGTGCGGGCGCTGAGAGGGAGCCTCCGCGGCAAAATCCCCAAGGCCCCGACATGCTGGCGGGGCTTCCTACCGCTGCTCATGGGCAGGGGAGTCACGCTCCCCAACATCGTGAGACACAGCCCGCCGGCAGCTTCGCCAGCGCCGAGGCCCCGATACGACGTCCGGAGGAAAAGCCAGCGAGGGGCTGGGCTCCGGCATAGGAAGGGAGCGGAGCCAGGGTGGGATCCTGTGCGGGTGTTAACCCCTTCCCAGCACGGAGAGCCCCGCCGCACCGGCATGCAGCTCCGCCGGGGGGACTGGGGCAGCCCCGGCCCCGCCGCTCCCGTTAGGATCTGCCCGCACTCCCGCCCCCACCTGCCGCACGACCCTACTCGACCCCGCTGCCCTCCGCTTCATCACCCCCGCTGGACCCCATCACGGGCTCCATCTCTCCCCGTCGCCCACCCTGCTTGGGACGGCTCCTTCCCCCCAGCAGCGTCCTGCCCGCTCCTCACCGGTTCCCGTAGAGGAGATGCCCGCCGGCCCCCGGCCCTCCGCCTGCAGCGCAGCCCCCGGCCCGCGCAGCCCCGCACACGCAGCCTCAGGCAGAGGAATGCGGGGCGGGAGTGCGACCGCCCCGGCCGGCGCCCCACCTCTGGCGCGGACAAGGCGGCCTTTCTTCTCCCGCCGCAGCCTGCTAAACACGCCGCTTGTTCCCGCCGTGGGAAGAGGCAGAGGCAGCAAATGCCAAAGGGTCGGGCTCAGTTACCGTCAAATAGCAAGCAGTCCCCGTGCCCCCTGCGTGCAGGGCTGCCCTCGGACTGGCGGCTCCCGGCACGAAGACAAAAGTCCCTTTCTTTGCCGTGCAGGGCCGGGGCCTCACCTGGGAGGACGCCGAGCCCCGTGGCCCCTCCAGCCCGTCCCCACCCAGCGGGCTGCGGGGTGACCCCACTACCGCAGCTGCTTACAGGGAAGATCGGCCCACGGCTGCACGGAGGGAGGCACAGCAGAGCCGAGCCCTGCCCGCATGAAAACGGGGCCGGTGGCACCCAGGGCCCGGCCGCAGAAGAGTGCCAGCCGTCGGGGGTCCGATGGCCGCGTGCGGAGCGGCGGAGCGTTGCGGGATGGGGCACAGCGGGGGACTCCGCGCTCTCCCCGTGCACCGCAGCACGGACCCCGCGGGTCTCCGTTTCCTTCCTGCGGTGTCCGAGGGCTCTGCTCGTGGGGACGGGCACCAGGCAGCTCTGCCCCACCCTGGGGAAGCCCGGAGCAGCCCTTCCTGCAGCTGAGCCCGGTGCTCGACGTTCCGCCCGGCCTCTCGGATGAGTCAGGGGAGGAAACCGCGCAGCATCCACAGCCTCCGTCCAACTTGGCTGCCTGCTCCCACCGCAGCTGCTAACGCGCTCAGAGAGCTCTCACCCCTTCCCACACCCTCTGCCCCGGCAACCAGCGGCCTTCCTCCCGCAGCTGGAGGGGGCGGAAGCGGGGCGGGAGGGGTAGGGGGCACTCGGGGCGGGAGGGGCCGCCCTCAGCCCGGAGCTGCCCCTCGACGCCGGTGTTCAGGGCGGGCTCATCTGGCGGAGGTGCGGGAGGAGGAGGCCGCCAGCTCCGGGCAGCGAGGTGCCCCGACGGTCCCTGCGTGGGGCAGCCCCTCCCCCGCCTCCCATCCCACCCCGAGGGGGTGGCGGAGGCCGCATCGCGGTTGCTGGGGTAACGCAACGCGCCCGGCAAAAAACATCGGCATAAATCAGCCGCAAAAACATCTCCTGCGGGAGCCGAGGAATCCCGGCCGCGCCCGCTGAGCTCAGCGCTGCAGGGAGCGCTCCTGCACCGCCGCTGCGCGTTAGCCGAAGGTTTGCAGCCCCGGGAGGATCGGCCCGAGCTCCTCACCGAGCCCCTCCGGCACCGCTGCAGAGAGGGAGGAGCTCAGCGCCTCGGGACGGCAGCGCGAGGGGAGAACGCTGCCCCGAAGCAGCACCGCAGCAAAAGAGGGGTTGAGAGACGTGAGCTACGCTCAGCCCGGCGGGGAGCAGCACCTCCGCCTCCTCGTGGGCAGCCCGGGCTCTGCAGAACAGCGGCGCGGAGCGTCCTGCAGCCATCGCCCGTCTGTCCCATCGTGGAATCACAGAATGGTTTGGGTTGGAAGGGAGCTCAAAGCGCCTGGTGCCGCTCCCTGCAGTGCACAGGGACACCTACAGCTCCAGCAGTGCTCACAGCCCCAACAGCCTGACCTGGGCTGTCTGCAGGGACGGGGCACCACCGCCTCTCTGGGCAACCTGTGCCAGTGCCTCACCGCCCTCAGTGCCAAACCTTCTGCCTCATCTCCACTCTCAATCTCCCCTCTTGTCGTCTGAAGCCATTTCCCCTTCTCCTATCACACAGACCCCACTATGGAGTCCGTCCCCTCCCTTCTCACAGCCCCTTTAGATGCTGGCAGGCCGCTCTCAGCTCTCCTTCTCCTGCCTTCTCTTCTCCACGCTGCTCAGCCCCAGCTCTCAGCCTGTCCTCGCAGGGAGGGCTTCCATCCCTGCCACCATTTCTGTGTCCCTCCTCTGGACACAGCGCTCCAACAGCTCCACGTCTCTCCTGCCCTGAGGACTCCACCTGTGGACGCAGTGCTCCAGGTGAGGTGTCACAGCGCACAGCAGAGGGGCAGGAGCACCTCCCTGCCTGCTGCCCGCGCTGCTCTGGCTGCAGCCCAGGGTCCGCTTGGCTTTCTGTGCTGCCAGGGCACACTGCTGGCTCATGTCCAGCTGCCACCCACCAGTAGCCCCGGTCCCTTCTGGCAGGGCTGTGCTCAATCCTTACGTCCCCCAGCTTGTACTGACAGTGGGTGCTGCCATGACCCAGGTGCAGACCTTGCACTTGGAACATGTGCTGTTAACTGCTACATCTAGGTGAGACACAGTCAGGTTGCTAATGGTCAATACCAGCAATGAACCACAGCCCTGATAAGCACTGAGCAATTTTCCATTCTCTGCTAACAGACACCCCTTCACCCTCAGAAGAGGCTGAGGGAAGGAAACCTCCCTGCCCTGTCATCCTGCATCACCATGAATCCCTACTTGTGCCTTGAACGTCTGTCCCCATCTCCACAGCACTGAGCCCCCATCCAGACAGTAACAAGCACTCAGCATTTATCCCTGCAAGGGATGGTTATTGTTGGGCATAAATAGCACAATTTTACAATAATAGGCTATTACTTCCATCCTATTTCCAATGTGGCTAATTAGCACGTTTGTTTCTCTAGGCATAGTTTGATAACAAAGCTTTGCAAGCAGACTAAAGTTAGAGTGATGCTATTAATTAGATTTCAAGCGTTTAATAGCTGATCAGCAAATGGTGAGGCTCCCCTGCTGCTCAGCACAGCACATGGAGGAGGGCCGTGAAAGGTGGGGAGATGAAGCACATGGAAATGTTACCCGAGGTGAATTCAGTCTGAAGAGGATGTTTCCACCAAGTCCCAACCCACTGCTCCTGCATCCACAGCGCTGTGCTGGGAAGGCAGCGATGCTCTGCGTACATCCCTGGGGGTGCTTAGGCCTTGGGAAAAGATTGTTGTCTTGGCCCAGGTCTGATGCCCGGCCTTCAACCTGCAGAGCTTTCTGCCACTGATTTGTGCGAGGCGTTTGCTGATAGCGGGCTGATTGCTTCCTGCAGGCAATTGCAAAGGTGCTTATCTAATGAGTCATTAGGGAAAAATACAAAATAGGAGAAAGTAATTGACTTAGCAGTTCCTGCCAAAGAAAAAAAATGCCTTCTAATTGGAGAATTTTAAGTAGAGCAAACCAGAGCAATTTTAATGACATTAAGCTTAAATTGACAGTGAAATGAGTGAATGCAAAAAAAGCAACAATAAACCAAGTATACACAAACAGAAAGGCACTGCGGGAGGAATGCGGTGAAGCATTCAAAGTTACACACTCAAAATTCAGACAGTGTTGGGAATGGGGATGATTTTCTCCTTCCCAGGTTAAAAAAATTCCCTAAAAAACCACAGAAGAGCCATCCATGCATTGCAGTCAGCACAGCCTGCGTCGCTCCCTGAGGCTCAGAAAATTCCTGTTTTTCTGCACAGCGAATGAAATGAGGTATGAAGTGCTGTGTTCTCATTCCTGGCTGCAGGAGGAGCAAACACTTCCCATGGTGTAGGAATTGCTCTGGTGTCTGCTGATAGTAAATATAGCTGGAAATGCACTCAGCCTAAAGTAGGTCTGTCCTGCACAGCCCTTCGTGTGTTTCACTTCTGGAAGAGGGGCAGAAAACCAACTCCCATCTCCAGAGCATCATCACATCACAAAGAAGTTTTTCTCTCTCATTTTAGGGCAAATCAAGGCATTTCACTTGGCTGAGCACAGCCCACAGATTGAAAGCAGCTCTCTCACCTGTTAGTAAGGGGTTCTTAAGTCTCATTTGTAAAATCGCTCTATTGATCCCAGCAGATAATTGCTTGTTAATAATGCTGTTCCATGAAGTGTTCTGAGTTGTTCTGACACTTTCTGTTGGGGAAGTTTGCAGCGTTTGATGAACTGCTGCTTCCTGATTGAAAGCCTCACAGGTTCGCTTTGGGTCCTTTTGTTCTGCGGTGATGTTTACATGCAAACCGTTTACAGACATCAAATCACAGTTCAGCTCAAGCTGTTGGTTCCAGAGAGAGAAAGAGAAAAGCATAGCAGGGATGTGAGAGCAAGAGCTGCACCCTGCAGTGCTGCCAGCCCTCCTGCTAGGACCTTCCCAAAGGCATTGCCCATACCCAGGACCTGCACTGCTCTGAGGGTGTGGGATGCTCCCAGTGCACCACACTGCCTGGCCCAGGGTGGCAAGAGATGCACACAAGTGTAAATAAATAAGGGTCAGATTACTACTGTGCTCTGTTTTTCACCGTGTCACATAAATAATAATAACGTACAATAATAATAGAGCAATATTGCCAGCTACTGAGGGGACTAAACTTCATATTTAATGTGGTTTGGATTAAACATAAATAGCAGCTTTATGATTAGAGCCTGAAGTTGCTGCTAATGACTTATGCTGCTGCTGCATGGGAAGAATTATAAGCACTTGAGGACAGATGACCTTCCCACAGTGGTGTGAAGTGATGCTGAGCGTTCCTTGCTTCAGGGGGTCAGTGGCAGAGGGATGAGGTGGTGGGATTTACCAAGGCCAGGTGCTGCTCTTGGGTCGGGGCAGCGCCAGACATGAGGCCAGACTGGAGAAGAACTGGTTGAGAGCAGCCCTGTGGAGAAGGACTTGGGGTCCTGATGGACAGAAGCGGGACGTGAGGCAGCAGTGTGCGCCTGCAGCCCGGAAGGCCGACAGTCCTGGGCTGCAGCAACAGAGGGGTGGCAGCAGGGAGAGGAGAGGAGAGGAGAGGAGAGGAGAGGAGAGGAGAGGAGAGGAGAGGAGAGGAGAGGAGAGGAGAGGAGAGGAGAGGAGAGGAGAGGAGAGGAGAGGAGAGGAGAGGAGAGGAGAGGAGAGGAGAGGAGAGGAGAGGAGAGGAGAGGAGAGGAGAGGGGAGGGGCTGATCTTTAAGTTCTTCTCCAACCTAAGATATCCTGTGGTTCTATGATTCCTTCTCAAGTTCCTGCTGTGAGACAGAGTGATACAGGCTTCTCTCTCTGCATGGGACTTCTATCCCTGCATATGGAGAACTTGTTTATTAGAAATGGCTTTGGCTGCAACTTGGCAAAGCCTCGCCTTTCTGCTGGCTTCCAGCTCATTAGGTTTGTCTTTATGAAGCTTAGCACCTCCACTGGGCATCTCTAGACAATCTGTTTTCAATGTTTCAATTTTTTTCTCACTTGGCAACAGGCAAAGCAAGCAGAGGTACCACATCCATTCTTGTGTGCAGGGTTGGAAGTGGAAGAGAGGAGACCCTGTGGGGAGTCCCAGGGCAGGTAGAGGAGGAGGCAAACTTCCACACCCCTCCACATGGCCCTGGGTTTACCTGGAGGCTCTGTGTGTCACCCAGCTCAGAGCCATGAGCACAGCTGCTAATAAGACCTGCAAACAACGAATGTGGTGAATGGCTTTATAAGCTGATTTATTTGTTGCTGGAGTCATTAACGTTCTGCTCTAAGCTTGCTAGTCAATAGCATCAGTAATGACAGGTTGTTGTCAATGCAGTGCCGTTTTTCCCAGCCTATGTGCTGATATTTTCTTTAAACAGATCTGCTTTTATGTCGTTCTGACTCGAGAAAGGTCAAAGACACCAAGGTTTATGAGTGCCAATTATGTGTATCAATATTTAATCAGACTTTGCGGGAAATCATTACTATCTGGTTACAGCTTCCATACAAACTGCAGCAGCCGCTGTTCAGCGAGACGGGGAGCCTGAAATTCCCGTAGTCAGAACCCAAGAGCCTGCCAGGTCCAAGCTGTAATCGCCGCTCTTACAGCAGCACATTAGTTCAACTGCATATGCAAATATACTGCTGAAAGCACTACCTGCCTGTGTATGCAAATGTAATCAATAGGTGCTCCGATTACTCACACGAAAGGAAATAGAAGTGGGATGCCTCCAGTGCATCGTCCTGAGACCAAGCTGAGCACTCTGTTCTTGTGCTGAGGGCCATTTGTGGAGTCTGTGGATAAACAGGGAATCCCTGCCCCCAGAATGGGACAGGTTTGTGGGGCCCCATGGATTTGGGCCCCCAGGATCAGGCTGGCAGGCAGACCAGTGGATTTGGTGTTCCTTTCCTTTATTGCGGTGTCTTCTTTCATTTCCCCTTAGCTGGGAAGAGTTTCAGATAAACACTGCTTGACATTTTAAAGTATGATTTTTTTTGCTCCCTGTAATTACTCCAAAGCTCCAGGAAAGCCTTAGGCAGTTCTCAGCCTGGATTTCTTTGCCAGCTGGAGTCCCTGCCTTGTCATTGGAATTGAGGCTGTGCTCATTCCTTTCTCCAGGACTCCCATCCCAGCTCCTATCCCAGCTCCCATGATGCTCCCATCCCACTGCCATCATATCCCATCCCACATCCCATCCCAGCTCCTGTCCAATCTCCCAACCCCCATCCCATCCCATCCCATCCCACTCCCATCCCCATTTCCATCCTGGCTTCCATCCACCCCATCCCAGCTCCCAAACCAGCTCCCCGCCCACCTCTGATTCTGGCTCCCATCCCAGCTCTCCTCCTCCTCCTATCCCAACTCCCATCCACGCTCTCAAACCTTCTCTCATCCCATCTCCCATCCCGTTCCCATCCCACTTCCCATCCCATTTCCCATCCCAAGTCTCATCCTACTCTCATCCCACTCCCATCCCATTCCTAAGCCGCCCCCATCCCCCTCCCATCCCATCACTGATCCCATCTCCCATCCAAGCTCCCAATTCATCTCCCATCTGTTTCTCATCCCACTCCCATCCCATCTCTCATCTCACTCCCATCTCATTCCCAGCCCAAATTCCATTCTGCCCTCATGGGTTGCAGAGCCCTGCAGTGCTGGGAAGAGAAGGGCAAGGTGAAAAGCTGGGAGTGGGAAAGCAGTGAGGAGATCCCAAGGCAAAATGGCTCAGGATGGGGCTCTTGGTGTGCAAACTGAAATAAAGCTGTTTCCCAAGATGAGTTCATGTTCAAATGCTAGCAAAGTGCTGATGACTAATTGATTTCATTGCAGGATTAATAATGAAAGGGAAGCGGGTGGTATCTTCTCATTGCATCTTTTTACCCCTCCATCTGTCTCAAATATCAGCGAGTACTTTGTGCGATGTTTAGGGTTCTAAGGCTAAGATAAGAAGAATGAAAGCCAGAAAGAAATCAACAATCTAACAGAGAAGGGCTGTTCTGTGGCATGGTGTAAGGGCTGGTGGGTTCATGCGGCACAGCACAGAACACCATGTTCTGAAGCCACTGCTGACCCTGCTCTAGCGAACGCTCCATGTGAGCAACATTTAGATCATGGGTGTCCAACCTTTTGGTTTGCCCAGCTGCCTTGAGTGAAGACGAATTGTCTTGGGCTGCATTTATGTAGGTTGCCCCAAAAATCATGGCTCCTATTTATTTCCATGGAAACTACAGCATTTACAATGAATGCAATAACACTACTGAATAGAGCACACTAGAGCTAGAATGCACAATTTTTCAACATAGTCACCACCAGTGCGTTTTTTGCCAGGAATGAACAAGAGCCTGCATGCTGCACTTGTCAAAATGTGCACCAATGGAGGTGACCCACTGTCATTGTCACTGCTGAAACTCATCACCCACCCCTCTCTGCGCTCACTATTTGGTCTCCGTAAACATTCAGCAAGCACTGATGGATGCCACTGGGTGTCATTTTTTCTGCATGGAGGAATTCAGTGACACACCTTTGCTTCATCTGCACTTCCATGTCAGACACCACTGTGTCAGACTGCCCCTCTGTTGCCATCTGTCACACGGCAACAACATGGAATGGATATTGGTGGGAAGGTTCCACCTCTACTGCTGTACCACCAGCATCCGCCTCTGATGTGGTGGGCTGACATCATAAAACAGGAGGCATTACTTTTGGAGCAGACCTCATAAAATAAAGTTCCCATACAGAAGTAACAAAAGTTACTTTATTTTTAAATATATTTTAATTAAAACAACAACAAAAACAGCAGCAAAATTGTGGAACTATTGGGATGTGTGACCTTGTTGTGAATCAGTGTGGTTTGGTGGCAGCTCTCAGTGAGGACTTGTGGTGTTGGTCAGAGATGTTGGATGAAATGTTACTCTTCCTGTACTTCATCCCTGAATGTGGCTCATAAATGTCTGTGCTGCCAAAACCCTGTGCTCTGGTCTCAGTCCACACAGTGCTCATCTGACAGCGGTGTGTGGGTGCTGTGAACAATGGCTGCATGACTGGGGCTGGATCGGGCTGCTCGGTGCGGCAGAGCTGACACTGTGGGACATGCCAGGTTTAGGCCAACAGCAGCCCAAAGCACCTGTGAGCAGCACTGGCAAAGAGAATTTCTAACTGAGATGTCTGTCCCCCCCTCCCTGAGCTGCTTTTCGTCATCCTTGTCCTGTCTGGGGCGAGTGATGGAAAGCAGAGTTGTGCAGCTCCCATGTGGAGGCTCTAATGGATGGGTTCTGCCTGCGAGAATATTTACTACAGCATCGTAATTAACCTGACGTGCAGCCAGAGCTCGGCAGCTGGGAGCTGTGATTTATGGCCAACACCGAGCCTCCATGAGCACAGGGACTCGTGCCTCTTCCACTTAGCTAACCAAATGAAAATAGAAGAAATGAAGTCTTCAATTAATCTTCCCCATGCCTCATCCGTGGTGCTGAGCGGATTCGCATCCATTTGCTGGGGTTGTGCTTTGCTGTGCTGCAGGTGCTGCCCATGGGGTCACGGTGAGCGTGCAGCCCAGCAAAGCTACTGGTGAATTCCCAAATGGTGTGACCCCATACTAAAGAAGCAGCCTGGCTGGGGGCTGCCCGCTGTGATGGGGCTCTGGTGGGTGCACACCCATCGTGCGCAGGGGGTGAGCAGGGATGTGCAGGAACCTCCCTCTCCTGGGCTGCAGTCGGGGCTGAGCAGGGCTTTGTCAGAGGCACAGCCATGGTTTTATTCTTAGAAAATCAATCAGGGACAGCTTGTTTGTTTTGCTGGTTGGATGCTAAAGGCAATGAAAAGGACGTTATAGGAAGTATGAAATTAGCTTCCACCACACAAGCTCGTGGTGTTACATAACCATGGATGGCTTTACCAGGCCCTGTTTTCCATGTGAACGAAACTGTGCCGCCAGGTTCCATAGGGAGGCAGGTGAGTGGAATTAATCTGAGCAAACGAGACTCAGAGCATCTCCCATCCCAGTTCGATTGCTCTGATGGAGGAGGAGGATCGATGCCACCAATGGTGATGTGCAGCAGAAGCCCTTGTTCTCAATGGCTGGAGGTGTGTGCAGCCAGTCCTGCTGCAGGGGCAGCTCCCTGATCCCTGGAACACAGCCTCTCACCCGAGCTTTGCTCGTGGTGCTGGAATGTGACCACTTCCTTCCTCTCCCCAACCCTGAGTCTGTTATTTACTGATTTGGAATGGGAAATGAACAGAAGCCATCAACAACAGCTTTGCTCTGGTGTGAATGAATAAAAGAAAGGCCGAACCCCCCGGTGCAGCACACAGAACTGCACCTCAGCAGCTGGCAAATCGCTCTCAGTTACTGCTCAGCCCTCCTGAGAACATAGCCTGACAGGAGCCAGGCATGAGGCACAGCAGCAGCACCGGGCCGGCACCGCCGTGCACAGCTCTGTGCAAAGAGAGCTCCGGCACTGGATGGAGCCAGCTCCCAACATTTCATCCCCCCAAAAGTCAGCATCCCAATGCAGCTGGGTGAAGAGTTCTCCCTTCTGCCCACGCATGTAGAGAAACGTGGGCTCGCAATTAAAGTCCGCATTTTAAAATATTAATGAGTTGTGCTTGATTGCTGTGTGTCAGTGGAAGAGCACGTGGTGGATCTGCATGGTTGCCTCCAAACCATCCCAGAATGTGGAGCTGATCCTCCAGCAGGACAAGGGGAAATGGTGATAATTTGAAGGAGAGAAAATTTAGGTTGGATGTCAGGGAGAAGTTCTTTGCTATGAGAGTGGTGAGCTGCTGGAACAGCTGCCCAGAGAGGCTGTGATGCCCCCTCCATCCTTGGAGGTGTTCAAGGCCAGGTTGGATGGGGTCCTGGGCTTGTATGAAATGTGGAGGTTGGTGGCCCTGCATGTGGCAGGGTGTTGGAGATTCATGATCCTTGAGGTCCCTTCCAACCCTGGCCATTCTGTGATTTGGTGATTCTGTGATTCTCTGGGGTGGACCCACACACATCCAAAGCAACATTCAGTAAGCCCAACCATTTTCTCTCAGTTAGAAAGATGGGGTAAAATGGAAACTCATGTAGTTGAAGAACACTGGGTGTGCTTACCAAGATATTTTTATTTCATAGGCTGCTGAAGAGAAAGCTTGTGGAAATTATTTGAGGCAGCCATGGGAAATCAGGCACCAGAGTGATTGGATTCATGTGGGAGGATTACACTTACGCCTTTCATCATTATCGATATAGCTGGCTTCATTCCTTTATAGCCATCGTAGCACTTTTTCCATGTAAGCACTTGTAGCAAGGCCATGAACATGCTGATTAAGCCATTAAGTCATTTGCCACAGCAAATCTCATGAGCGTGGAGAGAGCTCTGCCTTCCTCTGATGTTTTTGCTTTGCTGATTTGGCATATAAAAACCCACTTACTGGGTGCACATCACCCATGGGATCGAGCAGTGCTTAGTGTCTACATGCTGCAAGGACACGAAGCTGTCAGCAAGGAGCTCTGAAAGGCACCTTCAGAGCACAGGGCTCTGCAAAGCAGAGGTGATGTCCCACCCAGATCGTTCCACAGGGACCTGAAGGTTGGAGGGGAGCTCGAAGCCCACCCAGTGCCACCCCTGGCCATGAGCAGGGCTGCCCCCCACCAGCTCAGGCTGCCCAGGGCCCCATCCCACCTGGCCTGGAGTGCCTGCAGGGATGGGGCACCACAGCTCTCTGGGCAGCAGTGCCAGTGCCTCACCGCCCTCTGACAACAGGATTGCTTCCTCACAGCTAACCCACATCTCCCCTCTTCTAGCTTAAAGCCATCCCCCACTGTCCTATCACTATCAGACCATGTAAGAAGTCAGAGATCTCACTCTTCATTCTCAAAACCTAGGAAGAAAGTTACAACATGTGAGGTCTCTGAGCTGGTAACGCCTGGAGAGATTTGGGAAACTTCATTACAGTGTGACACAGAAAACCCTTCTTCTGGGCTGGGAAACCTGAGAGCACCCAGCACGCAGCAGGTTGGGATGGGCAGCCCTAGAAAGTCCTCCAAGAACTTGCCATGCCTGATTTCAGTAACACATCAAATAGTTATAATTTCTGTCATTTGAATTTCAAATCCAACTGAAAGATCTACCTGATGCTGCTATTTTAAAATGTGATTCTTTCATCTCTTTTCTTTTCAGCTCCTTTTCAGAACCAAACATCATGTTTCATCTCCGAACAGTGAGATTAAAAAAAGCCAAAACAATTAGTGGGGAGCTGATGAAGGTGACAGGGTCATAATTAGTGCTGTTCCTCTGCAGCATGTGTTTATCGTGCCAGCAGAACAAGCTGCTCGCAGGGTGAGAGTCATGAGCTGCAGGAGCACACAGCCTTTTGCAGCTGTAGCACTGCTGGGTTTGTTCTGCAGGGAGCAGAAGCACAAAGGAAAAGACCCTAAGAGGGTTAGGCTTAGGGTTAGTGTTTGTGTTAAGGTTGGGGTTTGGGTGGGGTATCTTGTTATCTCAGCAGTCAGACATGGATGGCTTGGATGCTGGCAGTGGCTCTTTTGCCAGACACTGAAAGCCCCGTTGTTTGGCAGTTTGAGGGCTGTCCTTGCTAGCACAGAAGCAGTTCTGGTGCTAATTCAAACCCAATTATGGTATTTTAAAAGAAAATGCATTTGTGCTACAGATCCAGAGACGCTGCTGGGCAGCAGTGTCTGACACCTGGATGATGAGAACAGAGGGCAGAAGGTGCTAGAAGCAAATCCTGCAGTAGCCCTTGCCTGGCACCTCAAAAAATAGCCTCCATGCAAGAGGCAAACCAACTCGATCAGATCCTCGAGACCTGGGGTCAGAGCAGACAACAGCCAGCTCCGAGCTGTGTGCACAGCTGTGCAGCCCTTCTGCTGGAGGAGCAACGCATACATTTGTTGTGATGCAGCCGAGCGCCCTGCTCCCAGCACTGAGCTCAGTGGGCTGAGGCTGGGGGCTGCTCTGCGCCTCAGGTACAGCCCTGAAGCTTCTTGCAAGAGCAATCCCTGCCCAGAGGAGTCCTCCCCAACTGCCCCAACCAAAGCACAACCACTGAAAGTGCTCAGCTGGGGTTTGAGTATTCACAGAAGGACAAGAAAGTAGGTCTTGGAAGAGCTGCCAGTGGAAATTGTTGCCCAGAGAGGCGGTGGTGCCCCGTCCCTGCAGACAGCCCAGGTCAGGCTGTTGGGGCTGTGAGCACTGCTGGAGCTGTGGGTGTCCCTGTGCACTGCAGGGAGCGGCACCAGGCGCTTTGAGCTCCCTTCCAACCCAAACCATTCTATGACTCCATGAATTCTGATTAATTAGCTGCTCAGTGAGATTTTCAAGAATGCTTTCTCAGTAGCTTCTTCTCACTGCCCCCACTCAAGCCCTGGTCAAGTAGGGTTCAGCCACTGGATGATGACAGGATTTTAAAAGGACTTGATTAAGCTTCTTAAATCTATTTTTTCTTCTATTCACAGCTGAAAAATGAGTGGCAATTACCCAGAGAGGTCCTCCCTGTGAGAACCCCCTGATCATTAGATCTTGTTAAGTGAATGGTTTGCTTTCCATCCTGCTGTAGTTTTTTGTGTTTTCCCCTGGTGCTGAAAAGACACTTGGAGAAGAATGAGCCAGCAACTGTTATGAGTAAACACAGGTCCAGGATGAGTAGAGCAAGTGGAGAACGGGGACTGCCAAAGCTGTGGGATGTTCAGATGGGCACCACGTACCAAATACACCCCAGAAAGTCAGAAAGTGTTGTTTGTTGGTGCTTTACAGGCCCTGTGGGACATGGCTTGGAAGGCATGGTGGTGATGGGATGGTGGTTGAGCTAGGCTATGTCAGTGGTCTTTTCCAACCTTAGTGATTCTATGATTTCTTACTCTGAACACAGGTTCAACAGTTGGATGCTTCAGAAGGGTTAACAGCCTCTCTTCTTCAGCACGTCAGTCCTCCACAAGGTCAAGGATAAACTTTTCCTGCTTAAGTAACTCTGTCGTGGCAGAGGACTGTGTGTTTTCCTCAAACAACTGGACCTGTAGAAAGATTTCCACATAATTACATTCAATTTTTTTTTTTCATGGGGAAATCTGACAACTTCCCTGCCTTATTGTCACAAATGTCAGATGGCCAGGCCAGTGAGCAGAGTGTCAGCCTGCAGCCATCTGCAGTGCTGTGCTCGGCTCCTGAGAGCGCTTCCAGCTGCTAAGCAGCACTTCCAAGGCTGACTCCTTGCTTTCCCCGTCCTTTGGAACATGTCTGCAGAAGAAGTGCCCCAAGCACTTGGTAATAACTTTAAATCATCCTAACAACGTGCGCAGTGCTGCAGGATGGCTTCACACTTCAACAGTTATAATTAGAACAGTTCCATTGTGGGTTTAACGAGCGGATATTTTTTTCACTGATGGCTGAGCAGAAATGGGCTGCTCTGGGGTTAATGGAAGTCCCCAGTTTAGAGTCCTAATGTGGGAGGAAGGCACCTTCCTAATTACAGGCAGTGGCACGTGCACATAGCCTGGTACATGTATTGCTTAATGATACTGAGATTCCCAACGTATGGGCAAAACCTAATGCAAGGGATGCCTGGAAAGTGGCACCAGCACATCCTATCTTCTAACAAATAGTGGCAGTGCTGAAGTGATTTCCATCCATTCTCGATGTTTTCCCAGCTGTTCCTGTAGCATCCCGTTCCCACACAGCCCTTCCAACAGGGAAAACCATACCTGAGCACTGTGGGATGCAGAGTGGAGCTTGTAGAGGAACTGACTTTCCTGAGAATGCATAGGAAGTGAGCACCAGAGCCAGCTTTCAGATCGGGTCAGATCCCCTGTTCTCTGATCAGAAACACCATTCTTGCTAACGAGTTTTTCTGTCCAGTTAGCAGCTAAATCCCTCTCTTCTTTATTGATGTAAGCATTTTGTTTGCAGCACCAGCACATGCTCCAGACGAGGTGCTTAGACCTGAAGTGAATGCAAACTAGAAGGAAAAATAAAGAAGTGCAGATAATCTCCAGGCACCAATTTGCCTATTAGAGGTGATTTACTGATCCCTAAACAACACTTTGCCAGCAATGGGGAGCAGACGGGGCAGGAGGCAGTGAGTGGGGATGGCTGGAACATTCTTGCTTGTTTTGTAACGCTAGATTTTACAGCTGATCTGCAAGTTTCAGCAAAACTTAGGGGAGAGAATACAAGAAAGCCAGGCCTCTGGGATGTCATCCTCAAAAGCAGGAGACCCAAAGTCAACTCCTGTCTCTTGGGCAGGATCCTACGGGCTCCAACCCAACTTATCAGGCATGCAGTGCTGACCTTTACCAGCTTTTATTTAATGGGAGTGGAGACTCTCCTAGAGGATAGAGGCTTGGGCTCATCGTGGCAGGTGAGCTCTCTGCAAACACAGGGAAGCCTGTTAGTGAACTTTGCAGAGGCTTCTGCTAGAGAGAAAAAGGCTCATGTGAGCAATGCATACTCCAGCTCTGTAACCCCTTCTTGCAAGCCCTGAAAACAAGCAAATGCTGCTGCATGACTTTTGAATGCAAACTCTGATCACGAGGAGCAGAACTCCTTGGCACTCCTACCCCAGTGCTGCACCTTGTCATGTTACCTGTTGCTCTGGGAAGGATGCCAGGGAAAGCTTCCATCAGCCCTATGGCACTGAGACTTCCGTAAAGGATCCATTTGCACTCAGCGATCTGTCACTCATGCTTCAAAGCATGAGTGGAGATGGAGATGTGAAATGCTCTGTAGATCCTGAGAAAATACCTAGATTGTCTTTAAGCCTAATTGTTAAGTCTTTGATTTGCTGCTAACGCAAAAGATGAACTTCTAAGTCCCTGTAAGGCCTTAAATAAAGGATCTCAGAAGTACATGGCAAATGATACCTCTGGAACTGGTTTTCCCCCCTATTAGGTTTGGCTCTAGAGGGAAGATCCTTTGGCCTGGGTAACATGTGCAGTAGGATCTAGGGAGCGAAAATCAATGGCTGCTGTAGTGCGTGTCCAATCTATAATTCTTGGTGTCATGGTCATAGAATCACAGAATCATTAAGGTTGGAAAAGACCTCTAAAGTCATCCAGTCCAATTGTGCACCTACCACCAATATTGCCCACTAACCATGTTCTACAGCACATATGAGTTCCCCAGTACAGCACACTGGCACCAGACACAATGGCATTTTTGTTTGCAGTGATGTTTTTGAAGCAGCAAAATGGTTCTTCCTGGTCATGTGTCTTCTTTGCTTGCAAAGCTAGTGGATAGTGGGACATACACGGATCTAAACTACTATAGCAGTTAAAGCTGTATGATCAGCTGCATAATTTCTACTGTATTTCAAATCACAGCATCACCAAGGCTGGAAAAGACTCCCAAGATCATCCAGCCCAACCCCAGCCCATCCCCACTCCTTGAGTGCCATACTTACTCTTTTCTTGAATACCTCCACGGACAGTGACCATAATGAAGAACTCCATACAGAAAACCTACCTTATACAACTCAAATGACAGCCTGAGCCATATTTAAGACCTGGCTGGGTCTATTTAAGGCTGGCTGGGTGAAAAGCTGGCAAAGGCTTTCTAAACTCTGCTTTGAATTTCTCTCACTCAGAGCATCTCCAGGTCCTGAGCATAGATAGTTTGATATTTTGCATTTCACAGGCTGCATTAGCACAACAAAATGCTGCACTTGTACGAAAGCTGTCCAAATTATAAGATGAATGCAATAACAAAAGGAACGTGAACTTGGCACCTGGTTTTCTTTCTGTGACAATTCAAAGGCGTAATTTCTGTGTCAGTTTTTTCTTTTTTCCCCTAATTAGAAACATAATTAAAAATCACTCTTGAAAAAAATGTTGTTTTTTTTTCCTCTTCTGCCATTTAAGGGATCAAAATCCTTTGAAGATCAATTGAAAGGCAAAACTGCGTGACAGTGAGTGCCTAGATAAGCCTCTTGGAAACACACCTAGCTGAATTACTGCTGTCTTGACCAATCTCAGTAGTTGATCCTTCAAGGTCGTGGCACACATATCCATATCCCAACCTCTGGAGAAATCATTCTAGGACTCTTCTCAGATGCTCATAGATTGCTCTCTTCAGAAGGAATCCAGAAATGCACTGTGAATTAATACCGAGGAAGAAGGGATGAATTCAATGATAAATAGAGGCAAAAACTACTGTATCACATTCAAGCAATGAGTTTGCCCAACCAAGTGCGAGTTGGGCACCTATGACAATGTTACATAATTAGAACAGAAATGGAGATGGTAGAAACAACATTTGGTTCTGTAAGAACAAATTCATTCTCGGGTCAACCTTGATAATACAAAGAAAAATAAGACTGTCCCCATCTGCAGTCTGGGCAGCAAAACCTTGGGCAGGCCTCAGCTCCAACTGTTTTGAGGACCACTGTTGCTTTGCTTCCTTTTGCTTTTAACTCTTTCCCTGCTGGTGAGGAAAATGTGATCTGGACATCCACATATCCATCCTCAGAATGGGGTGTTCCTTCAGCAATCTCTGACTTCCCTGGAGAAATTCAAATTAATTTATCAAATGGAAAGAGTTCTCAAAAAATGGTTCTATATATCTATGACAGTACGAAGCTCAGTAAAGTTCCCCGAATCATCATCCCAGTGAATAAAAGTGCTATATAAATTCATTGGTATTGCCTAACCTTTCCAGAGGGATCCACATCAAACTCCCAGACACGGGGGAGTCTTTTCTCGGAGCACAAACCTCATAAGTCAATCAAGGATCCAACCACAAACAAGAATTAGAGCTCAGATTGATACCGAGGTAATTTGTGGTGATCACTGCTTCGTACGCAATGGCCATTTGAATCAAGAAAGAAAAACTCAAGGACTTCAGACAAATAAGATGAGCGCTCACACTTACATGGGAACAGCCCAACTTATGTGATGACAGGCAGAGAGATTCAGAACACGCAACTAATTACAAGGTATGGTAATTATTGGTATAAAACCAATGTTAAAAGCAGATGAAAAGTGCTGGTGTCATTTTTTTCTGCAGAGTTACAAGGCTCAGAAATGTCAAGTCAAAATTTCATTTTGAAATACAATTCTGAGCCTTTTATATGTGCTACTTCAAACTACTGACAAGCTGGAACACTGCACCAAGACGAACAGCTTTCTTAAAGAAAATGTATCAGGTTTTTGTATCTAGTTTCTTCTTATCTGCAAGAATAAAAAATTACTATCATACTAATGTAAATCGCCTTTGAAAAGAGATAAAAAACTTACATATTTTTTGTTTTTTAATTCTAAAAATGCGTGGTCATCACTGCTATCTAGAAATGGGATACCAAATAAAAAATAGAGAATAACATCTCAAAAAGAGAGCATTAAAGAAGTTAGACAAATTTCTAGGCTCCAGTTTTATTGAGATATTGTTATGTCTCTCTGGAAAAAAAATGCAGTGCTGATGTGAGATCTAAAGTGAAAGGCAATTTTAGTAATTACTTACACCTGTGGAAACCTCGTCTGATCTCTGGGATTCATCCTTCAGGCTCGCACAAATTCATTGTTCTGTTCTATCAGTTCTTGGTAATGTGATAAGTCAGAAGTGAGACTGCCAGCGCCAAACATCTAGTGCCATGGGTAGTCCTGAAACTATCCGTGTTCAGGAGGGGTTTAGAAGTTGTACTAAAGGACACGGTTTAGTGGGGAAGTACGAGTGGTAGGTGGATGGTTGGACTGGGTGATCTTGGAAGTTTTCTCAGAATCAGCTTCACAGAATCACCAAGATTGGAAAAGACCTACAAGACCCTCCAATCCAAACATCACCAATAATTCTCACTAATCCATGTCCCTCAACACAGCGTCCAAACGTTCCTTGAACAAATCCAGGGTCAGTGACTCCACCACATCCCTGGGCAGCCTAAAGTTCTCCAACCTTGGTGAGTCTAAGATCCTATGGAACTCTTCTATGGATTAGCAACTAGAATTTTATGCAAAGGCTAAGTTTTTCTCTTTGCTTCCTACTTTTTCTTCCCTCCTGTGGAGCTTCTTCCCCTCGTTTACCTTCTCCACCACTACAGCGCATCTCTGGTACTTCCTCCTTTCACCATTGGTTCCTCTCAGGATATGCCCAGAGGTTTGCTCCTTCATTCCCACCACTGTTTTGTGAGAGGTAAAAATAAAATCCCTATTGGCCATCCCTCCGATAGGGAGGGCGTTTGCTCTAATACTGCTGCTTCCCAACCCCAGGGGCAAGGCCCATTCCCTCCGAGCAGAGTGCACCCATTGCTCACAGCACCCACACGTCAGTGTGCAATGGGCACTGTGTGGGCTGAAACCAGGGCAGTGTTTTGGCAGCACATACATTGTGAACAACTGCTTTCAAGGCTGAAGCACAGGAAGAGCAATATTTCATCAAAAAGCTCTGATGAACGCCTTGAGAGCTCACTGAGAATTGCAGCCACTGCCACTGAACCAGATTGATGGGTTAGTTTCACAAACAAAAAAAGTCAAACATGCCACAATTTTGTGTCTTTGATGCCCTTTTTTTTTTTTGTTAATCTGTTTTAATAGAAAATATTTAAAATGAAAATAAATTCTGTTGTTTTTGTTGACCATCTTGTTCAATATCTTTATTGATTATCTGATTAATTCTCCACTGAGTGCACCCCAGCAAGTTTGCAGACAGCACCACGTTGGGGGAAGCGTGGATCTGCCCGAGGGCAGGCAGCCCTACAGAGGGACCTGGACAGGCCGATCGCCGGGCTGAGGCCAACGGGACGCAGTTCAAGCAGCCGAGTGCCGGGTCCTGCACTTTGGCCACAACAACCCCACGCGGCGCCGCAGGCTTGGGGCAGAGCGGCCGGAAGGCCGTGCGGAGGGAAAGGAGCTGCGGCTGTCGGTCGGCGCTCGGCTGAACGTGAGCCAGCAGTGTGCCCAGGTGGCCAAGAAGGCCGACGGCATCCTGGCTGTGTCAGCAGCAGCGCAGCCAGCAGGAGCGGGAGGTGACCGTCCCCTGCACTCGGCTCTGGTGAGGCCGCACCTCGGTGCTGTGCTCGGCGTTGGGCCCCTCACTCCAATGCAGACGTGGAGGCCCTGGAGGTGTGCAGGGAAGGGAACGGAGCTGTGAGGGGTCTGGAGCACAACGGGGTGTGATGGGGAGCGGCTGAGGAGCTGGGATTGTTCAGTGTGGAGAAGAGGAGCTCAGGGGAAACCTCGCTGCTCTCTACAGCTCCCTGACTGGAGGCTGTGGGGGGTGGGGGTCGGCCTCTTATCCTGGATAACGGTGATTGAATGAGAGGGAATGGCCTCAAGTTACTCCAGTGGAGGTTCAGGTTGGATATTAGGAGAAACTTCTCCAAAAGAGAGTGCATTGGCACAGCTGCCAAGGGAGATGGTGGGGTCACCTTCCCTGGAGGCGTTCAAGAAACATTTAAATGTTATACTAAGGGACATGGTTTAGTGGTGGTAGGTGGACAGTTGAACTGGATGATCTTGGAGATCTTTTCCAAATTCATGAGTCTATGTTTCTATGACAGGTGCTGCTCCTCTGTGCTCACACTTGTCCCCAGCAGCACACATTGGTGACTTCAGCAAGGCCATTGTCTCCCACATCATCCTGATAATAAAACTTAGAAGGCATGCACAGATGAATGGACAGTGAAGTGAGCTGAGAAGTGAATTCCTCCATGGGGAAAAAGTGGCACCTACTGACATTCGTCAGAGTTTGCTGAACATTTACAGAGACCAAATAGTGGATGTGAGCACAGGGAGGGGTGGATGGTATGTTTCAGCAGTGGCAGCAACGAGTCACCTCTGCTGGTGCAGATTTTGACAAGCGTGGCATGCATCTCGTTCATTGCTGGTGAGAACACAAAGCTAATGTTGGTGATTATGTTGAAAATCAGTGTTTTGTAGCTAGGAATGTGCTCTATTCAATAGTGTTATTGTACTCTTTGTATTTGCTATAGTTCCCATGGAAATAAGAGGCATTACTGTTGGAGCAACCTACATCTATGCAGCCCAAGGCAGTTTCTCTTCACTCAATGTAGCTATAATGTTGGACATCCATGCACTAGACGTTCTTTCCACAACAGATATCCAAACATAATTAAAATCATATTTTTGTTAATGAATTCTTCTCAGTGACTCCTCACATCCCCTCCTCTAAGGGAAAAATCCCTTCTGAACTCAGAAATGTTATTACAGAGAGAAAAGGGCAGTGCTGATGACTGGTAGCCCCATCTCACTTATTCTCACAGAATGTCATCCCACCTGGTTTGACATCCAGCAGAGTAAGATGCACTTCATTTTACGGAAAAGATGTTATGAAAATGAGTCTTTTAAACCACCTCTTTGTCGTGAGAAATACAACTAATTTTAAAAGCTTTGTAGGAGTAATTGAGTGAAAAATTGTAAGTTTCAATACAAAGGTTTTGTGGCTGATGAGGTGTGGAGCATAATCCCCCAGGTGAGGTCTGCACCCACCGCATGTTTCTGAGATTACAGCCATACATGCATCATGGAGAACATCCACAGACCTGTTCTGCCTGTGAATTTAATTCTTTATGCAATTTCTCACCAGCATTTGACAAAAGTATTGTTTTAACTGTCCTTCCCAACCACACCTTGGGTGCCACAGCGGAGGCACAGGACTGCATCTGAGTGGGCTTCAACAGCTGACGTAACACACTAACAACCTCATATATGGATGCAAATTAAACATAGTTAGTAGAAGACAGTAGATTTTTCACTATAGGTTAATAGACACCAAGACTGAATGCAGCACAAGCTATAAAATCAAAGGGATCCTAACACACGCAGCACAGCCAGCTGTCGATAGCATGCTCTATTCTGAAGATTTTGATGCCTTGATTACGTAAATAGGGGAAAACTCCAGCAAGATAATCACCAAACAATAAATCACCACAACTTGAATGCAAATGAATTTTGAGCCTTATCACCATAATTACCATTTTATCCCCGTTATTATCTCAGTAGGATAGAGGACATCGAGCTCTAGAGATTATTCCTTACTGGTATCATTTCAATTGGTTGATGTTACTCAGCCTGCTGGTAAGCTGCAAATAAATGGCTTTAGTTTTCTGAAATTGGGCTCTTCTTTACAACCACAACTTAGCTTCTTTACAGCCACCATCTCCACTTGCCTGGTGCTCCGCTCTCTTCCCAACTCAGACACCTTAAACAAATGACCCGATCAATGCATATTGAAACAGCCTTTCCACTGCTATCAGAGAACTCAAGGTCAACTTCTGGTTGCTTTTTCTTTGGAACAGCCATTTCCAAGCAAAAAGAAAGCCAGGCCTAGAGCTCCACAAAACTAAACTTCAGCAGAAGTTCTTTGCAATGTTGTGTCATGTCTCCCTATAGTGTTTCAACAAATTTCATGATGTTTCACTGGAGGTTAATTTATACTCAAACATAATTTATTATTGGATTTGGGACAGTTATGTTGTGCATTTAGCCGACAAAGGATAAGATCTGTTTTAAATACATTTATAAAGAAGGAAAAAGTCTGATGGCTTGGGAAATTTAGAGATATTGAAAGAAGTATTTGACATCTATATTAACTCAAAGCCCTAAATGGGCTGGGCTTGTTTACATTGCTTCAGTCTTATTACAGGGTGAATTTTACCAGCTGTCTTGCTGAGCAGTCATTTAGCCCTAAACTATAGTTAAAACTGTCATGGTTTTAAGCAAATTATATTGCGTAAAGTAATTATTTCTCTAACTGCAAAGAGGATCCAGGTAGCTTGTGAATCTGATTTCCGAAAAAAGAGCTGGCGGAGCGCCCTCTGTGTAAGGTATAGGAAAGCAGAGTTAAGGATATAAAGGCCTTTGTAACCCAGAAAGGGGTGAGCTGCCTTGATTAATTAGCAGCATACGTTTGGAAGGAATAGATTTCTGCCAAGCCAATCTGTTAATTAAACAGATTCACTGTTAATTTCAAAACATCAAGGCAAACTTGTTTCCTTTACAAGGTGTTCCTGCACCAATAATCATTAATCCTCATGATTAATAGAAACTTTACGCTTGCAGTGTCTGAGGGGAAATTGCTGAAGAGCCATTTTGGGGAAATAAAGTCCAGCAACTAGAAGTTAGCCAGGATAAGGAAGTGTGTTATTTAAGTCTGATCTAGCAGCAGCATGCAGACATCTCAGAGAAGCCTAAAATCATAGACTCACCAAGGCTGGAAAATACCTCCAAGATCATCCAGTCCAAGTAGCCACCCACCAGTGATATTTCCCCACTAAACCATGTCCAACATCTGAATGTTTCTTGAACACAAAAGTACCTTTTGCAACTGACGCTCACCTTGTGCAACAGGAACTTCCAGGATGATCAGCCGAATCTGCTGTGGAGCCTGAAATCCATGAAGTATTCACAGTTTTGATGGGCTTTGTCTCTGATCATGTTAGGAACATGATCGTGATCCCTTGGGGATATCTCCATCCCCAGAGTTTTTGCTAATATTGAAATTGCAGCTTTCCTGCTTTGTTGTGAAAACACCTTTCGTGTGCTTCTGTGCACCCTCAGCTCTACATTTCCTGAGCTGCAGCCTCATTTATTTCACTACTTTCATGCATTAGGGGACACATGTGGCACCAAAATGGACTCGGTGATAGTTCCCTGACCAGTGACTTCTGTATAATCAGCTCCTTCACATTTGGTGCTGACCCTGTTTTCAGTTAGGAATAAATAGCTTATTATGGAGTATTTCTCCAGGACAACCCCCTTACAAGGCTGAATTTGATGCTATGCATAGCCTGTCTAGCAGCAATTTAACATCGCCATCAGACATTCTTTATAACACCAGAATGGGATTTATATCATATTTGTGTACCTCCTTCAGAACACGTGCTGCCCAAGAGTCAAGTAATTAATTCATCCAGCAGCAGGAGCTCATACAGGTGCTATCAGCAAAGCACTGATAGTCTTCATGTTGACTTGCATTGGATGGGACATTGCCAGGCTGGATGGGATCCTGATCTAGTTGTTGGCAACCCTGCTCACAACACAGAGTTGGAGCTAAATCATCTTCAAGGCCTCCTCCAATTTAAGCTATTCTATGATTTACTGCAGTGCACTGAGTAACCACCACAACCAGACCATAATAAGGGTAAATCAGACATTTTGATAAGCAAGCTTCTAAACCATACTTCTCTTAGTGTGTAGATCTTATCTCTAGGTGATAGGAAAACTACTTTCAATTCAATTTTAATAATAACACAAATTTAAACTGTTTTCTGCTGAAATACAGTGATAGCGCTTTTTGTAACACAACATCTAGGAACCACAGTCAAGAACAGTATACCATCACGTACAGATAACCTGTGCCCAGAAAAGCTCATGATTAAGGCAACAACAGGTGAAAGATCCTTTATTCCCATTTTACTAACGTTTGCAGTACAGCTAAGGAAATCCCCACTGACTGATCCCCAAGTTAGCTGCTCAACCACAGAACAACCATGCTGGGCAGACACTAAAACCCTTGAGAAAGCTGAGCTCTCTAGTTCCTGATACTGCCATAGCATGCTACTGCTTATCTTACAAAACCATAAAGACCCACAGCTTTACTACCTCCACCCCCTATGAGGTACAGAAAACACAGAGGCTGGATGGTTATGCTCTATGAAGGTGGTGGAGGACCAGGCTTGCCACCTCCCTTGATGAAGTGTGCCCACTCATGCCTATGGGAAGTAGCTGTGAGCCAAAGGCACCCTGAAGCCATGTCAGTAGGGAGGGGGGAGACAGGTGCATCATTGAGCAATCACAATTTACTTTAATTACATATCTTCACTGGCTGCTGAGCTTTGGAAAAATAACAAGGAGGTGAAAAAAAAATCTTGCAATCCAGGTGAATTTTTCCAAACTGATTGCGAACACTCAAAGTTCCCAAGGGCCTTTGTTAGCATAGCAAAGGCAACAGACAAGGAGATGGATTGAACAGGGAGAGTTTCTCTCTTGTAAGATAATCTGGTTAGCATTCAAAATTTGGAACATTTAGACTGTGCTCTGCGAGTGTGTCCAGCTGAATGCGGGCCATCACAGTTTAACAACTCTCTTATTTCCCCATGTGAAGGATGTGTGACATTGGTTGTCTGACAGCACTCGACCAACTCCCTCTGCACCAAAACATTTAGGTACTGCATTTTCTCAAAATTATTCAGAATTCATAAATCACAGCTATATTGGCGCTTCTAAACTCTGAGTTGTCCTCACCTATCATGAAAAATATTGCTTGCAGTGAGATGAATATCCACCACACCAGTGGGTGAAGAACAAGGGTAACACCATGAAATCTTGTCCATTTTCAGCAGTGTGTTTTTCTTATTATCCAGAAGCAAATTAAGTCCCCTTTTAGTTCCCAAACAGTCACTCTGAAGGAGAAGTGTGTGCTCCACAGCCCCAAGAGCATCAGTATGCATATTTCAACCCCTCCTTTGGTTACCAATTATTATTGACAGCCTGCTTCAAACCTGGATTTTCTCCCTAGAGAACGAAAACAAATGTTTTAGAACAGCTACAGCAAACGTTGTTTTATTTGGATGTGCACTAATAGCATCTCCCCAGTCGAGAACCCTGTGGGAATAGAATGGACCTCTTTGGAGGAAAAAGCAGCTGTAGGAATACTAAATGATTTGAGGTGAAGCAGCAGAAGGCAGGGCAGAGCTCCCTTTTCCCAGCATTCTCTCTAATATTAGTAATAATATTAATAATATAATAATATATATATTATTTCTCATACATTACTTTTGGAAGTATTTTGAACTCAATGTTTACTCTTTATTCACGGGAGAAACCAGCATTCTTCTAGGCCTCCTTTGCAAAAGATGTGAGAAGATGAGAGATCTACATTTCCCATCCAGAGAGATATCAGAATCCATCTTGGCTTCTGAAGGTATTTTGGGCAGAAAAAAAGCTGATTACTTTAACTTGAAATAAACCAAGTCAGTCACTTCCAGTGTCACAGACTGGATGATGGCTCAAATGCACTGAGAATGCAACAGGTCTTTGGCAAGGAGTTCCTGTACTGCCAAAGTGAGATACAAGAACGAGTCTGGTAATGCTAATAGTTTTGGTAAATGGAGTAAACAAATGCAGAGCAGAATGCGTGTAGGACTAACCTGCCCTCCTGGGATTTTGGTCTTCTGTTCAGAAATCTGACATAGGTCTACCTTGAAGGAGAGCATCTTCTGGTTAAACGAACCAACCAACCAACCCGGCATTTCAGACCTTGTCTGGGATCTCACTTGCTAAACCTGGAGGGTAGAATAGGCTACAGGACACTGTAAGAGTCATCAGGACAGGAGTTGCTGAGCTTGTACTTGTATTTCTCTAGCTTTCCCCCTGGCCTGCACAGCAAAGGCCTTTGGAAGAATGGCATTTCAGGAACTTGCAGAACCCGTGTTTTGTGAGATGCTGAACACCCCTGTGAGCCAACAAGCCCTGCACTGTGACCAAGGGATTTCTGCACTGCCCTTAGTTTTTACATGACACTTCAGGAGAAATCTCTGCACCATTTAAAAGGCGATAACGTCCTGGTCTGGACCCTAAGAAACCTCTTTCTTATACTTGGTGGGGTCAGAAACACCTCACCTTCTGTGCTTGCTGCCAGCTTCTCCTTGCATTGGAAAAATAAAGCTGTCAGTCAAAGGTTTTTCTCTTCAGAGATTTCCACACCAGCAGCACGTAATAGAACAGTAAAATAATACGCTATCTCGCCCTGATGATCTTGATGACTGATACATCACTGCCATTTTACTTCTTCAGTGCCGTGGTGCAGTGCGGGATGTGTCTTATCCTCATATGCTTCCAGTGCTGATCAGACGACCACGTTTTCTGTTGGAGAAGCAAAAAGAGAGAACACATGTAGAAGAAATACTGCAAAACGCTCATGGTATTTGCTTCCGGAAATGTACTCCAATTATACTCCTAAAATCAAAGAGGAGATATGTTCTGGGAGAGAATTGTGCGCTCCAAATTAACCAGTACCACCAGGTTGGAATTGCCTGCTTGCAGAGAGCTGCTGTTGAACAACCTTTAACCAAAGAGCAGCACGCAGGGCCTCCTCAGCAAGCAATCACAACCAGGGATGCACCAAAAAACCAAACTCTCTCTGTAAGAGAGATTTTGCTTGTGGACAAAACTCTATTAGAGGTTATAGTCGTGGTTTTGAAGTTTCATTTTATTTTGGCTTCGGGTACAGGGATGTTCTTTTTTTTTAATGCATCAGTTTTTGTTGTTATTGTGTTTTATTCTCTCCAATGATTCATCTAGCTTGAAGGCATTTATTGAAATTCTTGATAGAATCTCACTTAAAAGTTTGCAAGGAGAGACACACAGCCCAGTTAACACCCCTCATAGTTTCCAACAGCTGCTTTTTCCTGATCTGGGACTGAGTTTTCAGATGAAAACTTCCAGTTTACTGCAATACAAAAGCTCTTCTTCTGACCATTGCTGGGTTTTGTGCTAAAGGTGTCAGCTCTGGTGTTCATCCGTCCTCTTGAGCACCGCAGAACTCACAGCAGGGCATCACTTGGACAAAAAGGACAGCATTTCAGTAATGCTTGGAAAGTCAAACTGATCTGGTTTGACTGAGATGAATCAGAAAGACGAGTGTATGTCAGTTTCAAAGCAGTGATGTATGCCATATCCTAAAGGGGTCAGTAGCTCTGCTGTAAAATGTTTAGGGAAGAGGTTGGAAGCCCTGTTTGAGATCTGTCTTTTGCCAGAAATCAAACCTTTTTTAAGCCTAACCAAAAATATTTCATTCACCTTTCTCTGCCCAGTGTTATTTAGTAATATGCAATTACTGTGTTATGCAAAACACATTCAGAAATGAAAATTAAGCCATTTCTGTCAAAAGAAAAGCTTTCTTATGAAATGCTTGAAATGTAGGGACTTCTAATACTTTAAAAGTTAGATATTCATATACAAGAAGATGTTAAAATATTGCAACAGCAGCTTTACTTTCATCATCCTTTCAGGAAATGGTTTCTGGCAGTGTTTCAATTGCAGAGAGATCTATTCACCATTACAGTGTTCAAAGCAGGAGCACTGCTGAGAATTTCAGCCTGTCTGGTTCTCAAACACAGGACCGTGCTGGGACTTTTCTTACGGGGAAGAATGCAGAACAGCGATCTCTCTCCTTGTCATCGATCTGCTTCTTTACAAAGAAAGTACAGCAGAAATAACACTTAGAGGCAGCTCCCCTACCCACAAAATCCAGCCTCCTTCCCTTCCCTACCCGTATCGGGGGTCACTCCGCATTTTGCCTGCCTTCCACGTGAAACCCGACAGCTGTGCAAAGAGCCGGGCGGGCGCAGGGGAAGCAGAGAAACCTCGGAGCCTTCGGGGCTCCTCGGGGCTCCTCGGTTCCCTCCGGCCGAACCCCGCCCCGCCCCGCCCCGCCCGGTGCCGCTGTCCGGCTGCCGGTGCTGAATCCGCCGCTCGCTCCGCAGCCCTGGGCGGTAGAGCCGCTCGCCTGCCCCAGCCGCCTCCCGGTGGGCTTCGAGGGGTAAGTTTGCCCCCGGCAGGCAGGACGCGGAGGGAAGGGGACGGATCTCGCGGCCAGCCCCGGCAGCTGGAGTGGAAACAGGTTGTGTGCATCTCGGCGTGGGAGGAAGGGGCGGCTCTGGCTGCCGGCGAGCCCAATGCGGGCTCTTGGAACGGGGATGGAGCTGCCGCTTCTACACCCAGCGATGTGCTGAAGGAAATGGACAGAGAATTTCTGCAGGCTTTGCTCCCAGATCGCGTCTTCCCGGGAAGCCAAAGCGCTCCCCGAGCTCCTGAAGTTCCAGCAGTTCCTAGCTTGGCTTGGGGTTAACCACAGCAAGGTTCATTTGCACGAGACCCAGCTTGTTTTTTGCTCCTCTGCATGCGCACGGTCAGGAAAAGTGCATCTGAATACTGAAAAGTCTGTTTGGAAACCCGGGAGAGCTCAGGAAAAGCCACGGTGGAGAGTTGTGGTGTTTTGGATATATTTGGCACAAAGTACTGCTGCCTCTGCTCGAGAAATTCATATGGCTTGAAGGTAAGAGACAAATCTCGATGCTTTTCTGCAAGAAATACAAATGCTGTGAATATCGCAGTAATGGAAGAGAGAGATAAGTAGATGGTGTATTCACCACTGCCTAGCAGTGTAAATAAAGACAATGGAAAGACAAAATATTTGTCATTGTACTATCAGATCTCTCTTGAAATAGAGTAGGTGAAAGCAAGATCTGAAACACAGACTATCTTGATTTTTTTTTTCTTCTAAAACACTGCAAACCAATAAGAAGTTGTTTTTAAATGCTAAAGATACGTGCAGAGATGCTAAGAAACTAGGCTTGGGTTTAGAAGTTTAATACTCAGCGTTGCTTTCACATACACAGAATGGAAATAAAGTGTCAGGGAAAACTGTGGGAGGAGGATGTGTAGATAGAGTATAATGTAGGTATATTCCACTTCCCCAAAGAAAGAGATTGTTCAATCAAATTGCTTTAGGTAAAACACTGTTTTTTCTCTCATTACATTGATTTTTAATTTATTATTATTATTATTATTTTACATAAAGCAATGCAACGCAATGCAAAGTTCACACACCTCGCAACTCACTTCTCAGTACCAGCTGTGATGCTGAGATATTCTTCCCAGTGAAGGACACCAGATTGGTTTCTATCACCCTTTCCAGAACAAGCCCTGTAAGGCAAGCTTTCAAAAATCCTGCAAGGTTTATAATAACCTTTGTGACGTGAAGGAACTCTGAATTATTCCTGTTTCTACTTTAATATTTCCCAGTTGTCTTTCAGCTGTAAGTTTCATCTGGCTTTTTGAAACCAGAAGAAACCAAGGAGTCAGGGCAGGGAAGCAGACGAGAGGGTTGTGTTGGGTCCAGTTCAGCACTGAAGTATTTTTGTTCAAAGCTGTTGACTGTAGGTGGTTTCTACACAGATCACACATCCTCACATTAACTGTCAAGTCCCTCTCAGCCTGACTTACCCATGCAAAGCATGAAGCCGTAGAGTTAACAGCATGTGGAGCATGAATCACTGTTCAACAAGTAGGATTTAAAGTAAAAAAGATGGGGAAAAAAGCATCGTTGTTTTATAAGTAACCAACCCGAAAATTATGATATAAATGTTCAAATAGATTGCACACACAGTTCACTGCAAAATAGCATGTGTTATATTTCGTACATGTACAGTGTCTCATTCAGTTGTTCCTTTAACCACAGAATGGTCTTAGTAATTCATAAGTATATCATAGAACCACAGAATCCTGTGGTTATGTTTTTGAAATTATGTAAAAGTCACTTGCTTGCAGCAATCTAGGAGAAGTCTATTGGCAATACTGCTAACTCCATCAAAGCTGTGTGAAGAACCCTACCAAAGAAGTGGAAATAGCACCATCTGTAATTTTTGTGTACTTTTTCTCCATTTGTTGTTTTCACTCACCAGAAATTCTGCTACTTCAGAATCTATTCCTTATGTCTCATTCTTTAGAGCAGAGTTGTAAAAGCACTTTCTATTGATCTGTGTGGTTATCTTCTGCTTACATAGGCAGGGCATGTATGCCAGGCAAATCTGATGGAGAGAGAAAGAGAAAGGCCGAGTTCAGATCTTCTGTATATCTGAAATAATAGCATTGGGAGAAACAACTGTGCATTGGCAGGATTACATAGGTGTGAGTTTGGATCCTACATTTTGCCTTAATGTTTCTAGAGGTAACTACAGAGCTGCAATTATCTGATATAAATTAAGTGCTTTGCCTTATGTGAGGTGTCACGGCATCATAAAGCAAGATTGCAAGTTTCAGACTTCAGAGAGAGGCACATGAACTTGAAGCCAGGTGAGGCTGGGCTGATGGTACAGGTTGACTGGTAGCAAACGTGGTCTGTATCAAGCAGCAAAGAACCTCCTTTTTCCTTTTCCTTTTCCTTCTGCGCCACTTTCACATTGGTGAAAGGCTCGGTTGTGATGTCAGTTAGGTCAGAGGTCACATGTTGTCCTGCATTCCCACCCACACAGCTGTCCCCTGAGCAGCCCCATGTCACCATGCACCCTCTGTGCTGAGAGGTTACACCGTGTGAATGCGCGGAGCGGCGGCGGTGTGGATACACGCGCAGCTCTCACGAAGGAATCACAGCTTGGCATCCATTCTCTCTGCATGCACTGCATGCATGCAAGGAAGCAAGCACAAAGATTGCTCTTCAATCCTTCCCAGCTTTGCTGAAGTGTAAGGCACCTGCCTGGGAGAAATACTCAGCACTTCCCTTAATGGCACTTCATTGCAGGTTCAGTGTATTCCTCCCCATATGCTCTTGGGATTGCACACTCAGGCTGCTGCTACCCTTAGCAAAGGCTCCAGGCACTGGTCAGCGGACAGCACAAGTTACAAACTTGCTGTTAAATGCAACTGGAAGAGAACAACAGCATTTTGTAATCAAGTTGAAAGTGCTGAGCAATGGCACTGACAGCGAGGACCCGTGACACCACTGAGCAGAAAGGCTTAGCACATACAGCATCACAGAAAAACAGAATCACAGAATCACCAACATTGGAAAAGACCTACAAGATCATCCAGTCCAACCATAAATGATTGGTATGATTTCCTGTGCATCCTTCTTCTAAAATTCCACCTTAGCATTAAAACACGCACACAAAAAACACTCCGCCTCCCCCCCACACTCCCCCTGCCGTGCTTGCTTAAACTTCAAATTTGCCTTTTAAGAGCTTATAGTGCTGATATTTTGATGCCTCTCAAAAGGACACAGCAAAACCTTTCAGGAGGAGTAATTACCCTGGATGCTCCTGTGTTCATTGCTGGATTAAAAAAATAGTTATGAGAGAATTTTACATTTTGGATGGATCACTTCAGTCCTATGGGGCAGCTGAATCCACTCTATGTAACAACCAAACTGCCCATGGCCATAAGGACCCTGAGGACCGATGCGAACTGCCTTAGCTGTGGGTATCCAGTGTGTTGTATGGAATTATCTACCTGTGAAAGTGCAGGGAGTATTTGGATAGGAAAATAAATCAAGCTTCCCCCAGAAGAAAGTAGGGTTTCATATTACTTGGAAACATTTGGACATTGCTATTTCCACTGTGTGCAGAAGTGGTGGAATGAAGGTCTAGGTCCTACTGTGTTTTTACAAAAAGCATTTACTTGCTTGACTTTAACCCGCTTTTGCCAGGCTTGCCCTTTTTCTCACACACTTCTTTATGTAAGTCACCATATTTTTGACAAACACCACGTATGAATTCTCTAATGCAAGCAACTTTGAAAAGAATACTTATCTTCAAGTGCACAAGTGTCTGCAGTTCTTCAGATACGAATAAGAAGGATTTGGCCCGTGAACCTCACAATCATCTCATAGCAACTCTTTTGCAATTTCACCCGGCGTGCAGAAATTTCCTGTGAACTATCAGGGAATCTGGAAAGGAGCTTTCTGACATGGACATAGCCAACGTTTCAAGGCTGAGAGATATAGGATGGGAAGCATGTTCACACAAAGGTAATTTAGCTGTAAAGCTTCTTGGCACAGGATGTCTGGGTGCGAAATGTTCCTAAACACTGCTAACCCAGATTTAAGGGGAGATTACTGCTAATCTGGGTTAGGCAGTTTCAAGTGCAAAAGAAATAAATTCTCCCAGGGGCAATAAATGTACAGGAAGGAAACTTACTCAGTGAAAGCCTGAGATACAAACTCTTGTTTGATGAGTGGCAGCTTGCAGAAATATCACACACACTGCCCCGTTCTCATGCTCCTTCCCAGGCAATACGTTTCAGCTTCTGCTGGAGGAGCAGCGATGGACTAAAGGAAATCTGTCCAACTCCTCAAGGTTATTCTTATAAGGCTACAGGAAAAAATACGGTGGGCTACATCTTGAACCATAATGAGGTTTGGAACTCAGGGGTAGAAGGTTTGCCAGGATTTGTTTGGAGACAAACAAATTTTTTTACGGAATTTTATGGAGACAAATGTGCAGTAGGTAGATTTGCTTTGGCTAACTATTCAGAAGCACACAACTGAGATCGATTAATTTGCAGCAGTGTTGCTAACTAGATTCTTTGGGAAGGGGGAGGCAATTGTTTAAGTCCTGTCAGATGCATCATTCCTTGTGCTGTTACAAAACCAACCTATATTCAATCTAAAACGGTTGCTAATAAGTATTAACTCCCCTACCAATTGTTCCGCTTCAATCATGTTTTCTCTTGCTGTCCTTCATCTGGATATTTTTAGCATTATAATTTTTTAAAAGATGTGACTCTGTGTTCAACTGCTTCTTTGCTGTACATCCCTCCCAATTATCTTGGTGGGTATTTTTCTCTCAGCCCCCTGGAACGGGTTTATTTCTGGTTTACTCTTCCCTGTTGGTTTCCATGTGGTTATGTGGGAGGCTGCACAATCTTTATCAAAGCAGAGAGCCATGATTAGTCCATTCAGAAAATGTAAATGTAGCCTTATGTGTTCTGTAGCACTGGAGAAAGAGGGATAGACTGGAAGGAGCAATAAAAGCAGTCAATAATAGAACACAGTGGCGAGCCCTGTCAGAAGGCCTGGATGATCAGAGTGACGTCCACACTTCACATTTCTAATGGAGCTGAATAAACACACCAAACCTGTGTACGGCTGTCTGGGAAAGGCTAATCAGAGTGCAATCCAGCCCTGCTGAACTAAGTGAAATCCACGGTGGCTGTGCAGCCCTTGCACTTACCATTCAGTTTGATTTTTATCTTCCTTTCTGTGCGTGTTCCATTATTTATCCCAAATTTCAGAATCTGTAGCCTCAGCTGTTTCTGTCTGAGAGCTGAAAACACACTTATTAGTTGATAAATACAAGTATCTGATTTTACTCACTTTTCAGGTTGCCAACCGCTAGCGCTGTGGATGCATCAGCAAAATCAACACTATTGAGAACGCACTGCGCAATCTGCAGCTTTGTAGAGAAATGAACCCTTCACCAGCATCTCAGGTTTCTGAATCACATTCTCCTGAACACTAGAATTGAGGAAAGACATCAGAACAGTTAAATGCATTACCCAATACATTACACCTTGCAAATTACTTGTCTGATCTGAGCACTGGCCCCAAGCACTATTTAGATTTCTCATGCAGTTTGGAGTTTTAACAAATTAAGATTCTGCTTGGCACAGGCACTCTCCTGACCTCCTGTAACCTCCTTATCTGCATATTTCAAGCTTTCACGTATTTCTGAGCACAGTCTGGAGAAGTGTGATTATCTGCAGGACTGCAGGATCCTGAGGTTGGAGTTCTAACCTTGTTCTCTTTTCTCTGGTGACCAGCCCAGACAAGCCAGTCCAGGCAGAGCCTTGTCTACCTGCTTGGAAATCCTGCATCTCCCAGCAGCATAGAGAACAGGTTGCCCCCAAGCAGCTCACCGTCCTACACACAGATGGAGGAGTCCCAGTTTAGTTGTCCATGCTAGATTAGCCACAGTTATAAAGGTTATTAATTCAAAAATCATTAATAACATATATATTTTTAAAAAGCCATCAATATGACTGAACACTAAGAACGGCCCTCGTCCCATTGCGTGAATCATTTATAATCTTTGTGAGGTTATGGATGCTATAAAAATGTCTGTGACTGTACAGGAATACTTCAGCATGCTGTGATTGAGTGAATGCGTAAGCTCCTTATTTTCACTTTCTTAATGGCAATCTGATGCTAATAATCAGAGATTTTTAATTATCTGACTAACAGGAGAATCCAACTCAACATCCAAATCTGTGTGCTAGCCAGGATTTCTGCATGTCGTTACTGTTGGTTTGTCTTTGGCTTTACAACATGTATGTCACTTTAGTTGTGATCCATACGTCAGGATTCCAGACCTCCTCCAGTGTACATAAGCTGAAAGAAGGAAAGGGATAGAGTCTTCAGATGGATCTGTTGTGCTAGAACAAGTGGAAATGGCTTCAGACGACAAGAGGGGAGATTGAGAGTGGAGATGAGGCAGAAGGTTTGGCACTGAGGGCGGTGAGGCACTGGCACAGGTTGCCCAGAGAGGCGGTGGTGCCCCGTCCCTGCAGACAGCCCAGGTCAGGCTGTTGGGGCTGTGAGCACTGCTGGAGCTGTGGGTGTCCCTGTGCACTGCAGGGAGCGGCACCAGGCGCTTTGAGCTCCCTTCCAACCCAAACCATTCTGTGACTCTACAAAAACATTGCTGTTATTATTTTACAGCTGCACCTGAAGGTACAGCCAACCTTTGGGCTTCTCTTGGTGTTCCACTCTGGAAAACAAAAAAGATGAGCAGAGCAGTCTGTTCTTTGCTGTCAAACAGCAGTAAAGAAGGCTTTGGGATTTCCCAGGACAGCTCAGGGGTAACTGCTGCCCCCAGTCACGACTTTGGTTCTGCAGAGCATTAAGAGCTTGGACTTGCCAAAAACTTAATGGCCAAAGCTATTTCCATGGGCAGTTGAACTGAATCAGTGTTCTGCAAAATGCAGCTAATTTTCCCACAAATTTTTGTGCTGGCTTTTTTCCTCATTACAAACTCAATAATCTGTCTTTGCTATCACAGCTTCTTTAGCTGCAAAGTTCTGGGTTCAGTGCTTACGACAGAGGTGAGTGCTTCTGGAAGAGGAATTTTGCCATTCCTGTTCCACACCACCAGTAAAGCCAAAATATTCTCCAAATATCCCTTCTAGAATAGAAGCATATGTATTTCTTCTGAAAGGTGCTTCACTAATAAAAAGAGCTCCACGCGATAACAATGTGCAATTATTCGTTATGTAGGAGGATGTTTGCCTACATATGATGTGTATTGCTTTGCAATTTCCTTTCCAACTGTTATTTTTATTTATCCGGAGGTTTTTTTTTTTTTCCCCTAGTGTGGAAGAAGAATCAATTAGGAAATTACAGCAGTGACAGAAAACGATGAAAAGAAATAATGATAATAAAGTAAAAATCCCTTGGGTCCTCACATTGCAGTGTGGTTAACTGCTGAATTTCTGATTCAGGAGGGCTCAGATCACAGAGCCTCCATGTGAGACGGTTTACAGGAGAAAGGAATAAGAAAACGAAAAGGGCACTCAGAGGAAACACTGAAGTAAAGCAATGACTGAATAGGAAATATCTCAGCTTTGGGTCGTTTCTCTCAGCACTCCATCCTAATAGCATCACATTGAAGACATTCCCAGTGCATCCGGTGTGAGAGCACATTGATCACTAAGAACAAATCTCATTTCTGAGTGATGAAGTCAAATCATAAGAATTTTCCCGTCCAACCCACCCCATGTCTGAGTTAGGAACAAAACTGTAGGTCTGGTCCTTGCACTTCGCAAAACACCTCGAGGAGGGCACAGGTGGCACCAGCACTGAGAGGCAGTGGAGGTGGGCCAGCATATATAGGCAAGGGATATCACATTCACACATCCCTGAGTCTTTACTCTCTTCTTGTTTCTGTTTGCTGGAACAGCATTTAATGCTGAGAGGGAACTCGGTGTTATTTCAGTACTGTTACACATCAGTTTGCAGAGAAAAATAAGACACAGATACAGTGGAAAACAGCAAATAAAACCTCTTTTGAACCTCATTGCAAGTAATTTCTTCAAAATGTGATGAGAAGACTGAGCTCTGATGGGAGGATGAAGGAAACTTTGCAGGGTGAGTGTGTTAGAGAGTATGCTCCTTTTTGCAGTGTTACAGTGCATTTGTTTTAGGAAGGTGAGTGCCAGGCAGAGGCTTTCCTTGCACTTCTCTGCTTGTTTCACCTCCAGCAGACAGGGAACATTTGTTCAGGCCATGCACACTTTGCTTTTGGACACCTCTGCCCCCTTATTTATAATGCTGATGAATAAAACTGTCACTGGAGGTAGCGCTGGCTTTGGCCCAACTTTAACTTCCACAATTACTTGTACCAAGCACTCCATAATTAAAAACATTAGTGACTCCTTGCAGTGTTTCACTGGAAAGAGTACCTGCTCCTCCCAAATAGGATGGAAATATTCATGACTATCCGGAGCCCCATTAATGACTTTCTGGATTAAATGGATATGCAAATGATAGGAAAGTTGTAACTAAACAGGTCCAGATTACCAGGCACTGGCAAAACATCTGTGTGCTGGAAAACAAGCGTGCCCTGCACCATGGGGACATGGCCGCTGCTCTCCCACGGCTCATGCCATCCACCTGGGCTCTGAGATGGTTTCTCTCTTTTTCCCATCCATTGGCAGGACAGAGGCAGTTTCCCCTCACCACCTCTGCAGTGCTCGGTGGGGCTGAGAGCACGGGGACAGCAGTGAGGGGCTGGGTGAGTCAGGTGGGGCAGCACAGCTGTCTCATGGTGCTGTCTGATCGCGTGTGACACTCCTTGTCACACTGCATCTCCCGTCAGCTCAGACCAAGGGATGGGGGAGAGACGCCCAGCTCCTTCTGCACTGCTTCCCTGCAGTGTGTGAACAGGGGGAGTTGTCCTCAGGTGCCCGGGGGGGAGAGTGGTGACAGCACAGTGTCACTGCAGTGCTGTCATGGGGGCATGGCTACAAATTCCCTCCTAACCTCTGCAGTGTGAAGGGCAGCAGGGGGAAGTCTGGCCAGGGGTTGCAGTGCTGGTGGCTCTCTGCAGGCTGATTTACTGTAAAGCTCTTGGTTTGGTTGGTGGATTGGTTTTGTTTGTTTGTTCAGAAAAATCATCTTGTTGGCACTCTCAAACAGGTTCGGTCTCCATATTGCACATCTTTCTTATGTATCTCTTTGAGACCCAAATACACATGGTTCTTCTGCTACAGAATCACAGAATCACACAATGGCCAGGGTTGGAAGGGACCTCAAGGATCATGAATCTCCAACCTGCTACCCAAGCTAAGGGCCAAATCCATCTGTAATAATGTCAGAATCTCCAGTGGGAAGAAAGTTGTGCCTGGCAGCAATAGAAGTTCCAAGAACTCACACCTCTGTGTCATAAGTAAGAGCTAAAAGGATCTGCTGTGTAGTGAATCTGTGCCCATGGGCCAAATTATTGAGTTAGGAGGGGGACACAAGAATGTAGCAGCAGTACAGCTGAATGTATGCTGCTGGTATAAGAGTAAAGAAGTGCTGGGCTTATCTGGAAAGCTGGGTGGGGACGTTTAGACAAACACTTGCCACAGTGCAGAGCAGGAACAACAGGGTCTCCCCGAGTCCTTCCCAGCACTGTGGCCATGACTGCTGCTTTGCAGAGCTCAGTTGCTCGACGCTGAGTGCCCACACTATGGCAGGAGATGGAAAGGATACATCCCGGACCACATATGTGTCCTTGCACTTCCAGTTCACTTGCAAAGCTGACAAAGGTTGGTGCTGGAAGTCAGGATTTAGGCAGAACAGTGGAGCCGATTTGGGTCAGGGATTAAATGATTAAAGATCATTAGGATTTGAAATTTGAGCAGTGCTGGCTGATCTCTACAGAGGAATACAGGGAGCCTCCCCACCTCCATGGGTTGCAGCCACCTCTGGTCCCCACTCACCACGAAGCACAGAGCATCCACTAAAAGAGACTTTGTGGAAAATAAAAGTCATGCACAGCTCAGGGCAAACCCCACCAAACCTGGGACATAGAGGGGGAAGTGAGAAAGGGAAGAGGAAAAAGGGCTGCTTTGCTTTCCTTTGGAATTTGCTTCTTTTGGCAAACATTTTTGCAAACAAGCTTAGTGATAGGAGTGGCAGTGAAAAGAGCAGCTGCTAAATGAATGTTAGATGGAATAAGTGGAAGGCAAATATTTGATATCCTCAATGTGAATTATTATTATTTACTTTTAATAAAGTATGGCTGAGGGCCTCAGTGCTAAGATGTCCTTGTGTTAGGTGCTGCATCCATGTTGAGAGCCCGACTGGAGGGAACATTGTATATTCAACTGAGGAATTAGCACAATCTATTTCTGCAATCAAATTAAGTTATACTCTTCAAATACCAAGCATCAAAACGTAGGGGGAACATTTGTCAGACCAAACCAAAGCATATTTTAAATCTTTCTACAGTTTCCACTTTTTAACCAGTACTAAAAAGTGAATCATAGACTCATGGAACGGCTCAGGTTGGAGGGGAGCTCAAAGCCCAGCCAGTGCCACCCCCGGCCATGGGCAGGGCTGCCCCACACCAGCTCAGGCTGCCCAGGGCCCCATCCCACCTGGCCTCGAGTGCCTGCAGGGATGGGGCACCACAGCTCTCTGGGCAGCCTGTATAAATATTTTGCTCAAATTTCAACTACTTTTATAGACAACTGCTGGGGATGGGAGGGAAAGGATTCAACCTCTTCATTTCCTGAGAAATAATATAATTAGCTCTACCAGTGATTAAAAAGTTATTTGCAGACATTGGTGGATGATCTCAAATACAGAACAAAATCTGAAAGATGGATTAGCAGCATCATAAGGCTGGGGAGCTATTCTATTAGTCAGAGGCTCTGCTCAGAGAGATCTAGCATTAGTTTACATATTAACGAATTAGGGAAAATGGTCTTTTGTACAAAACAGGATGTTAGGTCTACTGCAGTGCAATAGTTAATAAGGAATGTCTTCCTAGTAAGAAGGCCTGCCTTTGACAGCAGCCATCTTCATGTGAGAACACAGGAATGATGACACATATGATGCTCACCCTACCAATGCAGCATTCACTGTGGCCATTACAGATTTCAGGAGATCCTGAGGTGCAAAACATGGTTATTTCCACAATTGGCTTTTATGTGTGCCCAACAGAAGGATCCTTGATTTTAAGAAAGAAATTCTTCATCCTTAAACACTGAAAATAAGAAAGGGACAGACTCTTTAGTGGGTTCTGTGTGATAAGAGAAGGGGAAATGGCTTCAGACGACAAGAGGGGAGATTGAGAGTGGAGATGAGGCAGAAGGTTTGGCACTGAGGGCGGTGAGGCACTGGCACAGGTTGCCCAGAGAGGCGGTGGTGCCCCGTCCCTGCAGACAGCCCAGGTCAGGCTGTTGGGGCTGTGAGCACTGCTGGAGCTGTGGGTGTCCCTGTGCACTGCAGGGAGCGGCATCAGGCGGCCTTTGAGGATGTATTCCAACCCAAACCATTCTGTGATTCCATGGTCTGGCTGGAAGTCCAAGACTGAGAGCACACACAGTCAAAAACAATGTGAAAAACAGTCCTTATTTGCCCATCCTTTCCACCAGGCTGAGCACTGTTCAAGTGGGCTGTGTTTGAATCAGAATCACAGAATCACAGAATTGTGATTGTTTGGAGCAGCTCCAGCTTGCAAAATTCTTCATCTGCCAAATGCTGAACATGGTACAGCCTGCCTTGTACCCACGTCTTCTCCAGGACTGATAGGAACCAATGGCTCTGCACCAGCAGCCTGCCAGGCAGGAGCCAGAGCACCCTTTTCATTACATGGGTAAAGGCAATGAGGATGGTTTCTAGAAGGAGATTATTGCTGGAGGAAGCTATTTATACATCCTAGCAGTTTGGAAGGAAAACCACTGATCTGCAGCCTAAAGAGCCCTCCTGTCTTTCCTGCTAGGCACCTGCTAAGCCTTCTCTGAGCAGGACTGGCATCTCCAAGGGATGCTGGGTTGGCTGGGACCAATGCTGTGAGCTTGGAAACCTGATTGGGGTGTGAATAGTGCTGGGGGTTCCTCATCACTGAGGGAGAGGAGCTGGGGCTGCTGTGATTCTCCTCCCTGAGCTGCTGTTGGATCAGTAGCTCAGACACGGGGTTAGTGCAGAGCTCTGAGTGCTGCTGAGAAGCAAAACTCTGTGCATAGAAAATGTCATGCTTTGAATAACAGAGTGTTTGAACACCCCTAAAGGCCCTCACTCTAAAGGGGTCCCCTAGAGAAAGGGCACAGAGGAAGCTTTTCCTCAGGCTTTTACAAGAAGTTGATAGGGAGAACTGTTACATCTTATAGACGTGAAGGTTGTGCAACGTTGAAGTTAAAATTCAGTTCCAAAAAACCCAAATCTTTGTCTCTCATCTCTATATCTGGAGGTGCACAAGTAACTAAACTTGCTGCTTGCATAATCTTATTGCTGGAGAGAGAGAACCACTAAGAAATGCAATGAGAGAATATCCAGAGAAGGGCAACAAATCTGCTGAGGAGTCTGGGGCACAATGGGGTGTGATGAGGAGCAGCTGAGGGAGCTGGGATTGTTCAGTGTGGAGAAGAGGAGCTCAGGGGAAACTCACTGCTCTCTTCAAGTCCCTGACAGGAGGCTGTGGTGAGTTAGGAGTTGGTCTCTGCTTCCAGGTAACAGCAATAGAGTGAGAAGGAATGGCCTCAAATTGTACCAGGGAAGACTCAGAGTGGATATTAGGAAAAATTTCTTCTCCAAAAGAGTGGTCAGGCAGTGGCACAGCTGCACCAGAGAGGTGGTGGACTCACCATCCCTGCAGGTGTTTAAGAACCGTGGAGATGTGGCACTGAGGGACACGGTCAGTGGGCAACATTGGTGGAGGTGGACGGTTGGACTGGGTGGTCTTACAGATCTTTTCCAACCTCAGTGATTCTATGATGAGTAATTCAAGAGATTTTTCATCAGCACGAGCAGCAGCAGCAACAGCAGCAGCAGGTTCAGCCAAGTCCAAATTCACAATGTTTTCCTAATTCCTGACCTTGCCTCCTCCTCAGTGCCTGTGGACCCCATGCTCTGCAGCTCCCTGCTCCCTGCCTGCTGCCTTCCTTGCTCTCTGGGCCAGCAATTCACCACGCACAGCAGCTCAGGGCTAATATGCAAGGAACAACACAACTGCTCCAGGAGCTGCTTCCCCTCACACAGAGCTCCTGGACAGGGAAACAAAGCACCTCCTCCTCCTCTTCCTCCACCTCCCTCCTCCAGCACAACACCATAGCCCTTAATTGCGGTGCCTGCATTGTATTCTCGGTGGAGCCCAGTAAACAGCACCAGGAGACATCTGTAGGACAGAGAGGCTGTCAGTTTGACAGCTTTCCTGTGGCCCATCGATTCCACATCTTCTGAAGAAAATGACAATATTCAGGAAGGCGCTGTAGTGTACAAACATCACTTAGACATTGATTTCTGGGAAACAGAAATGCCTTTGGAGCAAATCTGTCTCTGAACACCTTTCCCACACAGCCTTGGGCCAGACTGGAGCTGCAAAGTGTGGGGAGGAACCAGGGCTGGCATTGGGCACAGGGCTATGACCTTGCTTCTCCATCCTGCCCTTGACCGCTCGGTAAATCTGCAGCTGGATTAGCTCAGGCACGCTAACAATCCGTGTGGGCTCCCAGCTGGAATTAAGGTGGCTTTGCCGCAGTTAATTCAGGATGGAATTTGTTCTGTTTCAGGGCTCTGCCCACACCTGCGTCCCACGGCCCTGCACAGGCAGACCTGGCTCTGTGCTGCCCTGGCAGCGGTGTGCAGAGCTCCGACCCCATTCCCACAAGTGCCCGCAGGCCCGTCCTCCCTCTCCCCTACATTTACGATCCCATCCCCCAGCTCCATGCAGCTATTTGGATAAAAGCACTGAAGACCCCTCCTTTCAGGGCAGTTTTCTGGGTGTTGCTCTGTCCTCTGCTGAGAAACCATCAGCAGTGAAGGACCATGAAGCACCGTCCTATTCCAGGCAGCACCAAGAGGCATTTCCCAGTTGGTCAGGGACACTGGTCCTCCCTTCCTGCTTGTGAACTGACACCAGACCTTCTTGACTTTCTCCTGAAATGAAAATACAGGAGAAGGATGGCGGTGCAGTTGGGTTTGCAACCATAAGCCAGTTTTATGCTTTTCCCCTTTTTTCCACCAGACTAAAAGCTGAAACAGACCAAAGCCATTACACTGAGTTACAAGAAGCACAAGGTCAGCTTATTACTCTGCTCTGGAAAATAACCTTGGTGTTCATCAATATGATGTGACTGTGCCTTGCACAAAATGGTCTTGGAAACAGCTGTGCAAGATGTGCTGGAAACAACAGCACTAACATGGGACATCGCTGTGCCTCTCAGGCAGGAACGTGATCGGGTGTGGGAAGGGCAGTGGGAGAAGGGAAGTGGGCTGGCCTCGAGCTGTTCTGTTCCCCAAACCAGAGCCCAGACTTTACCAAACCTCCTGGTGACCAAACACCCTTTCATGCCCATTCTTTTTCTGGGTTCTAGAATGAATCTGACCCATGGCTTTGTAATTTTGTGCAGTTATTGAGTTGGAAATGAACCGCAGTCAGAGCTCAGGCGCTGGAACAGTCAAGGAGCTGCACGTACCAAATCATTCAACTCCTTTTATACTTTCCAGATACTTTTCTATGTTCCTGCTTTATTTTTTTCCCCATCCTGCATTATATGCATGTTTCTGCCTTCTGTAGATAGCTTTGCATTATCAAAGGGCAACAGGAGAAAAGAAGAAATTGTCGCTGCATTTAGCATTGATTTTTCCCCCTTCACTCTGAGTCACATAAGCTAACATTTAATTAATTTCTGACACTTTGACAGTTTTTAAGAAGACATTTGTAGAGCTATCAAGTGCCGCTGATAGCACTGTCAGACAGACACTTTTTGAATTATCAGCTATTAAGGACCCATATGCAACAAATTTCCAGGGTTTATTATACAAATTGTTCTCTGAATGAAAAAAGCGCACAAAAGCTCAGTGAAACATAAAGAAACCATTGTTCCCAAGTGAATTTGATATTTGCAAATGTTTTGCTATTTTGATCACTTACGTGGTTTAATAAATCTAATTTGCTTTGTCTTTTAGTGAGAAAATTAAAGGGCCTTTTTTAAGGTCTGTTGAGAACGTGGCCGGATTTTCAAATCACAGTGGTCTTTATGGAGGTGAAGCTTGGCAAATATGAAATGGGTGATCTCAGGAAGTGCTGAGAAGTGAAACAAGGTCTGTTTCAAACCTGGAACCCCAAACAAGCAGCCAAAACCTCCAGCTGCTTTTAAACAGCTCTTTGACTGCAACCTCTGGCATGTCCCCTTTTCTTTATGTAATGACTGCAACTGATAGCCCAAACTGCAGAAATCTGGGGGAATTAACCCAAAATGGAAATGAACTTCCCAAATCCCTGCCCAGGTACCTGACCATCAGCTCAAGCTGTGCTCTGGATGTCCGTAGCACTCCTGTTCAGCAGCTATCTGCACATGGGAATTCAGAAGCAAGGCCGCGTACGCATGGTCATTTTGGTTTTATTTTACATGTCAACATTTGACTGTTTTCCCAACACCTTCTTTGTGCAGGGTGGAGCTGGGACCTGGCAAGTTCACCTTCATGGATCCCCTAAACCTCTCCTGGTACAACACCGGGGACAGGAACTGGAGCAAGCCGCTCAACGAGTCCAGTGCAGACCAGAAGCCTCAGTATAACTACTATGCCGTGCTGCTCACCCTCCTCATCTTCGTCATTGTGTTTGGCAACGTGCTGGTCTGCATGGCTGTGTCCAGGGAGAAAGCCCTGCAGACCACCACCAATTACCTGATCGTCAGCCTGGCGGTGGCGGATCTCCTGGTGGCCACACTGGTCATGCCCTGGGTGGTCTATCTGGAGGTAGGTGGCCCAGCTTTGCCTCCCAGTACTGAATGGTTCTGGTATAGGAGTACCAAGGGGGAAGGTTTAGCAGCTTGGACATCGGCTATCTCCAGACCTCCTGAACTTCCCCAGGAGTGTTATTAGGGAGAATGTCTTCCCAGAAAGAGTGGTCAGACATTGGAGCAGGCTGCCCAGGGAAGTGGTGGAGACACAATCACTGGAGGTGTTTGAGGAAAGGGTAGATGTAGTATGGAGGGACATGGTCAGTGGGCAGTGTTGGTGGCAGGTTGGACTGGATGATATTAGAGGTCTTTTCCAACCTTAATAATTCTATGATTCTATGTTTTAAATTTCCTAATAATCGAGTTATTCAATAGACAGACATGATAGTATATGACAGGTTTACTTGAAAATACGCTACTGTTCAGAAGTCTGAATTACCACCCAATTGCACTGAAAATCTGGCCTGTAAATCCAGGGATCAAGAGAGAAAGATCTCAAGTAAGTTTTCAAGACTGCACCAACAAACTGAACGTTCCCAAGCACAAGAATGATCCTGAAACAACATCATGGGTGTCACACTACAACTGCACCGAGCAGTAATCAGAAACCTATTCCTGAAGGACTAGAGTAGTAAGAAGAGCAAGCAGTTGTAGAAGTAGGTTGTAAATCCAGAGCTTTTATGTCACAATATATAAGAGAAGCAGACTCACAAGTGAGCTACTTGTCACATTACTGCCGTTAGCCTGTCGCTTCGGTACAAAAGAGCTCTATGCTTCTGCAGCACAGAGCCATACTTGAGTGGCACATTGTTTTAAGAGAGCCAAATACTCCCAAAATACTGTTTACCCGGCAGCAAAGGACTCTTGCATCAGTAAACAGCACAAAAGAATGAAATACATCTCTGGAGAAAAGAGTGGAGAAGCAGAAGCTTCCCCCTGCCCTTGGCTGGGATGGCTGCATTCCTCAAGCAGCCGAGAGCTGGGATGCTGGCGACCGACAGAGAAAGCATAAGACTGGAACTACACTGAATTTGCAATTCATTTTCAGGCATTTCATTAGGAGAGGAAATGATAAAACAGAGGCAAGCAGTGGAAGAAGCCATAATCAATCAGCTCGTTAAGTATTAATGCAAAGCAAAACAAATCCGCTGATGTGACATGGGCTGTCGAGAAGCCACAATACTAATTATCACTCCAGTTAATTACTGTTTGTGTGGCACTTTAAAAATGTAAAGCATTGTGCGTGTGCTGAAGCACATTAACATGACCACAGGCTGGATGTGACTGTAGTTAATGCCTCTGGGGTTAGTTTCACTCATCTATTGTATTTCTGTCTGACCACAGCGCTCATGCTGCGAGGAGCCCTGGCTCTCTTTGGGCCAGCCATGGGGATCGCAGTGTTTTCCACACACTCAAACCCATGATTTCAGGAACGTGACTTTGCACAGCCTTATATCTGACTGGGAACCTTTGCCTTCGGGCAAACTCTAGTTGAAGTTACTGATGTGACTTTGTCTCTTAAGAGATTTTTTAATCACTGAGTATTCATCTGTCACTCAAGCTTCAATGCAGTCATTCTTTCTTTTTCATGCTCCCTATGGTTATGTATGTCAGAGCAGAAATAACTGAAGAATAGTTATCTTATTCATTCTATTTTCAAATGCAGTAGGACTCTATTTTTATTAGAGGGAAATATACATTTTCCATCACATGCCAAATACAGTAGTCCTAATAATTGCTATTAAACTTAATTTTCAAAGTTCAGTTTCAACAGCGTAATACAGGAGAAAAAGTCTACTGGTAGCTAGAAGCGTTATCTCTCAGTCTTTGTCTTTATCACAAGTAACGTGTCAAAGGATTTTCACTCTGAATTAATTCACAAAAATTAATCCACATTAAATTTCTTCCCCGTTTTTATAAACAAAGACACAAAAGGAAGGATCCTTCTTCCCTGTTACGATCTTTGCCAGGTGTAATTAAATTTAAAGCATGTCTAATAAGAGCTACAAGTACAACTAGCGTTGCTTGGAATATACAATCAATGCCTGTCCTGTCAGACCCCTCCATAGCACTCCTAGCAGGGGATCTCCTGCACTGACTGCGTTCTCTCTGCAGGTGGTTGGGGAGTGGAGGTTCAGTCGGATCCACTGTGATATCTTCGTCACCCTCGATGTCATGATGTGCACCGCCAGTATCCTCAACCTCTGTGCCATCAGCATTGACAGGTGAGGGCTCTGCGGCGACAAACCCAGGGCAGCTCTTGCAGAGTAATGCAGGTCTGTGCCTCCCGCTGCAGGTACACGGCCGTAGCGATGCCAATGCTGTACAACACCCGCTACAGCTCCAAGCGCCGGGTCACCGTCATGATTGCCGTGGTCTGGGTGCTCTCATTTGCCATCTCCAGCCCAATCCTGTTTGGCCTCAACAAGGCAGGTGAGTTGTGCCACCTGCAGCTGGCTGTTGGCATCTACCTGGCTCTGCGAGGTAGAGTGCTCCTTCCACTCTGGGTGCTCTCAGATGGAGCAGGGGGATGTTGGTGCAGGTCCAACAGTGGGGTCAGCGAGCCCGAAACCTTCTGTCTTCCAGATGAGAGGGAGTGCATCATTGCCAATCCTGCCTTCGTCGTGTATTCCTCCGTTGTCTCCTTCTACGTCCCCTTCATCGTCACCCTGCTGGTGTACGTGCAGATCTACATGGTGCTCCGCAGGCGCAGGAAGCGCGTCACCACCAAGCGCAGCAGCCACGGCCTGGACTCGGACACGCATGCACCGCTGAAGGTAAACTCTGTGGCTTCCTTCCTTCACTAAAACCATGAGGGACTCTTGCCTCCATTGCTGCCTCTCCAGAGTAGTTCTCCATCTTAGCACCCTGGTCACATCGATTAATTTCTGCTTCATGCCCTGTGCTTGTGTTTCCACGTGCCTCCCCTACCAGCAACCCTTCCTAATTACTATCTGCTTGTGTAACCTATGAGCCGGTGCTTGCCCCTTAGGACAAATGCACTCATCCAGAAGACGTGAAGCTCTGCACAGTTATTGTGAAGTCCAATGGGAGTTTCCAAGTTAATAAGCGCAAAGTGGTGAGTGTTAAAGAGAAGTGGTAGTTTTTCAGAGCGTTCAGCTTTCCCCTTTTCTCCCTTCTCAGGGCTCAAAATGAATTTATGCAGTGTGGGAGAAAAATAAGCTAAGAGCAAAGGTTACCATTCAATCTCAAAATTTAAATATTCTTCCTGTTCCTTAGCGTGAAGCAGCGGGTTTAACACCACAGAGCTCAAAAAGCCAGACTAAGATCACCTAAAGAGCAGCTATAAAAGCCATGACATTTTAACAATTTTTGTCTCTTTGATTTTCTTCTCCTCTCTATTATTTACTTTAAGTCTTGGACTGCATTGGCTGTGTTGGGTTTTGTAGATTTTGTTTTTATTTACACTGTTAAAACTCAAATCAAATATATGGGGAGGGAAGACAGTGTCTCTCCCATCTCTTAACCTCCTTGTGCAATAAAGGAGCAAGAGTCATTTCCTGCAGTTCTGTCAAACCCATCTACCCAAATGTATTCTCACGTGTAAACAACTTCTAGACCTTTCTCCAAGGCTCTCCCAAAAAGCAGGGAGGGAGAAGAGGTGTTGATTGTTCTTCAGCATCATCCAGCTTCACTGTAAGAAACGTTCATCGCTCCTCCCTGTATATTTACCTGCCTTATGATGTGGGCATTTGCTTCTCACCCAGGAGGCGGAAAGTCACATAGAGATGGAAATGGAGATGGTGTCCAGTACCAGTCCCCCTGAGAGAACCATTGCCAAGGCAGCAGCACCAAGCAACCACCAGCTGGTTGTGCCCGTTGCCTCAAGCCGGTGCACCTTGGACAGCCCTGGGAAAGTAGAGAAGAATGGACATGCCAAAGAAAATCTGCACACAGCCAAGGTCTTTGAGATCCAGTCCATGCCTAATGGCAAGACGAGGAGCACTCTTCTCAAGGCTATGAACAGGAGGAAACTCTCACAGCAGAAGGAGAAGAAAGCCACCCAGATGCTAGCCATTGTACTTGGTGAGAGCGCATATTGGCTTCACCCTGTATTCCTCAAGACAGGCAACAGCTACTCAGGGTTAAGGCACCCAGGCTGAATGCTTGACACAGGCTGTTTTCCCAGGTCCCTAAAGGAACAGTTCCATTCAGTACATCAGAAATGTGTTTGTGTAAACAGGCAGCAGGCTTCAAGTAGGAAGGCTGCATCCCTGCAGCCAGGAATGTGGCACGGGGCTGTAAGAAGGCTCAGGAAGCCGTCCTGCTGTCCAGTGTTTGCAGTGCCAAAAGACAGGGGCAAGAAATCTCATATGCTTTCTAATACAGCTTATAGCACAAGAGGCAGCATAGTTCAGTAAGAAACCGGTGCCCCTGAAGGGCAGAGGTTTTGATGTAGCCTGTCTATTTACAGCAGCAAAAAATTTCTTTACCACTTGGTTACTTAGGATATAGTCAGAGACATAGCAACAAACAGAAGGTTTACTGTTCTCCATCTCAGAAATTTTCCAGTTTTTGGCAATCAAGATCTGTCTCTTTCCTTTCCCCCCAGGTGTTTTCATCATCTGCTGGCTCCCATTCTTCATCACTCACATCTTGAACATGCACTGCGATTGCAACATCCCCCCAGCAATGTACAGCGCCTTTACGTGGCTTGGATATGTCAACAGTGCTGTCAATCCAATTATTTACACCACCTTCAATATTGAATTTCGCAAGGCTTTCATGAAGATCCTCCACTGTTAAAAGTAAAAACATTAACCACAATTTTACGAATGAGAAAAAGAAACCAATGCCATTCACGCGCACAAACAGGCAGCCATGAAGAGATCTTGAGCTCTTGTGCTGGACATGAGGAGCGCAGTGCGATGGAGTGCCGTGCCCACACACCTCTTGGCAGGGACATCATGGGGACCTTCATGCTGAGGTTCTCCCACTCCTTGGGGCGACCTTTGGGCTCCGGGACATCCATCCCAGGGGCATGTCTAAGAGTTACTCTCACACTGTGTTTGAAGTGGAAGCAAAAATCGAGACACACTCGCTTGATTCTTGCCTGTGGCCATCTAACCTTGAGTGCATTAAACACAGACACTCGCAGAGCCGCGTGCAGGCAGTGATGAGTCACTGCTGCTGGCTCGTGCATGGAGTCACCGATACGATTCTCACCAAAGACAAGAGCATCTTTTCTGCTTTGCAATAGGAGCCAGACAGAGCTTGCAGAAACTCCGTACAATATCTTTGCCTTCACCTTCAGCTGACTTACCCAGTATCAAACTGTTGCAGCTCCGAGGGAAAACACACACACGAATTTAAGAGGTCCCCGGGTGGGTTAGGAAGTCTCTGCCACCTACAGATCCAACCCCTGCAACGAGCAGTGGGCAGAAGGAGAAGGGGGAGCATAAGTCTCATGCAGGACCACTACATCAATGTAAATACGAGTAAATAGGATGAATTGAACAGAAGCCCAAGCCAAAAAATAAAAGGAGAGAGAAATTAAAGAAGTGACACTGTGTACTGCAAAGTATGCACTCGCACCAAACAAGACACCAACCATCACTGATTCTCAGCCAGCCCAGCAGCAATTTCTACCCACCAGCATTTCATTTCCAGACTCTCCCAAGAAGTTAAAGCCAGGTGAGGAGTGGTAGCATGATGAATGTAGAGACATGAAGACTGTGCCAGGAGAGGCTGTGCATCTGGGGCCACATCCATTTCAGAAGTGAACTTGGACAGGACAAGTTAGGTCCAGTTCTTCCCACCTAACTTTAAGGCACCATAAAGCCAAGGATCACCTCAGATATGGTTTACCTATGTTTCTTAACAGAGAGTGTGTAACACGTGCCTACTACAAATTAATAGCAAATGAGATTGAGACTGTGAATTTTGGAAAAAAAAGCCAGAATAAAAGCCCAAGAATGTCCCTAGCTAGACCTGCTCTGTGTCCAGGTGGGACTCTGGATGGGTCCGGATGTTTCCAGCATCCCTCACCCTCTGCTATGTTTCATGGTTTAAAACAAATGGAAATCCCTAACAGCATAATGTCACCATGATGACTCTGGCATTGCCAAATCCACTTGATGCTTATCATACTCAGTTCACAATATATTTTGTAATATCTCTGTAAATAAAATACAGTAAGATGAATAAAATGACATGGAAACAGGTCTGGCTAAAAACTGATGTAGGCTCTGGAGAGCTTCATGATGACAATAGCCATATGCAGAGGCAGGCTCCCTCATTCCAATTACCCACTGTTTCCTGAAGATGTTAAAGCAATCCAGAGAGCAATATAATCCCCTTTTTCTCTATGCAGTTTGTGGAATATCCACTCAGTTTCTGCTTTAGATCAGACAAAGACCGCTGCCAAGCAGCGCTTCTTTTATTATGTGTTTCCCTATATAGTTAACAAAGTGTTTTCCCATGGGATGGGCTGCATAGGCTGTATGTGTTCCAGCTGTACATCAAGGAGAGACTGTGTCAGGTGGCTGTAACACATGCTCTCAGTCGTCTTCTGAAACCAAGGCAGGAGTCCCACCTTGATCCGAAGCTTTCCCATCTAATCCTCTGTTCCTGGAAGAAGCTGATAACCAGTGTTATTAGTATTTTGCCCATGGGCTTTTATAACATTTGAACATGGCTCTTCAAGGTCTGGTCACAGCTATAAATTTAAATTACAGATGCCTGAATGTGTGACTCAAGAGGTCTCAGGCACAGAAGCTGGAGAAGTTTCAACCAGGTATGTGCATGCAGTGATGGGAATCAATTCAGACTGGTCTTAATTAAAAGATTCAAAGAATCATTGAATGAGGAAAAAAACATTGATAAGCCAATGCTTATTTTTCTATCACATTTACAAAAGCAGAAATGTGCCATTTGACTCTGTGAATTCCCAGGTGAGGAGCTGAATCAAAACAGAAAATAATATGCATGTACACCAAAAAACAAACAAACAAACAAACAAAAACAAAACAAACAAAAAAAACCCAAACAATTAAAGCATTTGGAAGTCGCTACAGGTGATATTTCCTCCTTACTAACGCTTGGTGTGGGCCCTGAAAATTACCCAAATGTGGATAAAATATCAACCTTGTGCCATAACTTTACCTTCTGTTCAGTGTTAACTCAGGATGGGACAAAACCACCATCTGTACTTGCTTTCTGAATCCAGCTCAACACATCCAATTTTAGGTTCATCTGGTGATGAACAGCTCTTCCAAAACACCATGGGGAGAAAGAAGTTCTCAGAAGGAGTCTGTGTTCTTCATAAATTTGCTAGTTAGGGTAAAGAAGGATGGGTATATTTTCATAGAGATTATGTATTTTTTGAAAAAGAATTACCCACAACCCATCATCATGGGTAGGCCTCATTGAGGCCTTCCAGTACTCGAAGGGAGTTTACAAGCAGGAAGGGAATGACTTTTCACATGGGCTGATGGTGACAGGACATGGGACTATAAAAGAGGGGAGATCTAGATTGGATTAGGAAGCAATCCTGTTGTCAGAGGGCGGTGAGGCGCTGGCACTGCTGCCCAGAGAGCTGTGGTGCCCCATCCCTGCAGGCACTCGAGGCCAGGTGGGATGGGGCCCTGGGCAGCCTGAGCTGGTGGGGGGCAGCCCTGCCCATGGCCGGGGGTGGCACTGGCTGGGCTTTGTGCTCCCCTCCAACCTGAGCATTTCTGTGATGACCATTAATCCCAGTGAGGTTTTAAGCCACCTGCTCCTAACACTCTGGACTCAGAGGTGTTCTATGGGAATATCTGTATCTCCGCTGTCCTTGGGAAGGCAGCAATGCCATGTCTGCACATCTCCTCTGTGGCAGGTTTGCCTTTCCCAAAAGTACCCACTCTTAGCGAACAAGCTATAGCACTTCCCGTGTACGAACCAAGCCTCCAGAGCTCTGTGAGAAGATGAGAGCTCATCACCTGTGGCTTTACACAGAATGAACAATTGCTAAGAGCAAGGGCAGCCTGCACTGGCACAGCACCTGGCATGGCGACATCCAGCCCTGGGCTGGGCAGCTCCTCACAGCAATAAGGCAGCTACAGTGCACGGAGCAATGAGGTCTCTTGACTCAGACCTGGGCACAATATTGAACACAATATGAGAAAGGTTTCTTTCTCTGCTGCAAGGCGAAATCTGCTCAGAAACACTTGTTACAACCCTTTGCTGCAGTCCCTATTTTGTGATTCAGTATTTGTGTTTGAAGCTTGAGTTCTGCTTATGGAGTCTTCCCATTCCTGCATTTCCGTGGCTCACGGCCCCATGCTGTGGTGTAGCAAAGCAGCTGGGGGACCTCCTGCCTGCGCTGATGCTTCCCTGCCTGCTCCCACTGCAGCTATGGGTCTGTTGATCCTCCTGACCAGCTTATTGAATCTTGCTGAAAGAAAAAGGAGAGCAGAAAAAAAAAACAACAAAAAAAACAAAAAGCCACTACCTCTGTGGTGAACATCTCCAGTGAAAACACGGCTCATGGAGAGTCAGGAATGTACATTACCTATCACCAGTACATGTGACGGCAACAAATGTCCTCACCCAGCACTGTAATTAAAGAGAGACTTGCAGAAGCTACTCTGATGTCATCTGCTTGTTTCATTCTTTTACCAGAAGCTGTGACAAAGCTGCTTTGCTGTAATGGGTCAGTCCGATTATATCATACACCATACAGACACAGCAGGAAAGGATGGGCTGTAGGTGAGACCTTGTATTTTTTCTGACTTGCTTTGCAAATCAGTCGCATTTCTTCTTTCTCCTTTATCTCAGTTTTTGTCCAGGAATCCCAACTTTTGTCTAGACAAAGCCTCAGATGTGGGAAAGAAAGCGTGCACAGAGACCCAGGCAGAAAAAGCTCTTAAATCTCCCCATGTCTCTTCTGGTCTAGACAGAGGCAGACAGGGGAGGGAGGGATGACAAACAGCCGGGCGCAGTCGCACTGGTACTGCTGGCACAGCAGCCGCCTGCACTGACTTCATGGCTCTGCTCAGCCCAGCCTGCAGCAGCACAGGCTGAAGGCGGTGATTGAAAGGCCCCGCTCTCACCAGGACACCATTCATCTGCCTGGCCTGCATGAGTCGTGAAAACAGACAAATGAGCCAAACTCATCCACCAACCTGCCACCAGTTTGGTGTGCAGCAATAAACAGTTCTGCGGAATGAACAGATTCTCAGTCTCCTCACGAAGAAAACACACACGAGCTGTCAGAGCACTACGGCACTGCAGGCAATCTGTGTAGGTACAATATTTTTAGCACTATAGCTATGTAGGAATGCAAATGCCTAGAAAACCTAATTCTGGACTTCACTGCTCTGAGCCCACCCGAGGAGAGAATTCCCACCACCAGCAGCACTACTGAGGACAAAGGAAGGGCTCACGGGGAGCTTTTCTCCTCCTGCCTTTCTCTTGTCTTATGCTAGAGACTGCTAGAATGTGCGAGAGATGTTCATTTAGGAACATTCACACTTGTGCTGTGCTTATGCCACACTGTTTCCTCGTGCCAGCTGCTGAGATATTTGACACTAATGCAAGAATCAATCCAATAGACGCACACAAACCTCAGCCAGGCTCAGCACAACAGCAAGACCTCAGCCTCAGCCTTGGCTGCCACACCACTGGGGTTCTCTCCAGGATTAGCTTTCATTATACAACAAAACAACCACAAAAAACCCAGCAGCCGTTCCTGCTGCCAGGGTAGAGCTACCACAGGGTAGGGTAGAGCTAACACTGCCAGGGTAGAGCTAACACGGAATTCCACTTGATGGCGTTTTGCTCCTTGGCATGAACCAAAGGCCTCAGTCTACTCAGTCTTGAGTCAAAACAGGGCAAAAAGATAATTTCTACATTGAAGCTTTCAATTTACAAAGTGAAAAGCATTTCCAAAGCTATTAAGTTCAACTCAGACAATGTCCCCATTCTAACCCAACGAAGTAAAAGAGATTCCAGGAAGAAGCAGCAGGATATACACACAGCAGAAAAATGAATACCAGTTGTACCTGTTAAATTAACTCATTCTCTGTAATCAAGGCTTTAATAATTAAAACAGGTCCCTCAACTCACATCTTTCTGAGGATACCAGACTGTCTGTTTCATAAATAGCTTTTGACTCATAAATAACAACTTCATTCACCAAAGGAAGAGCGGTGATGATGGACTAAATATAATTAAGGTATAATGAATAATTAACAGACCTAGAAATTACTTTAAAGAGACTTAAAAAGCAGAAGTAAACAAACCTCAGTTGGGAGAAAATGGGGCCATAGCTTCAGGCTTTGTAACTGCACCAAGTATTTGCTACTAGCCGTTCATTTAGCAATGCAGCCATGAGGCTGGTTTTGCAGACCACAAGGAACCACAAAATTAATGTTTGCAAGAAATTTAATCTTGTCTGCAAATACTAACAGTGACAAAGGAGCTGACAACTGAGAGAATCTCTGCAGATCTCATAAGCTCTGTCAAACCATAAGCTGCAAAATGTACAGGGGTACAGAGAGAAACATGGGATGTGATGAGAACAAGATGGGTTATGACACCAAAACAAAACTGGTGATTTTGCACATAGGCTGCAGAATGCAAGTCTAACAACTTGGCTGGCTGAAGGCAGGGACACTGAGAAATGCACTTATTCATCTGTAGCACAGCACATATTCCCTCTTGTCCCCTATCAGACAAGAGAGGACGGCCTCAAGTTGTGCCAGGGGAGGCTCAGATTGAACATCTGGAAGAATTTCTTCTCCAAAAGTGTGGTCATTGGCACAGGCTGCTCAGGGAAATACTGGAATCTCTGAAAGTGTTCCAGAACCACGGAGATGTGGCACTGAGGGATGTGGTCAGTGGGCCATATTGGTGGCAGGTGGATGTTTGGACTGGGTGATCTCAGAGGTCTTTTCCAACCTGAACAACGCTTATTCTATGCACTGTTTTGTTATAAAGGATGTTACAAGTCCAGAACAACGGGGATCCAGCTCCTGCAGTACATATGAAGGCTGGAGTCTAGATGAGAAAGTCACACCAAATTAACCTGGGGACGGAGATTTATGACTGAATTATTGAGGCTTGGCAATTTACTGTGCTATGGTAATTGAGTTTGGGCATGTTCTCAGCTGGTGGCAGACATGCAGTAAACTGCTCTGGGCTACACTTTCATTATGCTTGCAGTAACTCCCTTAGCTTGCACTTGCTATGGGTTAGGACTGTGTTGCACAGTATCACTGCTGCTGTTACCTGCTTGGCCCTTGAGCCCACTTAACCAACCCTTCAGCAATATGAGTTGCTCTGACATCCTGAACATCTTGTTAACATGAAGACACTACTTTTGCAAGAGTCTCAGCAGGTTTTGGACAAGTTCCACCTTTTCTCTCTTTTTTGTTGTTGTTGTTGCTGCTGCTTGTTTCATGATGGCTGTTTTGTTGCTTCCCCCTCCCGTTATTTCTGTCCTCTGACATCTCCCTGCACTCACTGGTGTCTCTGGGGATGAGCCTTCAGCAGAGCACAACTGTGTGCAGTCACAGGAACAAGCCAGCCGACAAATGGCCCTACTCAGCTCTCTGGGGAGACAACAAATATTCCAGCAAAGTGAGGCAGGTCAGGCTCAGCAAAGCCCTGTAGCAAACTGCGTCATTCCCAAAGAGACCAATTCCCCAAATCTCTTCTAAAGAGTTACTTTTTTCCTGCTTGGAGAAGGCAGATAAGCTTGTCCAAAGAACAAGAATAAAATCTGCGATTATCAGAGAAACTCTCCTCTGCCTCTCTGAGAAACAAGCTCTGGTGGAGAGCAGCAGCACAAGTGCCATGGAATGAGTCCAGCTGTGCCCCAGACTTAGATCTGGCCGTAGCCAAAAGCTGTCAGCATCCACGTTTTTGCATTTCTGAAGAAGTTTACCTCTGGGTTAACAGCAGCAGAGAAAGGCTCATTTTATAGAACCATAGAATAATTTCAGTTGGAAAGCACTTCTAAAGGCCATCTGGTCCCACTCCCCTGCAATGAATGGGGACACCCACAGCTCCATCAGGTGCTCAGAGCCCAACCTTCCTTTATTGCATCTGATTACTGCATCTTTTTTGGTCCATCCTGGCCAGATCTTCCTCTGCATAATTGCTCCAAAGGGAGATGGAATCTTTAACCCAGTATTTTCTGATGAGTAAGGTTTTTAATTCAGAACAATGATCACATGTCTCTAGGATAAAGAGGTAAGTCTTGTTCTGTGGGGGCTGGCTGTGTTTTTTGGCCACTGGATCACAAACTGCCTCTAGTAACTGACTTGCACTCATGCAACTCAGTATATCATAAGTGAGTACTTGTATTCTGGAGCTATTTCAGACAAGAAACCAAGGAAAGCTCTGGGATATTTATTCCAGAACTCCCCCTTGTCAAGTGGCATTGGATGGAGAGATTTGTTATAAAACCAGATGTGAGCTATTCACGCTGATCCTGTGTGGAAATTTGTTGCCTTAGACTGAACACACGTGCAGATGGATGCACAAAATGGGTGCACATTTCAGATGTGGACCTAAAGCCCCCATCTGGCAATCTGTGCCTGGAAGTTCCAACTCCAACAAGTTGGACACTCACCCAAAGAAAAGTTTTGGCCTCACCCTCTTGAAAAGGAGAGCAACTGATTAAATGCAGCAATGCTTATGAGTGACTCATAAAGGCATCAGCAGCATTACCTGTGAACCAAAGCACAGCTTTTCAACATGGGTACAATGAGCTACTGCCTCTTTGAAGCATGATGTTTCATTCTGTTCTTATAGGGTTTTATTCTATTTGTAAGTCACATTTGCAGGAGAACTTGGCCCATGTTGTAGTGCAGTAGTAGTGCAGTGCAGTAACAAAAACAATAAATGTTTTGTATGTCTCTAATTTGGGACTTGCTTATTGTCAGGTGCAGTTATTTGCAACCTGATTTAGTTGCAGCAACAACAGTGCAGCATTGGAACAAAGTCCTCTGGGAAGCGATCTCTGTAACAGATGGCTTTTAAGGACAAGTTAGAGAAATGTGTCGCATAAAACCATTCCTGAAGACAACAGGATCCCATTCCAGATTTCCTCCCAGCCCTATTCAAAACACTCTTGGTAACACCCATCACGGCCAGAAAGAGCGGTGCAGTTTGAGTAAAGTGCAGTATCATATGCAGACAGCCTCTGAAGATCCATTTGTGTGATAAAACATGGCAAGAGACTTGTCACAGCCTTGATCTCATTCCCTGCTGCCTCCAAGTCTGGATCACTGCAAGCCATAATGGATTAGAGCAGGGTGGGAATGGGTTGGACAGTGGGGAGCCTAAGATTTAACAAGTCATCCTCAGAGCAAGAATAGAACAACGGGAGATAGGGAAGAACAGCAGCATGCATTCACAGGCAGACAAATGGCATCACAAGCAGGACCTGCAGGGATTTGAATGGCACCGTGCTATCATCTATTGAGCAGATTAACACTGATAGAAAACACAATGAGATAGAACTCAGAACATAGGTAATGCCAGGAATGGACTTGTACTAGAAAGGAAGAAAGGACCAGAGTGTTTTGGCTCCTTTCCAGATTTTTGTCTGGAAATTTTGCAGATGTAATTCCAATTTACATTTATCAACCTCTACTTTGATTCCAATAATATCAAAACAAAAACATTTGATGTTAATGCAAAACACAAATGCAAACTGAAATACTTTATTTCAAGCAGCCGCCAGTCCTCTAGACTGCACCAACAGGGAGAGGGAGGGGGTTGTGCCCCTCTGCTCTGCCCCTGGAAGGCCCCACCTGCAGTGCTGTGCCCAGGCCTGGGGCCCCCAGGACAGGAGGGATGCGGAGCTGCTGGAGCGGGTCCAGAGGAGGGCACGAGGATGCTCAGAGGGCTGGAGCACCTCTGATTGAAGACAGGCTGAGGGAGCTGGGCTTGTTCAGCTTGGAAAAGAGAAGGCTGTGGGGAGACCTCATTGTGGCCGGCCTGTACTTGGAGGGAGCTTACAAGCAGGAGGGGAGTGACTGTGTACAGAGCCTGATGGGGACAGGACAAGGGAATGGCTTTAAAGTGAAAGAGAGGAGATGTGGGTTAGCTGTGAGGAAGCAATCCTGTTGTCAGAGGGCGGTGAGGCGCTGGCACTGCTGCCCAGAGAGCTGTGGTGCCCCATCCCTGCAGGCACTCGAGGCCAGGTGGGATGGGGCCCTGGGCAGCCTGAGCTGGTGGGGGGCAGCCCTGCCCATGGCCGGGGGTGGCACTGGCTGGGCTTTGGGCTCCCCTCCCACCTCAGCCATTCTGTGTCTATCTGATTTTCAAATATTCTCCTTTAAAGAGTTTAACATGGAAAACTGAAATCTTTCCCTGAAATTCTCACAAATTACTTTCACCAAGGCAAAAGCACTTCTTCTGAAAAGAAATTTTTAAGCAGAAAATCCATCATTCCATGATAGGCATGACAAACCCCACTTGCTCACTTCCCCTTAGTTAGGTTGTAAATTTCTCAAGTGAAAAATTATTTCTAGACAGATGTGACACTAAGAAACCACTTAAGAAATCAATAACAGTCACAGCTTTCACTTCTCTGGTATGAATGTGAGATGTGGCAGGACCATTCCTTGCATCCCCAGATATATTTACTCTCCACTGGATTTGTTTATGCAATATTGGTTGAGAACCTTGTATGTTAAGAGTCAGAAGGGAAGCAAGAAGCAGAATGCTGATAGCATCCATCGTACTCCAAAATGCTCCATGAATGTCTGGAGACTTGGAGATCCTATGAATAGAGCTGTTTTCCTTTATATAAACAACCTGTAAAGATCTAGAAGGTTTCAAAGATGCTACAGAGATATGGTAATGGGGGTAGAAACCATTGGTCACTTGAACACCCACAAACATAATGCAGACGCTGTCAGTGCACGGATAGTGCTCGCAAATAGCTCTTTCCCAGGTTATGTAATTTTAACCCTTAACACCCTCGCCTTTTCCCTATGGGTCTCTTTGATGGGAGCAACAGGAATCAAATGCAGACTGCTGGTCCAGCATCCCCACATTATACTCCTGTGGCTTAACGGAGCAAGGGATTGAAAAACTGCTCGAAGAATTGAAGTCAGTGATACTTTTGGTCCAATGCAAGGGGAAAAACAATAGCAATCTGAATAAATAAGAGAACAGAACAATTGCTTGTTTTCTTAAAAAATAAATAGGAGCTGCTCGGATTCAGTCTCCCAGCCATATCTGTATAGAGATATTTTATGTCACCCCTGCTGCCAGTCTGTTTCAACAGCAAGCATTTAATTAACTAAATGCATCTGAAATTGCAAAAGAACCCAATGGTCTCTAGAACTGATCCTCCAGCATCTTCCACAATGCATAGAGCTAAATAAGTGGAAAAGACTGCAAAATCAGACCAGGAGTTAATTACACTCATTGCACATACACGTCTATAACTCTTCAAGGTGCCAGATGACAGAGGTTCAGCCTGCCTGGCTTTAACTTGTTTTTCTGTTTCACAAGCACAAATCACAGAGAACCCAAGTTTCAGATGCATTAAGTCCTTTCTGTCCCACGCACAGAAGTGATGTCATCTGAACATTGCCCCTTGGCACTGTAAAGCATGTCATTTCGAGAGGGATTTGAGCAACAAGAGAAGGCTTTCAGGAGCAATGACCTGGGGCTGCTCAAGCAGTGCACGTCGGCTGGGGCTGCTGTAGATGCAAGGTAGCACTCCCAAGCCAGGTAAGCTTGGCCTATGTAGGCTGATGTGAGATCACAGAATCATCAAATCATGAGGCTTGGAAAAGACCTCTAGGATCACCCAGTCCAACCATCCACCTACCACGAATGTTGTCCACAGATTGTGTCCTTCAGTTCCACATCTCCATGTTTCCTGAACCCTGTCGCTCTATCCCTGCTTTCCATCCACAGACCTCAGAGCCTTTTACAGATACTGTCTACTAATGACCTTCCCAATCTCGTTGCAGAAATTAGGCAATGGAAGAAAATCAGAAATGCAACATGCCAAGGAGAGAAGCAAATCTGTGTGCTGGAGGAACACAGCATCCTGAGTAAAGCTGTGAGGAGTGCTGCTCTGGTTTCACCCAGGCAACTGAAAATAACGTAAAGACAGGATTTTCACGAGACTTAAGGCTGGCCTTTTAAAGAATCTGGCCAAAAGGCCATTGCTGGCCTTTCAAAGAATCTGAGTGGTGCACGTGAGCTGGTGGAAGATTTAGGTCTTGTTCCTGCTCCTTACAGCAGGCACAGCTGACACGCACTGTCAGCGTTGGCAGCTCTTGGTTAAGAGATATATGGATGGTTATGTCATGTTATCAGCAGGGACAAAAGACTAAAACATATCTGAAGAAGGGAAAGAGGGGGGTTTGAGATGAAGACCCACGATTAATTATAGAAATAACAAGCAGCAAGTTGCAGTCACAAAGAAACTGGGGGCTGAAATGCAGTTTTCCAGAGTTTGTAAAGACTCATTTAATTTCTAAAGAAACTGAGTAGCAAACAGGTAATTTTCTCTGAAAATTGCTTCTATCACCTCCATAATGTTCTGCAAGAGGAATACATTTCCCTTGTGCCTTCTTAATCCCCTGTTATTTTCATTATAAATTTAATTAAGCTCTTCTGGAGAGCGCTACACGACATCTGAGCTGAGTTTTGTTTTTCTGTCAGAGCGATGATAGAAATGAGCCATTGAATTATGTGGCAATTGGATTTCTTTATTTTGTGTAAATATTTCAAGTGATGGAGATGCTCATGTTCCCCCAGCAGTGCTGAAAGCTTTGCTCCAACTCAGCATCATGGCTGTGCTCCTGGGGATGTATGTACGAGAAGTGAGGAGCTGAGCAGTGGTGCTTCCAACTCCCATGTCATAGATTATAGAACGGCTGAGGCTGGAGGGGACCTCAAAGCCCAGCCAGTGCCACCCCCGGCCATGGGCAGGGCTGCCCCCCACCAGCTCAGGCTGCCCAGGGCCCCATCCCACCTGGCCTCGAGTGCCTGCAGGGATGGGGCACCACAGCTCTCTGGGCAGCAGTGCCAGCGCCTCACCGCCCTCTGACAACAGGATTGCTTCCTCACAGCTAACCCACATCTCCTCTCTTTCACTTTAAAGCCATTCCCTCTCATCCCATCACTATCAGACCATGTGATGTCCTACAGCTCAGTGTGAACAATGACTGCAATCAGCCCAGACAGGCTGGGAAACAGGCAGAAGACAGTCCCTCATGCCTCACTGTTTTCTCCTCCTATTTGGAGGTTAAAGCATGTGAAATGAGCACCAGAAGTTTCTGTCAGAAATCCAAGCCCCTGTGAGCACTCATCAACAAAAGCCCTCCCTGGACTGACTTGGGTTACTGCTGTGGATTTGAGCTGTTCTTGGGGTTGATGTATTTCTTCATTTGTAAGTTCAGGCAGACAGACATTCCTGCTGCCAGTCACATCCATCATCCTGCAGAATTTCAAGCATCGCTGCTAAGAAAACATCTTCAAAGTGGTATTGGAGTAAAAATGTCACACCAAGGGAGAGCTATCTGTCTGTGTCTCATATTTAATGTAATGCCTCTGACAGCTTAACAACAGCTAAACAGCTTAGGTCTCAGCAAGAGATCTCCAAGCTCTATGAGAACGAGAAACAAGGCATTTTAATTAGAGGCAAAGCTTCCAACTCGCTAGCAGCACTGGTCTGCTCGAGGCTGTGAGCAGCGCTGCAGCTGCATGGATCCAGTCCTGGCACTGCTGTGGGCAGCAGCACAATGTCTGTCCCCAGAGACTGATGTGGTGACACCAGGTACATCCTGAGGACATCCAGGTTTACAGTGCTGAAAGACACTCCACATGGAGGCAATGCTTGGTGTTGGCCAAGCATCTATTCTTAATTCTACTGTTGTTGATGACAATGTAATGAGTTTTCCTTCAGCATGCCAGTGGAGGCATAAGAATGTAATATAGGTGTTGTCTATTTCATTCTCCTGTAACACAAATCCAGGCTACAAAGTTCTTTCATCTCACCTGCAGCAGCCTCTAATCCCACCCTGTAAGCCTTCTTCCTCCTCCCTTTGAAAACTGGCACCAAATAGTTATTATAAGAATCAAAGTGAAATTAGTAGATGTTAAGGATTTTTGTTTGCCTTCGCTTTACATCTTATCAAAACTGGATATTCCAAAGCTACAAGGAAGCAGCCAGTGAATCAGAGGATCACAGAATTGCTGAGGTTGGAAAAGAGCCCTAGGATCATCCAGTCCAACCATCCACTTATATTGCCCACTGTCCGTGCTCCTCAGTGCCACATCTCCACATTTCCTGAACACCTCCAGGGACGGTGACCCCACCATTCCCCTGGGCAGCTGTGCCAGTGTCTGACCACTCCTGTGGAGGTTTTCCTAATATCCAACTTGAACCTCCCATGACACAACCTGAAGCCATTCCCTCTCTTTCAATCACCGTTATCCAGGATAAGAGGCCGACCCCCACCCCCCCACAGCCTCCAGTCAGGGAGCTGTAGAGAGCAGCGAGGTTTCCCCTGAGCTCCTCTTTTCCACGCTGAACAATCCCAGCTCCTCAGCCGCTCCCCATCACACCCCGTTGTGCTCCAGACCCCTCACAGCTCCGTTCCCTTCCCTGCACACCTCCAGGGCCTCCACGTCTGCATTGGAGTGAGGGGCCCAACGCCGAGCACAGCACCGAGGTGCGGCCTCACCAGAGCCAAGTGCAGGGGACGGTCACCTCCCGCTCCTGCTGGCTGCGCTGCTGCTGACACAGCCAGGATGCCGTCGGCCTTCTTGGCCACCTGGGCACACTGCTGGCTCACGTTCAGCCGAGCGCCGACCGACAGCCGCAGCTCCTTTCCCTCCGCACGGCCTTCCGGCCGCTCTGCCCCAAGCCTGCGGCGCCGCGTGGGGTTGTTGTGGCCAAAGTGCAGGACCCGGCACTCGGCTGCTTGAACTGCGTCCCGTTGGCCTCAGCCCGGCGATCGGCCTGTCCAGGTCCCTCTGTAGGGCTGCCTGCCCTCGGGCAGATCCACGCTTCCCCCAACGTGGTGCTGTCTGCAAACTTGTTGGGATGCACTCAATGCCCTCATCCACATCATCAATAAAGGCACTGAACAGGACGGGCCCCTACACTGACTCCTGAAGAACAGCACAGCTGGACGTAACTCCATTCACCACCACTCTCTGGACCCTGCCCTCCAGCCAGTTTTTTCCCCAGAAAAGAGTGTACCTGTCCAAGCCAATTCCATTTTTTCCAAAGTAACATTGTGTATTTCCCCACAGAATGTGGCTCAGTTGCAAACAGTGCCCACACACCAGCAGCACACAGAGCTCTGCTCCCGCGGCTGGAGGAGGTTTCCCAGTTTCTCCCTGCCTGGAAGCAGCCCACCTCCTGCTCTGCGTTTGGCAATACCCCGTTATGAGTTCAGCTTGTCAAATTTCAAAAGGAAAATAAATGTGCAAGAAGGGACAAAGGGACGTTTTATAGCAGTCACAGCCATTGCAGCCACCCCACCTGCTTTTTATTTAGCGCAGTCCAGACAGCTTCAGTAGGTTGGAGCTCAGGCAAGGGGAAATGTACGCTGCATTAAGCAGTGAAATACAGTTATGACTCACATATGGCAATATATCTTCAGTCTCACAGAGCACTTAAAGATGCTTCTGTTCTGTCTTTCTGCTCTGCTCTGATCAAGCAGCTGCCAGCTTTCCCAGGACAATGAGCACTTCTTATGCCTGGAATGAGCTACTAGCAGATCCTCCCTATACAGGGCAGATCCTGTTGTTGTCTGGGGTGGAAAAGGAGTTCCCTGCCCTGTGGCATTCACCCTGTACATTGTAAACAGAGCTGTGGGTTGTTTATTTGTATTGCCACATCTTTCTAGCTAAAATGAAAGACATCATTGCATATGAGTCTGGAAGGCCTTGGCAGATCACAGTGGGATTATCACAAGTGGCACAAAAATGCTGCTCACTGCAACAAAATCCTTAAAGGCTTCATGTTTTCCACAAACGTTGTCAAGCTCTAGAAAATCTTCCCAATAGACCTAAAAGATGACTTCCCACCAGTGACATGACTTGAGCCTTCAGTAGAAAATAGCAGGTTCTGTTCTGTATCAACCTGATCTGGCGCCCACAGCAGGGGTTGGAACTAGATGATATCCAAGGTCCCTTCCAACCTAACCCACTCTATGATTCTGTGATAACCCCAAAGTCTCCCAGCTGCCACACTGCATCACCTGCACTGCTGCCTAACTTGCTTCAGGACAATCCCACTGATTTCTTGCCTGTAAAAACAACCCTTAAAGTAGGACCAGCTGCATAAATAGGATGCATTTGTCATCACGCTTTTTCTACACATCCACAGAAACATCCACAAAAACATACTATCAGCAAAAAAAAATTTGAATCTAGACAATTTCATTCAATACCATGCGCAACACTTTCCAGACAAGCCTGTCTGGTCAAAGAGAAGAGGATCCTGAGAGCAGCCTTGCAAACTAATAGCCCTCAGCTAAGGCAGGAAGGAACCCCTCCTGACTGCATCCACCAACTGCACCTATTTCTTGGCTTATCCCTCAAGCCATCTTCAGAATGACAGCCTCAGTGTTTAAGGGATGGAGCGGAATTACTTTGCAGTGCATTGCATCCGTTTAAATACTTCTCACCAGAGATTTTTCTTACTCGATTTATTTTTAATAAAGGCTCTTGTTACAAAAATGAGATGTCAGAAAATCTGACACATCACTGCACCATTTGCTTGGTGTCTATTTCCAGCAGCAGGTGAGAAGACTCAATTCCCACCTGCACAAGCTGTTTTACACCAATCTGCTCTGTCAGAAAACAAAGAATAAAACCAAGAAAATATATGGAAGATATCTATATGTGCACTGCTATGCATGATTTCAGCAGTGTCCATTTTAAAGGGGAGTACACACATCCTTTTCCATTCCCGTGCAGTGAGTATGAGAACAGAGAAGCACAGCCTAATGCCAGCATCACCAAGCCAAAAGAGGCTATAAATTTGGTCACTCTCAAAAATAACTTGTCATCTTCCCTCTATAGCTCTGTTTTCTTTTATTCCTTTAGTGTTTATACTGAAGAATTGCCATTAAAAAAAAAAATCCCCTGTAATCACCAGGTGACAGGATATAGTGACTTAAGGCCCTGATAGTGGAAAATTTGAGTGATAAATGCCAGGTGCAATGAATCTACAAATCTGTCCGTCTTGGAACAGTTCTGGGTCTTGAAATCTGAACATCGTTCACCAGGGTCCTATTCTGCAATGTATTCATCTGCAAGTCCTTGCCTTGGAGCAACGTAATGATGTTTTCTTTCTGATGTCTAATTGCCAACTGGAGTGCTGTGCAGCCAGTAATATCTTCCACATTGAGCAGAGCACCAGCCTTAATCAAAGTCTTTATAATGGCCATGTTGCCCTTGAGGACGGCGAGGTGCAGCGGTGTCCAGCCCACTTTGTTCTTCACATTGACGTCTGCCCTGCACTCCAGGAGATTGATGACGGACAGAAAGGAGCCCCGCTGCACTGCAAAATGCAGGGGGGTCCACTCGGACTTCTCGGCAATGTTGGGATCTGCCCCACACCTCAGCAGCTCGCAGACCACCGGCTCTTCACTGTAGCGTGTGGCCAAATGCAGCGGTGTCCAGCCCATGCTTCCCCTGACATTCAACTTGGCGCAGCTGTCTTTCAGCAGGTGGATGATCTCAATGTGTCCTTTGAACGAAGCCAGGTGTAGGGGGGTCCAGCCTTTGTCCGTCCGCAGCTCGACGTTGGCTCCATACTTGATGAGTTTCTCGCAGATGAGATACTTCCCCCTCACCACGGCCAGGTGCAGGGCACTGTAGTGGTTTTGGTCCAGGCTGTTGACAGAGGCCCTGTTCTTCAGCAAATAGTGGACTACCCTGAACTTCCCTCTCTCCACAGCTACATGGAGTGGAGTCCTGTGGTTCTTCTGCTTCTTCTCCAGGTCTGCTCCCTGACTGGCGAGGAGCTTCACCAAGCTGACGTGCCCAAAGCAGGCTGCCACATGGAGGGCGGTTTTCCCATCCACTTCTTGGGTGTTGGAGTCAGCCTGGCGAGAGAGCAGCACTCGGGCCACGTTCTCGAAGTTGTTCTGGGATGCCAAGTGTAGAGGGGTCCACCCGTCGTGCTCCTGAGCATTGACACGAGCCTGGTGGTCCAGCAAGAGGCGAACAATTCGGTCATCCCCATTCTGAGCAGCGAAGTGAAGAGGTGTCCAGCCATCCTCATCAGGCATGTTGGTGTCCGCACCGTGCTCTATCAGCACTGAGCAGATCTCTGGTGATCTCTTCTGAACAGCCACGATGAGGGGGGTGTAGCCACAGACTGCCTGGCTGTTCACATTGGCTTTGCAGCTCAGGAGAAACTTCACCTTTTCCACGTTTCCTTGGATCACCACAAAGTGAAGCAGTGTGAGGCCGTTCTCATGAACTCTCCAGATCTGCTGATACAGGATGTCCTCTGGGCTTTCCATCTCACTGTGCAAAGGTGGGACACGAACCTCCTGGTGACCAGTTCCTAAAGGCAGGGGAAACAGAACATCAGGGGGAGAAAGGCAGAGTGGAACAGCTCAGTATGCACAAAATAGGAGGGACAGTATGCGGCTCCTTATGTTGTGTGATGAAATAAAAGCATCCTAGAGATAGGGAATGTGAAATGTCTCTTTCAAAGCCATGAGATGTTTGGTCTCTACATCATGGGAACTTATTTCCCATATAGTTCACTTTGCTTAATTTAAAACGAAAAGTCACAAACAGAGAAAACCTCCTTGAGCCATATCCTTATCTCTAGAGAGCAACAAAATAGCCTATTCATCTAGTTTCCCTCTTCCTTATCTTTAAATGATGAAGAAGAGTTCCCTACTTACCACTGGCTCTGGTGTCTTGAGAGAAGATAAGCTCTTCTTTGTCACTCTCATTTTTGGGAGGGGGGAAAAGAAAAAAACATAAGAGAAGGTTGCTTATTTGCATTATATATTTTTTGCACAGATTTTGTCTTTGCTCCAAAGTTTTGTGCTGTTATTCATGTGTTTTTTTATCCAATCCCGTGAGCAGAGCAAGTCATGACACTAATGGGCATGCAGGAGCCTGAAGATATCTTGGGATATCATGAGACTTTGCTCCTTTGCTCCAACTTTTAGATATGACAAAGCCACCACAATAGAGCTAGAAGGAAGGATCTTTCTGTTGGACCATCTATCGTTTAGCACAATGGACAGCTTCCTAGATTTATTTCGACTTTTCCCATCCCCATAAATGAATGACAGATGTGCACCTTTGCAAGCACACACAGGATGTTGAGGTGCTCTGATGATAAATAATGACGGGAGAGGAAATACTTCCTCAGGAGCTAGTAAGAAGAGGGAGGGACTCAGAGCACTTCCCCAGGCACTAAGCAGCCTTGCTCACCTGCTGGTTCCCAGCAATGGCAGGTTTGTGGGACATCTTTCTGACAAGGCGCTCGTTCTCCGGATCCACAACAAGGCTTTGTATCAGTGACAGCAGCATGTCTGTTTCTACAGGAATATCTGCAGGAGCAGGGAGACTGTTAGCTGTGCAGATTACCCCGTCAGCACCCAGGGCTGTGGGACTCCTCTGTGTATCCTCCGCATGGGGAGGAAGGCAAGAGGGACAAAAAGGATGTGTTGACAGCAGATGGGTGCCAAGCACTGCCAAGGCGACAGGCACTTTATCTGGCAGCCAGTTACATGCAAGCTTATCCCCCAGTTGTTAATTCCTGCAGCTGACCTTTGCCTAATCCATTCCCTGTTCAGCTACTACACCTGTAAAGCTCGGTCTTTGCTTAGGGTCTTGGTCCCAGCACCTCTTCATCAAGTCCACCATCTGCTGGCATTCCCCTGGCCAGTCGTCACTGATGGGTTCCAGGCAGGGCCTCTTGCCTGCTGCTACCTTGACGATGATGGCCATCATGTTGGCTCCTGAAAGAGTCACAGCAGCATACGTTGGGGTTTTTCTCTGTGTAGGTGGCTGTAATAATAAACTTTTAATGAGTACAGAGCATGTAAGAAGTGCATTCACTCTCATATTTACCTGCATAAGGCTTCTTCTGCATAAGCACCTCCCAAATGACAATTCCAAAGCTGCAATGAGAGATTGTGAGCAATCATTTCCATAGAGTTCTCATCGTACACAAACATAAAATCCACTGATTACTTTTGTCTTCTCAAGAAATGGGAAATGTAGGAAAGGTGTCCTTCATGACGGAAGAACTGGGATTGCACCCACCACTCCCCCAGAGGACAATATGCTATGAATCATCACATACATCTCTGATGTCTGCCACAGGCCTTGAGTAGCAGATGAGTGACTTATAGCATTTCTCATGACAGTCTACATCCCTATAGAGCCCATTTTATTCCTATTGGGTTATAGAGTCCCTGACTGGTGCAAGTGCATGTGACCGCATGAATACTCCTTTGCTATTTCTCTCAGATCACTGTAGTGATCTGCAGTACATTGCAGTGTAGTAGTGAAGGAGCTGACAGACATCCAGAATATAGCTTTTATAAGTGGGCTGCAAAGATATCTGAATGCTGTCTCACCCATGTGCAGAAAGGCAGTCCTCACCTGTACACGTCGTATTTGATTCCTGGAGGTTTGGTGTTCTGCAGAAACATTTCTGGGGGGATATAGCTCAAAGTGCCCCTCAAAGCAGAGCTTTCAATATATTGCATTCGGCTCGACTGCTCCATCCATTTGGACAGCCCGAAGTCTGAGATCTGCAAGCAGAGAACATGACATTCTCTCTAGCATTCACAATCACACTTCTCCTTATTTTAGCTGGGAGATATCTCTGTCCTTCATGATCAGGAATATGAGGAGGCGTCTGATAAACCTGAGAAAACCCAGCTAAAACCAAAGTCAGTGCTTTTCACCGAGTCCAGCAGATCAGCATTTTCCTCTATATTCCCAGTTCTGGCACAACTGGGGCAGTGAGGCGCTGGCACTGCTGCCCAGAGAGCTGTGGTGCCCCATCCCTGCACTCGAGGCCAGGTGGGATGGGGCCCTGGGCAGCCTGAGCTGGTGGGGGGCAGCCCTGCCCATGGCCGGGGGTGGCACTGGGTGGGCTTTGAGCTCCCCTCCAACCTGAGCCGTTCTGTGATTCTATGAATCTCCTACATAATCTGGAATATATCATGCAATTTGTTTACCAGCTGCTTCTTGCAAGCTGCAGATGTCAGTCTTAATGATGAGTGTTCCTGAAGATCTGTATTGGTCTTCTGGACTCAAAACAACCTATGCACTACCAAGAGAAATGACCTGTCCCTGCAAACAATAAGGCCATACCTTGACATGCATATTCCCATCAAGGAGGATGTTCCCTGGCTTTAGGTCTAAATGAAGCAAAGGAGGTGTCATGCTGTGCAGGAAATTCATAGCCAAGCCCATCTCATGGATAACCCGGAATTTGAGCTGCCATGACATTCTGTGAGTGGGCAGGATTTTCTCCAAGGACCCTCTGGCCATGTATTCCATCACTATGCCCAGAGGGCTGTTGCAGACCCCGTAGATAGTTACAATGTGCTGGAATTTTATTTTCTCCATCTTGGTTGCTTCTTCCATTAGACAGTTCACACTAGTTCTGGGTCAAAAAGAAAAAGAACCAAGAGATGGTGTCAGAGCTGATCCATAGGTGGAGTTCCTGTACAGCAGCTTAGGGCTATCCAAGCAGCCCCGTACATCCCTAAAACATTCAAATTTCCCCTTGAATTAGTCCCGAGGCAGTCTAGACAAGTCTGCCCCTTGCTGCCAGCTCTGCCAGACCTGCTTTACTAAATCTTTGCATTTCCCGACCTGCTGAACAAGTCAGGGTGCCCAGAGTGTGCTGACAGACATCAAGCAGTACAAGTATAAAGACTTCTAGAAGTTAGAAAGCACACCCTGGGAATGAATCTGAGCTCACAATGACATCCTGCTGGGCCACCCACATATCTAAATACAGTTCAGCTGAGCAAAACCCTCTGCCAGACTTTTCCAGTGGAACGGACCCCACACTGGGTTACCCCAGGTGTGTTATTTGCAGTAGAAAGGCTCACTGCAGAAAGGCACAACCCGCAGCATGGAGTGCTGCACAAGGAGGGACTCGTGTGGTTTCTGGCTCCCTTCCGGGGCAGAGTTGCAAGGCATGGCCCCCACTTACTCCCTTCCAGCACAGGGCATAGGATGGTGGGTGCTGGCACAGCACTGCTTAGCCTCTGCCCTCTTGCTTTGGGAGTATCCTTAAGATTAAACTTTCTTGAACTGATACATACAAAAGTAAAACTGATCAACTTGATTCACTTATTCCCCAGAATGGAAAGAGTAAATGCAATATGCAGAGCATAAGCACTGCAAACCAAAGGCATGGTCACTGCCAAATTAAGCCACCTCCACAGGAGTCAGTAACATCCCAGGAAAAGAAATATCAGTGTGGGGCTACGGACCAGGCAGGATTAATTCAGCTTGAATGCAATAAAAATTTAGAATAAATACCTTCATCAACCCAGTGAGCCCAGCAACAACCACTGGAAACTTCTCTGCTAATTAAGTTTAAGACACACATACACGCCAGATTGCAATGCTGAAGGAGAGCAGGCGTTACCTCTCTGCGCTGGGGTCTTGCAGCAGGTATGGGGAGCATTTCACCGCATAGACCGTCCTCCACTTCTTGTGCTTGACCTGGTACACACACCCAAAGCCCCCACTAGCCACTTTCACCCAGTCCTCCTCGAAGTCCTCCTTGCTGAAGACAGTGAGGCTGCCACATTGCTGCTCTGTCCCCAAAGCCATGGCATCAGAGGCAGCCCGGCACTGCCAGCTGCTTGAGTGTGTGTGAGAATAACTGGGGAACTCCTCCACTCCCAGTGTGAATGGGGAGGTGCGTGGTGAGCCAAGGGGTGGGTCTCCAAACCTTGAATGTAAGGAACATCAGCACGTAAAACTGAGAAACTGCTTGAAAATAAATGTAAGCAGCACGGAGAGGCAGGGAGCAGGGATGAAGGAGCTGGTGACTGACTGGAGGGGCATTTCAGGTCAGGAGAGCACAGCAAGGAGCTGGTCGAGGCAGGTCAGCCAGCTCTGGCTGCTGGCTGCTTTGATGGTGGTTGGTGACCCCGCTCACAATGGCTGCTCCCATGCTCCATAGTGCATGCAGCAACTGTTGTGGAACATTGATGTGATGGCTCAGTGAGCAATGGGCCTTCCTGCAGCTCCAGAGGGCTCTCCTGCAGTTATTACCAACAGATCTTTATTCAGAATCACAGATTATAGAATGGCTCAGGTTGGAGGGGAGCTCAAAGCCCACCCAGTGCCACCCTTGGCCATGGACAGGGCTGCTCCCCACCAGCTCAGGCTGCCCAGGGCCCCATCCCACCTGGCCTGGAGTGCCTGCAGGGACGGGGCACCACCGCCTCTCTGGGCAACCTGTGCCAGTGCCTCACCGCCCTCAGTGCCAAACCTTCTGCCTCATCTCCACTCTCAATCTCCCCTCTTGTCATCTGAAGCCATTTCCCCTTCTCCTATCGCAGACCCCACTATGGAGTCCGTCCCCCCCCTTCTCACAGCCCCTTTAGATGCTGGCAGGCCGCTCTCAGCTCTCCTTCTCCTGCCTTCTCTTCTCCACGCTGCTCAGCCCCAGCTCTCAGCCTGTCCTCGCAGGGAGGGCTTCCATCCCTGCCACCATTTCTGTGTCCCTCCTCTGGACACAGCGCTCCAACAGCTCCACGTCTCTCCTGCCCAGAGGACTCCACCTGTGGACGCAGTGCTCCAGGTGAGGTGTCACAGCGCACAGCAGAGGGGCAGGAGCACCTCCCTGCCTGCTGCCCGCGCTGCTCTGGCTGCAGCCCAGGGTCCGCTTGGCTTTCTGTGCTGCCAGGGCACACTGCTGGCTCATGTCCAGCTGCCACCCACCAGTAGCCCCGGTCCCTTCTGGCAGGGCTGTGCTCAATCCTTACGTCCCCCAGCTTGTACTGACAGTGGGTGCTGCCATGACCCAGGTGCAGACCTTGCACTTGGATTTGTTAAACCTCCTCAGGTTCCCCTGGGCCCAGAGCTCAGCCTGTCTGGGTCTCTCTGGATGGAATCGCATCCCTCAGGCATGTCAACCACACCACACAGCTTGGGGTGATCTGCAAACTGCTGAGGATGCACCCAATCCCACTGTTGATATCACTGATGAAGATGTTAATGAGCACCGGCCCCAGCACTGACCCCTGAAGGACACCACTCGCCTCCCATCTCCATCTGGACACTGAGCCATTCACCACCACTCCCTGGGTACGATCTCCCAACCAGTTCCTCATGCATCAAACAGCCCACCCATCAAATTCATGTATTTCCAATTTGGAGAGAAGGATGTTGTGGAGGACCGTGTTAAAGGCCTTACTGAAGTCCAGACAGGTGACATCGGTGGCTCCTCCCTTGTTCACTGATGCAGTCACACCATCAAAGCCACACGGTCGGTCAGGCAGGATCTGCCCTTGGTGAAGCCATGCTGGTTGTCCCATATCACCTCCCTTTCTTCCATGTGCCTTAGCACAGCTTCCGGGAGGATCTGCTCTGTGATCTTCCCCAGCACAGTGGTGAGGCAGACAGGTCAGTAGTTCCTCAGGTCATCCTTTCTACCTTTTTTTTTCAATAAATGGGATTTATATTGCCTTGTTCCAGTCGACTTCATCCTTATTTATCTCTTATGACCAGCTTACCCTAGTTGAGAAAGGGACCACTTTAAGAAACAAGCTTTCATCACACAAAGCACAGAGGTGCCCGCTCTTTATTTACAGCTTTTCACCTTTACAATGCATGCAGGTACTGAAGCCCACCTTTGTAAGAGACACCACAACACTGCACAGCGCCGGGCCCTGCAGGATGCAGCTGAGTTCTGCAGATAGCAGTGAGTGCAGGCACTGCCCCAGCACCACACAGCACTACTGCAGGGCCACACACAGCTGCAGTGATTTCTTCCCAAGAGCACAGCTGCATTGCTGACACATCTCGGCAGCCCAGTGCCCTGTCATAGCTCTGGAAGGTTGGGATGCGTGTTACCAACAACCACTGAGCGTCCCTCAAGCTGCAGCTTTGCACAGAACCTGCTGTGATTACAGATGTGTCGCAGGGAAGAGGGCAAACCTTTGGGGCTGGGGCACTGCTCCTTTGTAGCTATGTCACCTTCGATGCACACACACTTGGACTTGCTCTATGCCTCAACTCTCCAGCAGGTTTTAATGACAATTGTCTGGGGCATAAACGGCATTAACAGCTCAGCACAGGGACTAGCTATGTGGGTAAGGCGATGCCAAATGGCATGTGGTGCTAATTTTCACAGCACTACTGCAGCGCAAGGAATAATGAGTGCTTCTGCAAGACAGACACTGAACCCTGACCCGGAGGTTTTAGCTACCTGGCAGATCTATTCTCCCCTTTGGGTGGGCTGCTTCTACAGTCCTCTACTCTGCAGTTTGTGGGCTCATGCGTGCAGAAGGAAAGAAAGGAAGGAGAGAGATCTTGCTCCCGGGGCCAACAGGTCTACAAAAACAATATAGCGTGCAATTCAAAAGTGTTTGCTTTTCTGATTACTGTAGCAGTGAAGTGGGATAGGCAGGACCAGGCAGTTATGTGCAGTTCATAGACCACAGATTTCTCCAAATTGTGGATAACTTTGGTTTTTGGTTTTCTGTCTGTGATGCAACAAAAGGCAGATGAAAACACTGCCCAAGACAGCAAAGCCAGTCAGGAATCCCAGCAGAATGGGCACCAGCATGGCAGAATTAGGACCTGGAAAGAGAAAAGTCACCTAGCTGTGAATAGCATTAAGGGAGAGGAAATAGGGGATTAAAATCCCTTCTTCTTTCCAGCATGCCAACCAGGGGTGGCTGCTTCTTTCCACAGAGCAGTCTGAATGACAGCCATGCCCATGGCAGGAGGTTGGAACTAAGTGATCTTTGAGATCCCTTCCAACCTGAGCCATCCCATGGTTCTGTGATGCTATGAATGGGTGGTGCCCCCTCAGACACACTGCCTGCTTTGCCATAAGATCTCAACAGTAAATATTCTTCGTTAAAATAAATAAATAAATAAATAATAACAACCAGACATACAAGAAATTAAATGACTCTCAGAGATGGTGGCAGTGAGCTCTGGAGGTCTGTCACGCTCTTGGTGTGCCAAATTGAATCCCTCTCCATTCTAACGGCCCGGGCAACATCTAATTAACAGAAATCAGTTGCTACGTTTCAACTATGGATGGGAAGAAGAAAAAAAATGCTCCATAAATTGAGATTTCTGCAGGATAGAACTGCGAAGCAGGAGACCCACCTTCTGCAGGTTTGTACTCTAAGCTGTCCATTGCTCTCAGAACTGGGCCGAACGAGACCAGGTTGTGTGGGTTCCCATGCCTGTTCCTGTCCCCTGGCAGGAGGAGTGGCTCTGCACCAACAAAGCAATCCTGGAAAGAGATGGGGAGCACTGAGCAGAGCCCAGCACTGCCTGCCTCATAGCGCTGTGCCTCTTAAACACATGGCACGACCCACATTGAGCACGAGGCACTGGCATGGGTTTGGCAGGCACCCCATCCGTGAGCCTTGCCAAGCTTGGGGAAGGAAGACTTCAATCTTTGGAAGGTGCTCAGATAAGTGAAGGAAGACCCTGCCCATGTACCTGCTCACAGCCTGTGTGGCCCTGCAGACAGACATTGAGCTCACAGTGCAGGTAGGCCACGGAGTGGTTTAGCATCTGGAACAGCTGGATGGTGAAGCTGGCAGCTCCGGACTCACTGCTCGGCAGTAGCTGGATGTGTCTGCATTCAGCTGGCAGCCTGGCAAGGGCAAACAGAAAAAAGTTTCAGCTTCCAGCACTTCCCAGGTTAGGGCAGGGAAGGGCAGACACTGCTCTGCATAGGCTGTCTGCCAGGCCCCAGGCAAAAAAATCCCCAGAATCTCAGTGTTCCAGCCTGGATGTTTGCCTGCTGTTGTTTCTTGGATGTTTATTGTGCTAAAACCTCTAAAACAGCTGCAGTAGTGTGGTTCTCATTGCCTGACTCAGATGCAGCAGCAACACAGAGGTGAGCTCTCACTGTAGCCAGGCTCTCCCACCTTTGGGCTGCTCTGCTCCCAGGCTGTGTGCTCCTCCAGCAGGAAGGGCAGGAGGATGCTGTACAATGATAACACTACACAAGAAAGTGGGACAGGTTATTTGTACGAGTCAACGTGTGAAGGAAGGACAGCCATGTGTCTTATGGTGCTGATCACAGAACATGTTATCCCCCCCCCCGGCCCCGCCTGGAGCTCCCAGTGCCATACCTGGGCAGCGAGCAGCACACGGCGCTGGGGCCCTGCAGGTTGCTGGATGGTGTCACACAGCAGGAACGGAGCTGCAACACGGGCTGGAGGCTGCTCTGCACAGCCACAAGAGCCAGGAAGGTGTCCTGGGCGGGGGGTGAGCCCTGCAGCCCCAGGCTGGTGCGTTCCACAGGGCGCAGGGTCATCCGCACCGTGTAGTTCCCGGAGCCACAGAGCTCATCGCTGACAACTGCAACGCTGCAGGGGAAAGAAGAAACCAGCTGAGCCCAACTCTGCTATGCAGCTGCTTAGTGCTAGAGACGGTTTCCTTGGTGAAACCAAACAGATCTGTAAGATGTTTGCAAGCAAGTTGAATGAAATGAAGAGCAAGTAGACCCTGGTGTGACCAAAACCACCTCCTGCCTCTGCATAACCATGTGGGGAACGTCCACATTTAGCTGGCATGTCTCATTGTGCCGTCAGGTGCTCCCACATCACAGAGATGCACATAGAGCTGCTTAGGAGGAGAGGCAGAGAGTCAAAGGCTGCTGTGCAAAAGAAAGCTGGGTCTGGAAGGACAGCGCTAACATCTGACATGTAGAAAGATTTCTTTTTTTTTTTTTAAATACATTTATGAGGTCACTACAGAATGAACTGAGTGCTCTCAAACCAGCAGCCCGTGCAGCTGAGCCCATGGAGCGCTGTAGATGTTGACCCCTCCGCCCTCCTGCACCCAATTACCCGCTCAGCACGGTGCCCTCCGGCTGCACGGCGCTGCGGCGGCGGGGGTCTCCCGGCTGTGACCCCAGCGCTGTGAGCTCGGTCACCGAGCCTTCGGCTGCTTCTTCTGTCACCTCGCGGGGTCCGACCTCCTCTTCTTCCTCAGTGCTCAGCGGCAGCCCCACAGCCGATCCTGTTGTAGGCGGTCCAGGGTGCTGCCCAGCGGAGCTATGTGTCTTAATCACAGCTTCTGCAGACGCAGACTGCACTGGGGCTAAAGCAGCCTCGCTGTCCTGCACTGCCGCGGGGTGCTGCTCCGGCCTCGAGTTAAACACAGCTGGCAGAGGAGCACTGCTTCCCGCGAGTCCTGTTTTCCTTGCACTCGTGCTGACTTCAGCTGGCTTTGCATCTTCTCCCACACTGCCCTGTGCTCGGGTGCTCCGGTCGTGTTTTGTGGCTGATGGCAGGAGGATGTGCATGGCCACAGAGGAAGGCGGGCTTGCAGGGGACCCGGTGTACGTTCTCGGACGGGTAACTGCAGCCAGCAACTTCCCAGACGTTGTTTTCACGTGAACCTTTGCTGAAAATGGTGACAGCACTGGTGTTGGGGTCTCCATCACTGCAGAGGGCTTGGGCACGGTGGGTGTGAGCTCCAGGTGCTTGGGAAGGTCGGGGCTTAGAGATGAGGGTGAGGTTGGTGCTGCCCTGGGATGCAGAGCCGCTCCCGGACAGGCGGTGCTGCCCGCAGCTGAAGCTCTCCTTTCGCTGCCAATGGGAGGCGCTGGGGATGCTGGTACGGTGCTGGGCACAACCCCAGCTGGTGACGGCAGCCTTTGAAGCGGCTCGGAGCTGAGAATGCTTTGCGGTGTGGACTGCAAAGGCACGGTGCTTGCGGACAGCCTCAACGGGTAACTCGTGGTCCTGGCTGAGCGCAGGCACTCAGCGCACTGTGCAGGGGCAGAGGACGGTGCGGGAGCTGAGACCAGGCCGGTGCCTTGCAGCGCTGCCTCCTTGCTGGGCTGAGTCGGATCCACTGCCCCTGTGATTGCAAACGGAGGCTGGGCTGGGAGTGGGGGATCGGGCAGTCCTACCGCTGGCGGTGATAAAGAAAGCAACTTCCCAGCTATGAGGGGGGCAGTGCGGGGGATGCGTGCGGACACCGCGGGGATGTCATGGCTGTGCTCAGCAGTAATTGCATTCACACCTTGCTGGTTGCTGAACAAGAGGGTTTTGTGTTTGCCTTCACCCTCAGGAGAGGGCCCCCCCTGTAAGCCTGGTCTGCCGGTGGGAAAGAGGATAAATATGGGCTTAACCAGGATTAAGCTGGAAAGACTCATGTTTGGTAAGTCCCCTAGATCTAATAACGAAGAATTTGACACTGTGAGGATTTGCTGAGCGGAAACCAGAGTCCCAATGCTGATATTTGGGAATTGCATAGGCAAAGGGGAATCCTGTGTGGGAAGCAGGCATAGCATGCCATCGGTATTTCTAAGCAGGAAGGACAAATATGGGAATGATGGTAATGTGCTAAGGTGATCAGTTCTGATAGCACTGAGGTTTTTGGTAGGTGTGTGGTGCGATGTACCCAACTGCTGCACCAGCAGCTGTGCCAGGTGTGCTGGGATCCCATCAGAAACAGCAGCCTCCACCACACTGAGATGTGCAGTTGTGCTGGGCAGGCTTTCCTGAGCAAAAGGTGGGTGCAGAGACCTGGAATGAGCTGAAGTGGGTGAAGTTGGTATGTGAAGTCCTTGCCCAGCAGAAGTGGGGATGCCCACTAATTGGGGTCCAGCAGAAGGAGCAGATACACCCATTGGCTGAAGTGCTGCAGGAACAACATCAGGAGTGCTCACAGCTCTAAGGGCTGCGTGCTCCAGGGTGGGTGTGCCTGGGGAGAGTGCAGATGTAGCTTCTTTTGTCCCTGTAGTAGTTTGGGAAATGTTTAAGGTGGACATCTGGGACTGGCTTACTGAAGATGCACTGGCAGGAACCTGTGGCTTCTCAGGAAATCTGGATTTTTCAGGTTTACTTGTCATCTGGTGATCAGCATCTTTTTTCAAGACTGGGGCCGCGCTTCCTTGAGAGCTCCTGTGGGCTTCCTGGGAAGAGTGGTGTTTGGTACAGCTGAGAGTCCAGGGCAAAGGGAGAGGCTCTGGTCCATCAGCAGCATTAGTGGGCTCTTGAGATGGAGAGTGGAGTAAATCACCACGATCCAGGGCTTCCAGAGGCATCGGCAGGGAAGAGGAGTGTGCATGGCCTTGCAGAACATCCTGCAGAGCAGGCAGCTGGGCTGTGTGTCCAGACCCACTTATGATGGCTGTTGTAGAGTTCTGGCCCTCGCTGCCCACCGTCCCTCGCTTCGTAGGGGAGAAGTGACCAGCAGTTGTCTGTGTTGTTCTGGAAGGAACTGCAGTAGGGCCTCCTGAAGCTGGTTTTGGTAGGAATGCAGAAGTGGTGACCTTAGCAGCCATACCCCGAGGCTGTGCAGCTCTGCTGTGGGGCTGTGCCTGGGGGCTCGCATCTCTCGGCCTTTTGCTGGTGGGAGGTGCTGATGGTGGATTGGTCACCATCTTCTCTCTGGTGGAAAATGGAAATGCTGTTTCTTTTTTGAGAGCATGGAAATGTGCTGTTGAAGTCAGAGGAGATGCTTCAAGACTTGGTGCCTCCCTCTGCTGGATGCCCGGGGTGGACAAGGCAGGAACACCTTGCTGCACCCCTGCACTGGGAATGGGCTGAGGGGTGCCAGCGCCAGAGCTGGCCGGGCTGGTAATGGTGGCAGCCTTTCCTGAGGGGTGTGGGTGGGTGGCAGCCCGTGGCCCCCATGTGGAAATGGGGCTGCTTGTGCTGCTCAAGAGCTTGTAAGGAAATGGCTGTCTGTCCTGGAGCTTTACAGCAGATGCCGTGTGCCCCCGCTCAGATCCCTCCACATCCCTCACTGGCTCCACTGGCAGAGTGGCTGTTGCTCTTGCAGCCACCTCTGTGTGGCTGGGGATGAAGTGTGCTGTCATTTCATTTGCAGGATCGGCCGCTGGAGTCTGAACAGAATTGGTTGCCTCACCCAAGTCATCTTCTGTGACTGACAGCGGACTGGTCCCAGATATTGGTTGGGGTTCTCCAGGAAAGCTCAGGTCTTGGTGCTTGGCTCTGGGGGCACCTAACAGACAGAAATGGAGCTTTGTCTACTTCCTTGTCCATCAACTTCCAACAGTTTGCAGCAGCACTTTACAACAGGCTGAGAGGGAAGTGGAAAGTTAGGGAACTACTTTGGGAATAGTGAGCAGAGTAAAGGGAAACCAAAAAGCAGACATTGCAAAAAAATGGATTCTGATGGATGATGGAGACTGGGATGTTAAGTCTACAAAAATTATGAATTATGATTTTGTACAAATAGATGGAACCTCCATAGCTTAACCTCAACTCAGCAAAGCAATACAAGTGTCTATGGATACGCATGAACTCAAATTCTTTAATGAATCAAAGTCTCAGACAAGGAAAGTGACACATATACATAAGCACACCTTTATGGGGACCAGTCTCTGCTGTGAGTGGCAGCAGCCCTAGGAACTTGCTTGAGGCACAACAGCGTTACAAACTCAATTTGTTTTCACACTGTCCATAGTATTCGGCCAGACAGCTGTTTCCAAAGAAGGTTGTGCTCACTCGTCCCCTTATCACACACCTGAGAGCCATGGCACCACATCCAGAACTGGAAAGAAGGCGGAAAGAAGGCAAATGACATCGGGACAGAATGCATCACTCACCAGAGAGATCCAGCAGCTCCGATGCAATCAGAACAAAAATGGGAAGCAGGTCCTGCATTTTGTGAAGCAGCAGTCAATCCAATAACAATGTGTTCAGAGGAGGCAACTTGCTAAGCAGCCATTGCTGCCTCTCAGCAGTGTTTGTTCTGGAGGGGCAGAGTATTGGGTTACTTTATAAGAGTTTAGGTCAGGCCACAACCAATAATCTTGGTCCCCCCCAAAAAAACAAAAGAAAGATTCTGAAGCCTGGACCAATGGGAATCAGTTGATTTTTAACAAAAGAAGATACTGTGCTCACGTGCATGGCAAAGACAGAAAAACTGATTGTGAGTGTGAGAGGCAGTGTGCAGGGCAGCTCTTCTATTCTGAAGAAAAGTTCAACATGCTACCTGAGCCAAGATCCAAAGCTTTTGACAATGTCTGTGAGCCACACACAGATGGATGAGCCTGAGTCTCAGATGGAGGATCCTCATAAAGCAAGCTGCCCAGCCCTGTGAGCCCAAATAACAGCCTTTCTCCCCACGGGACCCCCTAGATGTGTTCAGTGGCAGGAAGGAGGCCACAGTTCTGCTTCTGTCAGTGCTCCAGGTCTGCAGAGCCACACCAGGGTTTGTGCTCCAGTTACAGAGCTGAGGCTCAGATCAATGGAAGTGGATCCCAGCACTATGCTAACTGTCCAGCCCAGAGCATTCTGAGCCAGCAGCTGATGTCATCTGCCTGGAGTTGTGCAAGGCCTTGGACGTGGTCCCATACCACATCTTTATCTCCAAATTGAGGAGAGATGGATTTGAAGGCTGGACCATTTGGTGGATGAGGAATTGGTTGGATGGTCGCAGCCAGAGGGCTGTTGTCAATGGCTCCGTGTCCAGGTGGAGGCCGGTGATGAGTGGTGTCCCCCAGGGGTCCATCTTGGGACCGGAGCTCTTCAGCATCTCTGTGAGTGACAGATGATAGGATGGAGTGATCGATAGTGATAGAGATAGGATGGAGTGCAGCCTCAGCAGTTTGCTGATGGCACCGAGCTGAGTGGTGCAGTGGACACAAGAGCAGGAAGGGACGCCATCCAGAGGGATATTCCAGGGGGAATGGCTTTAAAGTGAAAGAGAGGAGATGTGGGTTAGCTGTGAGGAAGCAATCCTGTTGTCAGAGGGCGGTGAGGCGCTGGCACTGCTGCCCAGAGAGCTGTGGTGCCCCATCCCTGCAGGCACTCGAGGCCAGGTGGGATGGGGCCCTGGGCAGCCTGAGCTGGTGGGGGGCAGCCCTGCCCATGGCCGGGGGTGGCACTGGGTGGGCTTTGGGCTCCCCTCCAGACTCAGCCATTCTGTGATTATGATACAATTTAAACTCACGTAACAACAGAAGAGAAGGCCGGGGGCTTGTTTGGCAATTCTGTACATGCCTATTTTCTTTAACAGGCCCTCCTGTCCTTGCAAACAGTGACCTGGAGCTGGAGAGTAGCATCACACAGGTAGCACCAGACACCCATACACATACAGAAGCAAAAGAAACTCTGGGAGACAGGAAATTTGGAACAGTGCAGGCTGAGGAGATAAGAGAGAACATTATTACATAGCCGTGAATGTCGTGAGTGTAGTGGAAATCACATTTAAAAAATGAGCAACATTCAGATAAGCAGAACAAAACAGCTCAGAAGAGCTCTGTAAAAGACACCAAGGAAGAGGTGATCGCTCTTGAGGGAAACCAACAATGAGGCATTATCTGTCCTGCAGCAGGCTGATGAAACACAGCCCAGCAATAGTCCTGATCTGTGCCCATCCCGCCCCATCGCTCACCAAGGTCATCTCCTTCCCACTGCCACAGCTGTTTGGGAAAGGCATGTATCCTGACTGGCACATGGGCAGCCAGTTCTGGAACACAGAACTAATGTTTTGGGGTTTTTTGGTAAGACATTGTTGGCATTTGCCAAGCTTGAAGTGCAGTACTGCTTATTTGGACATGACTGCTGCACAAAGGTATCAAATATGTGTTACCTATTTGCCTTGGCTGGGTGCAATGTAATGGTAGGGATTTATAAAACACGATGAGATTATCGATCAGATGCTTTTCACTTTCAGGGAAGAAAAGCAGGGGCAAGAGAGTTTCTTTTTTCTAAAGTGAGAAGATCCAGCTGCTGTTCTGTAAGGAAGATGATATCAAAAAGGAGATGATATATAAGTTATAGGCTACTGTTCTAAAGGGATGAGATTATGTACACAGACCATCACAAGTGTCACGGAGGCAACTGGAAAAGCCATTTCATAGTCAAATACGACTGACCATGCTTCGTCGTAAATGCAGTACATCTCTTGGTTTCCATGCTCAGAACAAAGACCAAAAAGAACTGCATTTATGGTCACGTCCTTGTTTAGGTGAAGTTCTGCAAGCTTTTACCAGAGATTTGTATGTAGGTTCACCTGTTTATTTTCAAACATTTGTTAAATTTGATAGCTTTAACCAGCAGTGCTACTGCTGCTCACCATGAAGAATCTGCAACGGATAACCTTTCAGAAGCATTGAAGACATCCACTAAAGCCGTGGGGCTTTGATTCATGGATGATTAAAGCACACTTTTGGTGCTTTGCCTTCATGCTAAAGCTCTGTTTTATAGCAGGCAATGAACTTTAGCAATAAAACTGCTACACTTCAGTGCAGAAAGACAGTTCTTCAAACTAAGCTCCTCTTTATATGATTTAAAATGTCTTTTTGGAAGGGCACTTAAGAAGAGCAATGCGTTACTGCCTTTCTTTGCAGGTCACACTTAACTTGGCACTGCTCTTAATTCGTTATTGACCTCTCCAGAAAACACAGACATGGAAAGGATGAACCATTTGTGTTATGGTCTCTTAACAATTAGAGGTGAACACAAGAGGCCATGACAAAGTCCTTAGGATCAAGAAGGTCATCAACTCCACTCAAATATAAAGGCCAAAGGGATTTGACCAAATTTACAAAAGTAATGCTGCTAAATGAGGCCCTAATTCATTCATTAACCTCATTACCATAAGTTATCACTAAGACCCACAGTTCAGTAAATTAGTATGCTAAAATCAATGTATTTAAGCAGGTGACATCACACATGCAATATCAAAGCATAAAGTAGCCCCCAGGAGGCAAGGGATTGTTTCTGTTCTCTTCTAAGCTCTGGGCACTGACTCACACCACAAGGCAGACGACCCAATCGTCGATGATTAAGCAACAAGAAACTTGGCCCTAAGAAAGGGCAGCATCATTTACTGAAGTGAATATGAACAGAGCAGAAGTTGTTATTTTTAGTTGTTAGCCTAGATAATAAATTATCTTCTTTCTCCTGATATTTATATTGATATCATTTCTCTGGCTTCTATGTATGAGCAAACACTTGAAAGCGATTGAAAAGGTTATCTGCTTTGAATGAGCTTTATTAAGAAAAGAAGAAAACACGGAACAGCAAGGGATATGAACAGCATTTATCAAAGCTCTCTGGGGGACGTCAGGAGCTGTGCACATATTTCATAGAGGAGTTGAGGATGGCCATGCCATTGAGCTCCCGCAGTTGAAAAATATGCCTGAAAAGACAAAGGGAGAGGTTGCTGAGAGGATAGGAAGTGACTAACAACAAGATTCTTAAGCTCCCACTGCTCTGCTATGCCCCCCAACCAAACCATCAAGGACACTGAACACCTTAACTCCTGAAGTAACATGACAGAAGGTTTCTAAATGACTATTCCCCATGAAAAGGAAAGCCAGAGTTCCAAATAATACTTGACAACTGTTCATATAGGTGACACTCCTAATAAGGTTTTCACATCTCCGCAGTGTTTTGCAGAGCTCAGAGCAGATCCTTTCTTGCTCATTTGGGAGCTCCAAGAAACACAAAGCACTTCTGGAACTTCAGCATTACCCTTTGCATTACCCATTGTTTTCTGCAGTGGTTCAGGAGGTACAGAAACATAGGTACTGGAACTCAGTTCTTCTAGTAAGAACACATCTCTGTGTCCACTTGGCAGCGTGCAGCCACCTGGGGCTCGGCACGCTCTTGGCAGGCAGCAGCACAGACATTCTGTGCTGACATTTATACTTTTGTTGTGCTTTCATTTCTGACCTCAACAAGCTTAACTGATCACTCCTCCTCTGTCCATTCTTCCAGCACAAGTAACATGAAACAATGCAAAATGAGCTCCTGCAAGCAATTGGAGTGAGAGAAACAAAAAATCCTAAAGCAGGATGGGGCAGACAGTACAGCAAGAGGGAATTCCAACTGGAAGAGTGACATTTCATAGAACACTTAAACAAGCTGCTCATCTGCCCTGTACTGCTGCCTCTCTGCATGGAATTGACCCACACTGGTTTGGTATTACTGGATTCCTCATTTTCCTCCCCCTACCACGTCCCAGTCCCCATATAGGTTCACATGTCAGTTTTCCAAGAATTACCGACAAGTTTAATCTGGATGGTGCAGGAGAACAACAGTGTTTTGTTTCCACTGGTTTTGGTGGTTTTTTTTTTTTTTTTTTTTTTTTTTGGTTTTTTGCAATACCTTGGTTCTGCAACACACAGCTTCCCCAGAGCAATTGCTGCATTCTCCTGCACTGAAGTTCTTGCAGCATCACCACCAGCGTGTTTCAATAGAGCCATCACAATGTTGGAATTCAGTAAGGATGTTGCTGCTCCAGGAACAACGAGGCACTGCCCAAGGCAGAAAGCAGCATTTCCCACAATCATTTCATTTTCTGAGTCCAAGAGCTTCAGCAGCACGCTGAATTCTGTGAACAAGAAAGATTTCATGTATACAATGCACCTAGACTTGCTGAAATAGCACTGATATCATAGAATCCTTTGACATGAAAGGGACCCTTAGAGGTCATCTAGTCCAACTGGCCTGCAATGAACAGTATCTTCTGCTGCTTTTATCTAAACAATAGAGCAGAACTCCCAACACTGTTCCATGGGGAAGTATTTTCCTAGAAAACCTGGAAGAGCAAAAGTATTGTTTTGCCAGGTTCAGGATGCCATATGCTTTCTCCTCATCACCCGTGAAGACATCTGTCCCAGCAAATTGCATCTGCATGCCAAGAGGTTCTTCAGTACAGACTTTGTGTTTCTCCATTTGTTACACATTCCCCTGAATCTGAACGTGCCACCGTTGCTGCTTGCTGACTAAGACATCTTGCACTGTGATGGGTTTTACAGCTCAATTCCAACAGGAATGAATCTCCTAGCAGCAGAGCTAAGTCTGTGTTAGCAAAATGATGACAAAAATAGTGACTTTTCACAGGGTGAAGATCCAGAATTTTGGTGAAAACAATGAGAGAATTGCTCTTGCTATCTGAGGAAACGGAAGCTTCACCTGCAGATGACAGTGAAACTAATTTGGGTGTACAAAAGGAAGATGATGCTCTGAGAGGCTTTTAATGAGTGAAAATCCTTTGGGTTCAAGCAGAGCTGCATGAGCTGACAATTTCTTGACAGGTTCAACCATTTAGATCACACTTAAGTATTCTCTGTGGTAATTACATAAGCATTAATTGAATCTGGATTTGAAAGCAATCTAAGTAGTGTTATACCGCACAACTAGAGCAAATATTAATAACTCAAAAATACCCCGAGACACCCACCTGTCTGATACTGGCAATCCACCTCCTCACCCATTTCCTATTAGTATATTAATATGAGACCAAATATTAATTTTTATTAATATTTATTTTATTAATATGAGATCTCATATATTAACATAAGACCAAATGTCCACACACAAGTTGAAGGAAACAGTAAGCAACCCCAACCTGTGGAATTCAGTTGTCTAAATACAGCTTCATCTTTTGGCCACCAACTTCTGAGGTGTAACAGAAATTGGGTCACATTTCCAGAAGTACTATTTTCAGAGATTTCTGCCAAAAAAAGTATTTCAAGCCATTTTGTGAATGTAAAGGGCAGTTTCTCTAACTCAAGCTTTCTATTTGATGCACGTTTGCATCCACACAAACTAAGGCTCATTAAGCATTACTTAGAAAACATGACAGAAGTCTTGCAAGAGTAAAACAAGTGTATATCTCTGTCCTAGAAGGGAAGAAGGTACATGGCCAATGCTGAGATTCTTGCATTCTCTCTCTAATTAGTGAAGCTGTCACTTACTCTTATCTGACTTCACCACCTCTTCCTGGGCTTGTCTGCTACTTCTTGTGCAGATGGAAAGAGTCTTTATAGCATAACTGGATGTGGTCTGTCCTCCAGCCTAGATTTGGATTAGAACAAAGTGTAAACTAATAAACATACAGTCCATGCCCCAACTTACTCAAGGTTACAAAACGGTTTAGGTACCACGGATACAGTCGTACACTATGCCTAAAACCATATCCCAAATAAAGATCTCAGAATGAAGAGAGATTGAAAAATAGAATAGAAACTACTCTTCCCTGCCAGCACCACACATACAGAATTCTCTCAATCTCTGGAGCCCAGTTTCTTTCAAACAGCTCTGGTGCTTGCTAGTTACAAGAGTTAGACTGTTACAATCTTTTGTTTAGGCTGCTTCAATCTGCAGGACAGCAAATCTGTGGCATCTGCACAAGGCTGCGTGGATACAAATCCCATCAGGTGCACAGATACACAGCCAAGTAGTGCCTACAGACTATTACATGTATATACTTAGGGATATATTCCTCTCTGGCCTGATTCAGCACCCGCTAGTCATCAGGGCAAAGGGCTCCACTGCCTTTTCAGTGGTCCAGATTTCATCACCCCTATCTTAAGCTTTAATCCTGCAATGGAGCCTGCAGTAGTGGATTCCTGCATTTGCAGATCTCCACAAGTAGAGCTGTAGGGGCATTTGGCACATGAAGAAACAACTCAAAAATTTGGGATACAGACTACAAGGCAGCAGTTATGCTCCAGACTTGTTGACATTGCGCTAGAGAGCCCCAGCACTCTGATGGAATGGATGCAAACACACGCGGAGTGACTGCACAGGTCTTTCTCCTTGGGAAAGGAGGCTGAATGCAGGGGCAATTTAGGTTTTCTTTAGAGACTTCGAAAGGAAAAACAAAGTGAAATCAGTGGAATTACTTTACCTTCAAGAATTTGATCATTTTCTTCACCACTCCTCCTTTCACTGCTTCTTCTACTGCCAGTGAGGATGCTGCCAGGATGCGACTCAGCACTCCAATGGCTCTCTGAGTAAGAAAAGTGTGGGAGAAAAGAAAAAAAAGCCAACATTTATTTGTACAGACAAATTTATTTAAAGAGTTTTCAAATTATTTTGGTTTTGCAGATGGCAGAAGAAACCTGAAGTCATTCAAATGACAAAGGGAGAAGTTTGTAGAAATATAATGAAGAACATCTTTAGGACGTGGCTTTTTTTGTCACTTACTGGAAAGTGAGCTCAGCACAGCTTCTAAAGATTCCAATATAGGGAGGGTGATATCAAAGTATGATCAAGGACACTCTGCACACTTATTTTTTGAAACAAATACCACCAGTGACAACTTGAGTCTCTAATTGCACATAAAACAGATCAGAACAGTTCATGTGAGTTCAGAGAGGTGAAGAGACTCCCAGCTGAGACCACATCTGCTTCCACCCATTTGCCTTGAATAATTACTATATGTGGGAGTTACACACCATTAGTAGGAGTACAATGTCCTAGGAATGATTCACAACAGGAACTATAAAAAGGAACAGTTGTTAAACACCCAAACTGTTCTTGCTTCTTTGCTTCCAGAATTGATTTAATGCCTTGCATTGAAAACCATCCAAAGGATGAAACGACTTGTGCAGGCTTCTACTTTGTAGGTTTCAAGGAAACACTGAGCATCTCTTGCATCAACCAGAATATAAATAATCCATGTGCCATGTTATTTTTTGTTGTTGCTACTACTAATACTCAACATTTGTTTTTGGCTTCAAAGCCTAGCAGAAAGGCTCCCACAAGCTTGCACAGGTCAGGAGTTGGCACTGAAGTATTCAGGTCTGATTGAGCAATGTGATCTTTTCTTACTCCAGAGATGTCTACTTACTGTCACAGTTCTTCCATCCTGATCCCTGAGGAGGGACATGCATCTGCCACTTATGTCCACAGCAAGGCACTGCAAAACAAAGCCAAGAACTCAGGAACAGCTGACTGCCAGAAAGCATTCAAGCAGAAATGCGTTAACAAATTATTTTATGTTACAAATGGAGATAATGGGGGCACACATGGCCCTTGTTAATAACTCTTCAGCAGTTGTTCTTTTTTAACGTTTCTTTACTTTAAAGTAATTTTGGGATGTGCCAAGCACCTAGGAACATTCCAGAATTGGAGACTGATGCAAAACAAACCATTTGCAACAGGATGGCATGGTGCCATCTATGCCTAACACTGCATTTTGTCAAAACTGTGTGTCTGTGGGTGAATCACAGAATAGTTATGGTAGGAAAAGCCCTCTAGGATCATCTCATCCAACCATCCACCTACCACCACTAACCCATGTCCCTCAGTACCACATTTTCATGCTTACACAGGGTGGCGTTAATGGACATTTCTTACATCCTCCTTTCAAGGACCCTGACTGGTAACCTCAAACACCAACAAAAATTAACAATTAACCAAACACCAGCAAAATCTGATGTTGGAGCCTTAGGAGCATCTCAGCACATTTGTTGTGACAGAAGGCTCTACATCCACACAGCACAGCTGTGCTCCTCTCCTGGTTACAGACTGTGAGGCTCGCGCTGTCCTGTGGCCATCCCCTCTCTCATTCTATCAAAATGTTCCCATTTAGCTACAGAACTTTCATGAGGCCCATTTACAGTAACAAGGTGCTCAAACTGCTCAAAAAATTTTGTATCACCAAGAAAGTGATCACAAGAAGAAAACTACCAAAGAACATCTCTGGTCTCGTTTACCTGGATGACAGAGTTTGATTCAAGCAGTAAGTTCATCATGAGGCCCAGCACTGCAAACACACACTCCCGATATTTGGGTGTGCCAACATCAGCACATCCATCCTATGCACAAAGGAGAGAAAAGTGTGATCAACTCAGAGGTTCAGTGCCGCTGGGGGAGGCACACACACATCACACAGGTGCCATTTTCAGAGACTGCAGGGCAGAAAATGCTGCTATAGGGAGCCACCAAGCCTCCTTACCACCAGCTGTAAGCAGGCTTGCCAGCACTCCTTGCACTCTGCCATATGCACTCGGATGGCTGCATCTGCACACAGGTTCCCCATGATGCCAATGCAACATGAGAGGGCTGTCTGGTCCACCAGCTTGGCTGAGGCCTAAAAACAGAAGAGTAGAAGGACACATTAAGAACAAATTACAACATACAGATGCTCCTATCTCTCTGACTGAGATTTCAGAATCTTTCATAGAATCACAGCATGGTTTGAATTGGAAGGGGATCCTCAAAGGCCGCCTGGTGCCGCTCCCTGCAGTGCACAGGGACACCCACAGCTCCAGCAGTGCTCACAGCCCCAACAGCCTGACCTGGGCTGTCTGCAGGGACGGGGCACCACCGCCTCTCTGGGCAACCTGTGCCAGTGCCTCACCGCCCTCAGTGCCAAACCTTCTGCCTCATCTCCACTCTCAATCTCCCCTCTTGTGGTCTGAAGCCATTTCCCCTCGTCCTATCACAACAGAACCCCCTAAGTAGTCTGTCTCCTTCCTTCTTACAGTCCCTTTTGATACTGGAAGAAGTTGTCATGAGACATGTTACAGAAGAATATGTTGGAAACAGAAATTAAGACCTTTCATACCAGCAGTTGGATGAACAATGGTAAAACAGATGTGGAAAACGTGAGGCGACACTGTGCTTTGAACCTGTGAGGATAAAGAAAGCCATGTTTGGACACTTAGAGCTTTAGAATAACAGACAAACAAACAAACAGAGAAAAGCAACAAAACAGCAACATATAGAGAAGGTAAAATGAGTAAAGAAGGCTGGAAGCCTCTATCACAAGGTCATTTAGTATATATTATTGTAACTTATTAAAAAAATGAAAAAATGCAAGTTACTTTTCCTCTTGAATTAAATCCGACAGTATACTCATGGCACTGCTGGCCCTTGCATCAGTGCTGTTGACGAACATCATCAATATCTGCAGCCATCTGTCATAAATAAAAAAAAGAGACAAAAAAACTGCATGTCAATTTTGGCCTAATTATTGAAGACATTTGCAGGGAAGATCACTGGTGATGACTGTGTGGTTTAGAAGGACGTGGTGAGCAAACCCAACAGTCTTTGGGGGTGGGTGTTTTAACCAAGAAGCTTTACAGGTCTTGGGATGAACACTGTACGTAACACAGTGAAGTGCACACATCTGTTGGAGAATCTGTTCTGTTCATCCACTGGTTTAAATCTTTTAGTGCAAAGTAGCACATTAAAAATTTCTGCTCTGCTTAACAGGTTAACTGGGGAATAGTTTTAAACTTGGAAGAAGGTAGATTTAGACTAGATATTGGGAAGAAATTCTTTATTGTGATGTTGGTGAGATACTGGAACAGGTTGCCCAGTGAGGTTGTGAATAACCCAGGCTGGATGGGGCTGTGAGCAGCCTAGTCTAGGGGGAAGTGTCCCTGCCTACAGCAGGGGAGTTGGAATTAGATGATCTTAAAGATCTCTTCCAACCCAAACCATTCTAAGAAGGAAATGGCAGGACAAGAGCAAAGAGGTAACAGGCTTTTTATTTCTCCACTTAGTGAGCCTTGGCAACACCGACTCATCATAAATGCCATTTGTCAGATGAGGAGAGAGCAGCTCTTGAAAGCATGAGCTATATCAAGAGGCAACAATGTGAGCTCTTATGGGAGTGCTAGGCACACAGCCTTACTGGTTTAAAAAGCATAACTATGCTTCAAAGTTACACCTCTTCAGAAAGGAGTAGCTCCTGCTTAGCTTCATAGACATCTCCAGGGGCAAAGTTTGCTTTCTTCATACACCTCACTCCCACTTCTGCTCACTTTGGTCTAGGTCTCAACATCATGACATCCCTTTCAGAAGCCTGTCACCCACCTAGTGCTCTGCTTGGTGCCAGCAGAGCAAGCTTTGGACCTCTGCGAGCCCATGGTTAAAGGAGTTCTACCAAATTATAGTTGTATTTGTTATTACCTGGATAGGTCCTGGTGCCTGATCAACAGTCTCCTCCCATTCTCATTATCTGAATAGAGAGCAATCAGTGCCAGCGTCTCTTTTTGGATCTCCAATACACCAGAACACAGCAATTCCAACAGCTGTGCATTCACATCAGGGTGAGTCAACAGCAGTCGCTGATTTTCTTCTGAAAAAAGAGGAATCTAAGTACAGCGTCACAGGTGATGAAATCCCCATCATCACTCCTGCTCTCTCACTAACTACACACTTCCTCATGCATCAGCTGGACCCAGCAACACACAAGTGAACACAGGTGCAGGCACCAAGCACTCTGCTTTTCCCCACGGCAGCCTGCAGCACTTCACCACTCCACTCTGCTCCCGACCTCCCTGCGAACCTCAGGGAAACAGAGGCACGAGCTGCCCAACCAGTGACCCCTTACTGCCAAAGGAATTCACCCTCCTCTAACAGCACTTCTGCTTTTTACAGGTAGAACTGCTTAAAAAAGACAAAACAAACATGATGTTATCTTAAGAGCCAGCAATAATCACAGGGAATTGACTTTCTGCCCCTTCAGCATATGTAAGATGTGCACAGAAACAGACTGGAAACTCAGCCCCGTGCTGTAGCACCGCTCAGAATAGCTCCAACCCTCATAAAGCTTTGCTGACAGCAAGGCCTAGACCCAAGTGCTCTGGGAAAGCGATGCTTGTGCCAAAAAACAATTTTAGACCCAGTGTGTGCCATATTAAGAGAACATGAACAATGATTAATGTTGATCACATTTTTACCGTTCCCAGCGCACACAGCTTGCCAAAGGGAGAGAAGAGAAACACACAGATCCACTTCAGCAGTGCTCTTTCTTCCTGCACAGAAGCCCCTAAATGAGAAACATTAGCTTGCAAAAGGAACCCAGGGCAGATGAAACAATGAGGGTTAGCTCTTTGGCTGGGGACATCAGGAAAGCCTCACAGCAATGAGGATCTGCCACACAAACACTTATGCTCATAAGCTCTAATAACAACTTTAACCAGATGTGCTTTCCAGATGACCTCCTCCAATGCCAGATTGATGTTTTACTGAATCTACACCACCCTAAGCACACACAGACCACCCACAATCAGTATGCAGCACAAGTAATGTATTCAGTTCTGCACTGACATGACTGTGGTGAGACAGGGCAGGAGAGCTTGGGGCAAATCTGGAAGCACACAGCAACAGCAGAACAGGTCTTCCCTTTTCCAACCAGATCACACTGTTCCGAACCAACTTAGTTGTGCAAAATTTTCAGATCACATCTTTCCTATGGATCTTGTTTGCGTCTATCATCTACTAGGCAAGAGATCCCTTACAGAACAAAGTTTAGAAAGCAATTGAACTGGATTTGTTTCTTGATTACCAAAACACAATCTAATGGCTGCCCAGAACACATAGCAGCAGAGAACACAGGTCCCAGAGGGAATCTCCCTCCTCAGTTACAGGACTGAAGAGTTTTACAGGTTGAGGAGAGTTTTTGCAGAGCTGAGGTGAGACATTTACTGGTGTCCAGACAGACATACTTCAGGCAACTACGCTTTTACATCAGCTGTTCTCTTACAGTAAGCTTTTACAGCCTTGCTCTCACCATTAGAGATAGAGGAACTGTGCAGAAATAGGAGATCAGAGATAGAAGCAGAAACTCGTGAGTCCACTGCATCCAAAAGAGCCCTACTTGTTTGGGTCCAATACAAGTCAGTCTATTCAGACATTACAACCAGTTATTTCATTATCTTGTGATCATTTCATCTGCGTTTTGTGAGGCGATTGAGTTTCTTGAAAACAACACTGTCACTTCCTCATGCTGTAACGTGCTACTGTTCTCTTCTGGAGAGCTCTTACCGTCTTATGACCTCGTTGTCATTGATGATACTGAACCCATTGTTTGTTCTAAATAAAGTTTGCTCAGTGCCTGAAAAGGGGCAGAGAGAAACAAGTCAGCTCTGTGAGCCATCTGGCTGATGCACCATGGTGAAGGCAGACACCTGCTCTGCTGCAACACAGCGTTGAAGGAAAAGGTCACCGGATCAACAGCTTTGGGGAAAGGAGATTTGCAATGTGAAAAGAGGGGAAAAACTTCAAGAGCACTTGAAGCAGAAACAGCTTTGAAGTGGAAGACCACTCTAATTGATGCCTGGTGCAGTGGAGAAAGACTGACTTCATGTTCAAGGGTTTTTACGAGGACTTAAGCAGGAGACTGGTCCTGCAAATCATTGTTCTTCAACAGAGGACTGCAAACTTTTCAAAAGTAATTTGAGACCTCTTAAATTATAGTGACAAGGAGGAATGGTTTTAAGCTACGAGAGGGGAGATGTGGGTTAGCTGTGAGGAAGCAATCCTGTTGTCAGAGGGCGGTGAGGCGCTGGCACTGCTGCCCAGAGAGCTGTGGTGCCCCATCCCTGCAGGCACTCGAGGCCAGGTGGGATGGGGCCCTGGGCAGCCTGAGCTGGTGGGGGGCAGCCCTGCCCATGGCCGGGGGTGGCACTGGGTGGGCTTTGAGCTCCCCTCCAACCTGAGCCATTCTAAGGTTCTATGACATGACTAAATCCTTAAGAAGTATCAACAGCTCAGCTACAGAATTGGTTTAGTTATTTAAAAAAAAAAAGGAAACATCCACTGTACATAAACGTTGAAATAGCAAACACCTTTTTGTTTGGTTATATTTTTTTAACAGAGGAATGGCTTTTTGGTCCTTCAAAAACTACTGCAATTGTTTTCATCCACACGGGTTACTACCCCCCACGGAAACAAGCTTTGCATCAAACACTCACACTCCTTCACAACTCCTATCAGAACTTGGATCCCTCCTGTATAGTAGAGGATGTTCTGGTCTGGCCTGTTGAGTTTCTGCAGCAGATCTTTTATGGACAGAGCTGCATCTTTTCCGGACTGAAATGCTTTCATTGCTCTGTCTTCCTCTTGCATTCTTTTTTCCTCCAAGTTAACCTCATTCATACAATCTTGGAAAGCAAAAGAAATCAAAGTAAGTTAACAAAATGTTCTGATCAGAAACCAAGTGACAAGAGTAGCAAAACTGACACTCCTTACCTTTAAATAAACTTTTCTTTTGGGGATCAAGCTGTAAGAGCTTCTGGTAGCACTGCCTGGACTTAATTCAGAAAAGAAACAGGCTCTTATGTTTAAAGAGGAATGAGGAGGTGCTAACACTCCTGGCTGTCAGTGCTTGGCCTACACAACTGTAAAAGTCTGAGGAATAATATTTACAGAACGAGGCAAACCAAAGCTTTGATATTCCATTATTTTAACAGTTTTTAGCTCCCATCAGGACTTCAGACACGAATGTGGAATTGAATCTTTTGTTTGACATTCAGCATCACAGAAAGAAAAAGAAACACTCACTCCCATTAGCACTTTTCATCTTAACAGTTCACTTAACCCGAAATGCATGGAGCTTTTCTCCTTCAGAGGTGACCCACAATCACTTCTTATTGCTTTGCAGTTTAATTGCTCTGTGTGGAGCAATTTAGGATAAAAAAGAAGAAATACACTTTGCTCATTTGTCGCCACCCCCACCAGATAAAGCACGGCCACTGAACACAGCACTGCCTCTCTGCCTGCAGGCTGCCAGTGCAGCTGCCACACCTTCTGAGCAAACCATCAGAAAGGACACAAGAAGTAGAAAGAAGACTAGATTTTAAAATTATTTGTATTTGCAGGAAAACAGAATTTCTTTCAAGCTCCATGTACACGTCTGTCTGATGCAAAAGACAACAGATTAGTCCCTTCACCCACAACAGCACATCAAAATCACAGGAATGGTCTAGCAGACAAGAATTAGTCAACTCACCTCATCATAGTGCTTAAGCGCCAGGTGAGCTTTCCCCATTAGAAAATAGGCTTTAATGCATTTTGCATTGCACTGTGTTAAAAAAGGAATTTTACACAAAGTGTTTAGAAACTTCAAATATCTCCCCCCAACATATTCCCACTTCCATTAGCATGCCATCTCCATACTGACCCTGACCACAGAACAACACACTGAACGTACCTTTAACGCCCATTCACAGTCACCAATGGCTTTTCCATATTCATGCATCTTCAGGTAGGCCTGAAATACAGCCAAAAAAGTCCCTTTTCTAAGCCTCGGAATCAAGCAACATCCATCACTTTTTGTGAAACTCCCACAGGAAGCAGAACCATCCTTTTCAGGCCCTGTGCCACTAACAGAACACAGAGAGCATTATTCTGGTCAGCACGCCAGCAGCTCCCACACTGACCTGTGCTCTGTTGGTGTACAGCTCCGGCACATCCTTCAGTTTCTGCAGGCCATCAGTGTATCTCTGGGCAGCTGTGTTGTAGTCCCCTTTCCTGAAGGCATCGTTTCCTTTCTCCTTCAGAGCTGCAGAACAATACACACACACTCCAAGTAACGCTTTGGCATTTGTTTTGTCCCCATGCACATCTCTAAGCACACCAGCTGGGTACCTCCCCAAGGCATTAGCTGTGAGAGCCCCTGGTGATTACCATTTGCTAAGCGTTCATTTCTCTTCCTTTGTTTAGCTCGTTCTTTTGCATCCTTCTCCAAAGCAGCCAGGAAGCCCTCTTGGAGCCAGGAGTAGAGTTAGTGGCATTTTTGTTATGAAAAATTAAAAAAGAAAAATTTACTTTATTAAAAATTGAATTGCATATAAGAAAAAAAAGTCATTTCTAAGGTACATCTGAGCCATTTCTCTATAAAGAATCACAGAATCCTTAGAGTTGGAAGGGACCTTTAGAGGCCATCTAGTCCAACTCCCCTGCGATGCTGAGGGACATGCACAACTCCATCAGGTTGCCCAGGGCCTGATCCAGCTCTGCCTTGAAAGTCTCCATGAATGGGGCATCCACCACATTGAAGGAAACACTTTGGAAATTAAACTGGAATGGGAATGTATTACACATCTAAGCTCTTAGGACTGTGCTTTCCACAAAGCAGCTCACTTCCAGACAGGCATTTCTTTCTTTTTGAATCCAAAAGAACAACCTTTAACATGAGGCAGTGACAAACTACACCAATGGACGTGCTCAGCCACACAGGTATGAGCCACAAATGCATTTCTAGATGTGTCCAAAGAGTTTGCCTCCACTTTAGTGGCAGTGGAACAAGGTCTTATGTGAGTTGAAAGCAATCCTCAGTGCACCACTGCTACAGCAGACAGAAGGGGTGCTGAGGGCTGCAGGGAGCACCGCTTTACCTGTTTGCACTGCCTTACCTGTGTGCACTGCCTCTGTGTTTACAGAATCCTAAAAAAAAGGAGAAGTAAAGCACATGTAGGTTTGCATATGGATAATTCAGTAGAACCTATACCAGCACTGGAACAGGTGGTGAAGTATGCCTTCACCAGAAGGGAGCTTACAAGCAGCAAGAGATTGACTTGTTACATGGTATTAGAGTGACAGGACAAGGAGGAATAGTTTTAAGCTACGAGAGGGGAGATGTGGGTTAGCTGTGAGGAAGCAATCCTGTTGTCAGAGGGCGGTGAGGCGCTGGCACTGCTGCCCAGAGAGCTGTGGTGCCCCATCCCTGCAGGCACTCGAGGCCAGGTGGGATGGGGCCCTGGGCAGCCTGAGCTGGTGGGGGGCAGCCCTGCCTATGGCCGGGGGTGGCACTGGGTGGGCTTTGGGCTCCAGTTACGCATCGTTGGAGTTTTTCTGCTTGGCAGGAGGTGAAGGAGCACCACGCGCAGAAGGCAGGGCCACAGGAATGGGGCACAAAATCGTACGGGATGGCGCGTGTTGATCACCGTCCTGTCTGCCCCGGCCGCGCTCTGCTCGCTGCCCCGCTGCTCCCGGAGCCGTCGGTCCGCCTCGGCGATCGCTCCGTCCCGGACAGCGGCGTCCGCAGAGCTCAAGCCCTGCACCAGGCGGCCTGGGGAGACCCGATAGGGAAGATGTGGACGCGGAGTGTTTCATTCCCCGTTCCATCTCCCGGCCGTTTTACCACCCCGCTGCCGCACTCACTGATGTCGTCCACACGGCGGAGGAAGCGCTGGAATTCCTCCTCCTGCTGCGGATCGGCCAGGGCGGCCATGGCGGGAGGCCGCAGGTTGCGGAGCGTCTGCGGTGTTGCCATGGATACCACTCTGCTGACGTAACGACAACGCGAAGGGAGCGTAGGGGCGTAGCTACGCGAAGAGTGGGCGTGGCTACGCATAGGGCGGCCGGGGTTCCCAGGCCGCCATTTCGCGTTCTGCGCCTGCAGCGCTGCCTTGTGGAGCCGTGTGTATTCGTTGTCCTGGGAAATCCAGGGAATAAAGCCACCCGGAAGATCAAAGAGAGTAAAAGCTATTGCAGTTAAGCCGCACACAGCACAAAGAGCCGGGCTCGTTGCTAAGCTAGGGCTGTTTTGGAGGTGCTTACCTCCTCGGCTCTGCAGATTTCAGCTTCTGAGCAGTGATGCTGTTTGCTCTACGCTTTGCCATTTAAATCAACACCACAAACACCGTGCCGGGTGAGTGACAGCTTGCAGAACCCCGGCTGATGCCGTCACTGCCCGCTGCTGTCACCGCGTGCTCGGTGCCGTTTGTCACGGGATGACTGCGCTGACTGCGCTGACATCGCCTGGCGTGGAGCAGCTGAGGAAGGGCTGGAGGGGAGAAGGAAGCCGAGTGATGCACCATGAAGCGCAGCTTATGCAGGAGGCTTTGTTCAGCTGAATTCAGTTGGAAAAGAAACAATGGAGGGAAGTGTATCTGTGTTACTTTGGGCTGGTGCTTAGCCCCGAAAGGGGACGTTCCCAGAGCCCGAAGAAGTGGTTTTCCTATGGAAGCCACGCTGCCAATTAACATCGACTGTGACTGCTTCAGCTCGCTGTTGTGTTCCAGGAGATGGGGACAAACTTGTGTAAAGCTGCAGCACATGTGGTCACTCCCAGCAGCTCTACTCCAGTATTGCCCTGCTGCACAGCATGCTGAGCTGGTTCAGAGCAGAGCACGGCGCTGCTGGGGATGCAAGAATGGCAGATCTCTGTGTGGGATAAAAAATGTTGCAGCTCAGTACACGTACCTGTGTTATTTTCTGTGTGCAATTCCAACAATAAAGGACTGACGTATAGCAGAGCTCTCAGCTTTTCAATCCATGTCCTGGGAAATCATAGAATCATTAGGGTGGAGAAGACCTTCAAGATCACCCAGTCCAACCGTCCACCTATCACCAATGTCGCCCACTGAGCGTGTCCCTCAGTGCCACATTTCCTGAATTCCTGAATACCTCCATGGACAGTGACCACCTCCCTGGGCAGCTGTGCCAATGATCACTCTTTTGAAGTTTCTCCTAATATCTAAACTGAACCTTCCTTGGAATAATTCTCATCCTCTTGCTGTTTCCAGTGAGAAGAGGCCGACCCCCACCCCACCACAGCCTCCAGTCAGGGAGCTGTAGAGAGCAGTGAGGTTTCCCCTGAGCTCCTCTTCTCCACGCTGAACAATCCCAGCTCCTCAGCCGCTCCCCATCACACCCCGTTGTGCTCCAGACCCTTCACAGCTCCGTTCCCTTCCCTGCACACCTCCAGGGCCTCCACGTCTGCATTGGAGTGAGGGGCCCAACGCCGAGCACAGCACCGAGGTGCGGCCTCCCCAGAGCCGAGTGCAGGGGACGGTCACCTCCCGCTCCTGCTGGCTGCGCTGCTGCTGACACAGCCAGGATGCCGTCGGCCTTCTTGGCCACCTGGGCACACTGCTGGCTCACGTTCAGCCGAGCGCCGACCGACAGCCGCAGCTCCTTTCCCTCCGCACGGCCTTCCGGCCGCTCTGCCCCAAGCCTGCGGCGCCGCGTGGGGTTGTTGTGGCCAAAGTGCAGGACCCGGCACTCGGCTGCTTGAACTGCGTCCCGTTGGCCTCAGCCCGGCGATCGGCCTGTCCAGGTCCCTCTGTAGGGCTGCCTGCCCTCGGGCAGATCCACGCTTCCCCCAACGTGGTGCTGTCTGCAAACTTGCTGGGATGCACTCAATGCCCTCATCCGCATCATCAATAAAGGCACTGAACAGGACGGGCCCCTACACCGACCCCTAAAGAACAGCACAGCTGGACGTAACTCCATTCACCACCACTCTCTGAGCCCAAGCAGTGCAGCCAGTTCTTTGCCCAGCAGATTGTACCTGTCCAGGCCATGGGCTGCTGCTTGTCCAGAATACTGTAGGAGAAATCAATGCTTAAGATAGAATTAAATGCAGTTTGATTACTCCAGCATCATCCATGCTCAGGGACACAACCTGGGATACGTTACTGACACCTTCTGAAGCCAACACTCACACAAATGCATACACCACTCAGCCTCCCTATGGGACACCCAGCTGACTCGGGTTCACAGCAACATCCAGCAGCATTGGTGTGTTCGTCATCTCAAGGAAGTAATGCGAGTGGGACAGAAGGACAGACCTGACCAATGCTCCTCTCTGTGGCACCCGGCACTCCAGAAGAGCCCTGTACACAACTGCTGACATCTGAAGAAGTGCAGACTGCAGGCATGAGGTTTTTTTTTTTTTTTTTTTTTTTTTTTTTTTGTAATTTTTATTTGAACACAGTATTCTGACAGAATGCAAAGTCAAAATCCTCAGTTAGTATCAGTATTTACACCAGTGAGAATGGGAATAAAGGTGGAATTGATGTTTCACTCGGTAAAAAGATTTTTTGTTTTTTTGTTTTTTTAACAAGATAGAAGGCCCCCAAAAGTAGGGAATGCTGGGTAAGGATGTCAGTGGAGGTCTGAGAACAACTATCAAAACAGCCTAGTGTGAAAACCTGGGGTTTGAAGGCTCCATAGAAAAGTGTGAAAATAAAACTCCACTCTAAAAGCTGAACAACTGGATGCACTATTACCTCATCATCATTACGTATGGTGCAGCATGAAATGTAGTCACTCCACAACTAGAAGCTGATCAGTCTGAGTTGCCATATAGATATATATATGTATGGCATGGATACATATATAAACATATACAGCGCAAACGGCATCAGGTTGGTCCCTCTATAAAAGGTTTAAATAAAAGCAATGAAGCCTAAGCTACCTTGGGAATGGGATATTTATAAATTAAAACAAATTATTCTCCATTAAGGGCAAGTATAAAAACGCTCTCCAAAATTAATCTAAGGGTACTGAGGATGGGGAGGTCAGGGGTACTAATGGATAGAGGCTCCATCCATGAGACACAGCCCAGCACACACTGGGCACTGTGCCATGGCCAGGTGCTGGATGGGGCCCTTGGCTGGTGGCCTTACGTGGCAGAAATGCCAGTCTGGGTGGCAGCCACCACAGTGCCAGCCGATGGGTGCTGAGCAGTGGCACTGGACATGCCACTCTGGGTCACTGTGCTGAGCAGTGTTTGCTCCTGTTGCTGCTCAGGGAGGCATGACATGTAAGGTCTAGGGACCACGGACCAAATTTCGCCTTACTTACACTAACACTGCTGTGACGGGGCAAGCATGGGTCGAATTTGACACAAGGCTTTCAAGTGAGGACCTGTCCTGCCCTGCTGTCCTGCCTGGGACGGTACTGCCTGAGTGTCTGTGCCTGCACATCCAGCCATCCTCCACTTCCATCCCCAGGAGCTGAGGAAAAAATGCAAAAACCCCACACTTAGCAAATGACAAAACCACTGTTTTTCACTGTTTGAAATCATGTGATGTCACTGTAAAAGACTGCATATCAGAAGGACACACCAACAAGAGTGGCTCAGCTCACCCAAGCCAAGCATGATCTCCCCAACCCCATCACCCTTCTGCTCGTCCTCATGGCATGATGCAACAGATGCCATCGTCAGCTCAGGTTTGTCATTTAAAGGCTTGTGTTCCTTCTAAGAGTTGTTCTCTTTTTTTTTTTTTTCCTGAATATATATATTTGAAATCTGAACTATTCGCTACACCTTCCACATCCAAACTATGTTGAAGCTTTTTTTTTTTTTCAATTATTTCAATACTATGACAAAAAACACGTTTCACACTAAAAGTCACGCACCCACAGTGCACAAGCTTGCAGATCTAAAGTAGAAAACAAAAAACAAAAAACAAAAAACAAAAAAAAAAAAAAAAAAGGAAAACAAAGGAAAAACAAACAAAGCAAAACCCCCAGAGAAGGAGCACCTCTATACAACGGGCTGGCCTTCCTCTGCCTTCCTTCTGCTCAACCTTCTCTTCTTCCCACTCCAAACTCTTAGTGTTACTCCATGACTCCCAGTGATGACTACAACAATGCGTGTGACATCAGCCCCTTTCTCTGACTGCTAAAGGCATGATGCAAAGAGCAGGGACATCAATGGGAGTGTTGGCACTGATGCCCAAGCGCTCAGCCATGGTTACATACGTGGATGACTTAACAGATACGATGTGCTGGAGCAGTCTTTGCAGAAGGGGTCTTATGGAGAGTCATAGAATCGTTTGGGTTGGAAGGGACCCTTAAAGGTCACCTAGTCCAACTCCCCTGCAATGAGTAGCGGCACCTACATGCTGCTCTGCTCGTGAACATCACCCACATGAGAGCAGGACGTTCTGTTTTTAGTGTTTCCACTCCTCAAAAGGAAACTTTATTTAAGTGCAGAAAGTCAATGCTTTTAAATCAGTTTCTGGGGTCAAAGGAAATGGCAGTTATCAACATTCTAAGGAGAAATGGATGTAGTCAAACGGTGGAGACAAGACCAGCCCAGCCCTAACTGTACAATCCCTCTTCTGCTTCTCAAAGCTCTGGGAGGGTTCCATGAAGGAAAGAGAAGAATGTCCTAAAAAAGCAGAGATGATATTTTTCTTATGCAGTCAGGCCCAGGTCCAGCAAGGGACTTACACTCTTTATAAATTTAAGTATATAAGGAAACTCTCACCAGCAACTCTCTTGTTCGAAGTTAAGCGTGTTTATGTGGATTGCTGGATACAGACCTCAATTGGTGACAAGTGGTTGGGATTTTCCCCACGCCCCACCCCCCCAAAAACAAACCAAAGACCAGCATTACTCTTTTTTCTTACTTCAGTAAGAAATAATAATAATAATTATAATAATAATAATAATTAAAAAAGATAAAGGGGAAACTACTGTAAACATCGATATTTTAAAATGTCTCCCTTTGCAAAGCAAGCATGCTGCTAACCTAGTAGCTAGAATCTGGATTTACTTTAAAAAAAAAAAAAGGCAGCTATTTTACAAATACATTTAAACACAACAAAAGTTAAAAAAAAAATTGTCAATTGTAAACACTGGAGAGAACAAAAGTTGGCAAAAATTAACATAAAATTTAAAGAAATGTAGAGTCTGAATACTGCAAATTGAAATACATCCCCCAAAGCTGCAATTTTGGCATTCTTCCTAACAAAAAGGATAAACCCCCAAATCAATGTCTAAAGTGGAGAACAGAATTCAGCCACAAAATGCTCACGACACTTTGCATACTGAACACAAGGTGAACAGAAATTATAACTTATTTATGAGGCTTTACATATTTCAAACTCGACTGAAAAGTATAAAAATAAATTGTGGACTTTGTTCACTAAGTACCACCTGTACCAGGTAGGCAAGCAGTACAGTGGTTGTATCTACTATTCTAACCAAGGAAAGAACAGGGTCTTCTTTTTTCTTTTCTCTTTTTTCCTTTCATCTAAGACTGGTTGACTCTGAGCTCCTCAGCAATGCTGTAAGTGGTATTTTGCAATTTTGCTTGTTTGAGCATACAAGGGGACAGCTGAGCCCCCGATTTGGTGATGGGTTAAACCCTGTTTTTAAAATGTATTACTTTTTAAAAGCAAGTGCACAACAAATAGAACCTTTCTAAAAATCTTAAGAAAAAAAAAAAAAGAAAAAAAGAGAGAACCCCCCCCTCCCCATTTATGCATTTTCTGTTTTGTTTGTTTTTTTTTTTTAAAAAAGGCAACAGACACTAGAGGAATGAGATGTGTGTTGTGTTTCGTGTTGTAAATGCTTGGGTGAAGTCGTTCTGCCATGTTTTTTCATCTGTTGCTGATCATGCTTTGCTCTCATTTTCATTTGTTTGTGTGGCTTCGTTGGGGACCGTCTTCACTTCTGCTGGAGATGTCTTAGTTTCCGTTGCTTGCACTTCAGGTTTGTCTTCTACTGGGGTTTTCCTGAAGAAGAATCACCAAAATGGCACAGTTTAGAGACAGAGAAATACAGACCATCTGTGGTAAATGAGCGATCAGGAAAGAAGACGTTGCTGGAAACACTCAAATGTGTCTCCTTGACAGAGCAAAATGACAGATGCAAAGATAAGGACAACCAGACTCACCTCCCCCCAGCTCACTTAGCTCTACTGAAATCCTTCTGGAATTTCCTCCTGCATTGGGCTACTATAGCAGGAGGATGCACTGGGCTGCAGCAGAAGCACAGAGGGTGTGCAGCAGTATGGAATGCCACAGCAAAACAGCAAAACTCACACAGTTGCAAATGAATTTGATTTATACCACCACTCATTTATGCCACCTAAGCGTCCTGTTAGAACACACTGCCACTTTAGCAGTAGATCCCTTTTCCTATAGGAAGCCATCTCCATAATTTCACAGTATGCAGCAGGAAGGAAAATACAGTAAGTCAAATGCATTTTCACAAGCATATGGAAGGTCATCACCTAATGCTGATTCTTCACCTGTCCTTGGCACTTACTGCAGAATCAGAGAAGCCTGTTGGTCCACCACTCTTCACAGCCATGGAAGTGTCACACCAGGCACTCCTGGTAGCCTTCCTGTTCCATCCCACTAGCTGCAAAGTCAGCATGAGACAGCTGGAACCCCACTGCACTCTGACCAGTGGGTGAGATGACCCCGAGCCTACGGTTGCCAAACTGGTTTCAAGAAGGGGAAGCAGATGGGCAGCACAGGGAGAAGGTGGCTGCACTGGCAGAAGGAACACCACTCTGTGTTCCACCACACCAGGAATTCCTTTGTGTGGTGCAGACCAAGCTGCACTCACTCAGCTGAAATGTTTCCTCACTACCTCCTTGTTCAGCTCAGCACCAGCTCACAACCCTCTGTTCTCTCTGTCTCTATAGCACCCAGCATGACGGGGCAGCAGCTTTTAGCTGCAAGGATTCATGTTCATCATGAATGAGCTCTGTGTCACCAACATGCTTTCCTTAGCAAAAGGCAAAGTCCTGGCGTGGTCTCAGCCTCCTGCTTTTGGGAGCTGCTTTCACAACAGATCTGAGCTGCCCTTTTGAGTCTTTCTAGCAATAAAGCACAGGCCTTGCTCAGTCAGCAGGAGGTGCTCCTCCTAGTTGAAGCTGCCTCTGTCAACAGTGTCCATATAGGAAGCCAGAAGGAATGGGGAACTGCAGTACTTGTTTCCTAAAGAGAAGCTTATCTGTTTCAATCAGCATTTTCCAGGCTTCTGCTCTAATGGCTCTGCCACCAACCACTGTCCAAACTGACAGAGCAAGAAGATGTTCTTGTCCAGCATCTGTGTAACAGCTGGGGATGCTTCTCCCAGTTAGCAGGTGAGAACTTCATGCTGTTTTCACTTCAGTTATGGTGTCTCTGCCAAACACAAGCTGTGGATTCATCTCACCTGAGGAAAGGCTCCCAAAGGGCTTCTAGTGTTGTCCTGCCTAGGAGCATGCTGGTGCTCTCTCAGCTGGGTATACAGGAGATGAAGTATAGCGGATGGAGACTCATCCCAGATGTACCAGGACAACAAACACACTACAAGTTATCTTGACCCAAACGTACTGAGTGCTCACCAATGCACAGACAGGAGCACAACGCCTTACCCTTTTGCACTGACCTGTTACTTTAGGTACAAATCCATAGGATGCCTTATGTTGGAGGGGACCTTAAAGATCATCTGCTCCCAAATCCCTGCCATGGTCAGATTGGGCTGTCTAGGGTCCCATCCAGCCTGGCCCTTGAATGCCTCCAGGGATGATGCATCCACAACCTCTCTGGGCAAATCCAGAGGTCTCACACTTTTACACTTTCACATGGCTCTAGTTTCTGCCCTGTCTTATGCAGACAGAAGTTCTGAATGGTCCCACTGATCTGCTGGGAAATTGAATTTGGGTGCCTGTGCTCACTGAACTGGAGGAACTCATTGCCTCTGTAGACAACACTTCCTTTGCAGCAAACCAAACTGTTTCTAATCTCTTTTAGGAAAGAATAATCTACGATAGGGAAAGCTGCTAAAAAATTAAAGAATCACGTTTATGAGAAATCCCTACATTTGTCTTTGTTGCCCTTGCACAGCCTATTCCTGTTTTCCTCTTGAACCTTTAAAGCCAAGCCCTGCTTAGTTAGTTCACTGGTGAGTTAGTTTGTTACGGAAACAATGAGATTAGTTCAGAGAACACCCAACAAGAACACAGCACAAGCACCAGTGCACGAGAGACACAGCACACAACCAACAGAAGATTAAAGGCAGCCATACTCGGTCTTTGCAGGTGCAGCAGGTACAGAGCTGTCTGCAGTGGAAGAAGCAAGCTCACGAGCTTGCCCGCTAGCCACACTGGCAGGAGTAGTAGTGCCAAGAGCTGCAAAAACATCCTTTGCAAGATCAATGTCTGGTGTCTTGAAGGTCCCTTCGTCCATTTTAAAGTCCTCATTCTGGGAAGGGTTTGTGGTGCCGCCTGAAGCAGCCTCACTCTTCGGATTGCTTGGGTTCTTGGCTGTCTCTGTTGGGCTCTTCACTGTACTGGGCTGTGCAGCTTCTTTCTCGGGGCTCTTGGTGCTTGAGACCTCCTGCCTGGGCTCTGATGGAGCTGGAGGGCTAGTGAGGTTTGCAGGGGTTGGGGCAGCTGACTTGTTACCAGCTGCCGCTTTGGAGGTCTCGGCCACATTAGCAACAGTGCTGGGGCTCAGCACTGCACCTTGGTTGGACAGGACACTTGAAGACAAATTATTAGTAGCTGGAGCAGAGCTTGGGGTATCGCTGAGATCAACAAGGGGAGCCACTTTGGGCGTAGAAGAGGGTGGTGGTGGAGAGACCGGGGCAGCTCCCGCTTTGGCTGGAGTAGCCTGGCCAGGCGACATGGCGTTTGAGTCAGGAATGGCCGTGGCTGGTGGGGCAATACTGGAGGTCAGGGTGGTGGTCTCACTGGTGGGGCTGTTCTGAGCAGTGGCAAAAGTTTCAGTGATAGTGTCAGAGTTAGTGGTGCCCGTAGTTACAGAAGGCAGCATGTCCTCAACGGTAGCTGCGGTATCGGCGGTGTGCCTGTGAAGAGGGCAGGAGTAGAAGAGAAATAGAGACAATGAAGCCCATAAACGACAGCATGGGGAAAGGGAAGCAAAGCGTAAGCATGAGAAGGCAAGTGGGTGGCACAGCAGCAGCAGCATGGCGTGGTGTTACAACACAAACACAGCGTGGAGGCAGAGAAGGAGAAAGCTTTCAGAGATGAAATACACAAAGGGCAGCAAGGGCTGGCAGGGTGACTGAAGGACAACTAGGAAGAGCAGAGAGGACACAACCTTCAGGAGTGGCTTGCTCACACAGATTATGCTTCAAGTCTTGGTCAAATGTAACCCTGTACAGAGTCTTCTCTTTCAGGCTAACTTCCTTCTCATCCTCTTAGATCTAGCTTTACAAGGAAGCTTTCTACCAATTCCCAGAGCTTACAGCCTTGTGCCATCTGTAACCATGCAACAACATCCCAGTGCAGGACTCCTGAATTCAGTCTCTTATCTTGGCCCTCTGCTTTTGCCAACAAGTCTAAGGCCTCCATCAAACCACACGTAATTTAATTCCTGTCCTCATATACACACACATAATATATATACACTCATGCAGCTTAGAGGCGACAGTTTCCACCCTTCTGACTAGATTAATCTCTGCCTGTTGTTCTAGCTGGAATAGGGGTTGCTTTAGGACAACGCCTGACAGTGTAATTATGCTTTTGCTGCCACAATATAGCACTGATTGCTTAAGTACACGGATGAGAGGTTGGAAACAACAATTGGTTTACTCCAATAGAAGCCAGCATGCCTGAGAACACCACCTCAGGCTTATGAACTAAGAGAAAATCTTTGTAAAGGAAGGTAATCAAGATAAAATCCCAGTAAGACAAGGCAAGAAAATCACAAGCATATAGATCTTAGCTACTCTACTGTGCTTTGCTTCTGCATTTCAGTGTGCTTGTGGATACAGCCTCCTTTCTCTTCTCACCTTAAAGAGACTTCCAGCAGAGCCATTTTACCAGTGGGCTCCACTGCAAATGCCATCAAAGCAGGTGGGAATCGGGCAGGGAAGAGAGGAAGCATTTTCTCGTTGCTATATCAGAAACCAAATGCAAAGATTTTAGCTTTCTTCCTCTCTTCCTGCCCTGTGGCATGTGCATGAGTGATCAGCAATTAAAGCAAATGAGGGTTCTGTACTGACTCTGTGCTAAGACTGATGAATAGCAACATACTCTGGTTCTGTCAGTGGTGTGGTCTCGTTAGGCTCTGTGTGTTTTCCCCCATCGTGGTTGGGGGTCCGCTCCTCTTCAGTCCGCACCTCCACAATAGGCTCCTTGGACTCATCTTTCCTGTAACAAGGGAATTAATTAGAATCACAGAGATTACATAGAGATTGCTTAGAGTTCACAGTAGGTATTCTCCTGCAAAGACACGCTTCAAATACTGATGGCGACTGTGAGAAATAAGCTGCCCTGGACAGCAGATTCCTTTTTGTCACTCCCAACAGAATGAGTAGAAGAAGTGATGATGGTACTCACGAGAAGGCAGCTTTGCCCTCCTCCATGTCTTTGCCCTTGGCTCCTGGTCCAGACTTGCCACATAAGTTGACAGCAATGCACATCAGCAGGCCACATTTGTTCAGGAAGTAGCAGGTGACATCCACAGCCACCAGGAGCAGCACAAAGATAACAATGAGAATGCCTACGATGGCAGCAGTCCCCAGGCCTGACGTAGGGCTAGTGCTGGCTTTAGAGACCAAAAGAGAAGAAAAGAAAGCATTGCAGTTAGAAGGTGAGCTGGGGATACCTATGGCTCAGACTTGGCTATAGGTTGCAAGCATGGGAAACTCACAAAACATGCACTTTTTCTCCGGCAGCCATGTGTAATAATCAGTACTTTGTCGTATAGACGTGCAGGACAATCTACCTGAAAAGGCAGGTTTGCTGGGACCTCACAGGGCCTTTCCAGTCTCTATTGGCCTAAGGACAGGAAAAGCAGACCATGGAAAACTTTTCCACTGTAATGTATACCCAGCTGGAACTCTGAATGGTTCCTGTCCTCTTTCACCACCGCCCCAATGGGCACACAGTGACTCTGATGCTGCCAGTCTAGAACAAGGACAAGCATCATGGCTGGAAGTGAAGCTCTGTAGCACAACGTTCTCTGGTGGGACACTGAATGCTGGGAAACACCAGAGAGGCCTGAATGTTGATTAGCCCCTTGTACGGTGCAAATGAGCCCACTTCGAGAAGCCGACAAGCTTTGCTCTTACAGGGGTGTCACAAAGCTGCTCCCAAGCAAGCCCTTTTCAGAACAGGGACTCATGAGCTTTGCCATCAACTTTCAGCAGCATGAAAGAAATGAAGAGTGGCCTTTGGCAGGGACAGATCAGCGTCTCCCAGGATCTGGGGATGTGAGTGAGGCATGCAGCAAAGCCGGGACTCGCTCCAGGAAGCAAATGAAATTGCTGGAGGAACCAGACTTGCCAAGATCCTCCAACCTTCCTCCAACCAGCACAGGCTGGGAAGATCTGCTAACTTCTTCCATGGTGTCTTTCAAAACACGGTGTACATGGCAGCAGGAGTTGTACTAATGAAACCTAGAGTGATTTTAAGGCAGCAGCCAGGCAATAAGCAGTAAAATCCACAGGCAGAAATGTATGTTCACATGCACTGCAGCACAGAATTTGGCCCAAATTCATGCTGCTCTCTGAAACTTACAATCTTTGTTGATTTCAGAACACGAATACAAAGGTACTTGCACAAGTAAGACCGGCCTCCAAATTTACGACAGCCAAGGCAGTGCAGCCGGGCAGTGTGAGGGTGTGAGTGCGCCCGAGACCGGACGTGAGGCACCGTCAGGGCAGGCGCTCTGCAAACCAAGCAGCACTAACACTGCCTGTGTAGGCCAACATCCTCACTGACCCGTACTAGAGAAAGGACGTCCACAGGACTGCTTGGGCCGAGCTGCTCAGTAATTCCTCTGCTATCAGCTAAAACTTTCCATGTTATTTGCAGGAAGGCTGATGGGGGCTGGAGTATACTGGGCTGACAGGACTAAGTCTGTGTAATTCGAGCAAGAACTGATCCCTGGCAAAGGAAACTCTTCTTCAAAGCTATCAGCTGTGGCTTCTCAGCCTCCTGCTCCCATGCCCTAAACACAACCCACTTTTGGTTCCCCTCGTTTGATTCAGAATAGTTCTTCCCAAGCTGCTGCTCTGCAGGGAGAGCAATCCGCTGAGCTCAGACAGAGTTCAGCATCCATCAGAGGTCCCGCACCGCTCAGACCAGCAGATCTCAGCCATCCCATGCTCTGCTTCTCAGCCTGCATGCTCAGCAAGGGCTGTGCATTTGGTAGAGCTTGTCACTCAAGTTTACTGAGACAGCTGAGAAGGATGAGCATATTTCTTGTTGTCATTAGGAGCCTTGCATTGCTCTTTCACTAAGATGCAATTTCTACTACCATTTTTTTACCATCGGATGTCACAGCCCCCAAACACTTGGAATCTCTTTGCTGGGAAGCCCTGTAAAGCAGCCCTTGGCCCTTGAGGCTGATCCATGCTGACTGTAGCATGTGAAAAGATTAATTCCAGAGCTCTGGGAAGCCTCCTGGTCTCTGCCATTCTTTTATTACTTAAAAACAGGAGACAGAACATCCTTAGCATGAGGGAGGTAAACGTTTCATTTTGAGACAAGGTACTGAGGGACTTGGCACTCCAACAGAAAAGAGTTTTGTTTTTTTTTCCTGCATTTTACTTTATCTGAAAGTCACTCTGAGGTGCCCAACTCTGACGCTTGGATCACAAGTCCAGCGAGTGCTTGGCAGAATGACTGTGCCACAGCCCCTGCCAGCACCTCGCATCAAGCTGTGTAATTAAATGAATTCATCAGCCTCCAGTGTATGCAGGGAGGGAGGAGGATATATATTTTCTGACTCCTAATGTATTCAGGATTCTTGCATGGATGATGCAATAGTTAACAGAGTCCTGATCACAGCAGCTCCTGGAGGAAAAACTAAGGCTGTGTTAAACTTCTCTCATTTACAGCATCTCCCTGGGAATGAGCTCCTTGGCAGCTGCTGGAGGGCCCCGTGGGAAAGCACCACGCAGAGCTGCTGCTCAAAAACAGTGCTGAGGAAGAAGGCTACACAGGGAAACACCACAACCCAGTTTGAAGAATTGAAACAACAAAAAAAAACTGACTTGGGAAATGCAGTCAATATAACACAACCAAATAAATGTGCAGGGATGGATTAGGTCAATGCAGCCCTATAAATACCTACATGCAGCAGAACAGTACATACAATAAAGGCACTTTATTTAGCAAAGATACCATAAATTCCAAAAGCTGCAAATAGGAGGTGGATGACTTCAGGCCAGAAATAAGGTATGAAATTGTAAGAAATCCCCACACGAAAGCAAAACGTCACATCTTCCTCCACCCATCTGACTGAACATATTTGCTTTACTTTCTAAGGAGGGATGATATAGAGGTTATTTAGTGCTGCTGCAGAAAAGGACTGTCTGAACATTCACCTTTCTCTACTTAGGATTAGTAACAGAAAACAAGGACTAGAAGGAACAGATGGGTGGCTTTCCAAACAACACGTGCCATTCCACTTCAAATAACAGCAGCAGGTTCTCCTGTGTTTGTGTGTACCTATGGCCAATGTTTGGAAGCAGTGTTAGCTCTCTGACAGCCATTGGCAAGCACCTGCACAGCTTATATTAGCATTGTCAAACACCTTGCACAACTTACAGGGGAGAAATGCAGAACGCAAGTAATCATCTATTCCATGTGACAATAGTATCTGTTTCCACATGGAATTAGGTCCAACAGCTCATGTTTGCTTTAACCTTAAATATCATGAAGCAGAAAAGCCCAGCGGTCTGTTGAAAACACTCCTTTCACACCAAGAAGGCAAGAGATACTTTCCAGAAACACAACTGAACTCTTCAGACTGTCACCAACATGTTGGCTCCTCCAGCAGTTGGCTCCCAGCACCAAGTTCTGTATTTCCCTACGACTGTCTCCCTTTGCAAGGATGAACATGAGGGTAATGAGCATACAAAAGGAAGAACTGCAAGCACAGGGGAAGTCATATGAAGATCCTGCCTTCAGGAATAAAACAATCTGATCTGCAGTCTGACCCCTGCCACAGCATGTCCTTCCTCTGCACTACTGCAGTGCACACCCCCGTGCCACCTGTCTGCTCACTGCACTCCGCTAGCTGCAAGAATCAGGAAAGCTTCAAAAATTTGTTTTTATCTAAAATAAATTAGGTGTGAGCAATTGCAACTGATTTTTTTTAATGAGAAAATTATCAAAGAATCATTAAGGGTGGAAAAGACCCCTAAGGTCATCCAGTCTGACTGCTCACCTACCATCGACGTTGCCCATTGTGTCTCCATGGCTCTCAAACACCTCCAGGGATGGTGACCCCACAACCCCCCTGGGCAGCTGTGCCAATGACCACTCTTCTGGAAGAGTTGTTCCTAATATCCAACCTGAACCTCCCTTGGCACAACCTGAGGCCATTCCCTCCTACCAAACAAGGTCTCTCCCATCTGACATGCAGCCAAAGGAATGGTATCATCAGATATCTCCCCAAGAATGTAGAAACTAAACGACAAACTAAGAATAGAGCTGCTGGCATCCTAGGGGCCAGGGGAGATCCTGCACAGCTCTGCAGTTCATTGCACGTGGAATCATCTCTTCTAGAGGACCCAGATCCCAGCCTTCCTGGAGGTATGACATTCCACAGAACATGTACTTGTGAAGTTGTGTGTGCTGAAAATCTGAATATTTGAGCCCCTTCAGGTTCCAGCTCTGCATCTGTCTCACCTCTGAGTACAGAAAAAGAGTGCTAGCTTTTTTGCAGGCTTTTTAAAATGTTACTGACTTCAGGAATAAGGCCTGAGATCTTGTCCACCACTGACTGTCAGAGAACAAGGATCTAATGTGTGTATCTAACATGTTACAAACCCAAGTAAACAGGCAGTGAAAATATCACTTATGCTCCTTATTTTTTCAAACACAGGGACAGGACCTCTTTTTGTATATATTCCATGTTAACTGGACCATTTAATACAGCTTTCACCATGTAAGTGACCCGGCCTTTGCTCTCTGCAGGTAGCAGCCTGTGGGAAGGTAATGCATTCCCAGTACCGTGGAGGAAGAATGGCTCCCAGAGGGGCTGCTCTCTCTTCATCCACCAGTTATGACCAGTAATAACTTCAGCAGGTTGGTTTTAATACTCCAGAGCTGGGTGCTCAACCTCACCTATGCCTCAACCTGTGCCTACAGATAAGGTGAATACAAGCTGATAGTAGATCTATGGATGAGTTTAATAAACTCAGCTTTTTAGGATTACGATTACTTCCATTATAGTAAAGTGTAAATGCAGGAAGCCAAACAAATCTGCTGTTCCAGAACACTGGAGGTGAGAGCATGGCTTTGTCTGTTTTGTTTGGTTAAAAAAATATCCGCATGGTTGGAATGCAATGCTCGTAAAAAGTTCTCATTTATAATTTAGACAGAAAAGAAGTTCACAAATTATCACGAACAAGGTCTGAATAAACACAGCAGAGTCTTATGTGCAGAGCATCAAATGCACAGATAAACAAGACTGATGATGGCAGGGCTTGTTCTTTGTCCCTGTTAGCATCTGGGTAGAAAGATGAAGCTCATTCTGCACAACGGATAGTTTTTGAGACATTCTGTACAGATAGCTCAATAACTGCACCGACAATTCCATTCTTTTCCACTCCAGGCCCACTTACAGAGAAAGAGAAGAGACAGACACCCATTTTTAGAAGAGCTAGAGAACCAAATGGATTTCCCATCACAAAAGACAATTCATGAGGTGCATAGGGTTTTGTTTTCTTTTCTTTTTGAGGTGGAAAAAAAAAAAGGGGAAAAAAAAAAGAAAATCACCTGCAATTTGTTCAACGAAACGCAATACACAGAGCTCAGTAACAAAGCTGCATTATATTTACACCAAGGATTAATCCTGTCTAACAGTGTCACATGCACAGTTACCACAAATATGATTAAAGATCAGTAGTAATAACCATTTAGATCGTCAGGTCATTTGATTCAAGCTAATTTTCTCTGTTAAAATGGCAAGAAAAGAGATCTCTCTATGAAGTTGACAGTATAGTAGTAGAGAACCAAGCAACGTTAGACAAACATCCATTGCAAATCTGTCTATTCTTGGGCAGGACGATGCCTCAGATCCACTATGGGTCATGGGATATCTGACTGCACACAGGGGCCAATGAAGTCCCAAGGGATCAACCAGTGAAAGGAGAAGGAAAGAAATGTCTTCAGTGCAACTCCCACAGATGTTTGTATTCACACCACCACACCAGGACAACCTAATGGCCGTATATTGAACCCACTTGCAAAAGCTCACAGAGGAATACAGGCGCTCAGGATTCTCTCTGGCAATTTTGCTTCCCTGTTTTCACTCTCCTGGCTGACATTTGCGGGTAGGGCTTCAGAAACTCTGTGCTCAAGATGCACCAGATGTATCAGCAAATCAATAAAGATCCGTTTGGGGCTTTTTATGTGCATGTGTGCATGGCGGACTTTTTTAAAAGGCTTTCAATACTGTACTCTCCTACGATGAAAAAAGCGAGCAAGCAAAAAATTCTTCCTTTACATTCATTAAAAAGGGCAAATTCATTACAAGTAACAAAAGTTGTTAAAGATAAAACACTCGGTTTAAACTTTTTTTCCTTGTTACAAAATATTAACTCTTTCAAATGACACAATTTTTTTCTCCCCCCCGCCCACGAACTGACGGGATCCTCTGAAACAAAGTTATCTGCTTTCAACACCTCGGCAGGACCCAGGCCTCTTCAAGCAAATATTGCTTTATTTTAAGTTTCTAACAGAGCAAAAGCAGAGTCACTGCAGAAAGAAGCAATGAAACAAAGGAGGACGACGTTGATGGACTTCCCAAGGTCGCTGCAGGTGCCAGACAATGGTTCCCAGGAGGGGAAAATATGGTTGTTTAAAAAGCAAATTTGGTGCATGTGGCAAGCGTGGATGTGTCCCGTGAGATCCAAGGTGACATGTATGACGACAGACATAGGAAAGGAATAAGGGGAAAAGGGGAGGGAAGAAAGAACGAGAAAGAAAGAAAGAAAAAAGAGAGACAGAGAAAAAATAGATAAAAAAAATTAGGTCATAAATACAGAAAACTTAAGAATCAAAGGTTTATTTAATTAAGTAAACTAAAATGGCTAAAGGTTAGAAAAAAGCACTAGCACATTCACAGCGACAAAAGGGCCAGGTCCAGAAGCTCAGCAAAGTCAAAGCCGCAGAGCAGAGTTCAAGGCAGAGGTTACGAGGTTAGCAAGCAAATGGGATTCAAAATGATGGAACAGAAGGCTCAGCAATCAACACAAGAAGAAGCCTGTCTGATATTTGAAGGGACAACACCGCCTTTTCCAGAGAGAAAGAAAAAGAACAACGGCTTTTCCACAGCAAATGATCCGCCTGTCTGCCCCGTCTGTACGGGGCTTCACATAACAGACCTGGGTGAGTAAAACCTCTGCAGATGGGAGGCCTGGGAGCACGGCTGGTCTTTCCATTCAACCTTCCAACTGCCTGTGAACTGATGCGATCAGATTTTTGTTAATTCTCTCACCCTTCCAGGACACTCTACAGAGGTGACAAAGCAAAGAAATGCACGGAGCCTCTTCGCCACTGCAATCTGGTGTAGCAGCCTTCATGTCAACAGAGCCCTGTGACTGCATGCCAGAGAAATCTAGGCTGCCCTCTGGAAGTACTTTGTTGAACATGCTAGTTTGGAGAAAGCTCAGGGAACCAAAGCATCTGGAAGAACCTCGAAGGGCCTAATAAAAGCCAAAGGTCTGAACAAAAGGAAACAAGCTAGAGAAACAAGTCACCAACGCAGCACAGGCAGCAGCAGCCACTTCCTTGCACCATGCTCTACTTGTTCCTGAACCAAGACATGTTCTTCCCAAGAAACATCTGCATTCATTTGCTCTGTTAATCCTGAGCAAGCTTGCAGAGTGAAAACAACCATTTTTCAAAGTGCTTCCACATTTCCAAGTGCAACACTGGAAGGAGCAAGTTGAGATCCTGACCTCTCCCATGCTTCGCATCAGATCAAGTGAGGAGTAAATCCTGAGAGGAAACTGCACCCATGGAAACAAAGTGGACATTTTAAAAAATTCTGTTCTTTTAGGGAGTCTTTTCCCATGTTTCTGTTGCATTTAAAGGGCTCAGTGGAATCTGAGATTATTGCTCTTCCCTTTGCCATGGACTACAGCATGAACCGTGTATTCCAAAGGAAACAGAGTTCTTAAAGATTGCTAATACCCTATGCAAGACATCCCAGTTGTCCCAGGTACCTCTTGGTACCCTACAAGTGTGCAACAAAGGCTGAGAGAGAGCACCAGCACAGAGAGGCAGCACTGCAGCGTGGAAGAAAAAAACTGCATATCAGTTCTTGGAACTTTTCCCCGAGGAGATGCACAACAGTAAAGGAACACTCTGTCTGCTGCTTCCACTCTGTGTTCTACTGCTCTAGCCTGTAGTTAAGGCACTCTTTGCCAAATTATCCCCACCTTCCTCTGCCTCATTAGTCACAGTTGTCCTTCAAATATATGAGAGTAGTAAGTAGTAGTAGTGCTGCTGAAAATGAGAATCAGAGGGTAAGTTGCTTAATGAGTTACGGAGTGTCGTTCCAACGCAAACTGCAGCCTTGTTCAAACACACTTCCCAATCTTTCTTTTGCCCCATATCTCTCCCCCTCCCCATCGTCATGCTTGCTGCTATACACATTTCAAGCCCCAGCCATCCAGGGCACTCATCTGGACGCTCAACAGTGCTATCTGGCTTGACTGAGTGGAGGTTCAGCACACAAACTGCACCAGCTCTCAGTTGTTTGCTTCAGACAGGACAGAGGTATGGCAGATTAAGGATTAAATTCTCAATGCAAAGGGAAGACTGATGAAAACAGATAATTCTGAGCAAAAACACAAGACTGACCTAAGAACCTAGAGGACAGAATACAACCTAATCACTCCCTGCAGCCTGGGCTGTCAGCACCGTCTGGGCACGGAGCTGCTTAAGTCAGGCTGTGCAGTGAGGAGCTGACCTGCAGTGTGCCCATCTGCCTCCAGCCAGTCTGAGCTTTAATTTACAGCTGGTCCAGCAATTCCAACCCTCAGCTTTGGGGTTTGTTATTAAATGGCTCAAGACGACACCTGCATAGCAATAAACACTGTCTGTCTTTCTAATGCCTGCCAGCAAAGTGTAGGATTGCTGGCACCTCAGCTCATAGGGCCTGCCAGTTTCTCATAACATTTATGTTTTTACCTCACTTTTTGAGGAGAAAAGTCTGTCTGAAACAAGTCTCCAACAGCATTCTGATGCACTTTGGTTACCATTCTCTAACTCCCTGCCAGACATGAAAACAATGCTACTTTACAATTACATTTGTATTTAATCTCCATTTTACTTAATAAAAACTCTTTAGAGAAAGATTTTCCCTCTCTTCCTTTATGACTGCTAGCAAACTCCTTGTGTCTTTTTCCTCCAGAGGCTGAACTGGATGGACAAATGGGCAGAAAGCAAGCACAAAGCAGGTTTGGAAGGGAAATCTGAGTTGTGAAAAGCATTGCACCAGAGATGTAAGTGGTCTCCTTTGCTTTAGTTTAAGCTTTGACTCTTACTTTCTGCTTTCAGAAATCCTTTTCTGTCCACTGCTTTTCACATCTGGCAATGCTGTTACCCTGATGCTAAAGCCACCATTCCCTGCGAGCAGTCAGACAGCTCTGCCATGTTGCATTCCTACCAGTGTACTGCTAATGCTGTACATACCATAATGTGGGCTACACTGCAGGTATGTACGTGGCAAAAATCAAGCTTTAGATGGGTAACCAATTATGATAATGGCTTTAAGCAAGCAAGTTGTCAGGGTTACTCAGGCACATTAAAGGATGCAGCACTGTTGCATTAATTGGAAGCAGAAAAATGGTAAAGCTTATGATTGCCATACCTGGGATGACAGTAGGCTGAGCAGATGTCCGGAAAGCATAGTGAGCGGGTTTGGACTTCCCTTGCTGGTTTTCAGCTATCACATAAACCTCATACTCTGCATTCCAATCCAGAGACTTGAGCATGACATGGTCACTGCCAGAAGGCAGTCTGATCTCTGGTTTCCATTCTGAGGAATGTTTCTGCAGGACAATGATGTGGCAAAACAAACAGCACAACGTTAGTGTTTAGCTCTGAGAGCAGGGTAAAAGCTAACTAACAAAGGGAAAACGCAGGAAGGGTTCTACATTAAGAGCATTCTTACAACCCTTAGAGTGTGAAGTTGGATCTTCTGCAAGACAGACCTACCTCTGACCTTGCATCTGTCCTAGCTTATCAGGACCGTTCTCGGCAGTGTTTAAGAAATACTTTCAACAGGGTACGCAACCAGCAACTTGATGATTCCTATTCCAGTTTCAGGAAATGCAGATGTTCATTCTGCCTATACTACTTTGAAAAACCTACTTCCAAGGGACCTTGAGACAAAGGCAGAGTGGGGTAGGCTTACAAGCTGTTTAATCTCTGCTGGAATTTACAGTTTTGATATTACATTATCCTCTTTGATATTCTGTTCAGATCTATCTGCAAGACCACAGAACTGCTCGGGTTGGAGGGGACCCTATAGACCACCCAGTTCCAACCCCTCTGCCATGGGCAGAGCTGCCCCCCACCAGCTCAGGCTGCCAGGGCCCCATCCCACCTGGCCTTGAGTGGCTGCAGGGATGGGGGCTCCCACAAGATCTCAGCTTCAGTCTGCTAAGGTATCTGCTTGCATAGTAATGCACGAGTACTGAACAGGCTACAGACAGATAAGGTTTAGGCATCGGTCATACTTACAGCTTTGTATTTGATCAGGTAATGCCTGATTGGGGAGCCACCGTCATCCTGCTTGATAACATTCACTTTGATGGAGTTTCCGTCTTCTCCCATCTGCCCTTCCAGTTTGGGTGCACTGGGTTCCCCTGAAACAATGGTGGATTTATGCTTAATTGTAAAAAATAAACTGTTAGGAAAAAACGTACTCAAAACCAGAAAAAATACTTTGCTACATTGTACTGGCCTTACTCAGACACACCTGCAAGACCCAAGTTCTGCTTGCATTTGGTAGTTTGCTTTCACTGATGTAATTTATCATCGTTGCATATGCTGAATGGAGTCAGAAGTTAAGTGAAAAAGACACCATCATTCCATGAGAACACCCTGGAGCAAAACCCAGTTCTTCACTGTTTCTGTTCAAAAACGCCTGTCTGAGTCATCTGGAAAATGCTGAGTTAGAGCATACAGCAAACAGGCAGGATTCTCCTCTACAACATGGATGTAAGAAGCATTACTGAGAACTGACATCCTTGTCACACTGACCTGTGTTTGTACTTTGCATGCTGTTTAGGTTTTATATAGTCCCTGGACCACAGACTGACTGCTGTGGTCACTTGAATGGGTGTGAGAAAACGATAGAAGGGCAACAACACTTTTCACTGGTTTACCTAATGGCAATAAATACAGGCTGGAAAGAATGTGACCCATTTCATCATTCTGTAATAACCACCTTTAAAAGAAAAAGCCATCCTTTCCAAATTTGCACCCCTGACATCAGCAGGAAATCGCAGTTTCATTCTCCTCCTCAGGGCACACTGATTTACATCCATATCCTTTTCATACCATGCCTCCAACTGCCCTTTCCTCACCAGCTGCCCCATAACCTTCACACACAGCCTGCAGGATGGTTCCCCCCTCACATTGCAACTTCTGTCACCTCTCCTAACAGAAATCAAACCCATGTTTTCATTATATGTTTACAGCATCTCCTTTTCAGAAATAATGCAGCTGACTATTCAACAGACACATTTTCTTCTTCTTAGCCTGGGAACTCACTGTGCAACAGACATGTCCACCTATTTATTTGCTTCTGTGGAAAAGGAAACCCATCAAACAACCACTACAACCTATGCATCAAATTAGCAAAAGAACTGAGACGAGAAGAGTGCTGGGCTCTCTTTTAATAAATGACACGGACTCCAGAAGCTCAGATCCTGCTAAACTTTATCAGCTCCTCGATGCTTGCTTTGCTCCATTCCATGCAAGATGAAGGCATGGGTTCCCTACATCGATCCAACTTGAGACTGGACTTGGAGATATTATTTCTCCAGCACTGAAATATCCCAAGAACTCAAATGCAATCGTAAATCTTGTTGAAGCTTGCCAGGTTGTTTTGCAGCACCTCCTGACTGTGCTCTGCGATGCAGTCCCACTGCTTCAGCCATGAGCTCTGGGCTTAAAAGCTCTTTAGGAACTTTTGACCATTTCAGCTGTTATTATCTGAAGAATAATCTGCTTCATTTCTTTACAGGTAATTTGAGCAAAACCAACACTGCAATTATTTGTAAATTAAAGCTTTCAAATCACCTGCAGTTGGCACTTCCAATCAACTCCTAAGATTAATTGCACTCTGTTGGTTGTTCTCTTTGCAGGCTCATAATGCTTACAGTATTTTATACATCAATTAAAGTGGCTGAATGTTAAAAAGCAAAAAAAAAACCCAACTCAACAAACCTCCTGCACCTCTATTTTGCCAATCAGACTTCAGGCACTTTAAAAGCATTTCCATTTGTTTATCTGAGTGTGTTTTACAGCTGGCCACAGGAAATTCAAATACAGAGAACACAAACCTCTGTACAGGCCTGTGAATGACAAGCAGACGCTTTACCATTCTAACTCAAGGCGACTTATGGCTCTGACAAAGCACCTCTGTCTTCACTTGCAGAGCACTTGTGACTTGGACAATGTCTCTCTTAAGCACATGCTGACAGACACCCTGGAGTGCAGTGAAACATACAATTAAGGGATGGATCAATTCTAGATAGATCCCAAAGAGAACAACACCCACACTCAGAAACTGTGTCACTTGCAGCTTCAGAGCCTGACCACAACCAGGCCACCAAAATCACACTGTGACATTAGAGCTCAGCCCATTGCCTGGAATAAGGCTTCTCAAACCCAGCTCTGCTGTTAGACTAAAAGGACACAGTAAGGCAGTACTTGCACTGAGATCAACACTGGCCAGTAACACAGGCTATGGGAATGCAGAGGGCCTTCTTTCAGCCCAACAAACATCCCCAGTTCTAAATCTATTCTGCCTGGATATGCATTCAGCTGCTGATGGAAAGCACGTGCAGCATTGAACTGGCCAGAAAAAGGTTAATCTTCCAATATCTTTTAAAGCTGATCCTCAGAAGTAACTTGAAGAAATCCTCTAAAGAAAGAAATCAAGTAGAGTTGGGTTTGTTTTTTGTTTTTTTTTTATAAACATCAGTAAGAAAAATGCAAAAGCTAGACTGAAGCAGTAATTTCAGATTAATTCCATCTCCTTACAGGCTGACACATGCTCCAGTACCAGCTGCTCCAAGAAGGCATTTACAATCCATGGATGCACAGTTCTTGGATGTAAGAGACACACATTGGTGTTTCACAGAGTAGTTACTTTTCTTAAAGCAATAAGGATGGAACGCTCCTTTTTCATCAGTAAGCAGTGACCACATCTGCCATCTACTGTACAAAGTTGGGGATTTGTCTTTCCTGTGAGCTTACTGAGGCTGCATATTTGAGAATCTCTTCCCAAACCATGCTTCTCCTGGAATTATGAATGATGAAAGCAGGGAACACATTACAGACTGGAAATCAAATGTGAACAGGTGAGTTCTGGATGAACGGAGGCACCTCAGTCAGGCATACTGAAAATACCAGATTACAGAAATACCAGATTAACCCCAAAGTCATCTTCCTTCCCTCAGTCCTGAAAGAAAAGATCACTGTCAAGGTTATTGATTTTGAATTCTGAGTTGAAGAAGCTGTTACTGGAATAACACCCAACAGCTAAATGAAAGCAGGAACAAATGTCCTGCTCAACGTTTTCCTCATGCAAGGAACCAAATCCCAGCAGCGCTCACAGGCCATCATTCTGCTAGGCATTGAGCTGCATGTGCTGAAACATTCATGAGCAGCAGTACTTGGCTTTTGCCTTACTTTGACAGACTTGATAAATGACTTCACTGATAACAAGACAGTGTAAGATCTACATCTCCTTCGTACTCTTTCCCAACTTTATCTCAGAGAGAAAATTATTAATAGGTAAACAGATGTTGAAGTGATAAGGGAATACTGTACTTAAATAATCGTCCTCTTATCTAACAAGACTAGAATTTTTTTCCAGTGATTGAGTACCAAGACTACACTGGGAATGAACATCCTTTATAAAGATGCTCATTTCTGATACAAAGATTCTGAAACTTTGAGGTACTGCTGCACTTTACATGCAGCCATTCCAAGCATTAATTGCTTTCACTGCTGAAATTTCTTCATTGTGAGCTGCATGGTTTCTAGCTCCTGATTCCTTCTTTTCCCCATGGCTTAAGTGTGCTTCTGCTTCAAGAAAATTCCCTTCTAAAAGGAGAACATGGACATTCCTAACTGCTGAAACACACAGCTGCAGCGGTGTGAAACCTGGTGACGAATATTCTCCTTAAGTACACAGGATTTAATTGACCTCAGTCAGGAAGATATAATCCAGATACAGGGCTGAAAAATTAAAAATGGGTTAGTGTGTAGTTTCAAACAGAGGAGGAAGAAGTTTAGTGGGAGGAGTTTAGTCCAGCAGAGTCAGCATCTCTACAGTGAGTCAGTGTCAGTAGCTGAAGAGAAAAGGCTGTCAGCTGAGGGTTAGAGAAGGAACTCATGCTCACAGGACATGCATCCTCCCTACAGGAAAAGGGGCTGAAAAACAAAAGTGCTTATAAAGGTGTGCTACATGCCTGGGGGGGGGTCTCCCATTTACACTGGAGCCTCTCACCACTTCTCTTCTCTCACCAAACATGGTCTTTCCTCCCAGCTACCAAAAAGCAGGTCAATTTGGTTACCAGACAACTGCAGCACTGGAGACTAGGAGCTTAAATCCTTGTCCAGCTGGCAGCAAAGGACAATCCTGCATCCCTGCTGTGCTCAGAGAATACAGCTGCAAACTGTCTGCAGTTATTTCTGCAATACGCAAACAAAAAAGCTGATCTGTGCATTTCTGACCGCCGTGTAAATGGGATTAGATTGTGATCTACAGTGTCACAACTTGAAGCTAACAAACACATCACAGCTATCGAAGTCTCCAGGATAAATGCAGCAGGGTGAGAAAGAGTAGGTAGAAGTCTTCAGAATGTACACGAGAAATGAGTATCAACAGTAAGAAATAAGGAACAAAAAACATAACATGCAAAAACGAGACAACCACGTCTTCAGCCCTCCAGGATTTTGCCTAAAGAGGGAAGAAAATCTGGAAGAGGGGCTGCTTCGGTGCATGCAGTCAGGCAGGAAGGTTACTGGTGTTAGTTTTGTTTTCCTGGCAAATCCCTGCTCAAACACTGGCCTGGTGGTGGTCCACGAATTAGGCACTTCAAAACTCATTGATTGAGGGAAAAAAACTCAAAATCCATTTGTTCTCTGGATTTCAAAGTGATTTATTAACGGGGGCAGCAGCAGGGCTTCCCCTCCTCTCTTCAGACTGTGCACAGAGTATTGAGTGAAGTTTTCAAAAACACAGTGTTACAGAAAATATTTTTCCTACTGTGTTTTAGAGACTAATTCCATCTCCATGAGCTGCAAGGGTCAATCATTTGCTTCTTGGTGTCACGGACATCCCCAGCCACTGTAACTGCTCCTCTTAAAGGAGTTCAGACCTGGATCAATTCCTTTGCCTGGCTCTAAGACATCGTGTGGGAGGGGTGAACTGCTCTGGCAAGAACAGTGCAATAGTGCCTCTCATGTATTTATGCTACGTGTAGTTCCTGTCACCTACTCTGGGTGTGCCTATATGTGTCCATACAACTTATAAAAAAGTGTATCTCCTGCACTAGCTGTGGTTAAGTTTTGTGCTTGATATTATTTATTTCTTAACTCATAACGTGACATGCTTACCAATAACTGATTTCAGAGATAAGGAACGTCTCATCCTTTGGATAAGCTACTGAACCTGGACAGCATAAATGTATGTACACAGACATATATAGAAGGGAGTTGCTCAACAAGAAATAAGGTGATTTGCATCATCTGAACACTTTAGCTCACAATTACCCCAGTAGTGTGTAGTTGGCACTCTGCTCCCATAAGATGCAAAAGGGTTTTAGTCATTGGTGCTAATGGCAGACAGTTTTCAAGCATTACTTGGATGCTGACTGTAATTCTGACAGGGAAAGAAGCAAATGACTGACCCGTGTGGGTTCTGACTTTTTTTTTCCTCTCTCAGATGGCCTCAAGTTGTGCCAGGAGAGGTTTGGGTTGGGTATGAGGAAAAAGTCGTGCAGCAGTGATGGGGCAGTGGACAGGCTGCTCAGAGGGGGGGTGGGGTCACCGTCCCTGGAGGCGCTCCAGAACCATGGCGATGTGGCACTGAGGGATGTGGGCAGTACTGGTGGCAGGTGGGTGGTTGGACTGGGTGATCTTAGAGGTCTTTTCCAACCTCAGTAATTCTGTTCTATGAAATTTCTTCAAGCTCAGTGCAGACGACTGAAGTTTAGTTCTTCACATGCAGACAGCGGTGAGCAACTTCTCCAAAAAGCTGCAGAATGATTTTGGAGCCGTGGAATTTGGAGGACCCTGGTCACTGACCACAGGGCATCCTCCCCCCAGATCTAGGCAACCAATCAGAACAAAGTGTTTTACCTTCTGTTCACCAGCGAGGACGACATCATCAGCACCATGCAAGCCACATGACAAAGGCACATGATAGGCACGGACATGATTGGTTGAAAGGAAAGTGGAGGAGGTCACATGGAAAATACAAAAAAAATTAAAAACTGATGTAAACAATGGGCAAGGGAAAAAAATCAACAACAGAATTACAGACTAAATAAAATAGAAACTGAATTAGCCAGTAATATCAGAAACAGTGGGGAAACAGTAAAATTGCCTGGAAACACAGGAATATTAAAGCGCTGGGTTATGACCCTGGGAACGTTAGGCACAGCTGTGTCACTGCTCATTAATACCAAGTCAGGGAAGGAACAAAAGTTATTCAAGAGAAGGACTGTGCCCCAGAACTTGGACAGTTGAAGGAATCCACAAGACTGTCGGGAAGAAAAAGGGAACACATTGTTATTCAGAAACAGTCCAGGCATCAGAGGTGAAATGGTCAAAATCACAGCCCACGCAGTTCAGTGGAGACAAAACTTGGCATCTCACATTGATGTGTTCTCCCCTCTGCAGAAAAGAAAGGTCTTCCTATTTATTAACGACAGTAACTGAAAAAGGAAAACCTACAACGCATTGCATTCCAAGGACAGAGCTTTTGCCCAAAGAGTTGCAAGCAGGATTTGGTCAGACTGACAATTACCACCCGAGGCACACAAGCTCCATCCAACATATTCAGGAATAGTGATGAGTTATGTGCAGTGATTTCCACTGATGAGCTCAGGTGTGCAAGGATTTTCTCTGCCAGTGAGGAACAAAACGTGGTGCACTGGAAATTGACTAAGACAGTGTGAGGATGGCAGCGACTGCTCACTGAGATGAGAAACCCCAAAGACTGCATGACAGGAATAAAATAGAAAAATAAGAAAAAAAAAACAGTTGGTGGAATGGAGGACACTGCTAACTCCATGCACTGCTTCCCTTCCTAATTTGCTATCTGCTTTCTAGCTTGCCTTCTTCATGAGTGTTCCTTTGCCTCAGAAGAAAGAGGCTACTGGGTAAAAGGATCCACTCCTCCTAAACAACGTCCTACAAAACAGCAACACAGTATTTTCCCTCACAGTTAATGCTACCTCCTGGCCCCATAGATGAACAGCCAAAAAGGAGCATCTGCCTCCTAAAACATCCCAAAGACTATTGCAGCCTTGCTACTCGCTTGCCTCTCCTTCTCCACCCAGCCCCAAAGTCCAATTAGAATTAAAAGTTCTCTTCAGCAGCACAGAACTGCTGTCACCTCAGATGTGTCAGGAGTTAAAGTTTGCCTTATTGAAACCACGGAAATGGAAGAGTCTTCATTGTGATCACCAGCAGCTGGAAGCACAAGTCATGTTATGTCTAAGACCATGCAGTGTGCCAATCATACACATCATTTTGATCTATTTTAAAGCTTCCTTCAGCAGCTCTAAACTAACTCTCCCTTCTCCCCAAACACAAAAATAATCACACGCTTCATGCTTTTATTATTTCCCATTTAGAGGCCGTGGGCCATTTCAAACCCACGACACGTGAACAAATGGCTCATTCACTTTAAGGCCATCTTCACAGACATACATTTTATTATTGCAAATCAAAAGAGAAAACTGGAGTCTGTAGAAATGATCAGTTGAGAACACACACATGCACCACGTTAACCTGTGTCTTTCTGAACTGCTTTTTTTGTGTTCCAGGACTACATGGCAAGTAATTGCTTGATTTCCCTACGGCATGCAGCTTTACCCTTAGAGGAGAAATCCCTATTTCTGTGGGTGGTGACTAAAATTACACCATTTCTATGTCTCCTCTGTGTCAGGAAGTTCTACCACTGAACTCTGTACAGCTAGCCTAAATCCGATTTTTCACAATTGCTCTTCTGCCTCCAAATTCACTACATAATTCAAGTTTTATTCTCACAGAGTGCTCAGATCCAGCACTGAAGTAACCAAACCTGATTCAGTACCAGAATGAATCTCACCAAGAAGGCCTAGAGCAAGGATGGAGGGAATTCAAATCCCACTCCCAGCTGAGATGCTGACTTCTTGTGAAGTCTCAGACACTCTCATGCGGGCCAGATAGGAGCAATGCTTGCTCTTCCTGCAGTCCTCTCTCCTGTAGATACTCATCATGTGCATCTTCTTTCAGCATGCAGCACTGAGAGCGACAATATTAACACCTGTCTCCAAATTCACAGGGAACAGACCAAGGCAGGATATCAAGCAGATTATCTCTATTCCGTGTCCCTTTTGTGAAGGCAGCTTTACCTCTCAAAATCACAAATGGAAAACATTCCTTTTGGAAATGAGCACCTTTCTTTTCCCCTCATTTCTTCTAAATCCCACTTGTCAATTTTTTACCTCATGCTTGGCAGGACAACAGTAAGGAGAAGAGTCAGAGTGGAACCATGCTGCATTTAACAGTTACATGCTCACGTAACAGATTAATGCCTGGTTCTTGGTTAACAGACATCAAACCAACAAAGCCTCATGCCTTAATTCCCTTGACAGAAGGGCTACAGCATAACAAAGAGCACTCTGGACCAAAGGGGAGCACTTCCCATCTACTCACTTGGTGGCTCTGTGCTTTCGGATGCAGGGAGAGGCTGAGTTGCTATGGAAACATGAAGGATAGATAAGACATGTAAAGGTGAAGCACAGCATGAAAATAAGTTATCAGAGGCAGGGAGCAGGGGTGATAGGAAGGAAAGAGAAAGCCTAACAAAGAGAGAATGAGAATGACACTGAATCCCTATGGCAGATATGGATTACCTGGAGAGACTGCAGAACTGTGCTGCCCTGCCAGGGGAAAAGGAGCCAGCCTTCGTTGGGTCCTGCAGCATGCCAGGCTCCAAGGGTCTCCACTGAGGCTTTTTTGTCCTGAGGAATTCTGAAGCTCTGAATCTAACTTCAGAGACAGCTACAGTGTTTCTGACTAATTTGGGCCCAAATAGTAACCTGGTTCAGTTGCCAGACTGCTAAGCACTAGGATGCTCAAGAAGAAATACGGCATTTTTTGAGGAGGTAACAGAATGAAAAGCCCCTTAGAAGTGCTGCTAAGCAGCTCCCTTCCAAGAGCAGAAGACAGACTGTATAAGCACCAAATATGAGGATTACTAGGAAATAAGCACAAAGAAGAATGTCACTAATTCCAAAAGCCCTGGGGTGAATGCAGCATGAGAAACCTGAGTTGTGATGATTTCTCTATTGCTCTACAGAAGCACCATCTGCTGCTGATCATTTCCCCCCTGTTTAGATAAGAAACAGTCCATTTTGTTTTCTGTGCTGTGAGGATTTCAAGAAATTCAACCTCACACCACAAAAGCCAAACACATCCCATGAAGTGGAACACAAGCTGATTAGGAATCTTAAAATCAAAGGCCAACGACAAGAGCTTTCACACAGGCAGGCTTGCACTCTGCACCAGGGCAGCACACCTGGGAGTCGTCTGTGATATTTCCCTCTCCTAGAAATCAAATTTGCGCTCATCTGCAGTTCCTCTACCAGGAGACTCAGTTCTTAATCAGGGAAAAACATCAGCATAGAAAAGAAGGAAAGCACCCAGGGATGTTAGGCAGATTGCACCACACTCAGTGAGGAGATGCATGCAGAGCAAATCCAACAGACAACCTCTCCCACCATACTCACTCTCTGCTAAACAGGTGGGGGCAGCAGCACTTGCTAAAGAAAGAAAGGAAGGTGAGGAAGGGAGTCCTGTTAAATGCTGCCCAAAGGAGGGCAACTACAGTGCAAAACAATAAGACTATCAGATCAAGCCTCTCTGGACACAAAGCACGAGCAACGGAAGCACTGCCTCCTAACTCAGGACTTGGCACTTTGTTAAACCTGCATTTTGGACTCTGAATCCTTGTTCTAAAGCAATTTCCTCATAATGTAGGATCACTGAGCACACTGTCATTCACCAGCACTCCCATCGAACCGATGCCACATAAGGGCAGTGGAGATGCTGGCCAGCCCTGCGCGTGGAAAGAAGTACAGCCTACATAACCACTAATTAATAATTAGACAAGCACTCTAAGTTAACTATTTGAATCACATGCTGTACAAGAAAGACAGATGTTAACCCACAGATCTGTTCTATAAAAGACCAGTGTTACCCAGAGTAGGATGACTATTCTAGTGTCAGTTTTGTTAGGAAACAGGCAGTACCAGTTATTTCATTTCTAATGAACCTGGGAGGAAAAAGGCACTAGATTAACAGCTAGTGCTATGTGTGTTAAAGGAACACTCTAGGAACAGAAAAAAAAACAAAACAAATGCAGAGAGGCACTTACGTGAGTGAGGGATACCTGCAGTATTTCCATGGATGGAACAGAGACAAAAATAAGAGACAGAGATAAACACACACACACACACAAAAAAAAAAAAAAAAAAAAAATGTGGAAGAGATGAGAAGAGTAGACAATGAATACGGAGCTGGAAATTCAGAATACAACCAGATGTCCCAAATTCAACCCTAGGGAGTGGGGGAGGCAATAGGAGTTATTACAACAGAACTGGATTTCAAGCATGAGGGCTGGTGTGTACTGTGGCTTCCTGCACAGGGCCTGGATTTCTAAGCAGCAAGGAAAGTGTACTGCCACACACTGCTCAGTTCTGGTGACGGAGAAGTTGGGAGACAAATTCAAGACCATGCACAGATCTCAGGGGTTCCAAGCATGCATATATGTATGGGATAGGAATCCTGCTGGCTCTGAGCTCAGGAGACAATCCTGCACAGTGTTTTCAGAAAAGCTATGAACTGGGTTCACAAGTACAGGTGTGATTGAGGGAAGAAAAACATGCTCTAGGTCTAAACACAAAGGGAATGGGGAAGAAGAACCAAGAGAACCATGAAGGGCTGAAACAGGAAGAAAAGTATTATGGCACAGCAGAGCATCCTGCCATCAGAGGATGCCCAAGTAGGGGCCAAGTAAGGCAGACAAGAGTCTATGGAAATCATTTCATGCACTGTGTGGACATCCTTAACAAGTAATGTGCAGAAAAAAGAAATCGCCCTCTTTCTTTTCCTCACATAGCTCATTGTTGAACTTACTGATTTCTGATTTGCAAGGAACCTCATTTTCTTTATTACCATGCCCTTCTCAAATTGCTGCTTGTTCTTATTACAACTCTCCATTGCATAGTCCCTTCTATTTGACAGAACACAGCTTATACTTGTAACTCAGGGCACAGACCAGTGTGAATAACTTCCCTGCCTCTCACCTTTAAATAAGATCTTTAGTTAGCGAGGAAATTCACTACAATCAAAAAACACAACAAAAACAAAGGGTGCAGCAAGGTCTGCAGGAGAAAAAGGCATTGTCCATGCATGACAGAGTCCTTGGAAAGATGCAAGGAGAGAGAAACCAGAGAAGCAGAGGGAGGTCTCAGTTTTACTTACGAACTGGCTGTGTCTTGAAGTCGGATGGCAGACTAATCTCACCCACACCCTTGCCATTGACTGCAGACAGTCTCACCGAATAGGTTGTCTCAGGTTTCAGGCCACTGATAGTGATTGTGCCCTCCACATTTGCTGTTGCAGAAACGAGAAAAAGCAAAGAGACACTCAAGCTCCGAGTCAAGTCATCAATGCCGCGTTCCTACTGCACTCCTGACACATCTAGACCATGTACAAAGACACATAAACAGTGAAGACAAGTATAAAGGTCAGAGCTACCATTTCTGTTTGAAAGAATTGATTAGGGGGGGACAGAGCCACAGCCTTTCTAGAGGGGATATAGTGGAGCTCACAGTAGACATCAAAGGGAATCAGCACTCTGCTTGTACCAAGCTGTTACTGAAAAACAAAGAACATTAAAGCTACATTGAGGTGTGGGGCCTCAATGTAGCTACTGAAATTGCAAAGCTTGAGAATCCTCCACACTAGCTTTCCCCAAAAGGAAAGAAGAGATGTTTTGAGATGCAGATAGAGAAGGTAACTTTTTTTTTTTTTTTTAATATTGCTTTACCATCTTACCTTCTTTTGCATCATACAATCTTGAGTGCCATTCTCCTTCACCCAGTGCTCTCCACTCTGCTTTGTATTTGAGGATGGGCACCCCACCAGTAGCTTCAGGCTCATCAAACTCCACACGGGCAGTACTAGAGTAGGGCTCAACTCTGTCAATAGAAGGAGAGGACGGAGTATCTGGGGGAGGAAGGGGAAACAAGCAGTGATACATCAGACAGCAGGAAGCAAGGGCTACCAGCTCCCATCCTGGCAGAGAAAGCAGAAAACTAGGAACACCAAGAACGCTCTAGTCATGGCTTGATAAAGGAGAGGACAAGGGCAGCCTGTGACAGTCCTTAAAGAGCTTTTAAGAATACTAATTAAGCAATGTAGAAACCTCATTCTTGTGTCTTCTATAAGAGGTCAGAGACTCAAAGTACTTTCTCAAATCAAATATTTCCATTAAGAAAAAAGGACAACCTGAAGAGTAGCATTTCCTTATGTCCCTGCCTGGGATGCTCACCCGCCTGCACAAGAATGAACTCTGAAGATTCCTGGCCAATGCGGTTTACAGCAGTGCAGTTGTAGTTCCCAAAGTCATTTTCAGAGTCTGGTGTCACCTACAGAAGAGATTAAGGTGCATGTTTGGATCAGAAGGCACTTTTCATTCTGCTAATGCCATTTGCGTTTTACTGGGGAAGGAAGTAATAATAAAATTCATGTGCTGACACAGAGGGCTGCCCACAGATGGGAGAACTACAGTGAGCAGAACGTCAAAAGCAAGGAGGGGGTGGTGTTTCCATGACTTGATGCCCCTTGCATTCGTGTGCCAGAAATACTGCACAACCTGCTGCCCACTAACACGGCACCCTGATGAAAGACTGGGCTTTAGCAACAGAAACAAAATACTTGGTAGGACTGAGACTTCCTGGCTGCGCATCCCTTAGTGCTTTTCCTCACCTCCAGGTAGCTTGCTGATGGAGTGTTGTAGATCTTGATGTTGCTGTAGTTTGAGCTGGGGAGCAGCTGTCCATCCCGGAACCAGGAGATGACAGCACTGGGGTAAGCAAATACCTCACAGGTGATGTTCACTTGATTCCCTTCCCAGGTATAGACGGCCACAGGGCCCTGAAGCTTGGGAGCATCTGAAACAAACATTCTTGTGAAGGCAACAATACCTAGAAAAACTCCTGAAGGAGCCCAGCCAACTTCACCGCAAGAACTCCTTGGCTGAGACCCAGGCTGATGTGGGAGAAGGAACCTAACGTGGGGATAGGAGACAGCCCTCTCATCCAGGGGGCTGCTGCTGGTAGTGGTCTTTTGCTGAAGGACACAGGAAAAATCTGCCCAGAACCAAAGGCTGTCCCTCATGCAGAGTGGGAGGACAAGCAGACAGCAAGCTACACGCCTGGGGAAGTGCAACGCTGATATCCTCCATGAATGAGCCCACGGCAGATTCATGGCCTGTGATCTTCCCAGGTTGCAAACAGTGTCTCAGCTGGAGTCAACTAGTGCAACCATTTGCACGTGTGCACACAGCAAAACGCAACTCTAACAGCATTATTTCAGACTGAGCTGCTTCCCACGCCCTCAGCATATAACAACAACAACAACAACAATAACAACAATACAGATTTCCCTACTCGTAGGTGCCTCCACCTCATCAGAAAACATCATCCCCTCCTGCCCACCCGTCCCTATCCCACACGCCCTGCCCCTCACCCACTTACACTGCACTTCGAGGTACATGGCCTGCGAGTCCTGCCCGATGGTGTTGCTGGCTGTGCACACGTACTCTCCGGCATCTGTGTACTGGATTTCTTTGAGAGTCAGGGACGAAACCCGTGCGTGGCTGCGCACCACGATGCGCCCATCCAGGGTCTGGCAGGAAAGGAACTGAGAGTCAGGGGTTGGGCTCTGGGCAGCGCTGCAGCTCAGGGACAGAAAAAACACAAATCTACCTCACAGCAGCTCTCCAGTGCTCAGCACTTGGAAGCGATCACCTGGTAGGTGAAACCATGGGCACAGCACTTCCTAAAGCAGCTCAGCCTTGTTGCACAGATCTGAATACAGCATATTAAAGCACTCGGGTAACGGGAACAAAAAGAAAAGAAATGAGGGACTGAAGTATCAGATGCTGCTACACAACTGAGGACAGCTGGATAACATCAAGCTGCTTCTTAGCTTAACAACTGCGGAGATCCAGCTCTGGTTAAAGCATTTTTGCCAGGATGCTTTTGCAGAAAACCTCTGTAACTAGTACCGTTTTCATTCAGAGAATTTGAGACTTACTCTTCTCTCACTGATACTTGTTTTATTTCAGCATCCGTGAAGTGACATTAGTAAGAACAGATCCAAACCTCAGAGCTGAATCAGGCAAAATGAAAGCTCAGAGCTTTCACTTGAGCACAGCACCAAACAGAGCAAGGTACAGCAAACAGGGCAAGCAAACTGTGGGACCCTTCTAAAGACAGCCTGCTTCAAGTTCTTGTGATGCTCTAAGAAAATTCTAGAGCAAACTCTGTTGATTGTAAACCAGTTCAGAAATTGCTCCCACAAGCAGGAGAGTGCAGGGACATCAGTGAGAGACAAGGAATGTAAAATCCAGGCTGTCATCTGTCCAAAGGGATTGCAACCACTCAGGGATCCAACGCAAACAGCCTCCATGCTGATCCTTGTGCAAATGTGGTCAGCTTGGAAGCTTTAAAGGACAAGCTTTCTCATCCTGTTTCCAACAAACTGAGTGCCCTGCTGCCACTCTTCAGACCATCAGAGCCCCAAGAGCACGATGCTTCTTGAAGGATGTGAGACAAGCACTGAGATTATGAGGATAAACCTCGAGGAAATCACACAGACAGGCACTGAGTTGTAGCACCAAATATGTTTCTGATACCTCAAGTGCTCGGATCCTGCAGGCCTGAGGCATCCTTCTGTTCTGAGCTGGGGGCCTACAGCTGCGAGACTAAGCTTCTACACAGAAAAAGTCATTACTTCTGCTAGTTCTGAACACTAGTCCATTTGAGCTAGTCAAATTTCAAACGAAGAAAGTTATTATCTTTTGACACAAAAGCAGTTAGTATGTGCACCTCTTCTACCACGCACACAGGACCACTACAGCCAATGCCACATGGTACAAACTCTATGCCCTCTCTGTCCGTGGTCCCTTATGTTGCTGGAAACTGATTTATTTCAAGAACACATTTCCTAGAAGTGGTGAAGGGCCCCATAACTGTGGTATCTTACACAGCCAAGATCCAGCTCTCTTCTGAAACTACTGCAGGAGGATCCATGACTGTAAAGACTTCAGATCTGCAAAGCTTCCTCGCCTTTTAGCTCACGATGCAGGTGACCACTCTGTTGGTCTCTGACTCAATCAGGCAGGAGTGTATCTATACCTATAGCAAAATAGCAGCCCACGATCGCTACAGCAAAGATGACTTCACGTCGAGTCACCTGCCTCTCCAGGATTCGATACAAACAGAACAGTGCTAGGCAGTTCAGATAAATGAATAACTTAACCAGTAATATAACCAATCCTGAAGATGTGGCTGTGTATCTTAGTACAAAAGGCATGTGTAAAGGAAAAGGAAGATTAGGAAAAAATATTCAAAGAGAATAATCTCCACGCAAGAAATCATGCTGCTGCTTCTCTTCATTCCTGATTCAGACCATCAGATATCAACAATCCCAGGCTATTAGAGACATGGAGGAGGTAGAAACCTGTGAGCCAGAGCTGTGGGCACCTGTAATCCCTTCACCTAACTGCCCTGGCTTAGATTTTTGCATAATTTTGCATAGCAATGTTTCCCATAGTGGTGGGACAACCTACGAGACACAGGCAACAACTCACACCATCGCAAGGCCATGGATGGGGCCCTGGGCACCCTGAGCTGGTGGGGTAGCCCTGCCCGAGGCAGGGAGTTGGGTGCTGGTCCTTAAGGTCCCCTCCAACCTAAGCCATTCTATAGTTCTGTGATTGCAGGTACCGCTCTCCTCTCCAGAGAAGTGTGTGATGGTGTTCCACATTGCTGAGTGCTACAGGTGGGGCTGAGGTGCACAATGGTGTTTTTCTTCAAATTCCAGCCATGCCATGTGGCACAGTCACTGCAGCAACAACTTGAGTAGACGTTAATGCTTCTGTGAAAAGGGGGAACAGACGAGATAGGCAGGGAATGCACCCTCCCCTTCCCCTCTGTAGGACTTCTCAATCCTTTCACAAGCCAAAGCATCCATGCCAATCTAACACAGTCTTCCTTGCCCACTTTCCATACAGGAGAGGTCATTACAGATAGCCCCTGGAAATCCTGACCACAGCCACAAACTCCAGGGACAGAAAGTGAGGTGACCTCTCCTAGCCCTGTGCTTGCATTTCACTAACTCATCTGCAGCTCCTCATACTTGCAAAGCTCAGCTAATACCCAGTTAGCAGGAAGGCAGCACCGATCAGGGATGTAACTGAGGTACAATTTTGCTTTTAACTGAGTTTTTAAGCATCCAGTGTTTTTATGACTGAAACCAATGAGGTGCACTTAATGGCAGATGAGTATTATTTCTACAACACAGTAATGAATGTGAAACATAAACAGCAACAAACCATACTGTATTTTCTGTTCCCCTTCACTGACCCTTGAAAATTAAAGGCAAGTGACAATGATTCAGTAAGTGGGAGCATTTTCTGGAAAAAAAATAACTTTGGAGAGATTTAATTGCATTGATTTTGAAACAGAATAGGATGCAGTTATCCTCTAAAAGAAGGCCAAACTGAAGAGGTGCCATGAGCAAACAGATGAGTTGGCTGGAGCAGAAGAGGCTATCTCAGAAAAAAGGTACTATCCCACAATACACACAGCAGCTAACTCTTAAAACTCCAGAAAAGGGGCATGATCCACACTTGTAGCACTGAAGGAAATGGCGAAGCTGTATTTGTTAGGTTGCAGATTTGCCTTCCCTTTCTTCTCCCTCCCCCGGCACTTTTTTTCCTTTTTTGAAGTGACAACCAGGATTACTCACTCCCAACACAGCTAGTTTGCTCATCCAGAGATGCAGAACTACATGCCAAGCAACTTCTAACACTATTAGCTGTTTCTCTTCAGTACCAGTACTTAATTTATTTGTATTATTAATGCTGGTTTAGTTGGCGTGGTTGCTGGACTAGAGATTTGTTAATCTGTAATGCTTAAAAAACAAAAATAAGAACAACTAGGAAGTTTATTAAAGGTCTGGTATAAGATTATACCTCTTGTTTCTCGGGCCGGGTCCACGAAGCCTGGAGAGAGCAGATATAGAACACAACAACAGGAGAAAAAAAAAGCAATACAAGTTTATCAAAGGTTGCTTTCAGGTATCACAGTGTAAGCACCACGCTACGTCTGTGTGCATGCAGGCTCCGAGCTGTGTATTTCGTGTGTGGGGTGATTGCAATTTCCATTTCCCAACAGAACTTGCATTTAGACTTGCATTCAAAATTCAATATCCTCAAAATTATTCTAACAATACCTAAACCCTTTCTCTGCCTCTGTTTTTAAAAACTGAGTGACTATTTCCCTTGTCACATCTCATCCTTTCTGGAAACACATCTAGGCATCCAAGGGAAATAATCCTGATAACCAAGGTCACTTAACTGAAAGATAAGCTATTGATCTGGTTGCCACCTGGACACACCGACTACCATTAACTCCTGTCTGGTTCATGTGCTCATGCATTTGTGTGGGTTGACATGCACACTGTGAGGAGTGGGAGCCCTCGAACTGCAGAGCACTGCAACAGTCTGACCCCCACCTCCAGTTCATCACACCCAGCTCATCAGGCTTAGGGCTACGTGCACCCAATCCTTGCAATCCAACTTGGGGCAACTAAGCAAACAGGCATCAGTCAAACATGCACAAACCTTACCAAGAAACACACATTGCCATTCAGAGACACACAGCAACACTGTGGACCATATTCACTCTGGTTCACAACGACCAAAGTTGCAGAGTTCCCTTTTTCTCTATGAATTTCAAATGTTTTTGTTTGTTTTAAATTCTAGTGTCTATTTCAATCACAACTTGATCCATTTCAATTCAGGAGTCAAAAATCACCTGCTAATATCACAGTCACAATAGCACAAGCACTGCTGGCATGTGGATATAACAGCATACACAAGAGTGATGTTACAGAAATGGAGATGAAAGTTAAGGAAATGAGAAGAAAAAGCACAGTATTGTTTCCACAGTGCTTGCAGTGAAAACTATGAGACTTCAGTATTAACAAATGGTACAGACAATTCTATGAAGTCTTTGGCAAAAGCAGGCTATTTACTTCTGATTGGAGGCTTGAGGTGGGCTCTCCAGTGGAAAAAACAAAGCTCACCAACACACGTGTGGGCTGGGGCTCTGCCCAGAAACTCCATATCTCTTAATTTCTATGTATCTATATCCTCTTATGCACAAGTTCCCTGAAAACCGAACAGGATCATCAGGTCTCAGCATCATTCCCTTTTCATGCACCAGTCACTACCAGAACCAGTCAGGACCACCTCACTGATGTCCATGCAAGTCTCCTCTCAGTTCTCTCCAATGAGGTTCTACAGCACCAGCACAGAGGTGTAAAAAGAGCAGACGTGCCTTTACACTGTGTTCTGTCAGGCTCCAGGAAGATGAAGGAGGGAAGAAGCCAGTTCCCACATTCCCCCAGTTTGCTGCTTCTTTGTACTGGGGCTGGTGGGTGTGGGGAGAAGGCAGAAACAGAGCCTCCATCCTGAAGAGTTTCTATCTTAACCCTTCCTCACCAAGGCCAAGAGACATACAAGCTCCAATCTGTTCAATGTGGGTTCCCCAGAGGAAAATCAAGAAACTCACACATCTTCCCTTCCATTTGGGAAGGATGACTTGCTATTGTGAAAACAGAAATGTGATGCAGGTACTGAGAGCTGGCATGGCAGGCCAGGGAGGCTCACACCACAGGTTCAGCTGCTGCCACGGAAATCTTAAAACTTAGGAACACCAATGTACAACAGATCCAAACTACGCACACTGACACATCTTTTACAAAGGGAGGAAATGTAGTGGAGGTGATGAGGAATATGGCATACTGGCTTAATCAGCATTACATCTGGTAACAAAAAAACCCCACATTCTTCCTCCCCACAACGGCACAGCAATAAATAGTTGAGGAAAGATAAAATGACTTTAAATGGCTTGACATTTATGTTAATGACTTCCTATGGCTTATAGCTCTTGCTATCTTTTGCAGTAGGGACAAACAAGAATTTCAGACAGGGATAAAACTTCTCCTAGATAACACATTTCTACATTCACAATCAAAGTGCATCACAAAGGCTGTACACAGCATGGAATGTCCAATAGAGCTATTTTGTCCTGAGAATTTTCTGGAAGTCTGTACCATTTACCCACAGAGAATGGGAAAAAGTTTAAATTAAAAAAGAAAACAACAACCAAAAAAAAAAAAAAAAAAAAAGAGAGAGAAAGGGAAGAAAATCCTGCCTAGAAAGTGAATGTTGTATGACAGCAAATCTTTGCCCTAAAGGTTTGAATCCATACATGAACAACACGGTGGTACCTCAAACCTTTGATTTTCTCCCCATCTACTAAGATATTACCAGAACATATAATGTCATTCTTTAACACTGATCACTGATTCAACTGCATTAAAAAGGATATAGAATATATGAGTCTCAAAAATGGTTAGCAGTTTTGCCACTGAGGTCTTGTTAGCTTAATTAGGCTTGACAGACAGGACTCCCTGCAAACAGGCACTCCTACAGACTTCTACTCGATTGAGCCTTATTTCAGGTCTTATATTCTTCTTCCTGACAAAGCTCTTCTCCCTGGCTGTGATCCAAACCCTAGTGCTGGAAGCAAAGGAGGCATTTAACTCTTCCCATCACCCTTCTAGACTGAGAAAAGACCACAGGCTGTGCTAAGAGACCAAGCCAAGGGCTTTCAAAGGCAACAGGAATCTCTCCCGAAATGCTGCAGGGATCCACACAAACTCCTGAATACAGAAGATACTAACATTTCTCTGCAGAGGGCACCCTGATTGAAAAAGTTCCACATTAACACAGTGAAGAGCTGACATCATGGGGGCAATACAAAAAGCTCATTTAGGAGGAACGGAGCAGAATGTGGATGACTAAGAGTGGTTACCTCCAAATGACTGACAGCCGTTGCCTCTGAGACTTGCAGGCTGTCAGCTGCTACCTTCATACCAAGTCAGGCCCCTGACATTCCCACGTGAGCTGAGCCTTGAAGCATCCTGTCGTTATAGGACTATTAATAAGCAGTAACTCCCTACTCTAACTCGTGTCTAAGCTTCCTTCAGCTCTATACTATGCCTCCTAGTCAACTTCTTACATAACTATTATGTAATATCCAGAGTAACAAAGTGCATCCTAATCTTCTCTGGTAAAAGGGAATTACAGCCAATAATAATAAAATAAATGAAACAGCACCCTTCTAAAAGAGAAAAACTGCTAATTATTTTTGCCTTTTAAGAACAAAATGGTTTTGATGTGATCAACAAAACAAGTGAACACAAAGGCAGCCAGGCTTTTGTGCTTCAAGTACGTGTAGAGTTAGCATACAATAAAGAAGAGCAAGAATGAATTAACAGGTTCATTTTGGTCCACTGCATTTTTGAAAGAATATCCCACACCTCTTCACCTGCCACCCTCCCCAGTGAAATCATCTTCATGATGACAGCATGGACAACACTGGAATCAGGGCGCTCATTCCCATGTCTCAGCTTGGAAACCCTTTCAGAAGTCCTGTATCTCTATGTCCACCATGAAACTCCTCCAAGGAGGGTCCAGGTCTTATTGCTTTGCAAACAAATTCAGCTCAGGCCAATACAAGCAGGAATTAAAAAGCACAGTCTCAGTTTTGTTACAAACTGTGATTGCTCTTTGTAAAAAGGACACCCATGGGATTACTTCAGCTACAGAGCTGGCCTCCAGCAGTTACTCTGCAGGACCGCAAGCATTCTCACTATGGAGGGGGGAAGCACCTTGATCTCCATTTGCCTGTTGCCATCATGCAGCACTGACCCCTGCCCAAAAGACCAGGGTCTTGGGAGTGGTGGTACCTTCTCTTCATTGCTGATGTTCCGGGTGGAAGTTTTCCACGTGATGGAAGGGATTGGGTCCCCAGATGCCTCACAGGTCAGTGTGATCTGATCCTCCAGCTCCATAGCTGTTTTGTTCTCCACATACGTGATTTTGGGTTTTGCTGGAAAGAAAAATAAAAACAACCTTCACTCAGTTGCTGCTCATAATGAAGCCCGTCTGTAAACAGCAATGTCTGAAACAAGCAACATGAAGGGAAAAGAGGGTTTTTGAACAGGCAAAAGCTCACCAAAGACTTTGAGATGAATGGTGGCATCCTGCTCGCCAGCCTTGTTCTCAGCGATGCAGATGTACTCTGCTTCATCACTCTTATCCACCTTCTTGATGATCAGCTCAGACCCATCGTAGTTAAAACTGTATTTCTCTTCATTATCCTCCTGCTCTATCGGCTCTCCATCCCTGCAGGGCACAAAGCACACTGGCTGTGATGGGGAGGAGAAGCAGTCAAATGCTGCTTGTGAGGTTTTATGTTAATGAGAACTGCGTTACTACACTGAAACTCAGTGTCAGAGGTATCTCCACCTCTTTCCAACAGTGGGAGGGAAGAGCTGCTGTGTGGTGCTTCGCTGCCTATCAACATTAACTCATAACCAAAACTAACTGCAATTCCCTGCTAGGAGGTCATTCCTACTCTTGGGAGAAAAATGGATTCATGTCATTGTGGTTAAAAGGTTTTCCCTCCTGCCTGGTTTTCCAGGGCCTTATTGAAAACATCCATGCTCACAAAGAATCAGGACACTGCATATAACATCTTACTTTGTCCACGTCATGGTTGGCTCAGGAAAGCCATCAGCATCACATGCTAAGGTGACAGACTGGCTGAGGTTGGCAGTGGCGTTCATAGTGCTCTGCCTGGCACGCACAGAAGGAGGTACTAGAAGAGAAGGAAACCACACTGAAGTTAGAAAGGGGAGACAGAAGATGTGAGCAAGAACGAGGCCTGGAAGTCTAACTAAATCTCAGCAATATAGACAGATGTCACTAGCGATTCAAACCCTTTCAGCTGCCACGTGCAGGTTTCAACTGTCAGGTTTGATGGATGAGCTCTCCAAAGCAACTGGTGTGAGGATGGAGAGATGCACAGAAAATCTGTGCTGTCGACAAAACCACTTGTAAGCCTCAACACCTCACTAAGTCGTTAGGCACTTAAACTTACTCTGGATATGATCATTTCCAGTACACATTTGGTAACCATGGATGTTTTTATTTGACACAGCAGAGAAAGATTAGTAAGCTGATAGATAGTAACCTCTGTGTGTGAATGTGGATAACATTTCCATCAGCAGTCTGGAGTGCAGATGGTACAGACCTTTGTCACTTACTGCTCTTAACTCTGTTGCCACTCACCATTTACAATGACCTGAATATCTTTGAAGTTGATCTCCCCACGAGCCAGGATGCGGCCCTCACAGCGGTACGTCCCTTCATCTGTTTTCTTGATTCCCCGGATCTGCAGGTAGTTGTTGGACAGCACTATAAACCGAACTAGAAGAGAGAAAAGGAAGGTTCATCCAAAGATCCCTGGGAAAGCTCACTGCACAAAACAGGTTCTCCACCTCCCCTCACCCTTCCTGAGTTGGAGGGAAGGCTGAATGCAATGAAACTTCCTTTCGCATCACGTTAAAATGGAGATACTGCTGCAGTCAGATCTGACATTACCAAGAAAGAAATCAGACAAAGGTAGCAGACAAACTGCTCTGTGTTTTACACTCAAAGTACAGAGAGATAAATAAAGATACACAAACACATTTACATTTAACTAATATCAAACAAGAATCACGTTAACACTTGCCCCTCTTGCTGAGTGAGGGAAGAGTCTGAGTCTTACTACAGTTCCCTTGTGCCTGTAAGAAGCTGATGTTGGAAAGAGAGGTGAGGTACCAGTGCTCAGTTGCAGGCAAGCACTGGACTCCTCACTGCCAGTGAAATGCCACTCTGGGAAAGACAGTCTGTAGCATTTTGAATGAAAGGGAAATACTTGCTAGGAGCTTTCAGCCATTTCCTTAGAAATACTGTAGAGTAGAGCATCACAACATACAGCTTTTCTGTCCTGATGGTTTTGTTTTCATTTTTTAAATCCAAAAAATGCTTCTAGCATTTTTATTGCAGCATCAAAGCCTGATGGTCATCCCCATGGGAACATTATATTCCTACCATTCCCAAATCAAAGCACCTGGAATAATGATGTTCACATCCTAAGACCTTGGGTAACATACAAATGGCTTCCCCTTCTTCCTTGTGACTGTACAAGGGGTACAGGAGAACAAGAAGGTATGAACTTGCTGGGAGATGGATATTTGACCCCTAAATGGACAAGCACCAGTATATCTTGCACCTTACCATCTTTTTTTAGGATGACATCCCTGCCTTTGTGTTTCCAGATGATGGTAGGAGGCAGCGAGCTGACTACATCACACACAATCACAGCATCATCCCCTTCCTTGAACTCCTGAGGAGTGGGGGCATTCTTGAACATGAGCTTTTCTGAAAGCAATGGAAGGAGAAAGTTGCTGCAGCTTTTTCAGCACATATCAAGCTGTGTTCCCAACTCAACCCAACTCAAGCTTGAAAAAAAGCAATGAAACCCCAGAGGGCTTGTTCTATGGAAACCTGCATGCCCCAGAGAGGAGGATACAGCTGCACTTGACTCAACACACTGCACTGCAACATCAGAACCCCATTTAACTTGGGAGCAACAGCCCAACTCTCACAGTGTGTTTGTCACTCACGGAACTGCCATGTACACTTCCTCCTCCTACACATTTATGATGCACTAGAATCTTCTCCTTCTGCCTTTTGCTCTCTGATCCTTCAGAAGAATTTAAGCAGTAGGCAAGCTGGTAAACACCTGACAAACAAAGGTCTCAACATCCACCTCCTCCTCAAAACCAAGAAAGGAGGAGAATCTTCTTAATGCTCTTTTTCGAACCTCATTTCTCCCCTTCAGCAATAATAGCTTTTGGTAGGAAGGTAAGGTGTTTCCCCCTGCCTAATCTTGCCTCATATATGTGCAGGGAAACCCAGAAAGTAGCCCTGGAGTTGTTCTCTTACGGAAGATTTTCACATTGACGGTGGCTTCAGAGTCTCCCTCCTCCACACTGCTGACAACACATTTATAGATGCCAGCATCATCAATGTTGGCATTGTAGATGGTGAGGGTGGAGGAGAAGTCATCGTTTCGCACCACTGAGATGTGCTGCTGGTTGGGCGTCAGCTTCTCACCATTAGGGGAAAACCAGGAAATGTCTTTGTATTTGGCTTCCCCTGCCACTGCAGAGAATAAAAGAAAACAAAGCAAACTGAAGTGAGTTCCCAACTAACATGCACAAAGGAAATTAAATACCAGCAGTAGGGAATTGAATACAACCAGTAGCACTTTGTGGAAAACTGACCCAAGGGAAGAAGGGCTTCTGGTACCCGAGAAGCAAACCGAGAAAATTCTCTCACAGCACTGTGAATGGTCAGCTGCTATTGTGCAGAAGTTACATTAGGTTGTTTCTTGAAATCTAAAGGGGAACAATTTCATTTCATTTCAGAATGACCTTCTATGCATCCTGGAATTTTATGTCCCAGCCCCTCCACTGTGCAAGCCCCACATTGGTCAGTTTGAGAGCAAAAAACCAAACCACGTCTTTCTGCTCCAATTCTGCCGTATTTTTGACAGATATGTGTATTTGCTGCTTTGTGTATCAAAATTGTGATGATGCCGTAGCAGCAGCTCTGGTGTTCATCAGGTTAAACCTTTTACTGCATTCAATGTAAGCAAGTATTGTCACTAATTGGTTCAGGCTGCCTCCCTCTTGCAGCTCATCCCTCTGCATTCCCCCATGTGGCTCCGTTATTTGGGACAGGTTCCTATTACTGCAGGGGCTTTAACTGATCTCAAACTTTTCTGAAGGTATGCATCATCACAACAGCACTTATTAAGAGTATGCTTTTGCTTTCAAAGCTCTGGCATTAACTAATTACTCTGCAGTGAAGCATCCCTGGATCAGACAACCTCACTTGTTCCTGTTGGTATGCTCTCGAGGAACTGATGGCATTTTGCTCCCAGAGCTCACTAATCACCTTTTAGCTATATGTCATGCCCCAGGATGCTATCACGTTGGGGTGCCAACACAGCAGTTCCTCCCATCAGAAACCAGGCCAGCTGCTTTGAACAGGACAAGTACTAATTTGAAAAACATCATCAAATTGAAAAAACGTCTTTGGGGCGCAGGGAATGTTTCAGCACTGCAGCACACGGTGCAGTAAGGGAGCTGCTCAAACACAAACTTTTGTCACAAAAAAAGATTTTCAGCGGCATTAAAATCCTTAGTTGCTGAGGTGATGACTCTCAAGTGACCTGGAAATTCCCACTGCTTCTCTTAGCAATGGGCTAGAGATATAATTTGGAAAAAAATTAACAATCAAAAATCAAGCTTAATTCTAAACTCAAAAGACCAAGGAGCTGTGGAACGATGCAAAGTGTCATTGTTGTGGCTATTGCTCCAGCACAGAGGCAACACTTAATTTGCTGTTTTGTTTCTTTTCCCATTTTAAAAGCTGTTTACTGGAGCTGCTTTCTGCTGCCAGCTCTCAAGGGAGAGTGTATTTACTCTTCCCAGCAAACACCACACGTTGCCTTTTACACTTAAATCTTATCATATCTGAGGGCATATGAGAAAGAAAGCAAGAAACCCTACAGCCTGACTAAGCAGCAGACCTTTTATCTCAGACCTAACATGCAGATCAGCCTTCCCAGCAAACCCAGACGTGCAGACACCCTATGCCATAAGCCAGCACTCACCCTGACATAAGAAGAACTTGGATTCTCCAACGCTGATCTCTCCCTGACTTGGAACAATATCCACTTGTAGAGAGGCTGCAAAAGAAAGGAGCACACAGAAGAGGTTTAGACAACAGCAGCTGTCTTCAGCAAAGAAGCTTGGCCAGGATTCCAACTCATCCGACTGAAGAGCATTGGGTGGAGCACATTTGGCTCTTTATCAATATGTATCTGAGCAGACAGTGCCACAGACCTCTGGGACACCTGCAAACATTCAGAGTCACTTCCAGCCCAACATAAAGCCACATCAAATGATACAGAAAGCGCCGATTTCCCTTCAAATCCCTATCCACAGTACAACACTGGGAGCAGTGATGGCACACAGCCTTTAAGCACATCCCTGAACACTGATTGGAACTGGTTCACAAACCTGTTCTGGCAGCCATTCTCTTTGCTTTGGAGTTGACTTCTTGCTCCGACACCACATTCTTACAAGCCCAACCATCAGTCATGGTTGGGAGCCACCGGCATACTCTGGGTTCTCTGCAGCATTTTCCAAGTCCAAACAGCCAATGAACCCCAGATGGATATCTACAGCAGCCAGAGCATGCCTGCATTAAGAAAGAAATCTCCAAAATACTGACAACAACCACTGACTGTTGTCCTTTCTGCCTTTACAGAAGTGGCTGAGACTTGCTTCCAAATTAATCCAGGCACACTTCCCCTTACTTTGTCCTACTGAAAAGCAGTAGCAATATTTTGGTCTCTTTTGCCGTCTTCTCACAGGAGATCATCAACTCTTGGCTTTTAGGCTGGGGCTGTGCTTTTGTTTGTGGCAGCAGAAATAATTCTCCCGCATGGAAAGATGGCCTCAAGTTGCACTGAGGGAGGTTCAGGCTGAATGTCAGGAAAAAGTGGCTGGGCATTGGAATGGGCTGCCCATGGAAGTCGTGGTGTCACTGTCCCTGAAGTGTCCAAGAAACATTTAGATCTGGTACTAAGGGACATGGTTTAGTGGGGAAATGGTGGTGACAGGCAGACTGTTGAACTGGGTGATCTTGGAGGTGTTTTCCAACCTTGGTGAGTCTATGATTAACACTTCTGGGTGAAGCATCTATTACCTGTTTGCTTGTAACCTGGACTCAGCAAAAGATGGTGCACTTCTATGCTCCCTGCAACTGACTGCAGCTCCATCCCTAAAGAATCACTTAAAAACAATCTAAGTTAGATAATAATTCCAGAAAGAAATGAAAATAATTCTTAGGCCTTTGAAATCTCCCTTAGGATATCTTTATTTAACTCATATGTTTTGTCTGAGGGCACTCTCTCTCTCCCTGCTGTTTTCAATGAAGCGCAGTTGCCCTTTCAGCTCTTGCATTCAGCCTGTTTTATTGCTGGCTAATCTAATTCCTCTCAACTATACTACTTCAGTATAATTCACTCCCAGACAGAGCTGCAAATACAAAGAACCAGATATAATAAAAGACTTAAGGTTTATTAGGTTCACTGCAACAAGGACTAAATGGCCTCCTTTTGCAGGTATACTTCTTGGTGTCCATTTCTTGTTCCCTAAATCCTTTCAGCCTACAACATGCTTTAGGTGGAACAGCTTTAGCACAAGGTTGGAACAGATGATCTCCACAAGTTCCCCTACAACTTCAACCATTTTCTGCATGTGCACAAGAAAATCCAAGGTTGCTACATGTATCAAAACAATCCTGCTTCAATACATTGAGGATAGGAAATCAACAATCACTTCAAAGTAAGTTAAAAAGCCCAGATGAAAGCTACTCAAACTTCCGGCCTGTGTTGCATATCCCGTGTGACTGTTTCTTTTATGGTTTGAATTATACTAGTGCTAAGCAAATGAAAAAGGAAAGCAGAGAGCTGTGGTGCCCCATCCTTGCAGGCACTCCAGGCCAGGTGGGATGGGGCCCTGGGCAGCCTGAGCTGGTGGGGGGCAGCCCTGCCCATGGCCGGGGGTGGCACTGGCTGGGCTTTGGGCTCCCCTCCCACCTCAGCCGTTCTGAGGTTCAACGATAGCTCCCCATTTTCCTGTTCATATACAATCATACATTAGACAGAAAATGTAATCAATTTCTGGATTTCCTTCAGCTAGGTCCTGATGCTGCAGCATTGCTGTGGCCTAACAAGTCCAGCTCAAGTGTGAATCTCAAGAGGCCTGAGCGAATAGTTTTTATTTCTAGACTGCGGCCATTAATGGAGCTATTCCTCTCTCCCATGCAGCTAGAGCACATCTTGGCAACTTCACTGCAAGTGCTTTGTCTGTTGTGCTGGGTGTTTCCATGCCACCGTGCACACACCAGGCCACAGAGGCATTCCTCCAGCTGCCAAACACACCTGGGTTTTCAAAGAACACGCTCTGCTTCAGAAACGAGCAGCTACGTGCCAGGGGCAACGCTCCTTGCAGTGCTCAGGAAACAAGCATGAACCAGGGAATTGGGACAGCAAGCGCAGAGCTGTACACAGAGCAAAGGACTCCTGATAAACAGACAAGAACAGATGCGGGATTTTCTGATGAAGCATCTGAACAGAGGGAGCAGTGAGACAGGTGACAATCCACCAGCTGTGTCTCTGGTTCTGGGACAGCCTCACACTGCTTGATGAACTGTGTCTATTTTAGGTTGCTCTCCCTGCTTTCATCTCCTTTCTAGCACACATTCACTCCTTTCGCAGGACAGGCTTTAAAACAAGCAGAAAAGGCCGACCCCCAAATGCTCACTATAAGAGAGGAAGTGCTGACACATGAATCCCTGCCCCTCACACACCCACCTTTCCCCAGGAAGGCTGCATAACACTGGTGTCACTGAGCACACTGCTGCTGTCAGAAGCACTGATTTGTCTTCTAAACATGTCAGTGTCTCATCAAATGCTGCTATTAAACAGTGACTGTGTGACTACAAAGCCAGTGGTAGGCAGTGCCCCAGTACTAAGCAGGCTGGAAAACCAGGGCAGAACAGCAGCACTGCTGGGCTGACCCTTCTGCTCTGCTGATTCAGTCTCTCCTGTGCAAAGGGTGAATTATTCAGCAGAGAGCTGTTCCCCAATTCCTTCTGCCCTGCAGGGACACTCCATGCAGCTCACTTGCCCTGCAGACCCTCAGTAATACCACTAAGCACACAGGAACCCAGCTGAGTGCATCCAGGAGCCCTCGAGTCAGGGAGACTGAAAGGCACTTCTGGAAATCAGGCACTACCTGAGCAGAACGTTCCTCTGAATTATTCATATTCAGCTCATCTACAGCCTTTATTTTGCACCAGGGAGAATTCAACTCTAATTGTTCTACTGATAAAGGCAGGTTGAAACAATTTGTTGACCTCATAACCTGGATAAATGGGTTCATCCTAACAACGAACATGCCTTAAATTACACCAACAATTATTCCCTACCTGCTACTTCGTTGCTTGGTATATGATCAGGCTAACAAACTCAGCACCAACATGGATTGTAATCACTAATTATTATTTTTGCTCTGCCGTTCAGAGGAACAGAGACTGTTTTTCCCCACTCTTCATTTAACAGACACCGTAAGGCCATTTATATTCCACTTCGAACTTCCAGAAATAAGGGCCTTTTTAGCATTGCATAATAACTGCATTAAAAAGGCTCTTCATAATGGCACAATAACACTTTTTATAGGTCTGCCCTCCCCCATATCTCTTATCTGGTTGCAAAGTTCCCAGCTCCCAAATAACACTGAATAACTCCCCTTTGATTTGAAAAACTGTTAATGTAACTTCACATTCATCTGCGGTTAAATACAATTAGTTTTGCATTTAAACAAAGAAATGAGCCCAAATTAAGCCATGATTTCAGTACAAGGCAGGGAAGTCTCCCTGCTGGGCTATGACTGAGGCTAGCACGGCAGGCTGCACCTGCTAAGCAACGTGCCACGAGCAGCAGAGGTGCGTGTGCTCATCGCTGGGAATTGGTTCTGCACCCCTCTGGCTTCACAGGCACCGCTCCATCTTACATGCAGGAAGGCTGATGCCCACACTGCTGCCTTTCTGAATCAGAGCACACAGTAACACTGAACCTTTCATCACACGGACCCAAGCCATAAATCCGAGAGCCAGATGAATTGCTTTTGTGACAGCAAGCACAGAATGAAGCGTTGCCTCCGCTATATCCTTGCCAAGAATCCTGCTTCAATCCATCCAGATGAGGAATTATTGGGATCAACTGGATCTAAGCAGCTTTCAGCACCCTCGAGCTTGATGGAACAATTCCCCAAACGCTCAGGATTCTCATCTGCTTTTCTGCAGCGGTTCCAGTAATAGTCCGAGAGAGAAAACTGATGGAGCACTTTGTGGTTAGCAGGAAAGAACTGCTGTGACCTCAGCAAGCACAGTGCCTGCAGCAGGCAGAGGGGAGATTCAGAAAGAAAGGGACTCATCCCTTTGTAGAAGCTCAGCAGCCAGGACTGCAACAAACAAGTCTGGAAACACAGAGCTGTGACACCAACAGCTGTATTTGTAAGAACTCACCCCTACGGTAGTCCAGCAGTAAACCAGCCAAAAGCACACCACTTGTGTGTGCCCAGTGCTTTTCCTCTGGATTACTTTGCAGTGTGCCCAGGAAGCTAAGAGAAAACACACCAATGTTCAAATGAGTTCTAATGGGCTGCAGCCAGAGCAGCGCGGGCAGCAGGCAGGGAGGTGCTCCTGCCCCTCTGCTGTGCGCTGTGACACCTCACCTGGAGCACTGCGTCCACAGGTGGAGTCCTCAGGGCAGGAGAGACGTGGAGCTGTTGGAGCGCTGTGTCCAGAGGAGGGACACAGAAATGGTGGCAGGGATGGAAGCCCTCCCTGCGAGGACAGGCTGAGAGCTGGGGCTGAGCAGCGTGGAGAAGAGAAGGCAGGAGAAGGAGAGCTGAGAGCGGCCTGTCAGCATCTAAAGGGGCTGTGAGAAGGGAGGGGACGGACTCCATAGTGGGGTCTGCGATAGGAGAAGGGGAAATGGCTTCAGACGACAAGAGGGGAGATTGAGAGTGGAGATGAGGCAGAAGGTTTGGCACTGAGGGCGGTGAGGCACTGGCACAGGTTGCCCAGAGAGGCGGTGGTGCCCCGTCCCTGCAGACAGCCCAGGTCAGGCTGTTGGGGCTGTGAGCACTGCTGGAGCTGTGGGTGTCCCTGTGCACTGCACGGAGCGGCACCAGGCGCTTTGAGCTCCCTTCCCACTCTGTCTTGGGACTGGTGCTCTTTAACATCTTTATCAATGACATCGATGACGGAATTGAGTGCACCCTCACCAAGCTGAGTGGTGCAGATGCCATTCAAAAGGACTTCAACAGGCTTGAATGGTGGGCCCAGACGAACCCAACGAGGTTCAACACAGCAAAGTGCAAGGTTTTGCACTTGGGCCAGAGGAATCCCAGGCATCCGTACAGACTGGAAGGAGCAGTCCTTGAGAGCAGCCCTGCAGAGAAGGACCTGGGGGACCTGATGGATGAAAAGCTTAACATGAGCCAGCAGTGTGCTCCTACAGCTCGAAAAGCAAATGGGATCCTGGCTCCATCAGCAGAGGGGGGGCCAGCAGGGACAGGGAGGTGATCGTCCCTCTCTGCTCTGTGCTTGTGAGGCCCCATCTGCAGCACTGCATCCAGGTCTGGAGCTCCCAGTACAAAAAAGACAGGGAGCTGTTGGAGAGGGTCCAGAGAAGCCACAAAGATGAGCAGTGGGCTGCAGCACCTCCCCTACAAAGACAGATTGAGGGAGCTGGGCTTGTTCAGCCTGGAGAAAAGAAGGCTGTGGGGTGACCTCACTGCAGCCTTTCAGTACCTAAAGGGAGCCTACAGACAGGAGGGGAGTCAACTCTTTGAAAGGGTAGATAACAGCAGGACAAGGGGAAATGGTTTACGTTGAAGGAGGGAAGATTTAGGTTGGATGTCAGGGAGAAGTTCTTTGCTATGAGAGTGGTGAGGTGCTGGAACAGCTGCCCAGAGAGGCTGTGGATGCCCCGTCCATCCCTGGAGATGTTCAAGGCCAGGTTGGATGGGGACCTGGGCAGCCTGGGCTGCTCTGAAATGTGGAGGTTGGTGGTCCTGCATACGGCAGGGCGTTGGAGATTTGTGATCCTTGAGGTCCCTTCCAACCCTGGCCATTCTGTGATTCTATGAACTTGAAGTTCACTTCTTGCAAACTATACCTTTCATTTGGCACACTTCTGAAGCTCACGCAATATTCCAGAAATAAGCAGAACTGATTGGACAGCAGACACAGAAAGCAAAGCAGACAGGGCTAAGGACAGGATGTGTAAAGGCCTGAAATCCAGCAGATTACAGAGACCCATTGCGGATGACTCAAGATGCAACGCACAACAAAGGCCCAACAGGACAAAGCGCTGCCTCCTGCGCAGGGCCACTGTGCCACGAGGGCAGGCGAGCAGGGATGGAGCTCAGCTGCTCTGCACATCCCATCCCATCTCATCTCCCCGTCGCCATGACAACCGTGCACTGCCACCAACTGGAGGAGGGGGCTGTGGTACCTTTGGGGAATAGGAAGATTGGCAGAGGGAGTGGATGTGTAACCACAAAAACACAAAGACGGAGTTCAGGATTTCCTGTAAGCTGAACTCAGGTCAAAATGATTTCATACAGCTTCCCAGAGATACCAATGGTTTTTACACAGAATAGTTTTATGCCTGTTCTGATGGCATTCTTGATAAAACACGTTTTACTGCTCTGGATCATAAAACTAACAGCCCTATTTGCCACAGCAAATGTTTTTGGTTACCGGAGGCAGAGTAAGCCATGATGTTTTATGGATCCATCAAACCAGGGTATGGACAACTTTAATTAAAAACTAAGCTACCATCCTCTGCTAAATAGATACGTATGTGGATGACATTGCAGTGTAGGTATATTGAGAAAGAGGGAAAAAATGGATTTGAAAAGCTCACGATTGGGATGCAATCTTGCAGCAGCTGTTCCATCCCAGCAGCTGTGCACACTCACTGTCACAGGGCAGCACTCAGCACTACAGCAGTAACACCCATTTGCTGACAACAGCATGGAAGAGGAGCTGTACATACAGCATTTCTAACCCACAGGTCATGTATTTATTACCTGTGGATCTTTTCTTTAAGAGGAAGAAAATTCCATTGTTCAAGGCAGAGCAAGAATCACAATTTATCAAGTTTCTGTTTATAAAGAGCTGAAAAATCAGACTTTGACTAGGTAAGCAGTGTCCCTGCACAGGGCAGAGCATGGTTTGTAAGTTCCCTCCAACCTAAGCCATCCCACAACTCTGGGATTCAATTCAGCCTACAATTTTACCATAAAATCTGCTGTTTTTTTTGCCAAGATTCCAAAGACAGTACACTTTTGCAAAGATTAAGATCCAATTCCTCCTCTCCTGGAGAAGTAACATTGAATGTCTCCTTCTACAGAGAAACTGCTGTTGAAATGCACCTTATAATAATATTAATTAGAAAATGGCCCATCACTTCTGATTATTGAGCTCTGTTCTTTAAAAGAGCAGCAATAAGACAAAAGGGGATGGACTCCATAGTGGAGTCTGTGCGACAGGAGAAGGGGACATGGCTTCAGACGACAAGAGGGGAGATTGAGAGTGGAGATGAGGCAGAAGGTTTGGCACTGAGGGCGGTGAGGCACTGGCACAGGTTGCCCAGAGAGGCGGTGGTGCCCCGTCCCTGCAGACAGCCCAGGTCAGGCTGTTGGGGCTGTGAGCACTGCTGGAGCTGTGGGTGTCCCTGTGCACTGCAGGGAGCGGCACCAGGCGGCCTTTGAGCTCCCTTCCAACCCAAACCATTCTGTGATTCTTTAACAGTCAGCTTTCCACACAATTCAGTAGCTGTCCCACACAACATCACGCTCATTTTCTTCCTTGGTGCAAATCACAGAAATCAGCTCTTGCTTTTGGTTCCTATTCATCTCAACACAGAGGTGACCTCATTTCACCCAAACTCTTGGCCAATTAACTGAGGCGTTATGTGGTGCTCTGGCACTCCACATTCAGACGCAGCATGATCTCAAAGGCTCAGCTCCCTCCACAGCCAGAAACTGTGCTCAGGAGTCACACGGGATCGTTGATTTTGAATGACATGACACAGAAAAGCCTGTACTTGTGCTCGCCCAAGCAGGTGTCCAGCTGGAGCCCTGGGAGCCGTGTGACACAGCATGATCCTCCCATCCCGTGCCCTCCCTGCTATCCTGTCCCATGCAGGCAGAAGGTTGATGGCATGCATTGGCACCGTGCAATGATCCGCACCTCCTCCTGGAGATGGAGGAAGCTGAGGCATCAAGCATTCTGTGTGTGTAATTTATTCTGCACACAAAATAGTCCATAAAAATGAACGCTCTGCTACAGCGGTTTCGTGGAAAGGAAACAAACAGGTGGAGGCTGTAAACCATGGTCACTCAGCCTAAGCCACAGCTAATCGCCAAGATTACAACTAGGCAGCCTCGTATTAAACCCACAAAGGCAAGACAAAAGCAGGACACACCTAATCTGTGCTAAAACAACTGCAACTGTACCAAAGATACCCATCAAAATTTAAGCACAAATCCACAATCCTAGGGAGGTGAAATCAGCCCGGTGCAGCCCTATACATCAGTACCACTTGCACTTTTTCCAGCTGTCGCTTGGCTACGCTCACATTTTTGCTTCCACTTCACCCTGCCCCTCTAAAGCTCCTCCCTGCAGGACTCACAGCTGAGCACCCCGTGCTGTCAGCTCACTGCCTTCCAGAAGCAATGCTGCACAGCTCCATGCAGCACTCACTGCTCTCTGCTCTCCTCCTCTCTGAAGTGCTGCTGTTATTCCCTGCACCACTCCACGTCCTTTGCAGGATGCAGCGGTCGTTTCCATAGCAATGCCAGTTGCCCACCCTCCTTCTTCATTGATTGTGACCACGGAATGGCCGTGCCTTGGCTAAAGTTTATCTCCTCAGTAGAATAAATCAGCACAAGCTGCAAGACTGCAAGCGTCCTGATTGCTGCAATAACGTGAGGGGCCAGCAGGGCTCTTAATAAAGCAGGCTTATAGATTTATTTTGTAGCCAGACTAAATGAGTACATCTGAATAAAGGCAGTGACAACCCAGCCTTGAGCTGTTATAGGGCACAATGTTTGCTTTTAAAAAGTCACGTCATGGGTGCAGGAAAGGGGAACACTCACTGGGTTCCTCTGATAACTGGAGAAAGCTCAGCAGCTGCTGACCAGCCTGACTGCAAAGGCTTGGAATTTGTGGCAATACCACGCAGTGAGTGGCAACCAAGACTTTGAGAACAGCAAAGCTTAAATGAGGAGTCAGAGAATCACAAGATACCATGAGCTAAAGCACAGAGCACCTGGGGCCAAGAGATGCCCCGTGTCTGCTCTGCACTTCCAAACATTACATCTCCCCCACTGAGATGCATTCCCTAAAGAGGAAAGCAGAGACTGTCACAAGGGATTACACTGAGCAGAACAGCAGCTGAGCTCTTCAGGGCTGTGCTTCTTCCTGGTTTCAAGAGCCCTCAGCACAACAAACCCATCAGTAACCACAGCACCGGTGCCCTCCCACCACACAGCTGAGTTGGGTGCAGTGTCACACACAGCACCAGCTCCTGAAACACAAGCATGGTATCTCCAGGATAACGTGTAACCAACATAAGACTCTACCCAACCCCATCTGCTACTGGTTGGGGCGTACCCTTTATCTGTCTCCTAAAGCTCTCCTGTACACACTAACTCCCTTTCTAACTCCATCAAGCCCTCACTGGCAGAATTGTCACTAAAAGGTCTATGACTTCCAAAGTCAAGGTACGACTGCTGAATGCAGATATATCTTCTCTTTTTCCTGTTTAAAACAACAACAAACAGCCCGGTGTGTTTTTGACTTGGAAAAAACAATCAACGATGACCTCAAACAACAGAATGAACTTCCCAACCAATCCATTTGTGACACTCCTCAGTGCCAGAACAGCAAATTGTTTCTCTAAATGTAAGTTTCCCATTTCAGCCATCTTTCCTACCACCCTCTGTCATCAAAAACACGAATGCAAGTAGCCCTGAGTTGCACAATGCAATACTATTAAGACTGTAAATCTTTGGTGCTGACATTAATAAAACAGTTTATTGCCACTGCATTAAAATGGGGCTTGATAGGAGGTGTTGCGTAGGGGCAGACAGCAATGATATATTGAACCCAGTGACATTTAGCTAGAAGAGTTTTCAACAGAACCTATTTCCTGTCCGCTTAGCCAGCTCAGGGAAGAAAATGTCAGCTAAATGAATGCCAAGAATTCATTTCTATTTAGATGATATTCAATATTACACGCTGGAGTGTAGGAACTCCAATGAAAGAAAGCAGGGAGGGCTGCAGGGAATGCCAGGCTTCAGTGCTCTGCCTGAGCTGCTCTGAGGGCAGAGACCTTTGGGCCACTCAAGCATCCCGTCCTGAAGAGCATTCCTCCCTCCTCCACTTTCCAGACCATGAAATAAAGGCCTATCGAGAACACTGCTGTTATGTGATATGGAACAGCAGAAGAGAAAACGCAGAAGGAATCAGATCAGTATCCTCTGGGAGTACGAGAAGAATGAAAGTGTCCTCAAACAGAGAAGGAAAAGGAAAACATACAGGAAAAAAATGGAGTAAAACAACCAGAGTCCTGCTGAAAGAATAAGCTTTAGTGTCACTGTGCTGCCATGATTAAAAATAGCAAAAGACACTGCACCACTAAAAAGCAGCTTCTATAATAACTGTTACCACTATTAATTGCTCTTTGCTCTACAGGCCCCCAGGGAGCAGTGAGATGCACGAGTGACTGACTCTCCCAGCTACAATATCCTGCCTTTTATCTCCATCATCAAAAGCTTATGTTTATTGTTGCAGCCAAAGTCCCAGCGCTTCATTTCCTAACCTTACCAGCACCACAGCTATGCAAATAATCACAGATTCACACAGGTCAATCCCAACCCATCCAATTTTTGCATCCATTTCAGCCTGAGAAGCAGCCAAGCAGCACAGTGCCAAAGCAGCATTCCAGAGCCTGCAGGGATGGGCGGTATCGGCCATCTCTCACAAAGCAGCGGGCACGAGGTGTTACATAAAAACCAAATGGATGCAATAAAGTTGTCGGGGGGGATCAATAACTTCCATTACCGACCTCCTCTGAAAACCACAGCGGCTCCCGGAGCACCGCCTTCCTGCAGCGCCGCTCTCCGCCGCCAGGGGGCGCGCGTGTCCCGCCTCGCCGGCGCTCAGCGGCACGGCACGCACTGCGCAACTGCTGCCTGCTTTGCACCGCGGAGAGCAACAGCAGCAACAGCAGCAACAGCAGCAACAGCAGCAACAGCAGCAACAGCAGCAACAGCAGCAACAGCAGCAACAGCAGCAACAGCAGCAACAGCAGCAACAGCAGCAACAGCAGCAACAGCAGCAACAGCAGCAACAGCAGCAACAGCAGCAACAGCAGGGCAGCTCACACCCGCCACAGGAGCAGAAGAATGCAGCATTCCCACCCAACTCACCCACCTCCCCGTAACAGCGCTATTTTGTGCATTTTGTGAAGTATTTTTAATGAATGCCAGTTTTTTGCTGGGTCTCTGAACACCATTACAAATCTATCAGTGCCAAAAACTATTAACAAGGAAAAAAAAATCCTACAGAAATACCTTCAATTATAATGCTTTAACTCTCATAGAGGTGAAAAAAGTTCCATTACCATCCCCACCTGATCTGCTTACATGTTGGCTACAAGCAGGCATTTTGCGGGGCCAACTCTTTTTACAGACAACACATAATCACAGAATCAAAGAATCAATAAGGTTGGGAGGGATCACTAGACATCCCATCCAACCACCAGTACTGCCCACTAACCACATCCCTCAGCGCCACCTCTACCCTCAATGCAACAGCGTGCATTCCCAGCAGAAACAATGCAGGGAGAAGCGCTGCCGCTACTCCCATCCCTGCTTTGGTGCTCACTTCTGCTCGGGGAAAGGCAGGGAGGAGGGAGGGGATGCTGCAGCAGACAGCTGCCTCCCAGCACACACCACCCAACTGCTCCTGCCTGCCACTGCTGCGTGTTTTTGCCTACATGTTTTATTAGGAACAGATGGGGCCCCTGGCTATTATATTATCAAGCCTCCCCGCACAGCTGCGCTGCTCTGAAATTGCCGAAATAGCAATCTCCTGAATAAATTTCTCCTGCTACTAACAACTGCTTTCCTCGCTGCAAAGGAGACCATAGTGGGTCTGGAAAGCTCTCTTCCAGTGTCAAGAGCCATTGATGGGTTTATTTTGAGCCACAGTGTATTTCTGTATTCCACAATGAAATTCTATGAACAGATGCCAGAAATCCTCTTCCCTGCTCCAAAAGCGACCAGTACAGTCTGCAAGAAGCATGAAGCCAATGGGCCCACAAACAGACCAAAGTGAAATAACCAGCATTTCTCACTCAAGGGCCATCTGACAGAAGAAAGAGAGACATGCCCACTAACCCTAAATTGCTTCTGTTCTGCTCGGATCAACCTAGAAAAAAGCCAATACTCAAAACTGGTGTTCCCAGAGCAGGGAAGAAGCTGGAGTGATTCTCACCAACAGCAATGAGTTCCTTCCAGCAATGAGCAGATCTTTGCCAAGAGCTGGAAACAAAGATCTACAAAGCAGAAAGTACTCCATCTGAGAAACATAAAGGAAGAGGTGGACTCCTCAGATATGCAGAAAGCTAAGGTACTTCATTCTTTGCCTTGGTCTTCATGGCCATTCAGGCTTCCCATGTCTCTTGTGTTCCTGAAATGTAAAAGAGAGTCAGGGAGCAAAAATCCGTCCCAATGTAAGAGCAGAGTCTTACATTGTCTGTACATTGTTCAAGGCTGAGACCGCTTCATGAGGCTACATGTATACAGGTTTGTGGGGCCATATGATAAGCATCCCAGGGTTCCAAAGGAACAGCCTGATGTGGTTCCAAGCTGCTCTCTGTCGTATCTGAAAAACTGTGGCTGTCAGGCAAAGGCCCCAGGGATGGGAAAAGGGAAATATCACTCCCATTTTTAAGAAAGGGAGATCCAGGCTGGGGAGCCTCACCTCTGCGCTTGGGGAGATCACGGAGTAGGTTCTCCTGGAAGAAATGTTAAGGGACGCCATCCAGAGGGACCTGGACGGGCTCAGAAAGTGGGCCCTGAGAACCTGATGAGGTTCAACAAGGCCAGGTGCTGCTCTTGGGACGGGGCAGCGCCAGACATGAGGCCAGACTGGAGAAGAACTGGTTGAGAGCAGCCCTGCGGAGAAGGACTTGGGGTCCTGATGGACAGAAGCGGGACATGAGGCAGCAGTGTGCGCCTGCAGCCCGGAAGGCCGACAGTCCTGGGCTGCATCAGAAGGCAAATAAAGCTTGGTCACTGCTTGCTCACTACTACGAGGATTCTGCAAAGTGGTGGAACACCCAATACCTCCAGGCCAGCTAGTCAGCTGAGTTCTGGGACTTGCATTCAGTGACTTCAGTTGGGTAGTTACCTCTCTTTGAAAACTTAATTAGATTTCCAATACTTGCTCTGAAGAAAAATGAACACTTAATAAAGCCAAGACCTGGAAATAATAGTAACAATAATAATAAAGTAGGAATGAGGAAACAAAGTGTGTTCCCCCTCTGCCACTGCTCCATCAGCAGCACACTCAGGCGGGATCTGCAGAGGCTGGCTGGTACCTGATGTCCGGGCTGGGGCCAGCAGGCTCTGTCTGGCAGCCTCAGCTGCTGTCTGGGTGGCTGTGCCAGCTGGGGGCACATGAGTCGTCTCTGCAGCGGGACATCTGGCACCAGCACAGCAAAATCTCACTCATAGGAGGGCTGATTTTGATCCCGAGATCAAACCGTGCTTGCCTATCCTGGAGTGCAGTATGCTTTCCATACACATAAATTATTAACTTGAATCCCTAGAGCTTACTCAGGCTGTCTTCCCCTCACCCCAACACAAATTCAGAGAAAACAATACCTTGTTGCATGCCTGGCAATTACCTGGCATCAAGCAACCCAGTTCAGAAATACGTAACAGACATTGCAGGAACGTTCAGAAAGTTAACAGACTGAATTATACAGATCCTAAGGAAGCTGGGCCACATGTATTCCACTGCAGAACTCTACCTTATGATCTAGAAATGCTCTGACACCCCAGATTCAATCTGGGGATCTTCTTAAGAATATTGCTAAGTAACACTCCCAACGATGTGGTAGCACCCAATTATCTACTCACCTATGAGCATGCTAGAAGCGTTAATGCAAAGTGCAAGCACAAAAACACCAAACTGATTTGCTTTTGGGACCCTTTCTTTCCAGCACCCAACAAAGGCAGTAAAACAATCCACGCTTCATGCAAGCGTTTATTAAGCCAGGGAGGCAGGTAACTGAATGAGCTGCCCTATGAAGAAAACCGTGAAAGAGAAAGGTCTCATTGGGATGTTAATGAATGCTGCATCATTAACACTAAATTACTGGCTGCAGAGTTAAACACAGAATGCAAGCAGACTTTGAACCAAGCCAAGCAAGCTAATGGCTGCATCAAACAACAAGGTCAACCATTCTGCTGCCCCAGTTATTGAAGTGGGAATTCTTGTTATAGGAGGACATTAAAAGGAATTTACTGCCACTGCCATGTTTTACATTCACTTTTGGTTACAGTTATTCAAACTATTTGGCACACCGAATTTGCAACAGAAAGAGATGTTTTGTTTCTGGTAAAACAAAGGACAAGGACAGATAAAAACAAGAGGATGAAAAAGAGGGAGAATATGACAGAGCAATGCAAGCGCATTGTTGCGCTGAAAGAAGCATCACTCTGAAGTTCCTTTAATTTATTAATCTACTGATTTGTAAAATCTTGCAGTAAAATAACCACCAACACTCAGGAAACCCTGAGCGGCATGCACGATGTGCTTCCAGCAGTGCTCCCTGAACTATGGCTATCATTCATGGCAGTATAGCAGGTCTGACAACCATCACATGCCTCCCAAAGCAAGATTCCAGCTCAGTCTGACCATGTTCTGGTCTTGAAACATTCCCAGAAGGAAACCTCAGAAGGACACTGAAGAAAAACTGTGCAGCTCCGATTCCTTGCAATAAGAAGCAACACCATCGTTTGAGTGAAGAAAAAAGTCCTGAGATTTCCAAAGCAACCACCTGCTGGAAGAAACATTGTGAGAGGAGGAAGAGAAAGGAGCAATGAAAATGGAAGAAGTTCCACACTGATATGAGCTTCCAGCCAAATCCCTCCCTCAAGATTCTCCTGCAAGAAGTCATATCAGACCCAACAGGTGGCTCAGTTGGCAGTCCTACAGAATAAGCCAAATCTTTGCTGTATTCCAAGCTTTCACGCATCACCCGCATTGCAGGGTTTCCTCTCTGGTTAATCCCACAGCATTCTTATGAAAAAACCAAAGTCTTAGTGGGTTTTGTGCTCAGTGTAATAAAGATAGCAGGGGCCCTTTTGTAAATGGCATACTCCATGAAATGGCACCCTTAAAGGAAGTAAAGAAATGAAGTACAACTCTTAGTACATTTTATTTAAGTCCACCACTAAATGCCACAAGTTTGTGAGCAAAATCACAGCAAAGAGACAAGGACAGCAGCTATGTGTCAGAAGGGACAGGACGACAAGTGATGAGCTGCACAGCCCCATGCCTGAGTACTGAAACATCTGATCAGTAGCTCCATGCTATTTCTTTCCATGGTAATTAGAATCACAGAACTCTGATTGGAGGGGAGCCCAAAGCCCACCCAGTGCCACCCCCGGCCATGGGCAGGGCTGCCCCCCACCAGCTCAGGCTGCCCAGGGCCCCATCCCACCTGGCCTGGAGTGCCTGCAGGGATGGGGCACCACAGCTCTCTGGGCAGCAGTGCCAGCGCCTCAAAGGGCTTGGGCAGCTAAGTGGGACATTAACATTGAATTTTGATAAGAAAATGATTATTTCCTAAGAATTCCAAGCAACAAACAGCGACATTCAGAGTCTGACCAATTGCTGCTATGCCCTCCATCATCATTTAAGAAAATCCCAGACAAACCTATGTAAGTTAAAAAAAATACGTCCCCCTTCCTCACTTAACGGAAAGCAAAAGAACTGAGCATCTTTAAGGGATAACAGAATGAAGATACGTATGAGTCCACCCAGTAACCCCAGGACCCTCACTGTGAGCTGACACAAGCCCACCCCTCACATCTACCACTGCCTGTTAGCATAACTAAAGTACCAGAGGGAAAGAAGAAAAAAGAAAGAAAGAAAAAAGCTGTAAAGGAGAGCACTCAGGTCATGGCAGTAAATCACAGCCCTTAATTTCACGTGAAAGAAGGGAATGTTAGACTAACACAGAACCCTCAAAGAGTCCTTTGTTAGGATGGAGGCTTGTGCATAAATAGGTTTCAGAAGCGCAGAGAAAGGAGGTTTAGAAAGGAAAATGACTCTGGATTTTTATTTTATTTGCCTTGTTTTATCACCATTCAGAGAGTAAAACAGCTAAAAAAAAAAAAAAAACCCGGCAGAGATAGAACTGACAATTAACCTTTGCCTGAGCACACACATAACAGTGTGTGCTATTGCAGTGGCAAAGAGCTCCTCCAAAGAGCTCTGCTGCACCTTGAAAGTCAGGGGAGCACAGAAGCAGCAGAAGAAAAGCACAAAACATAAGTCACTCCATCTTCATTAGCATTGCAGATTATACACTCGCCAGTGATAGAGCTGCAAATTAGCCACAGGGAGATGCTGCACTTGTGCTATCTCCCACTGCGATCGCTGCCATTCCCCTGCAAATCTCACAGTGGTTTTTTTGCACTAGAGACCTCATCTTGCATGAGGAACTACTGCTCCTAGCACGAATGTGTCTGAATGGCCATGAGAACGTCTGTGCTGAATTGGGGAACGGTACAGAGACCTTCAGACAGCCCTCTGTGCTGTGACTTACCTGCTGGCACTCCGTCATGAACTGAGGATATCCCCAGAGCTCACACAAGGCCAGTGGGGAACACAACCAGCACAGCTGGGTCCTCCCCAGGATCGGCTCTACGTCCTCCACTGAACCAAAGCCATTGAAATAGGCATGGAAAAAAACAACAAAACAGTCAAAAAGCCAAGGGCATCAGAATGGAGCCGAAATGTAAAATGCCACAGCGGCAATTAGCAGATGGGCCATGGAAGGCATTTATACAGCTGACAAGCGTGAGCAGTCGAGAGAAGAGCCACCCCCTGTGCCCACACTGCACACCGAAACAGTCCATGCTTTACCACCCCCACCACACCCTTCCACGCTGCATTTAACATCCGACAGCTTTTTTTCCCCTTTCTTTTTCCCTAAAAAGGTGCGTTTGTGTAGGAATGGGAACATTTCTAATAAGAAATGAATTACCCCATTCTCTGACACCGCACGCTGGTGTCTATAATTAAAGATCTTCAAAATGGATGCAGCAGTTTTCTAGAACTGAATCCCTCATTAATTACAGCCCACGAGATGATCAGCATTGTTCAGTGCTACAGACGGAGCGGTTATCAGCACACGCCCTGACCGCTCATTACATCACGTGGCAGTGAAGCAGCTGAACTCGTACTGCATGGGCACAGCCTCAGTGCTCCTTCCCAAAGGAAAAGAGCATGCTCAGATGGCAGCTGGACGTCATTTTGCTGTAAGCTGGGCTGTTTGCTAGCAGCCAGATGGACACTGCCAGCTACCTCCAGCCTTTAGGAGACATGCTGCCAGGCGTTCCTGCTTGCAGCCTGATGCTACAGTGCTTTTCTGACTGCAAACTGGCTGTCTTCAGGAAACCTCCAGTCCTTCATCTAACCTAACTGCCTGCTGCTTCAGGAATGAATTGTGCCATAAAATTAAATGAATGCTCCATGAAAAGGATAGGATCTTAGGGTGACTCCTGGATTTCCACCATGACCTGCTTGCTTAAAGACCTGAAACAAAATGGTGCAGGAGCCCATGTGCATCTAAGGGTTGGTTTGGTTGTTTTTTTTTTTTATGAGTACCTCAGCTGTGCTTTTCTCCCACTCACCCCTGGGCGCCTGCTTTTCTCTTCAGCAGGAAGGCCAGCAGCAAAGTCTGATGCAGAAGTACTGGGCACAGCAGCGTTCTCATAGCAGTCATCTCTCTAGAACCAAGCAGCTCCATTTGCTCAAACAAAGTCCTGGAAGCCCATGTCCAGCCCAGGTTGCATTTCTCAGGAAGTGTCACAAGTCTCCTGGCACTGTGAGGTTGCTGTTACATTTACTAAATTTAAACCAATTCCAGAAGGCTGTAACTTCCAGCACCTACATCTGCCTAAGGAAGCGAAGATGAAATCTCATCTGGCAGAAATCTGCAAAGTCCCTCAGTCGGAGAATCCAATTACATTAAAATCTACATGGATTTTCTACATTAAAATGCTTTTACTTCGTTTGCATTTTAGTTTTTGGAGAGAGAACTGCAGAAGGTCAGAACTTGTGTACTTCACTGGTAGCTGTGAGTTGCCCAGATGCATCCTCGCAGAGCAGTGCTGTGGCTCCGGAGTACGACCTGCTGGTATTACTGAGCTTCATCCCCACAGTCAGCCAATAAAGCAGGACAGCTAAGCAGCCTCCTATCTCCAGATGTGGAACGAGGAATTGCATACTTCTTCAGCTAATGGCAAAAACACGCTGCCACGTCCTTTTCATTCCCAAGGAAATGGGAATTTCCACTTCCATATCCATCACTCTTACCCTGTTCATAATCAGCACGTCAAAGTTAACCGATGCTAGAGCATAAGACAATAAATAGTGAATGATGGCATTTGTGTTATCAACTGCATCTCATAACGGCATAATGACGAGGCTTTCATGATCTAATTAGACTTTGAAGATGTTAATCCAGAATTAAGCATAATGAAAAGCTTAATTTTGATATATCGACAATATACATTAAGTGTATTATTATGAGCAGCTCTCACTTTACAGAATGCTGTGCAACTGATTGCAGTTCCTACCTGAGGCAAACACAGCAAACTGGCAGAAACAAGGGAATGGGGAACAAAAGCTTGGACTAACAAAAGCAGAACAAACAATGCGGCTGATGGGCAGTCAGGAACAAACCTGCACGACACAGCACTGCTGCACAGTTTCTGTGCAGCAGATGAGCCATTAAACATGTCTGTCAGTACACTTACCCTCCGTCACATACAAAACAGTGAAAAAAGATGTATATGTTAACGGCAGCGATCTCTTCTAGAAGGAGTTTGTATGAAGGAACTAAAACAATGCTAATTTGCTTTGCACAAAATGCAAAGATGCTCTTCTCCTAAACAATCAGAGGGATGAACGGATTGCTGGATGCACAGTCCTTAAAAAAGATAAGGGAGCAGCCTTTCAGACATCCCCAGGGAATGGATTATACAAGGCTTGCACAGTGCAACCCCGTTAGTTTCATCAAGTCCCATATAAACAAGGTCAGGATGACTGTTTAACAGAAGCCCCATGAAATTTTAATGGCGAGCAACATGCAGTTACATAAACCAATCTTCTCCAAGGAATCACTTCATAAGTGGCAAATTCCACACAGCCACAACGGGTGTTTGAAAGAGAAGTCCTGACACGAGCTTAGCTACCAAGCATGAGTAGGGATGGTCATTACTGCTCCAACGAGCGCTCGGACACGTGGGCTTCTGCAGCCATTTGTACACAGAGGAGATTTTAATACCTGCTTAATTATTGTCTGCAAATCCGAGGGAGCTAGACAAGTTCCAGAGACCTGTATTTCTCACTGCAAGATGAAATGACACGGAGCAGGTAAACAGTTCCAAAAGAAACAAAAGGTGACTGATGGATTGAGCCAGCAGAGATTTCATGGGAAATCAGAATTCTATGACACCTCCTCTGAGTTCTGACATATTTTAACAATTTCTATCGTACAACAGAAATAGGATGTGAACTAGTTCAGCTGGCGGGTGAGATCCAACTCAATGGCACAAACATCAAAGCAGGAAGGGAGTGCAACCCTGCACAGTAAATCCCAACTTCCTTGCAATTACTTGATCTCTGACAGCAGTAAAACCTGTCCTTAAAACAGCAGACATGAAGATAAACACCAGTTTAAACAAACTCTTGTATAAACTCAGGTGCTCCACTCATTACAGTATGAAATTGACTTTCAGGTTGCTGATATTTGCTTTTGCATCTATGTGGTGACGGTAAACAAAGACACAGGGCCTCACCTGCATGGACACCAAATGAGTGACAGAATTGCTCAGCCCTTACGAGAGGCAAGGGGACTAGTCTTCCTCCCTTGGGTTGTGTTTAAATAAAACTACACAGTAGAAAATACGTGAGACCACATCGAAGTTCAGGCTGTCTTCAGTCACCCGAGTGCCCCATGCAGATCAATCACTGCGTTGGCAGCAGACAGTGACATCAGTATTTTAGATGCTGCTTACTGAAAAAGACTGTGTGCTCTAGAAAAGAATACAGCTACAATACCAAGAATCTTCCTCTAGAGGAAACGAGCAGCCTAGTTCATATTTAGATACACTTCTGTATTATTTTGAAATGTCTTCACAAAAAGGGAGGAAAACACACTCATATCTGCCTTTATCCTCACAAATTGAAATACCACCACAAAAACCATTCAATATGCATTATTCCAACTGAGAGAATTATAGGAATGAAAGAGAGGAAGAAGAACGTGGTGGTATGTTTGATTGGTGCTTTGTTCATCATGTCACATCAGATTCTCTTGAAAAAGCTCAAGATGAATGAATGTGTCGGGAAATTGGTGCTGTTTATTGATTCAGCAAATAAACACCAAAGGAAACCAGGCAAACAGTGCGTATTTCTGCTTGCCTCTAATGGGCAAACTAATTGCAGGAAATCATATTTTGCTTTATTTCTTATTTATTTTGTGTAAGCAAAGGTGGAATACTAAGAAAAAAGAAGAGCTGCAATAAAATGAAAATCAGAAGGAACAACACAGTATGTGGGCCAGGGTACCACAAGGGATTTTACTTTGCTAATAAAAAGTGAAAAAAAAAGACCACCAAAAGCCCTGGAAAAAAAGCAAAAGGAAAAAAACTACAGACTGACTACATGAGATGCCTTCACGCTGCCGATGCTGTCTGTAGCACTCAGCTCCTGACCAACAGCACTGCCTCACTGTGTTCACCAAACGGCCAAATACAGCTGAGATCTTCATCTGCAACTGCAGCAAAGCACAGCGTGGCAGAGCACACCAACAGGAGTCAGCAACACCACGGCACTCATGGCACAAAGGCATTCCGTTCCTTAAATACCTGTCACGGATACTCTGGGAGCGACCAACGAGAGGCCCTGTTCTTCTTCCTGGATAATAACTCTGCACAAAGTCAAACCTATGAGATGTGATTTGGGACAAGAAGCGAGACCAGCATGTGAATTTTCCATATTTGTTTTCATAAGAAAACTGTGATCATGAATAGCACTCTTGTTCATCCTGTGGCATCATGAAGTGTCCGGCCAAGTTCACCAACTGGGGACAGACAACAAGGAAGCAGAGTTTTTCATTCCAGCACACTGCCCCGTTCATTAGAGTCACACTAACAATACTGCCGCTAATTACAAGTCTACGAACCCCTCAGAAAAAAGGAAAAACCTCAAATGAGTTTCCTTAGGAGCAGATGTACAAAATGTTCTCATGAACTCTTTGCACAGCAGCAATCCTTAAAAAGGGAAAAATATTGAGATGACTATACATGCCTTGAGATGAACACTTTATACATGAATAAAGCAGTCCGTACTTCCTAAAGGCTTACATGGCACAGAAGGACAGATTTCAGGACAGCACCATCAATGAGTACTCCCTTCAATGCTGTCCTAAGGATACTGTGCTCCTCATCAATGAAATGAGGTGTCATGCAGAGTCATTCAAATACAAAGAAAGAAATCAGCTGGAAACTCTACAGAACTTAATTTCTAAGTTTCTAAAGAACTCTGAAGAAGTTCATTTAAATACGATAAGATATCTAAGATCACACCTACAGATAGACAAGGCACCGCCTATGGCAATTAAACCAGAAAACCAAATGTGAGTTCCCCACTGAGAAGAGGCAGCTGAAGGAACAGAACAAGGGTCCTTTCTTCCCTCACAGGTCAATGGCTATTTTGTTTCTACCCCCATCACTTTCAAACTCCCATTTCCACCCTCATCCCCACACTGGCAGCCGGACCCAGGCTGCTCTGAAGCAGGCACCAGAGAGCTCCACTTCCAGTAACGTTGCTTTGCGTGACTGTAATCACTCAGGAATGTGCCTCTCAGCAAAGCAAACTGGATAAAATCAGCTGTTCTCCCGTTAGAAAGAAGGAAGCCTGTGTATCGAGCCAGCAGTGACCTCTGTGTGCTTCCTGGGAGGCAGCGAGAGCCGCAGTGCTGGAAGAAGGGAGAGCTGCTGCTCCACCAGTTGCGGCCTTCCTGATGCATTGGGTGCAGCAGAGCCAATAGCACTTGGCATTTACATGAACAGGGTTATTTCCATAGAATGGTTTGGGTTGGAAGGGAGCCTCAAAGGCCGCCTGGTGCCGCTCCGTGCAGTGCACAGGGACACCCACAGCTCCAGCAGTGCTCACAGCCCCAACAGCCTGACCTGGGCTGTCTGCAGGGACGGGGCACCACCGCCTCTCTGGGCAACCTGTGCCAGTGCCTCACCGCCCTCAGTGCCAAACCTTCTGCCTCATCTCCACTCTCAATCTCCCCTCTTGTCGTCTGAAGCCATTTCCCCTTCTCCTATCGCAGACCCCACTATGGAGTCCGTCCCCTCCCTTCTCACAGCCCCTTTAGATGCTGACAGGTAAAGCCATTTTCACAGTCCTCTCACCACACAAAGAAATGTGAGAGCTTTCCCCTTCATGGAAAAATTCAGCATCATCACACTCTTAGTGAATTACAGCACCAGCAGAATTTCAGCCACCATTGAGAATTCACATGCTTTTAAGCCCTTCATATCAAATGAAATAGATCTCATCCATATAATTTTGACAAGTCTTAAAACATCTTAAAACATGAAAATTTAGTCAAGTGTTTTCTAGGAGGTGATGATCATTTAAATGAATTAAAAATCAAGCAACCATTGCCAAGTGAAGTCTTGGCTCTAACTTCTTCTGGAAGTGCGTTGTGGGGAGACAGCTGAATAGATCGCTATACAGCTCGTGCTGCTGGCATCTGATTATTTCCGTTTTTCTGTTCTTTGGCTGCATATGATAGTTTTGCTTGTACAAGCAGTGTCAGCTGTGTAAAAGGGCATCTGTACTGAACAGTGTTTTAATGTTCATTTCACATGGAGAGAAACAGTTGAGTTCAAAGACATGCAAACCACTGTCTGAATTGCAGTTATCTACAGCCTTCTGCTAAAATATAACAAATAGAAAGCAACATGAAATTAAGACAACTTTTCAGTAGAAACAGTTAAAAGACTGCAAAAAACTCAATGCCACAGAGGATGCTGCTAAGCAATAAGCACAGTATTCCTTTTGCAAGCACATGGCTGATTAGACAACCTTCGTGGTCCTTTCCAGCTCATACAATTCCACGATCAAGAGGCTGGTGTTAAAATACAGCCATTATTTTATATCGTTCTTCATACACATCAATAGCTTGCTTCTTTTAGATTTAACTGCACTCAACTTTGCCTTGTCTGATACAGCTTTTACTTTGTTTCTGTGGGTAGCTGAATTTTACCCCCATCTTGTTCCTGTAGTGAAATGAGCATGCAGTAATCACAATCACAGAGTGGCTTAGGTTGGACAGACAGACCATACAGCCCACAGCTCTCTGGGCAGCAGTGCCAGCGCCTCACCGCCCTCTGACAACAGGATTGCTTCCTCACAGCTAACCCACATCTCCCCTCTTCTTGCTTAAAGCCATTCCCTTGTCCTGTCCCCATCAGGCTCTGTACACAGTCACTCCCCTCCTGCTTGTAAGCTCCCTCCAAGTACAGGCCGGCCACAATGAGGTCTCCCCACAGCCTTCTCTTCTCCAAGCTGAACAAGCCCAGCTCCCTTGACCTGCCCTCATGGAAGAGCTGCTCCAGCCCTCTGATGACTTTATGTACCTGACTATTTCTGCTTCTGATGATGATACAGTATTTCAAAGTCCCACCAGAGCCTACAGGAAGGCACACAGCAGAACAGCAGTGTGCACACCATGCTGATCCTACACACGACACAAGGAAGGGTGAGCCCACAGCAGACTGCATCCCATCTGTGCCACTCCTTGTGGAAAACACCTCCCACGGTCCAGCATCCTGACAAACACTCCAAAGCATCAAAGACACTTGAGAAATATAGTGAGTGCATGTAAGACACAGTGACCTTCATTAACATTACAAACCTAGCACTGGTCGTAACATGGCTGCAGTACAAAATGATGGAAGATCTGCAGGTCCTTCGCTCATCACAAACATTTTGTACAATTCCGTAACTCTAAAACATGCTCTGCAGAGACAAATCTCCTCTTGATGAAGCTAACTGCAACTCCTACACTTATGCACATTTGTTAGGAAAGCCAATGAAGTCAATGAGGAAATTAATTATAAGCTGGTGTTCCAGTGACACCTGAACATCCTTTTTTAAGACGGCCAACAAAAAACTACTGAGCACTTTGAGATGTTTTGGTAAGATAAGAACAGCTTTGAAATATCAGATTTAAACCCTGCAGAGATTTAGAAATTTCAGGAATTCACTGTGGTGACAGGATAGGACTTCCATTGGAACAGAAATTTTTCTGACCTCTAAACAAAGCCCTGCCTACACAGGATCAGTACTGATTCCTAAATGACGAGGTCTTGTCGAGACCCATCTTCTCTTGATGGAGAACACTACGCTTTGCTTGTTCTCATGCTGATTCCATCTCCTCAAAAGACAGCTCTGAAGGCTTTCTGTGTCAAACAGCAAACTGAAAGCCTTACACCACCAACGCAGAAATAATTAAATATGCACTTCAATGATTTTTCCTCTTGCACTTACTGAAAGGAGGAAAACCAAACCAAACCCGAATAACAGCTACTATAGCAAGCAAACATCAACGTCCAACCGGGAAGCTCCAGAATAGGACAAACTAGGAGTTGTTAATATACAGAATGAGGTACCTTTCTATTATGTAAGTCATTAAACCGCGTACACAGCAGGATGTGGTGTGAATTGGAACCAACCCACAGGTGATTTTGTTATCGGCTGTTTCCTCCCGGGACATCCTTTGGTTCATCAGAGATAATGAAGCACAATCACAACTATAAACACTTTTCAAAGAAAAAAAAAGAAACAGCGACTGGTTAATGACAGGGTATCTTCTGTGGGAGGCTAATGAACAGCTTAAAAACCCAACATGGATACTTCTCCTACCATTACACTAACAACGAAACGCACACAAATGCTCTGTATTGCCCAAATCCCATTAGATTTTTACTCTTAATCACCTGTTCTATTTCCCCTTTTCCTCCTAAAATTGCTGCAAACTGGCAAAAAACAAAATCTCAAAGTTTGGTAACAGATGGTATGAGAATGTGGTGTCTGATGTATGCATAAAGCACGAATTTAGTCACTTCTGTCACTCAGTAAAACAACAAAAGCCCTGTGAGAACATGACTTGTTCGGAAATAAAAGTTATCGAAAATATAAATGAGACTGTATTAGTAAGCTTCCTTGCAACCTAGCAGTCAGATACAACTGTTCAATCACAGAATCATAGAATGGCCTGGGTTGCAGAGGCCCACAGCGCTCATCCAGTTCCAACCCCCTGCTGTGTGCAGGTCACCAACCAGCAGCCCAGGCTGCCCAGAGCCACATCCAGCCTGGCCTTGAATGCCTGCAGGGATGGGGCATCCACAGCCTCCTTGGGCAACCTGTTCCAGTGCCTCACCATGCTGTGTGTGAAAAACCCCATGTATCAATCCCATACAGAAAACTCTGAATATAAAACCAAATATGTTTATGGGGTTAGAAGTTAACAAGCAAGAAGATAACCACACACTGATTGGTATTTCTGAAGTTTCTTCTTGCTATACGTGCTCACACCCATCCGGTGTTTCCTTTCTCTGGAATTTGAGCAGACCTGAAGATATGCAGCACCTTAAGACCACAGGAACCCCCAGCAATACAGGAGCACCCCAACACCACGCAGTCTCCAATCCCTACTGTGGATGCAGCTCCTCCACTTGGCCAACAATAAGCAGCCTCAAATCGCTGCTTCTGGAAGCTGAGAGCTACAGTTATGTTTCATCAGGCTGCCCATCTGAACACCCCAACATGAGGTCTTACTCCATCTTTTCATTGATAGGCACCCATAAGGAGCAAAGAGCTCTCCATCTCCCATTGCTTAGTTCATCTTGAAACATCTGCCACAAGTTTTAGAGATATTCAGTAAGTAAGGAAACCATTTAGTTGGCAAGGTAAAAGAAAAATCTTAGCTACTTTACACCAGCCCCAAACTTAACTTTAAATTCACAAATTCTAAGCAGAAATAGCTGCTTCTGTTTTGCCAAAATGTAAAGTCACTTCAAGTAGAAGTTTTTCCACAGCCTCTCTCTCAGCTCTAGGATTTTTTCCCCTTTGAAGTGCACTTCCCCCTCAATTAAGTTAGATTTTTCCCCTTGAAGAAGGCCAATTTTTCCCTTCTCATCTACCAGTCAGCATGAAAAGCTGCTGCTTATAAAACGCAGCGCTGCTAAAATTCTGACATAGCGCTGGAGTTTAAATTCCTAAGCCATTTCCAGCCAAAGCCTCGCATGAAGTGCTCTGCATCGCGTCCTGCTCAGCGCTGGGAGCTCAGCGCTAAGCAAAGAAACAGTGCTGGGAAGCAGTTTGGTGGCAGAGCAGACCCACCTGTCCTCCCCACAGCACAGCACAGCACAGCACGCAGCGCAGCTGCCGGAGGTGGGCAGCTCCAGGGGCTGTGCATGAGCTGCTTTGCTAGGGATGACATCATGATTTATAATGCAATTTTCTAATTCTAGAGCAGTAATCCATAATGAATCAGACGAGGCTCATGTGGGACCTGCTTAGCTTTTAACCGAAAATAATGGCGTTATAATAATTCTTATTTTGTGAAATAAGGAAAAAAAAGAAATGTAAGCTCTCATACCAGGAAATGGAAGAAGCAAGTCACAGCTTCGGAGTTTAAAATTAATCCTTCCATCGGATGATGTCAATACATTACAAAGAGGAATGATGGGGGACAAGTGGTCGGTACCCAAGTCTTCCATCAAAAAAAAAAAAAAAAAAAAAGCCTCTGTCTACTGTTGACATTCATGCTGTTTTTCAGTTCTATTAGGAAAAGACAAACTGAAACAAAAAACCCAGACAAACAAAAGAAAGCCATTGACTTCAGGCACCTCAAATTGAGATGTCCAAATCAAACATACTTCTCATGTAATGCCACGTGTCCAGAAGCCCTAAGACTCTCAGTGCCATCTCCTCCATGGCCTCATCCCACACTTCAGGTTACCTTTTGACACTACTGACACACCTTCCCTCTATTTCACAGCCCTATTGGATGCTTTGGGGATCTTTAGAAGCACTGCCCATCCCAGCAGCACTCAGCTGAACACCACGCAGTTTCCTCCCACCAATGGATCTCACTGTTCTGTTTTTCTAAGCAAGCAAAAAACAAAAAGGTGTGTGGGGGGAGGAGGGGGGAAGAAGGCATATGCAAAGCCTGGTTCCAAAATTCTTTCCCTTGCAAATTTATGAGCACAGTGTTTTCCATCTGTTTTCAAAGAATGGAAGATAATAAATTACTATTCCACCTTCTGTTCTGGCAGGCAGGCCTCGCTCTCGCCCCCGCCGTGTCCCAACCCACCGCCCCCAACGGCCGTCCACCAGAACGAGTCAAACAGACCCCGACACGCTTTGCCAAACTTCCTCCTTTTAGGTTAATTTACAGTTGGATGGTTGGGTGTCCAAAGAACAGCAGGCACCCAATGCCCCGGCCTGGGACAGCACACAGAGGTGTTCCTACAGCTCACAGCTCCTCCCAGCAAACAACGTTGGCACGCTGCACTCATACAGTCCTACCAAAATTGCAAAGTGGTCAACCATATGCTGCAAACAAGCAGCAGATACTGTGAAGAACAGACAAATGGCACTGGGAAGAGTCATTGGAGAACATGATTATAAACAAGCAGTAATACATTTTCACAAAATTCCATAAAAAATTTATTCAGTAGCATATGCCTGAATAAGATCCAAATAATTAACATCAGCTATACATTTATATTCAGGTTATACTGCCTGAAAGGTGCCTGTACATTGTTGGAGAAGCTTTTCCTGATACCAAAGAGTGATCAGGCACTGGCACAGCTGCCCACAGAGGTGGTTGGGTCACCATCCCTGGAAATGTTCAGGAAACGTGGAGATGTGGCACTGAGGGACATGGTCAATACTGATGGGAGGTGGATGGATGGATTGGATGATCTTAGAGGTTTTTTTCAACCTTTAATGACTCTATGGCTCTGAATGCCTGATGTACATACATTCCTGTGAAAATAAATGGCATCAAGTGGAAATAAACAGCAAACTGTATTTTAAAAGCCTGCCATTTTGATGGGAGGAATCTGTGCAGACTGGTGTGCTATACCTGGTGAAAGATAACTGTAATTAAATATTAGAAGCCAGACTAACAAATGAATCTAGAGTTCAACGGGGGGAGGGGGGGGGGGAAGCAAAAAACAAAAAACACACAACTAAAACCAACAAAGAATATCAAAACATGAATTGGATTGTCTCGTGGCACCTGAAAGATAAATGCCAGAAGGTAGATTGCCAACTGAACAAGAATATCTTAACCCCCTCACATGCATCAGTACAGCCTTGCCCAATTAAACCACTGTCAGTGCAAACATTGACAGATTTTGAAAGATTAACACCCAAACGACATGGCTGAAAGAGCTGCTTAACATGAGAGAAAGATTTGAGGTCCTGAAAACTGCTGTCGGATGTTTTCCTGAAAGCCTTCATCCCCTCCAACACCGAGAAGACAGAAGACAGATATTTTCAACAGCAAAAAGAAAAGTCTGTTTTGTGTGAAAGAGCCACTCACTTGCAAATCATTTCCCAGGAACGTAGAGCACAGTTTTCTCTATGCAGGGACAGAGACCAGAGGACCTATACACGCTGCAAACACAACAGCCTGGCTCTGTAGTCCACACACTGATCTGAAGAGAAGCTGCACTTCTCTTCTCCAGCGCTCAGTTGAGTTATCCACCATTCTGGATCCTAAGCAACAGATGCAGAACTACAACATTGCTTAAGGCTTCCCTCAGCTTGGTGGAAAACAAGATTAAATGAACAAAATAAGTTACTGTTTGGTAGAACAAAGCCTTATTCAGCATGTATTCTCACTGAGCATCCTAAAAATCTCCCATGCTATCTTGAAACCGGGGTCCATATGAAGCTCACGTATTTACAGTGCCATCAAAGACACTGTTTGATAGCACTGGCAACAGAGAAAAAAGGTGACAGAATAGAATTTACTGCACGTCCCCAAGTACGAGCTCTACCGAGCGAGAGACCTTCTGAGCACAAGCTGGAGGTGTTCCGGGATGGTATTTGTGGTAGAAGGTTCTCTTCCTCAGCCAGTTTACCAACAGCAAAGACAAATTTCCCCCGAGCAAGCCACAAATCAACAGCTAACTGAATCAAAGGCAACTAGCTCCAGACATCTTTCTTGGAAGCATGCACTCAAGGCCAGTGAGTGACACACAGCTGAGCCATCTGATAAAGCTGTTATCTTTGCACAGAGCACATACAGATCTATAGCTCAGCTCAGTGTGATATGGAGATCTCTGCTGAGAATCCTTTGTGCATCAGATAGACAAGAACAGCCATCGTGGCCCTTCTACCCTTTGTGTGGGAATAAAATATGCTCGTGTCGTACCAGTGCCCTTCTGCACCATCACGTCTGAATCACTTTGACACTCACTAAAGATGATTACAGCGTGCTGGAAATACTCTTGCCTTCATCCAACCAAGCTTCTGAGCACAGAGATGTCTTGAGACAGAATTACGGAAAGTTAATCTGCCCGCCCATCAAGTTCTTCTGATTTGCTGAAAACACAGAGATCAGGCCTGTGTGCAGCCAAACACCAGCTGCTGGTTCAGGACTAATGATGAATTTACCTGTGCTCTTCCCCCCAGTGTCACAGAAGCCCCTCTCTTTTCTCCTACCTTAGTTGTGATGCGCTTCAATCTCACTGTGAGATCTCACCTGAAATTTCAGCTCATTATTCTACTTCAAAAGCGCAGGGTTATGAAGAACACCACATACACAAGGTGAATAGCTGTGTGTTAATTATCTCCAAGGATTTATTTATGATTATTATTCCAAACGAAATCAAAAATCCCCTCCATTATCCACAGTGTGTTTGTTTTTTCCCCCTAGAGAAAGCAACTTCACAAAGAGAACAACAACTGAGTGCCACCTAGTGGAGCTCAGGGCGCTAACCTGGCACAGTGCTTCAAACCATTCCTCCCACTACACTGCCCTTAAATTATGACCTCGTTTACAAATATCAAAACTTCCTGACAGTAAGTTGAAAATAGCATCACAGAGTGGTTTGGGTTGGAAGGGAGCTCAAAGCGCCTGGTGCCACTCCCTGCAGTGCACAGGGACACCCACAGCTCCAGCAGTGCTCACAGCCCCAACAGCCTGACCTGGGCTGTCTGCAGGGACGGTGCACCACCGCCTCTCTGGGCAACCTGTGCCTCTCCACCCTACAGTAAGTCTAGCTGTAGTGCTGCATGCGATCTCTGTTAGCACAGAATAGCTCAGAATGGGTTTGATGTGTGGATAAAGAGATTTCAATACCTTGCACCCACAAAGCACAAGGAATGCAAGGCTGACCCTCGCCCAGTCGTGGGCACACAGAAGAAATGCAATGCAGAAGAAAGCCCCAACCCATCACAGACCTTTTGCTTTGCTTTCTCTTTAACAAAAGAATTGGTGACTCCTAAGGAGCTTGCATTTACTTCATCATTTAGCAGAATTGTGGAATTCTTGTTAAACGTACATCAAATAAGTAAATGTGGGTACTTCCAAATGTGTCCGGATCTGACACGAAGTCAGGCAGAGATATTTATAGTTCTAATCCATTTAAAGTGCTAAGTTCCACAGGAATAAGCAGCACTGCTTTCACTCACCACCTAAACTCACTGCCATCCTTAGGAAGGAGGAGATAAGATAAAGCCATTCACCTGATAAGAAAATACCTTGTTTTCCTCTTTTTTTTCCCCTAAAAATACTGCTTACAGGTACTTCTGCACGTACCAATAAATCGACTACACTCACAAAATAGCACACGAACAACATGGTGCCATAACACAGAAGCACACGGCCACATTTTGTTTCCTTAATGCTGCTGTAACATGACTTCCCTTCCTGCGGGCACTGCCCACCTCAAGCTGCATCCACAGACCATGAGCAGACTGAACTCCAAAAGCATTTGGGAGACTGCAGAGCAGCACTGCACGTCTATCCCAGCCCTGGATGCATGTTATACGTCTAAGAGATTATCTCTTGAAAGCACCACAATTGAAGCATGTTTACAGTTGTCTGTTCCTTTGAATTCCACAGGCTTGTAATAATTTAATAAGTTACTTGGACAAGCAGCTGTTGATTATATTTTCTGCAATGCTATACACAAGTGCCTGATGACTGTTTCTCTCAGTATTAACACATTCAAAAAAACACAAAATCAAGTTCTTGAAAAATTGTAATTAGCCGATACTGTCAGCATACAGTTTGCATTCCAGATCACGAACTGCACCAATGAATGCTGTGAGCACACTGACAAGTGCTATTTAAACTCTCAGCTACGATGATTTTAAACTGCTTATTAAAGGGCTTTCCAAGTGCACCGAGCACACTGTTTTACCGTAACGGAGCAATAGCATTAACCAGTGCACACCTACATTTCTCACAGTCACAAAACCAACCACAAACCCAACCATCTACTGCCCAGACAGCAAAAAAAGCTATTTGCTGCTACAGAAGACAACCAAAACAGCAACAGTTCTATTCCTGAAAAGCAACTTCCAGAAATAAATCGCAGCAAATTCACCCCAGGCTGAATATCCCAAACTGCCACTGGCTCACACTGGGGCCAGAACCTTATGGAATCCATGTTAGTAGAGAAGTACCTCATGTTTTCCTAACTACACAAAATTAACTTATTTCCGTGTAAGAAAATATGCCCAATTAGTAGATAATTCAGGGATAAGCAAAAGAAAAGAGATAGCAGAGTCTTTAGCAAACAGCAGAGCTCAATATTATTGATTAAACACAAGCATATGGTAACGTCTCTGGGTTCGGAAAGTACAGCAACTACATCACTTATCCCAGCTACATTTTCTCCCTTTCACAGATTGCCTTATTTCCTCATTGCCACCAATAGAATAATATCAGCAAAGGAATACATTTGGATTCACCTGTTCTGAAAACAGGTGCTGGCAACGCCGCTCTGAACAACCGCAGTTACAAACTCAACCAGCAGGCCAATGCTCCTACACGTGTTCTATCTGCACATCTTCTCATTTAGGATACCAAGCAAAACAGTCTGAGAGCCATCACTCACCGAATCCTCTCCAGCACACTTCTTCAGACATGCCGGTTCACTTTTAGCCGGTGCTGTGTGGAGCCAGATGATGATGAAGAAGCCAGAAGGCGCTGGCACTGCTGCCCAGAGAGCTGTGGTGCCCCATCCCTGCAGGCACTCCAGGCCAGGTGGGATGGGGCCCTGGGCAGCCTGAGCTGGTGGGGGGCAGCCCTGCCCATGGCCGGGGTGGCACTGGGTGGGCTCTGAGCTCCCCTCCAACCTGAGCCGTTCTATAGGTTTGATCCTGGGAGTCCCTTCCAACCTGGGATATTCTACAACTCTTCCATTCTACCATTCCCTGAAGTTCAAATTTCTGAAGTTTGAACTTTAGATCCTGCCTTGTGCAAGGATGCCTACTGTAACAGGAAAGCTTACCTTCCCTGAATTTGCCAACGGACGTCAAAAGGAGAAAAGACAGCAAGACTCGTATGCATCGACCCAACTTTCCTCCAAAGCAGCGGTCACAACAGCCTAAAACCACAGCACCAAAGGAGCAGATCACCCCTAAGACAGCTTGTTATTCCAAAATTGAAGCAACCTGAAGATGCTCCCAGCCTTTACATCTCCTGTACGTCTTCCAAATGCCTGGAGGTTTGGTCACTGCACTCAGAAGGCAGGCACCACAGAGTGCACACAGGGTGAGCTGAGGGCATCTCCCACCCTACAGATGACACTGCACGCGGAGGAGTCACTCCCCTCTCAACCCTACCCCCAGCACTCAGAAAGCCGGGCCGGCTCCGCATACGACGCAGCGACCAAATGGGACTGTTCTTCTACAAAACACTGCGCTAATTCTCCTGCATTCAGTCCCTCCACTTGAATGGAATAAAAACCCTTTTCAGAACAACAATTCCGATTCCCCCCCCTTTTTTTCTCAGGCGCACTATGGGACTCCTCAGTGCATGCACAATGCAAATAAGGCAAACTTCCTTTGAAAGAGTGATTAATATGCAAAGACAGCCCGCTTTTTGTGGGATGCGAAGAACCACCAACGGGCATTTCCAAATTCCGAGGTTCCTTCAATTATTTCCACTCTTTATTTTAAACATAAGATTAACAGTAATACCACACGTTAACACCAATTTACCAATATTATGTAAACAACGCCAAATTGACCGTTCATCTTTTGTGTCATATTTAAATGCAGCCCTGGATATCCCAGCTACAAAGATGTTGAAAAAAAAAAAAAGAATTGAAATTTGAATGTTTTATAAATCCCAATCTTCTTGTTAAAAAGATCACATTTTAAAAATACAAATAATAGCTTTTTTTTTAGTAGCAGGTTTTTTTTTTTTTAAATACAGCAATAAATTCTACAAAACTTGAAATATTTTAAATAATATTCACTACCTCATTAGAAACTTATTACAGTGACAATTAACTAACATCTGTATGGATGTATTACACAATTCCAATAACAACTCAAAATATTATTTCCATGGAGACACCAATTCTCACTCACCACCCGACCAACATCCCTCCACACAACCCATCCACTCCCCTCCTACAGCTTTGGGGTGCGTTCCTGCCATTCCCTTTGGAGCCAAAAAACGTCTTCCAAAAAGCACTCCTACAGTCTGGATTTCAGCTCACTCCACTTTCCAAGACATCTCCTCAAGGCATGGGTTGGACATCACCAACTGAGCTCAGAATCTCAAAATGCCACCACGCAGAGCTGTATTGCTGTATCCATCTTCACCCATGTTATCATCTCCACTTGGCCCATCAAACCTTCCCCACCGTGCAGACAAAGATCCCAGGATATCCCTAGCCAGAAGGGACACATAAGGATCACTGAGTCCAACTGGATGTAGTTGGAAGCATCTATGGTCCAAACTCAGTAAATTACAACTCTGGTTTTCTGAAGCAATTTGCACTTGCTAAATTGGGTGAACCTTCAGTTGTCAGCCGTTCCCAAAAAGAAGCTTTTCATCAGCAGCTGCCCAAAGATCTGACATTACCAGGATTAAGGCCATTATTGATGTTCTGCATCTGTCCAAACAGCTTCACCAAAGTATCTGCAATACACATACTGCAAGTGATAAAACAAAAGCCACCTCAGACGTCCGAGCCCATTCGTATCCCATTGCCCAAAAATGCCACAACCAAAGCTGTCCGCTCGCTTCCATCACTCTCACACACATCAGCATCTCTGCTCACAGCCCAGCACAGCTCAGCGCACGCTTTTCTCTCATCTCTCGTGGAAGGTTTGGACGCTGCACATCTGTCTGCTGCATGGACTGCCATTATTTGCCCTCTTAGATACACTGGAAACCATCAGACTCGGACCATAAGTGGGGAAAATTAATTACTTTAACATATAGTTTTTATTTGCTTTGTATCTGGGAATAGATGTCTCCTTTCAGGCACCCACATTGTACACTGAAAACGACTCCAAAATCCCAATCCAGCCCTCAGACAACAACTGCTCCACTATTTCTACCCACCTTGCAAATCTCTGTGAGGGTACAAAGTCAGGAAAACAAAGACACAACCTCTTCACTCCACCTGGAAAAAGCTGACACAGCCCTACTTTTCCCAACAGTCCCCTGGATAAAAGCTACGACAAACCACTGAAGAACAGCTTCTCCCCAATCTGGTTCTGCTTGCACTTTCATTAACTTCAGAATATCTCCTGCTATTTGCAAGCTGCTGGTTAGAGGAACAACAGAATCATACATTCTCTCCACAAACGATCACAGCAGATGTGTTAAATAACGAGCAAAACGCAGGACGACCTTTTAAACGAGAAAATAAAGCGTGCTTTTTGTCTCTTACTGACGCTTTTCTCTGCTCCTTGCAGACTGATGGCAGCAGATGCGGCGCTCCTTCCTCCTTCCCCCACCGATTGGTTCTGCTTTCTGACAGCCGGTCAAGGCAAACCCATGGTGATGCCAAACAAAAACCACCAACCAACCCAACAAAACACCACCACCGCAAACACCCAACCCCAAATCCCACGACAAGGAAGGAATCGCTGCTTCCCAGTGGCAAGGAGCTCTGGCTGTAAAATGTGCTCCTGGAGATGAGCCGAGGAGCGAAGGCACTTCCAGCCTGGAGAGCAGCCACAATCCCTAACACTAAAACACCGGGTATTCATTCAGTTACTGCTATATTAAGTGTCTTTTAAGAAACAACAACCTAAAACCACGCCAGCCAGGACTTCTGCCTAGGTCAAGAGTATCCTCACATAAAAGGTTCACATAAAAGACTATTATTTATGAAACCGTAGCCCTCGGGATGTAAATGAAAGGAGACGAGCCATCTGCTGGACCCATAAATCAAGTTCTATGTTACGGGAGAACATCGCTTTAATTTAGCAGTAAATTAAACCATCACTGTGCCAACGGGAATACACAGCACGGCGTTCCCCCATCACAGCACGGGGAGGTCGGTGCCAGCCTGGAGCATCCCATAACACAGCGCCGAACGGACGGGCTGGGGCTGCCTTTACCAGCAACAGCATCTGCCGCTTTGTTCTGGCTTTTTAATATTTTATTTGGGCTCGGGATTCATCATTTTATGCAGCTTTAGCAGCCCAGTCCCAGCCGCGCAGCTCCCCAGGCGCTCTCTCTGCATTCTTAATTGCTATTATTGGATAAACACGCGCAGGAGCGGGGCAGCAAACGATGCTGGGCGTTAAAGACGGGGCGGGGGGGGGATCCAAAGCGCGGGGGGGCTTCAGGTGCTCGGAAAGCGGGTGGGGCGGACTCGGCTCCGGCAGCACCTCCCGCTGCACCTGCCCGGCTCCGGGGCCGCGCCCACCCCCCGAGGGTCGCAGGGGCCGTCGGCGACCCGGGGGCCGCTCCAGCACGGCGCTGATTGGCCGCCGCCGACCCCTCCCCTCCCGCGCGGGCAGCGCCGCTCGTGCACGGCCGCCGCTCCCCGCGCCGCCGCGGCGCGCGCCCCTCGCACGCTCCCGCGCCGCCGCCCCGCGCCCCCCCGCCGCGTCCCGGCTGCGTTCCCCCGCCGCAGCCGCCCTGCTCCGCCGCTCGCCTTTTTTCCTTCTTATTCCCCGCAGCCGCTCTTTAATTGCGACCGCATCCCTTGCGGTCGCATCCTTTCCCGTGCAACTGCATCTCCTGCAATTGCATCCGCTTCCCCGAGATCGCATCCCTTCCCTTAGGATCACACCCCTCGCGATCGCATCCTTTGCCTTGCAACCGCGTCTCGTACAATCGCATCCCTTCCCTCACGGTCGCATCACTCGCGACGCATCCCCTCCGACCGCATCCCCTCCCGTGCAGTCGCACCCATTCCCGTGCAGCCGCTCCCCCCGCCGCTCACAATGCGCCCGCCGCGGCCGCACCCCGCCGCCCATTGTCTGCGCTCCCGCAGCCCCCGGCCCGGGTTTCCCCCCGCCCCGCAGCCCCCGCCCGCAGCCGGCATCGCCCCGCCGGTACCTGCGGCTCCGAGGAAAAACAACGTCCAGGGCAGCGCGGCGGCGGGCAGCATCGCAGCCGGAGGGGGGGGAAAAGGGGCCGCTCCGAAATAGCCGTTCCGTGCGGGCGGAGCACCACGCGGCCCTCCGGATGGATCTTCCCGTTTTTGCCCCGCGTCCCCTTCGCGCCGCTCCGCTCCGCGCGTGTCCCCGCTCCGCCCGCTGCGCCCCGGCCGCCTCCCGGCGCCGCCGCCGTGACTGACAGCGCCGCAGCACCGCGCGGATCCCTGCGCGCCGCTCTCTGAATCGGACGGGCACCGCCGTGTCCTTCCGCCCGCGCCCGCCTCAAATAGGCCGCGCCGGTGGGCGCTGGCGGCCGCCCGCAAAACGCGGTGCGGAGCGAAGCGACTACGGGGTGTGCTTCATAGGGGAGGAAATGCGCGGAGCTGATCGCTGTCATAAAGTGCAAAATAACACGGTTCAGTTGCTCAATGACCATTTCCATCATTAATGCTGTATGAGCAGACAGTTCTGCGTGTAAGGACTCCTCATGACTCTTAAACAGAACACTGATGAGGAAGAACCGTTCAGGCAAAAAATAAAATCACAAAATTATTCAGGCTGGAATCTAAGATCACCCACTCCAACCACCCACCTACCACCGATGAAGCCCACCGACTGTATCCCTCCGTGCCACAGCTCCACATTTCCTGAACACCTCCAGGGATGCTGATCCCACCACCTCCCTGGGCAGCTGTGCCAGTGCCCGACCACTCTTCTGGAGAAGAAGTTTTTCCTAATATTCAAACTGAACCTCCCGTGGAGCATCTTGAGGCTATTCTCCGTCGTCCTGTCATTGTAACCTGGCAGAGGAGGTGACCCCTCACCTCACCACAACCTCCTTTCAGGACGCTGTAGAGAGCGATAATCACAGAACCGTAGAATGGCTTTGGTTGGAGGGCACCTTAAAGACCGTCAAAATGCCAACCCCACTAGCTCAGGTTGCCCAGGGCCCCATCCCACCTGGCCTCGAGTGCCTGCAGGGATGGGGCACCACAGCTCTCTGGGCAGCAGTGCCAGCGCCTCACCACCCTCTGACAACAGGATTGCTTCCTCACAGCTAAACCACATCTCTCCTCTTCTAGCTTAAAGCCATTCCTCCTTGTCCTGTCACTATCACACCATGTAAACAGTTGGTCCCCAAGCTTCTCCAAGCTGAACAAGCCCAGCTCCCTCAGCCTGTCTTCAATCAGAGGTGCCCCAGCCCTCTGAGCATCCTCGTGCCCTCCTCTGGACCCGCTCCAGCAGCTCCGCATCCCTCCTGTCCTGGGGGCCCCAGGCCTGGGCACAGCACTGCAGGTGGGACCTTCCAGGGGCAGAGCAGAGGGCACAACCCCCTCCTCTCCTCTCCTCTCCTCTCCTCTCCTCTCCTCTCCTCTCCTCTCCTCTCCTCTCCTCTCCTCTCCTCTCCTCTCCTCTCCTCTCCTCTCCTCTCCTCTCCTCTCCTCTCCTCTCCTCTCCTCTCCTCTCCTCTCCCTCCCCTCTCCTCTCCTCCCCTCCCTCTCCTCTCCTCTCCTCCTCCTCTCCTCTCCTCTCCTCTCCTCTCCTCTCCTCTCCTCTCCTCTCCTCCTCTCCCCTCCTCTCCTCTCCTCTCCTCTCCTCTCCTCTCCTCTCCTCTCCTCTCCTCTCCTCTCTCCTCTCCTCTCCTCTCCTCTCCTCTCCTCTCCTCTCCTCTCCTCTCCTCTCCTCTCCCTGCTGCCACCCCTCTGTTGCTGCAGCCCAGGACTGTCGGCCTTCCGGGCTGCAGGCGCACACTGCTGCCTCACGTCCCGCTTCTGTCCATCAGGACCCCAAGTCCTTCTCCACAGGGCTGCTCTCAACCAGTTCTTCTCCAGTCTGGCCTCATGTCTGGCGCTGCCCCGACCCAAGAGCAGCACCTGGCCTTGTTGAACCTCATCAGGTTCTCAGGGCCCACTTTCTGAGCCCGTCCAGATCCCTCTGGATGGCGTCCCTTCCTGCTCTTGTGTCCACTGCACCACTCAGCTCGGTGCCATCAGCAAACTGCTGAGGCTGCACTCCATCACACTGTTGAAATCCTACTGTTTCTGTGTGATCTCCTCAGCTCGGGGTTACAAACCACAAAGTGGACTTGCTGACTGCATTTTTAGCCTACCTCAGCGGCATGCTGACAGAACACACTATCACTGTCCGGTCAGCCTTATTCCATCTCTGCCTTTGTGCTGGGTTAACAACACTGTGCAAAATGCTCCTCAGGTCTGTGCTGCTCTTCTCAGGTTGGCAGTGCAGGCAGCGATGTCCCTTCTGTTTGTAGCTGAATTTGTTGTAGGAGGATTTACCGAAGAGTAAAATCAGTGTCTGCCTTGGTTCCTTTCAGCAATATGTCACAGAAAACTGTTAAGGCCCTTCTGGTGATGTCATCAACCACAAGAATGAAGATGAAGTAATCTAAATTTGAGAGAGAAAATGGCAGTCCAGAAATTCTGAATCTTGGCATTAAAAGCATACATGTCTTGCCCACATACTCCAACACTGATCTCCATGTTTGTCCTGCTCTGCGATTTGCTTGGCACACCTGTGCAGTTCTTAGAAATTATCTGGCAGTTACTTTCCACTTTTTTTTTTTAATAATTTCCAAAGCTCTTCCATCCTTGAAGTTAAAATTTGAAATTTAATGTGCATGCTTCTGCATAGAAAACCATTATACTTACCGTGTGCAGTACATGTCTCATTTTAATAGTCCTAATTCTTTTTAATCTGTGCAGATGTTTCAATTTGGAAAGGAGAAAGACTGTCTGCTGCTCAGAACCCCAGTCAGAAATGGGCTGTGAAGACCTCATCAGGACGAATCGCCTGTTCTTCACACTCTTCCCATGCCATCAGTACTGGCTGCTTTAATTGGGAGCATTCTAATTAGCCTGGACATCACCCAATGCCTCTCAATGATGGCAGTGTAGCCATCACTATCATCACCTAACTGTTTGAGAACAACAGCCATCCTAGCTGAGTCGTTACTTATGCTGACATTAATTGGAGGATTCACCATTGTATTTTATGGAGTAATGTATGTGCAAAACCAGTGCACACAGAATTAGAAGAGACTACAGTGTTGGGACGCCCCTGGATAAATCTGTACCCTTAGCACTGTCTTGCTGGCTAACTTGGGTGGCTGTGTGTTCTGATATATACCACTCTCAGCTACAGCCAGAGCCCAAGGAGTCCCAGACCCTATTCACCATCGCTAATCTCTCGTCTGTCAGCTCCCAGCAGTGCCTCTGGAGTCCAGAAATCTTTTGGGTCAAAGATTACACATCTGCAAGGCAGGAAAAAAAAAGAAAAAAGGAAGGAAAAAAAAAGAAAACAAAAACCCCATTGCTCTTATCCACAATTCCAATGTGAAGGAAATCTAAGAATTTGTTCAAGAGCTTTTTTCTTTTGCTTTCTGTAACACTAGCAACAGTTGCTTGGCCCTTGATATAACCGCTCCCTTGTCAGATAGGGAAAATTAAAGGGATTTTTCTCCTCTGTGGCAGCAACATGAAACAAGGTCAAATTTTGTGCAGTGACATAGTAGTTGGCTGTTTCTTTTGGCCATTTTTATGCAAATAGAAATACAAAGAAGTCTCTGGTTATAATTATCAAAAGACTTTTCTAAATCCTCCTAATGCTAAAGTTGCTTGGAGAGGGTTCCAAGTGACCCCGTAGCAAAGGAAATCCATTTATTTGTTCTTGGGCGACATTACCAATATATTGCAAATACTAAATGCAGGACGGGCTTCTGTTTTGCTTCCGTGTGCTTTAGGACCCTTCTGTCAGGATGCCATTAAACAGTCATGCACTGCTCAAACATAAGGCTCAGACTTTTAGGAGAGCAAATAAAGCTACGAGCTGACAGAAGGTAAAGAAATTACGCTTCCCAAGTTACTTTAAAGGACTGGAGACTGAGCTGCTTTATGAGTAAACAAAGTCCTTGGAGAAAGCATTGGAATTTATGGGCTGGACAAGCACATTTCATGAGTTCCACAAATTAGGTTCGCTCTCTAATTCCTGTAAGACCCCGGCAGGAGAAAAGATGCTTCCATTTTCCAATGCAAGACATGTCTTCCTACTTCTCCAGAATAAAATGTGCAAGTAGGTGACATAGTAGGAGAGAGAATAACACAATGGATTTGTATTGTACAAAAAATGCACACGTATCACCAGGCAAAGTGTTGCACCCACATCTGACACAACTTGAGCAACATCATACCTTCAATTCTCCTCTAGCTGCAAGCCAGCTAGATAGGGTTGTGCTGACTACATTAAAACACACAGGTAGACAGTTACTGAAACAGAAGAAGGAAGAATCCATCTAAAAATCAGCCCAGAGCATAGTCTAAGGCAACTTGCAACCATGCCATATTTTCCTTCAGTCTTTCAGGGTTATGTCTTCCATTTCCTCACCATTTTTAGTTTAAGGCACAGAAGAACAAGGCTAGTAATGGAATGTCGGTCCCTATTTTGCATTATCCTAGCCCTACATGTCTCTAAAAATCTTTTAGAGAAGATAAAAATGAGGGAAAGTCATGTTTCTGTTTTTATGTGATGGTCTTAAGATGGTGCTGAAATGCAGTGAGAAAGAAAATATCCTAAAAAATTCTTGCTGTTGAGGCAGAATCATTGTTCTTGGACTGAATTTGTTCTTCAGTTTGTTAATGAAGACTGGATCAAGGCATCCTGGAGCCATTTGATCCAGAGGATGATTTTCAAAGGTCTGATGAATCTTTCCTTGATTTTGAAAGCCAGATTTCATCTTTGCTGGTTTTATAACACAAACCTGCAGTCCAAGTTGACATGATACTAAGTAATCTCCCGAATGGTGGGATGTAGACAAGCACTTTGTTCCCTTTGCAGACACTGCCTGTTTTATAAAGCATTACACGTTAGTGTCTGTGGCAGTTCGTGTCTCTATACCTACAGGTGAAAGGGCTTACGCTAGCATAAACGCTAATCAAGGCTTCAAAATAGGATTAAGGCAATTCCTTGGACGTGTGGCACTAGCTCCCTTCACAGGAGGAAGCTTCATCTCTAATGAGGTGGTTGTTAGGTAACACACAAATGGCTCTGTGCCTATAGCAGCGACGTGAGCAACACCGCATCGTGTAAGATGAGGCATTTCTTCTGCAGATGTCTGCCATCTGCACAGCAGCACCAAATCTTTTTGGAGAAGGGCCATACTTACTATGGGAGGCAGATACAAGGCGGTTTTTCAAGTCTTAGGAAAAGGATATGCATCTCATTGTGCCTAAATGCAGCTAATCTGGGGTAGGTGACACTGCATTCCACTAGCTGTATCGGTACAATACTGTGATTCAACATTTTCCTTTCTGTTACTTCGTATTTCTGTCTATTATTACTCTCACTGAGCAATGCCAACCTAGAACCTGGCTTTTCCAGAGTTCTTGTTTCAGGGGATCAGTCAGCTGAACAAAACTGTAATGTGTAAAAGCAAAATACAAGGTGTCCCTGGCTCAGGACAGCACATGGCCTGGTCGGATGAGACAAAGAAAAGCAACTTGCTGAATACATTGAGAAATTAGATTTAGTGATGTGCCTTGTGTGTCCGTGTAGGGTCTGTGGCCAATGGGAAACTGAGAAGCGATCTCCTGGGCCTCAGTTTAAACCATTAACCAAAAGGCCAGCCTTGCATTTAATTCCATCCTCCTGCTTTCAGGAACAACAAAAGATTATCCCTCCCTCCCCTCCCCCACTTTGCAGAGGGCTCTGTAGCAATAATGTCGGTAATTAAGAGGCTGACAGCAGAACATTGGAGTCTCGTGCAGCTCTGCTGTCCCCATAGTGAGTGTAGGCCTGTCACTTCCCTACGGCTGCCACAGAGCTGCGTGAACCCCGTCCCACTGACACCACAGCTAGGACAGGCATGGGGAACCCCATATAAGCAAGCAGAGCCCATACCATGTGTGATTTATGTGCGAAAATCCCTTTCTGGGAGGGCAGTGGCACACAACATATGTGCCCTCTTGATGGTACCAGATGAAACCACATTAATGACTGTTAAATATCGTAAGTCTGGACCATGATTTGTTCTTTCAAGTGCATGTAATGCTACAGAGCCCTTGGAGGTTTGGTACCTTGATTTCCCATTTTTTCTGTTCTACTGTGGAAGGGATGCAAACCTCTCCCTACCCAAAGCCAAGCTCTCCCCTAGGATGTTTTCTGAATGAAATCTATTGCCACACTACAGGGCACCCTCCCTTTCTATTTCCTTTTTTTAGCCTGGAACAGTCCCTTGGGCATCCTAACCTCCATTGGCACACGCACTGTATCAGAGGAAATGACTCAATTACACAAGCAATCAATATCCACAATGCATTTCTTTCACAACATGACTGAGAGTCAGATACGTCCGCATCATCAGGCCATTAAATATGACCATCTGTAGTGGGCTTACGTTCATCGTCAGCATTTGTTTTGTAAATGGTAAAACAGTTCTGAAAGTTGTTGCACTGGGCAGGGAAATCACAGTGCCAGCTGCAAACTTCTGTCCTATGTTTATTTAGGAAACTTACGTGAGAACGGCTGAGTCACAGTGAGCAAGGACTAATCTGCCCGGAGTTGTGTCATTAAGAAGAAATAGCCCATCAGCTGGGATGAGGAGTGTCACATTTTTGCCTTTGCTGTAGACAGTGATCCTGATGCCTTCAGAATCAGGAGGGATTTTAAATCTCCATGACTGACTAAGGCCCTTACCTCCCCTTCCCAGCTGTTCCCCAAAGGAGGAAAATCCCTTATGGGGGCACTGGGGGCATTGATTTGTGACTGCCAGAAGTTTGCTGTTTCGGAAGTTGTTATTTTGGAAAATTTGCTCTTTTTTTACTCCAGTAAATTGTCCAGAGAATTCACATCAGTGGAAATATATTTTCAGCGTTCTTGTGCAATTAATTTCTGCTCTTTATCAAGGAAAGGGGCATTTGGAGAAGGTGAATGCTATCTTTCATGGTCTGTAACCTGGATTCAGCTCATCAAAGTTTCAGTAATTAACTGAGGCAGTGAAGTCCAGCACTTATCTCTGTCTCTCTGAACGGAGAGAGAGGTTCTTCAAATGAGAATTTGTACCTCCTAAAATCTAGATTTTTCTTCAGAAATTATGTTGTTGTAGTAAATTACTGCTTTTTTCCCCCTGAGTACATTCTAGTGTGTAACAAAAAAATTCCAAAATCTGAAAACCCACACAAAACAGAAAATCTGGTTTCATCACAGATCCATTTTCTACCGATTGCCCCCATTTACGTTTTTAACAGCATGGTCAGGGTTGCAAAGTAATACATCTCAGTGTAAGAGAGTCAAAGAACATCGTGTGGTCCTATTGCTCATATAACAATGCAATCTCCCAAATTGCCTTCCCCGTATAAATCACAGAACAAATTGAGCAAATAAAACAAAAATGCAATAGCAGAAGATTCTTTCTCTCATTTCAGTGGTCTGTTTCCAGTTCAGAGCTCTTCAGTCTGAAAATGAAACCCGTGCCACACTTAGAACCTACAGAGGTGTGGTGGTAGTGCCCCGTCCCTGCAGACAGCCCAGGTCAGGCTGTTGGGGCTGTGAGCACTGCTGGAGCTGTGGGTGTCCCTGTGCACTGCAGGGAGCGGCACCAGGCGGCCTTTGAGGGTCCCTTCCAACTCAAACCACCCTATGCTTCTACAAAATGTTCCCCTGCACATGCTCAGACTCCTGCTGTTTGTGTGTTCCTGTTATTTGGAGTCGCATGCAGAGAATGACCTTGTGTGCCATAGCGCTCATCACATTAACTTCAAAAACTCAACTCACAAGATGAAATTAAAGTTGATCGTGCAGAAGTTCTTAGCCTGTGTTTTCAACAAATCTGCGGAGGATGAGCAGCACAAGATAAGCAGACTCTTCCTTCTAGATAAGCTTTACTTTCTTGCTGTGTGAGATTCTCTTGTAGCCAGTGAGATGAACATTTATTAAAATTTCAATAAATAGTAATTCATGGAAGATAAGGATTTTGTACCTCTGAGCTAGCACACCCCCAAAAGTTATTTTTGGAAGGATGCTGCTCAAGTGCTAAGCCCTGTTATTGATGTGCTGCTTTGTCCCCTGGTCTCTCTCTTACACACAGGGCATGAAACTACAGCGGAGTCTGTAAAACAAAATTAATGGAGTGATACAGTGGCAAATGCAGGGGTGATGTCAGCCTCTGGGACTCCGTGGCTGTTATTCTTCACCCACATGTGATTATCTCCATTATCTTGTGCTTCCTCTCCTTGTGCAATTTGGTCTTACAGAATATATATGTTACTGAGCTTAGGAACCAAATTTTGACTAACATTTGGAGTATTTAACAATGAGGTTTACTGATAGGAGCCTCCAGACATTACATTACCACAGGTACTGAATAATTAGCACATCTGTCACCTGAGATGGTTAGAATATCTTTAAACTGTGTTGATTTGAACTTTCATATTATTTTGTAATTAAATATTTGGGTGATATACATAGTTAGGTGTGTGAGCTGACATTTGGATATCTTTCCATAATGTTATCTATAACCAAGTTTGTGGTTAGCCAGATGACAAAATCATTAGCTGTGATGGATTTTTTTTCTTTCTTTACAGACTTCATGGGAAAAAATACTTCTGGAGTTTGTCCCTGGAGTGCCTCTTGCAATCTGAGTTTGAAATGAGTTTCATTTGAAAGTACTGACCTGTCTGCCTCACCACTGTGCTGGGGAAGATCACAGAACAGATCCTCCCGGAAGCTGTGCTAAGGCACATGGAAGAAAGGGAGGTGATATGGGACAACCAGCATGGCTTCACCAAGGGCAGATCCTGCCTGACCGACCGTGTGGCTTTGATGGTGTGACTGCATCAGTGAACAAGGGAGGAGCCACCGATGTCACCTGTCTGGACTTCAGTAAGGCCTTTAACACGGTCCTCCACAACATCCTTCTCTCCAAATTGGAAATACATGAATTTGATGGGTGGGCTGTTTGATGCATGAGGAACTGGTTGGGAGATTGTACCCAGGGAGTGGTGGTGAATGGCTCAGTGTCCAGATGGAGATGGGAGGCGAGTGGTGTCCTTCAGGGGTCAGTGCTGGGGCCGGTGCTCATTAACATCTTCATCAGTGATATCAATAGTGGGATTGGGTGCATCCTCAGCAGTTTGCAGATCACCCCAAGCTGTGTGGTGTGGTTGACATGCCTGAGGGATGCGATTCCATCCAGAGAGACCCAGACAGGCTGAGCTCTGGGCCCAGGGGAACCTGAGGAGGTTCAACAAAGCCAAGTGCAAGGTCTGCACCTGGGTCATGGCAGCACCCACTGTCAGTACAAGCTGGGGGACGTAAGGATTGAGCACAGCCCTGCCAGAGGGGACCGGGGCTACTGGTGGGTGGCAGCTGGACATGAGCCAGCAGTGTGCCCTGGCAGCACAGAAAGCCAAGCGGACCCTGGGCTGCAGCCAGAGCAGCGCGGGCAGCAGGCAGGGAGGTGCTCCTGCCCCTCTGCTGTGCGCTGTGACACCTCACCTGGAGCACTGCGTCCACAGGTGGAGTCCTCAGGGCAGGAGAGACGTGGAGCTGTTGGAGCGCTGTGTCCAGAGGAGGGACACAGAAATGGTGGCAGGGATGGAAGCCCTCCCTGCGAGGACAGGCTGAGAGTTGGTGATTTGAACTAGGTGACTTTTAAGGATCCCTTCCAACTCAAACGATTCTGTGATTCTATGACTAAAAGTAAAACTCACCAGAATTTTTTGCAATGCCATCACAAGGATTTGCCATCTTTTTTTTTTTCTTTGGCACAGTTTATGATTTCTTGTACACACAGGCTGAGTTTCACCTTTTTAGACAGCCTGAGAAGAACACCTCACACTTGATGGTAGGTTGTCTGTGGTGTTGGGGCTTCGCGCAGCGCTTGGCAGAACGGTGCAGTGCTGCAGCTGCAGAACAAGGAGCACTTGTCAGACGTGGACAGTGCTGGCTGTAAACAATCACAGATGAGCGCTTCAGCGCGCTTCTCCCTTGAATACTGATGTTTAGGCAAAGATGCCATTTGAAATCAAACACATTTGGGGTTCAGGTGTCTCGTGAGGTGCCGACAGCTTACGGCTCCCAAAAGCACCATGCGCAGTGCTGCTCACACCGCTGTGATGCAGAGGGAACCGAAGGAGGCAGAGGATAATTACCTGCTTTGGAACTCTGCCAGGAGAACCGTTGCAGTGCTACTCTTGTCGTGTACAACATTATGGGATCTTTAATGGGATTAATTTATTACAGTCAGTTATTAAGATAAGAGCGTGGGGTCTGCACTTTGTCTGGAGCCTTGTGCCTCTTGGCAAGAGGAGCAGCAGCAGCTTGGGCACTAGGAAAAATTTGTTCTCTGAAAGAGTGGTCGGGCACTGGGACAGCTGCCCAGGGATGGGATGGTATCACCGTCCCTGGAGGTGTTCAGGAACTGTAGAGATGTGGCACTGGGGGACACGGTCAGCAGGCATGATGGGGATGGGTTTGGGTTGGACTCGGGGATCTTAGAGGTCTTTTCCAATCTTACTGATCCTATTATTCCACAAGGACAACCTGATGTGCAGTGGCCCTGCTCGAGGGCGGTGCGTCTGTAACCCACAGCACGTGGCTCCCGCTGCCTGCTGAGCTGGTTGTCCTCATGGAACACGGCTCAAATGCCACTGGTTGCCAGCATGACTGGCAGCAGTAGCAAAAGCCATGCTCTTCATCACCAACATAAAATGAGAGATTTCATTTTTATTTTACGTAGTTATGGGTTGAAAAAAGGCACTTGGGAAGCTCGAGTTTCTGACTGTGGAAGCAGTGTGATCCTGTGGCCAAGCAGAGCAATGCTGCTGAGCTCAGTGCTCACTCATCGGCTGCTGTGACCCTCTGCAGGACCGCACTGTGCTCCTGCCTGGAAAATGTTCCCATTCCAATTATTTGGTAGGAATATGGCTGACAACTTAGCGTATAATTCCTGACATACTGCGTTGAAACTCATGTCACTGAAATCAACCATTAATGCAGACAACGTATTTTCAAGTTTTAGACAGATAATGGCTTACAATTTTCATTACCTCAGCTTCTTGCAAACTTGCTTCAGTACTTATAGTGCTCCAAATCCCATTAGGATGAATCCAAAGTTATCTGACCTTCCTGAGAAAGAAATAAAATACAAGTAAAGAGGAGCAGAGCTAAAATCGAAAGCTTTCACTGTCTTTCTCTGTGGAAAGTGACATAGGCCAGCCTGGAAAAGGTCAGAGTTTGTTGCAAGCAGACTGCATCCTGGTGCATGGGAATAATGATCGATAACTTCACAAGGCTTCGAAAAAAAAGATGGAAGTAGGGCTCGTTAAAGGGTAACTTAATTAGGAATAGATATCTAGATGGAAGCTGCTCTGAGTGGTTCACATGAGAACAGATCAGTTTTGAGGAAGAGGTGGTGCTGAGCTATCAGAGCTGTTCTGTGCTGTGAGAAGCCTACCCCAGGCCTGTAGCATTGGTTAAGTCTCTATTCCCCTCTGGATACATAAATGTAACTGGATTTCTTGCTAGCAGCACACTTCCTACAAAGTTTTCATGTTGTTTCAGTGCTGGGCATAGTTGATATAAAAAAAAATCCAAAATAAAACAAAAGAAGGAACCCACTTGAACAGAACACAGATTTTTCTCTCTGCTGCGACTGAATAAAGACTCATCAGTAATCCAGAGGCATCTGCAGTTGAGACGGTGGCTCCTGGGAAAGCACCCCGTGCCACCTGGGCTGAGGTGTGCTCAGAGGGCTCCTGTACATCTTTTTTCTTTTTAAATACTGTTCGCATTTCAGCTGTGGTTTCTTTTGATGAGTTCGTTTGCCTTTGTGTGGGTTGTCTGATTGCAAGGCATTCCTTTACAGGAATAACATAAATATTTACATGGTACCCAACATCAGAAGTCTCTTTTAAAAATAGAGAGATTTCACCATTTACAGTCTACAAGTAACACTTGCAATTAGCAGCAACGGGTTGCTGGCATTATCATCCCAGAGACAGATCAAAATGCGCAGGGCTCGATGTCATGGTAACTGGAGGTTTTTTTAATGTGCATCTCAAGAAAACAAGGAGCCTGAAGGGCCTATCTGGAGCCAGGATCTGATGGATCACAACAGCTCCTGCTCAGCCCCTGGCACTGCACACAGGTGAGACAGCTTGTGTGCCAGCGTTGGGTGACAAAGGACACTCCATGCTGGTGCTGAGCATTGCAAGGAAAACCCCATTTGGCTGCACCACGGCATTGCCATACTTTTGCTGCTGTGTGGTTGTTTCAAAGTGTGCAATGCAAGCAATGCTTGGGCAAGCAGCCTGCAAGCACCTGTGGGAAGCTGCTGATAGTGATGCCACGGGCATTCCCTGCCTCTTCTTGAGGTCTGTCTCCTCAGGGAATGGTGTTGGTCAGATGCTCCTTGCAGCAGGGCACAGCTGGCCACACAGCTGGGCACTCTGTGCTCATCATCCCTTTGAGTGGCAGCAGCAGAGCGCCTGTCACTGCCCAGAGTTTACTGCCCTACTCCATTTCCTCCATGGCAGAGCACATCTGTTCTTAGGCATCCTGCTCCTGCCATGTAATTCCCTGCTTTGGGCTGAAGCCAGCTGTTCCTGTGCTGTTCCCCCGAATCTCCTGGCACTGCAAGCTGCTGTGTCAGGACGCAGCACACTGCCATGCAGGCGGTAGAAGATATGTGTTTGCACGAGGCTCTATTTCCCACAAAAAGCCGTGCTTGGAGCCCAGCAAGAACAGAGGGAATGCTTCTGGCTTGGAATGGCTGTGGGAACTGAGTGCTGCCCTCACTGTGCGCCCACCTGCACGGCCCCAGGCATTCGATATCACGGGGGTGAGCACTGTTTGGGGATCACGGGGCTGTGCAAACAAACACGGTCTGGTGATGAAAGTGTGCCTCAGCACAGTGCGGGGGGAGAGGGGCCTGGGAAGGGCCGTGGGAGCCGGCTCTGTTCCTGGCCACTGATCACTGCATGACCTGAAGCAAACCCCATCTCCTCCTGCGCCTGTGCCTTTCTTTGATACATCCATCCGGTGGGATGATGGCCCTCACCTGGCTCCCAGAGGACGCAGACAGGGTCACTGCTATTTCCCCTGTTGGAGCCGTGGTGGATCCCCATGGCAAGGAACTGTGCTGTGCTGCTGGGGAACCCTGTCCTCTATCATGAATCTGATCAGAAACGCAGCATCACAGACTGTGAGGGGTGCTCATGTCCTTACATGAGGAATTTAGAAAGTGCTTAAAGGCATCAACAGTACTCTGACCAGTCACTGAGTGCAGGTTCCTGTACTGGGAAAGGGTCATCACCTCTACTGAGATCAGAGAGAGCAAGAATTGATGCATCTTCTGAGGCAAGAATGGGCCGAGCACATCGTAACACTCGCTTAACATCCCTGCAGGCCAGGTGGGATGGGAACGTGGGCAGCCTGAGCTGGTGGAGGCAGCCCTGCTCATGGCCAGGGGTGGCACTGGATGGGCTTTATGGTCCTCTCCAACCTGAGCTGTTCTCTAGCTCTATGGTGTGACAAGAGGATGTGGAGGAAATGGAAAGTATTTGCTGCTTTCGATCAAGGACAATGACAGGGGTTGGGTAGGCTTGGAGCTTAGGTAGAAGGCTGACTGTCATAAAGATGTGGCACCAATGGGGACATTGGTTGGCACATGCACAGCAGGATGGGGGGGTGCTGGGAAGCCCCCTCTGTTCTCACCCTGCAGTGCTGTCACTGTGGGTTCAGCTGCAGCCTCAGACGATGAGGCGTGCTTGACTGCAAGGGTTAGCTCACATGCCAAAATCTGCTGGCACATCAGAAACCGACCTGAGTCAGAGCTGAGATGCCTCTTCGAGATCTGCAACAGCTGCAGCAGCAACGGGGGAGACAGAAAAGTTTCTGGGAGCTTTATAGTGGTGAGAGCAATGCTGCTGGCAAGCTAGGAGGTAGAAATGACTATTGCTCTAAGGAATCAAGTGAATGCAACTCTGTTTAGAAATAAATAAACTCAGAAGTAACTGGCAGAGCTATATAGGACATAGAGGAATATGCATCCCATTTGTGCCCTGCCAGAGAAAAACTTATTGGACAAATTCCCTGGAATTGGAAATGATTGACCTAGAAGATACATACCAGTGCCAGGCCTCGTAAGCAATACCTGTGGGAAGGAGGAAGAGATCCATGGAGAGAATACAGAGGGTTGAAGCTTTCAGACGTTGAGCTGAGACCCAATTGGCCCTCCACATCACAAACATTTCAAACAGTTGATGTGTGAATGTGACTCCCCACACCTTTTGGGTTTGCGGTTTTTACGTCTGCATAGAGAGGTGGAGATTTGATAACACTTTGTTTTCTTTTGTCTGGAGAACAGCTATCATGGGAAAATGGTACAGCTGCCTTTTGCAAGTTGAGATGGTTCCAAGCATTTCCAGCCCAGGGCAGCATTTGGCAGTTCTCAGCACACCCAGCTACCAGCAATGCCCATGTTATGAAACTTACTGATTCTTCATTGTCTCAGCAGAAAAACAAATCTGGAGCCACAGCTTCTTTAGTGGTTATAAGAGCTCTGGAGGACTCTAAGTCCAATCTCCATCTTGCAGGATGGGGCAGGGTTCATGTCACCCTGCATGGATGTCATCCTGTCACTAAACTTATTTTGCTTCAGTCATTAACTGGAAGAGTCTTTCGAGTTGAAGATAAAGGTGAGAGATCTTTTGGCCAAGAAAAGTGATAGAGTGGATAGAACTCCTGATGGACACAGCAGATCCTTCCCCTATTTGTATCCAGGAATCGCAATCATGATAAATATACGGCACTTCAGCAGTAATGAAGGGGGCACTTACTGAGCGAAGTGCTGGTGCCTCTGGGTAGCTTCTGCAATTAGAAATTCTCTTTAATCCATCCTCTGGCATGGATTTATGAAGCGAATGTGGTTGTACAAGTGATTCAAAGCCCTGTATCTCTCTTAATATATTTGCTGCATGCATGCCATCAGGCAGGCAGAACACTGTACCTTACCGTGCTCTAATTTATCTCCATAATGCAAGTGGAGTCAGAAGGGACGCAGCAACAATATAGTTCAGCATTGTTCTGTGGTGTGCCCTGCTGCGGAGCTCATAAATTCCTGGGTGGGGATCACAGGACGCAGTTCCCTGCAATAAGGCTTCAGGGCTACAGAAAGCTCCTCCTGGCACATGTTTGTAATCGAAACCACTTAAACTTCATTGAGAAGGGGTTGGGGCTAGGAGGTTTCTTCCCAAAAATAAATATGAGGGTGGGAGTTATTTCTGTTGCTTCCATTCCGAGTTAAAAATAAACTTTGTTGAGCATCTCTTCCATGTGGGAAGGGATGTGCTTTCTTCATCAGATTAACATCATAGAACCACAGAATGGCTCAGGTTGGAGGGGATCTCAAAGACCACTGTGTCCCAACCCCTGGCCATGGGCAGGGCTGCCCAGGTCTGTCCAGGGCCCCATCCTACACGGCCTTGAGTATCTCCAGGGAGGGGGCATCCACAGCCTCATCTTCATATATTAATTTCATATTTGGATTGTGATATTGTGATATACGAGAACGAGTTATTCCTATCAGCCCTCTGTAGGGGAACACGTGCTCTGATATCATCTGTAGCACTTGATTCCTGCTGTTCCACATGTTCTTCCCAGGTAGAAACCACCCAGCACTGCCCTTCCCACTGATGTCTGTGAGCGTGGAGCCCTTTTCCTGCATGTCTCAGCTCCCAGCCCTCAGTTTTGCTCTTTGATTTTTTTCCGAATTTAGAGTGGAGACTGCATCTTCTGCAGAGCCACAATGCCATGCACCCATCAGTCAGCACAGGGGAGATCTGAAGGCATTCAGATCCTGCATATCTCCGCTGTTACACAAGTAATAAATAACAACAATCATTTGCAATTACTTCCCAGCATAATTTGGTTTTTAAAGAAGAGCTCGAGGTAATTTTCCTTTTTCCTAAAGCAGCTGTGACAGCCCCAGAGGGGCTAGTAAGGATTTAATTGTGGCACTAAGTAATTTATTTGATGTGGAATGTTAGGAGCTGAAGTGGAGCAGGTTAGCAGTGGGAGTAACACACTGCTACAAGACCTTTGCTGACATTCAGCCGCTGGGAGAATAACTGTGAAATGCAAAGGTGACTTTTTGGCTTTCAGATCTAACCTTCGCTGTTCTGAGCTCTGTGTTTTGTGGTAGAGCTCCAACCTTCGTGGGCCCATAGTATTAAAAGCGCAAAGCTTTTGGATTGCACTGGTGACACGGGCTGAGCTATACCTGCGGGGAGTTAATGAATGTCTCCTCAGAAATGATGGCAGCACTTCAGAAGGTCTCCAGACTGCTGTATCCTCCACCATCCCCTGGGATCGAACATTGGCAGCCTTGCTGTGGGGATGTGACACCTTCAGCAGCACTCAAGCAGCAATATTTAGAATGACGGTCATGCTAATTCCCATAAACTCTAACCTATAAAACACTGCCTGGTGCAGAGAACTGCCTGATACCACCCCCCTATGATGGGTTGTTTCTGGTCTCTTGTTTCAGCTTTGCAGAATGCAAATGCCTACGACAAGAGGGAACGGCCTCACGTTGCACCAGGGGATGCTCAGATTGGGTATGAGGGTGAACATCTCTAGAAGAGTGGTTGGGGCAGTGGCACAGAGCGCCCAGGGGTGCGGGGTGTTCAGGAGGTGCTCAGGAAACATGGAGATGCAGCACTGAGGGGCACAGTGGGCAGTACTGGAGGTAGGTGGATGGTTGGAGTAAATGACATTAGAGGTCTTTCCCAACCTGAATGATTCTATGATTCTGTGTTTTTATAAGCTTGCTTTGTGTTTTCCTATTTAGCAACAGTAGCAGAATTTCCTTTAGAAGCAACAGAGCCCAGGATACATGGTATCTAATGCTAAAACTGTGCTAACAGCCATTTCTCAATTCCCACCTTGAATGAAGTGTGGTTTTGGTTCATAGCTGAGGCAGGAGCAGGGAAGCAGTACGTATGGGCGGTATATCATGTGCCATTGCTTTTAGATGATTAGATGGAGGCATCTGGCAGGGCCCTCTGATTTAAGACTATTGACTTGATCTTATTTCTTGACATGGGTGCAACAGAGACCCATCCATTACATTTTTATATGAACTGGCTTCAGACTTCTTTTTATTTGAGTGCATTTCTCTATTAAAATGCAATGTATCAATGAGATAAAATGAAATGCCAATTACTGTTCTACAAATGTTTGCTGTTTTAAAGCAAGATAAGGTAAACATGAGCCAAATCCTCTTTTCTCTCCCCTCCCTTTCTGGAGAGGTGGGTACAAACTTTAAATATTGGCACAAACACATTCTGGATGGCTTCCAGATAACTGAAACACAAACAGAACTGCTCCGAACCGCTCACCTCCCCCAGGAACCAACACACTTTGCCTGGCGAATGCCATATTGACTCGGTTTTGTGAAGGAGACAATTGACACGAGGGCTCAGCTATAAATTAATAGTCACCAAGATGCTCCAGTTAGGGAAATGCTTCTTGCTGCTGCAGGTGATATCCATCTTAAAGAAATAGAGCTGGAGCTATCAGCCAGGTGACAAGGCAGCAGAGAAATCCGCGGTGTGTGTGCTCGAGTAAAGCGATATGAACAGAAGAGAGGCAGATTTAATAAACCACAGAACCTGTCAGATGCCTTATCCCATCCTCAGAGGGACGGTGAGACTCCAACAAAGTCAGTGGGACATAAAACTTCCGCCTCCAATTAAACAAGTGCTTTATTGCTTTGCTGCTCAGTGGCCCAAGTCCCAGGGATGTTCAGCTCCCAGGGAGTGCAGGGCAGTCCCTGCTGAGCACCGTGTGTTCAACGTTTGAAGGATGAACTCATCTGTGCATTTCTCAGTGCTAAGGACAAGTTGTACAAACCAGAAAGCAAAAAATTCCACCTTCAGCACCTCACGGCACAGCTGCCCGGGGTAGGGGGGGATCCCCATCCCTGGGGGTGTTTGGGAGCTGAGCAGATGTGGCACTGAGAGATATGGGCAGTGTGTAGTACTGGTGGTAGGTGGATGGTTGGAGTAGATGCTCTGAAAGGTCTTTTCCAAGCTCAGTGATTCTGTGATTCTACCATTCGTGAAAGCTCCCAGTCACCACCACACATCATCCTCCAGACAAGGCAAGAATTCAGTGTTTGCTTCTTCTACTGATGCTCACAGCAGAGGAAGGTGGGAGAAGAGCTGACAAACAGGGCTGACAAAAAATCAGAGAGGAAGCAGGCACGAACAGTTAATTCCACAGCTGCACCTCCACATCAATATTCAGCCGTTTACCTCTTTGGTCTTCCTGTCATTCTCCTTTTACTGCTTTGTGCCCCACTTTGCAGGACTATTTTTGTTAGCAAACTGTCTTCCACTCCCACGTCGCAATGGATTAAGGGCTTATAATTGCTGCTACTTTAAACTCCTCGTTACAGAGCTGGTCAGAGCAGGTTTAATTAAAACAGCAGCAGCTGCCTGTCCTCAGAAAGGCTCCCAGCACTGGCAATAAGCAGTGGGAGTTTGTAGGAGTGCATCCCTCATACTTGCAGGGCCCTGGGGCCTTCCAGGTCGGGCTGGGTGTGCACAAACAAACTCCACTCCCTGCAGGCTGCCTTCATGCAGCAAGACAGGGCTGTTGTTTCCCTGCACTTTGCTCTCAACTCCTGGATCTCATTGGGAGCAGAAGCCAGATCCCATCAGCTGCACAGCACTGCAGCAATGCACCAAACCCTGACTGCAGTGATGCATGGCAGCCCCAGTGCACGCAGCTCCCACAGGCTGAGGGTTTGCCTACAAACACTCCTTTAGAGTTTTCTGGGGGAGGGAAAAATAGGAAAGGAAAGGAAAGGAAAGGAAAGGAAAGGAAAGGAAAGAAAGAAAGGAAAGGAAAGGAAAGGAAAGGAAAGAAGGAAGGAAAGGAAAGGAAAGGAAAGGAAAGGAAAGGAAAGGAAAGGAAAGGAAAGGAAAGGAAAGGAAAGGAAAGGAAAGGAAAGGAAAGGAAAGGAAAGGAAAGGAAAGGAAAGGAAAGGAAAGGAAAGGAAAGGAAAAGGAAAGGAAAGGAAAGGAAAGGAAAGGAAAGGAAAGGAAGAAAGGAAGGAAAAGAGAGAGAGAAGAGAAGAGAAGAGAAGAGAAGAGAAGAGAAGAGAAGAGAAGAGAAGAGAAGAGAAGAGAAGAGAAGAGAAAGAGAAGAAGAAGAGAAAAGAAGAGAGAAAAGAGAAAAGAAGAGAAAAGAGAAAAGAGAAAAGAAAAGAAAAGAAAAGAAAAGAAAAGAAAAGAAAAGAAAAGAAAAGAAAAGAAAAGAAAAGAAAAGAAAAGAAAAGAAGAAAAAATCACAGCCTATACATTCAGCTGAGGGATTTTCAAGCCTCTCACTTGTGCACCAAGTGCCTCCTTCTCACGCTGCTTCCCTGCCTCTGCTGCCAGCATAGGGAGAGACTGTATGAGCTTCCCCAGCAGCCTCAACACATTCCTCCACGGAGAGCCCTTAACAGCAGTCGCCCACAGCTCCTCTTTGTGCTCGTTCACTCCTCTCCTGGCTGCTGCCAACGCAGAGCTGGTGACCCACTTCCTCTCTGCTTGGGTTAATTCACAGGGAAACATTCCCAAAGCCTCAAGAATTGGGAAACCGAGCAAGCTGCAGCATTTGCGCATAGGAGGGAGCGCATCCGTGCGAGCACAGCAGGAGCTAGGGCTGGCTGTTGGTGCAACACAGCGATGTGCAATGCAAACAGCCAGGCAGCAGACGGCTCGGCGCGCAGCGAGGCAGGTTGTTGCTCCAACCAACGCGACTCATTAGCGGCAGTGGTTTTTCAGCAAGAGACAAGGAGTGGGAGAAAGCACGGGCAGCCTTTTTTTTCCCTGTCAGAGGGAAGTGCTGGGCATCCTCCTGATCACTCCTTGCGTGCCCATTCCTCTGCAGGGTCATTCTGTGTGTTCCCAAACTGAGGAGAGGGTGGCACAGGCAGGATCAGAGACATACAAAGGTTTGGGTTGGAAGGGAGCTCAAAGCGCCTGGTGCCGCTCCCTGCAGTGCACAGGGACACCCACAGCTCCAGCAGTGCTCACAGCCCCAACAGCCTGACCTGGGCTGTCTGCAGGGACGGGGCACCACCGCCTCTCTTCTCCATGCTGCACAGTCCCAACTCTCAGCTTGTCCTTGCAGGGAGGCATTCACAAAATCACAGAATCACAGAATGGCCAGGGTTGGAAGGGACCTCAAGGATCATGAATCTCCACCCCTCTGCCACAGGCAGGGCCACCAACCTCTCCATTGGGACCATTTTTGTGGTCATAACTCATTCCTGCCAGCATCTGCACAGTTACTGCTATGAAATTTCTGTCTCCAAAGTAACCCTCAACCTCATCGTGGCTCAGAATCAAGGTGTTTTGGCAGATGGTGACACACCTTGGCCCAAGAGTCCCTGAATCTCTGTTTCTTTCTTTCCAGAAGAGCCCAGCAAATGAAGGAACAAGTTGTACCTTCTACTAAGCTGTAGAAGGAAGTTTTAACACACCAGACTGTGGAATTCCTCGCAGTAGGAGCGGTGCATGGCAATATTTGGCAAGGGAGCAGAGCATGCACTTATCAGAAATAACCTCACATTTGACGAGGGGCATTCAGTCCTATATAAAAACATCAACTGCCTTCACCCAGCAGCTATGAAGGGACTGGATGTGCAGCATCCTCTATCTCATACCCTTCTAAACTGGGATTCTTGCGCTTCTCTGGAGCATGCAAAAGACGTGAGCTGGGCTGCTTCAGTGGTTCTTTTGTCTGAAACTCCTCCACATTCCCCCACAAACAAAAATCTTCTATTTCCTCAAATAATGTTATGTTTTCGTAGGAAAAAAAAAGCACACTGGTGACATGGCCCACGAGATCAGCCATGAATACCCTGCATGGCCCTGTGGAAAGCTGATGTTTAGGGCTCAATTAACCTGTCACACCCGAAGCCTCATCGTTTTCAGTGCAGTCATGCCCGATTGATCCCAGTAGGAGAGAAGACTCCCATTTCTTAGCTGCAGGAAGCTGGCATGATCCTAACGATGCAGAGGAAGAACAGCTGAGAACCAGAGTCCAGGATCATGAAGACAAATGGCATTTATCACCTCTGTAAGTGCACAGCCATGATTTCAGCTCCAGAAACATGAAGTGTGTGACGGTGCCCCATAGACCTGCAAGCTTCGTTTGGGTTACTTCAAAGTAGTCTGCAATAGCTCATTTGGAAGGATGGGAAACTGAATATTCTTTAATTAACCTATTAGTTTTAATTAGATACCACAGCCACTTGTTTTGTAATCTAGAAAATGAATGTTCCAGATGCAAAGGGGAGGTTTTCTTTCTTCCTTTTTTAACTTTCTTTCTTCCTGATTAGTGAAATGTTTAAATGCCTTGTCACCACAGAGAAACACAGAAAAAAGTGACACTTGATGAAAGATTAAGGAAAATGGGGAAGATTAACAAAGCTTGATAGGCAGGCAATTAAAATAGAAGTGAAGGATCGTTAGTATTCATTACCAGACAACACAGGCAGGGAGGATGCTGCAGCTGCTGGAAATCCCCGTACCCAACTGCAGGGAAGTCCTGCCCAAAATGGCTTGCTCTTTTCACTGGTGAGGTTCCCATTGGCAGTTAAGTGGATTAGGAGCTTTTGTGGCCTCTTCACCCTCGGAGACTGATCTGGCCTAAAGGTCTAAAGGCTGTTTGAATGGCCTTTAAGAGGTGGCACGAGGAGGATTCTGACAGGGGAGGGGAAACGGCTGATGGCTGTAACTAGGAGATGCCACCTGTTGGGAACTGAGAAAGGAGGAATGAGATCCAAGTCTCTGGATGAGGAAAGAGGGAACCAGGAGGGCAGTAGGGAGAGGGAGGGGGTTGTGCCCCTCTGCTCTGCCCCTGGAAGGCCCCACCTGCAGTGCTGTGCCCAGGCCTGGGGCCCCCAGGACAGGAGGGATGCGGAGCTGCTGGAGCGGGTCCAGAGGAGGGCACGAGGATGCTCAGAGGGCTGGAGCACCTCTGATTGAAGACAGGCTGAGGGAGCTGGGCTTGTTCAGCTTGGAGAAGAGAAGGCTGTGGGGAGACCTCATTGTGGCCGGCCTGTACTTGGAGGGAGCTTACAAGCAGGAGGGGAGTGACTGTGTACAGAGCCTGATGGGGACAGGACAAGGGAATGGCTTTAAAGTGAAAGAGAGGAGATGTGGGTTAGCTGTGAGGAAGCAATCCTGTTGTCAGAGGGCGGTGAGGCGCTGGCACTGCTGCCCAGAGAGCTGTGGTGCCCCATCCCTGCAGGCACTCGAGGCCAGGTGGGATGGGGCCCTGGGCAGCCTGAGCTGGTGGGGGGCAGCCCTGCCCATGGCCGGGGGTGGCACTGGGTGGGCTTTGAGCTCCCCTCCAACCTGAGCCGTTCTGTGATTCTCACTGGAAAAGCCACGGGCATAGAGAAGTTTCTGCCTGGTGCCATCTTTATCCCAGAGACATCAGCCTTCCCAGCACCCACCTCACTTCAGCAGACGTGTTAATCAAACCCTCAGCTGGTAATCACACGCAGCACAAAGTGCCAGACACACAGATATGAGCAGGACAGGGAAGATGCCAGCAAGCAGGGAACCCTCATGCTGGAGTATCGCCGAGCTGTGTGCAGGCAGAGAGCTGCAATGGTCACAGGCACAGACAGTGGAGCAGATCCTATCTGTGTGTGTCCCATCCAGGAGCAGCGAGCTGCAGCACGCTGGCAGAGCAGTGGGTGGCTGCTCCGGGTGCAGCAGAGCCCATCTCATGCCAAACTTCTCCCACGCCTCGAGGCTCTGCTGGGTTTCCTGTCACTGACTCATCTGCTGGTTCCGCTCCCTCGCTGTGTTACTACAGGATGGCTGTGAATGAGCACCCAGCTGAACCCACTGGCACTGCTCTTGTCTCAGTCTTCCTCTGTTCTTTCAGCATTTGTGGCCTTCTGATGCTCCTGATGGAGCAAAGGAACCTGGCACTGGTTGGTTCTGAGCAGCTTTGGGCTGGTTGCTTTCATGTCTCCTCACTTCTGATCTGAGGGATTACAGCATGAATCTCCAAACTTTTGGTTTCCCTTGGAAGAGGAATAGTCTTGGGCAGTTCATATATAGGTTGCACCAAAAAAAAAAAAAAAAAAATAGTGCCTCCTGTTTATTTCCATGGGAACTACAACCGATGCAAAGAGCACAGTATCAGTATATTGAATAGTGAATATTTTCAGCAACACAACACTATTTTACAGCATAGTCACAGCCATTAGCTGTGCATTTTCAACAGCCATGAACAGGTGGATGCCACAATTGTCATAAACTGTGGAGGTAACCCACTGTCACAGTCACTACAGCTGAAATGCACCGCCTGCCCCACTCTGTGCTCACATCCAATCTTTGGTCTCCAGAAACGTTTAGCAAGCATCAGTGGATGCCACTGGGTGCCATTTTGTCTGCATGGAGGAATTCAATTCCACACCTTTGCTTCATCTGCACTTCCATGTCAGACACCATTGTGTCAGACTGCCCCTCTGCTGCCATCTGTCACCCGGCAACAGCATGGAATGGATATTGGTGGGAAGGTTCCACCTCTACTGCTGTACCACCAGCATCCGCCTCTGATGTGGTGGGCTGGGATCATAAAACAGGAGGCATTACTTTTGTAGAAGCCTCTCTGGTAAGAGGTAGCTCATAGAAGTCTGGTAAGCTCTTTGAGTTAAATATCTGATTGCAACTCTATACATTCCATTTGAAAATTCACAGGTGATATATTTATATCAACGGAAAATGGAGGTGCAGATATACCAAAAAATTGATCATTTTTTCAGAAATCTTGAAATCTGTTTTCAGATTCCATTATCAGAACAGAAATCACGGCTGCGTATTTTCCGCTGCTCACAGCACTCTGTTCAGCCAACGCATCACAGAGCTATTGGCCATCGCTGGGGTCAGCACTGCCCTGTGCCCTCCCCGTGCCCTGGGCTCAGCACACAGTGCCCATCAAACAGCGCTGTGCGGCTGCTGGGAGCGATGGGTGCACAGGGCCGTGTTTGGGGACAGCTCTGTGCCCACCTCCTGCTCACAGCTCCTCCTGCTCACAGCTCCTGCAGCCTCTGCCGCCGCAGTGCCCAACACAGCAGCACCGGGTCTGCGTTGGTGGGTGGGCGCTTCCATCATGGGAAAGGACGGAGTGAGCTTGCAGTGCAGAGGGAGGTACACGCTGTACTTGGCTGGATACTTTATTGGGAATGAGCTGAACTGGTAAATGTCTGCTTTCTATTCTTTATTGCGTTCCAGCTTGTTGGAGATCCAGACATGCTCCACTTACAGATTCTGCCTGCAGAATGGGCTGAATTAGAGGGCTGCTGCAGGGAGCTTCTAAGGTATTTTTGGCCAGAGTGAAGCATTGTAGTTCATACACAGAAAGTGAGCCTTAAGCATAAAAAAAAACCAACAGCCCAGCTTCAAACGAGCCCGATAAACCCTCATGATTTGTTCCATGGCCCATTGAGTCTTCAAAGAAGCATGAATACATGGCAGCCACATGTATCTGAACTACATAGACTAAAGGTTCATGGAAAAAACATGTGTCTTTTTACTTCCCAATTTTGTTAGAGTTTTGAAAGGAGAAATAATGCTCAATCCATCTATTTCTGTAGGGAAACTTGTTATGCATGCTGTTACCCTAGAGAGCCTGCGTCTGACTTGTGGCTAACAGACTTACACTATTAATGAGAAATAGATCACATGAGAGATATAACCAAAGTGATTCAGAGTAACAGGGCTTCACACAACACTTCTGGATGCTTTCTAGTTGATAAAAACAAAGAAGAACTCTTCTAGCAATAGAGGAAGAAGGAGCTGTTGGCTGAAACTGATGCAAAGAGCACAATAACACTATTTTATAGAGCAAATATTGGTGGGAAGGTTCCACCTCTACTGCTGTACCACCACCATCCTCCTCTTACATCATTTTTACTCACCCTTGCTGTGACTCTTCCACATTTTTTTTTTCTTCACTTCTCTTTTTTTTTTCACAAATGTTACTGAAACTAAAGGAAATGGGTTTCACCTCATATTTATATGTAAGTGTTTGCAAGGAAAGCTGTATCAAAGGGCAAGGTATAACTACAGTTCTTCTTAATTAACAGGGCCGTTTAGGCATTTCTTTGTTGTTTTTTTTTTTTTTTTTTTTCTGGTTGTAACATTGCAGAAGCCATGCCTCTTTAAGTGGAACCCAGCCTTGCAGTGGCCTTGCCATTAGCTGCTCTCACTTTGGATACAGGTGGCTTCAGGTGAGCCATGCTGCTAATTAGTGCCCTGCTTGTCAGAATGAAGCAGTGCTTTGAAGCTAGATGCAAACAAATTGGTCCCCGGAGGAGAGAGGGATGCGTGGTTGTGCTGGTTGCATCATCCAGAAAACATCACCCAAACAGCCTGGCCCCAAGAAAAGAGTTCAAGGCAAGAGGGGAATGGGTTTGCATCATTGAAATCATTCAAAATTGAAGAGGTGCCAAAAAAGGTTTCTTAAGCACTGGAAGGCCAGCATTAAAACAAATACCCTTCCCTGCTGACTGCGGTGCCTCTTGTCAGAGAGCTGTGCCAAGATCTGCTTCCCAAGGTCAGAGGCTCGCAGTGGGCTGATAAGCACAGCCAGCACAGCCTGGCTGGGATCCCCAGCCCCACACCGAGAATGTGTTGCTTCATTGCTGAGGTGAAGAGAAAACGCTAACCTTACTTTGTTTGCAATGGGATTAGTCACTCAGCAGGCCACCATTGCTGTTCTCACTACTTTGCTGGTGGTTCTTACAGAGCCCTGCGTCCAAAGGCAATGCTTCCCCAGGCAGATCCACACCCTGCTCACATCCCCAGGCACCTTCCTCACCCACACACTTCTATCAACCCAGAGTTCTCCACATATGTTTCTTAAGGAATTCCTCCCTATTATTTCTAAGGAAACTCTGAAGGATGACAGTCCTATCCTGACTGCCTCCTTGCAATTATAGCTGGCTGTTAGCACCTTGGCTTCTAACCCTGTTAATTATGAGATGCAGATGCTTTCTGGAAGATGGGAAATAAAAAGGGAAGGTGGTTTTTCAAGAACAGACCCAGCAGTATTCACATGGAGGAAAAAGGCAGAGCAAAACTGCGCCGGTGAAATGGAAAATCAAGAATCTCTGTGGCCTAAAGGTCTGCAGGCCTCAAAGACCACTTCCCTTCGTGCCCAGTGTACCCTACAACCACTACGTGGCTTCCATTGCTAAAGCTGTCACTACTATGCAGAAGTTACAGGACAGGACATGGTTTCCCTGGAGCTGGAAGCCTGAGAGATGGGGAGAAAGAAGCACTGCTGTGATGGAGCATCAATGTCCACACTGGTGCTGAAAGCAGACATGGAGCCGAACAGAACTCTTTGGAGTGCATCAGAACCCCCATGAACTGCTCCTATCTGCACACAGGATCTGCACCAGCAGTGTGAGCATCGCAGTCCCCAGCACAGAGAGCGTGATCAGCATTCTTCACAACCACAACTGTGTTGCTAATTACTTTTAATAAATGCATGCTGTGGAAATCACAGTTAATTTATGCCCAAATTAAGCCACGTAGTTTCTATTATTTCCCTCAGCTGCTTCATGTATAAACACGAAGCTTATCAATAGTAAATAAGTGAAATCAGCATGTTTGTAGTCACTCCCTACGCTGAGCATGGGGTCCTTTTGGGTGATTCTGTAGGAAGGGCTGAGGTGTCTGGAGATGTGTCATGGGTGGACTGATTTCATCATAGAATGGTTTGAGTTGGAAAGGACCCTTAAAGGCCATCTGGTCCCATTCCCCTGCAATGAACAGGGACACCCACAGCTCCATCGGTGCTCCAAGGCCCACTGCAGAGTCCGTCCCCTCCCATCTCACAGCCCCTTTAGATGCTGGCAGGCCGCTCTCAGCTCTCCTTCTCCTGCCTTCTCTTCTCCATGCTGCACAGCTCCAGCTCTCAGCCTGTCCTCGCAGGGAGGGCTTCCATCCCTGAGATCATTTTTGAGGCCACTCACAGTTATTTCCCTAATTAATAAGGTGATAAACAGCTCACTGCTTTTTCCACACCTACCTTGAAAAACAGCTTTTGGCTTGGACTCTCACCATATCCTCTCTGTGCCAAGGACTATCTGTATGTTTTTAACAGGGCTGTCATTTAAAAATATTCACCCCCAGCAAATCACGGACTTGACAGCAGCCGTACTCTCTGGGGGCTGCTCCTATGAAATGAATGGGTTATGTTGATTCTTTCAATGCACTGTTTATTCATCCCAGTGATCCTCGCGGTTTAACAGTGCCAGGTGGCAGTTTCTGCTGTTCTCTGAGACTCCAGGAAAGCCATGAGCTGATCATGGCACTTTGGTGCTAAGTGCTGGAGACACCTCTGCTCTCCTCCATGGAAGAACTCAGTGGGGTTTGGCTTCTCTTCTTGCCACCACAGTTCTGGATGAATCATGGACTCATAGAATAGTGTAGGTTGGAGGGGACTTTAAAGATCATCCAGTTCCAACCCCTCTGCCATGGGCAGGATTGCCACCCACCAGATCAAGATGAGATGGAGCTTTGTATCTCTGCTATGGACAAACAGCTGTTCAGGGTGACTGTTGGTGTAGATAACCTTAATGATCTTGGCTGCCTGCACTACAATTGGGCAACAAATTCCTCATGATTGCGTTGTGCAACCCAAAGCATCAAGCTGGTTAATTCCCATTCTTGACAAACGTGAATTACAGTCTGCATGACAGCTGAAATCCACTTAAAGCCACCACTGGGAATAACTGAACACCTTCAAACTGCTCTCCTCCTCATTGTGATACAGACAAACATTTGTCACAAGGCCACCACCCTGGTGGCAGAAGAGATTTTGGCACTCAGTCCTCCCAAATCCCCCATCCCTCATCCAAGAATTTACAGGAGCTACAGAGACCTTCCCTTCCCAGTATTTCCAGCATGTCTTCTGCTTTCTGAACTCCTTTTATTAATCTGAAGATACAACCAGCCTCACACAATGAAATGCATTATTAAACATTTATTAAATGTACTGAATTAATCATCTGCATTTATTGAACTGTAGCAATAGACAACATAGACGTTCTCCTCTTTAGCAGCTCCAGAATACTTAAGAAGATCCTGTAGGAATATGGAGGTCTATGAGAGTCTATGGGGGGCTGGGAGGGCCTGGATGGGCTATGGGCCTTCACAGGACAAGCAAAGCTGTGGAATTTAACTAGACTATTTTTAAGGTGCCTTCCAACTCAAACAATTCTATGATTCTATAAATGAGTTTGGGCAATGCCACCCTGTGTCTGGAGCCTGATGCAGCCCCATTTGGGATGATGATGCTATGCTGTCTGCACTCCCTGACCATCTGGGTGACCACACAAGGCAGCAGCACCCAGACGGGCAGGGCACCATCTGGTGAGCCCTGGTTGGTGTTGCCAACGTGCATTACACAGCACACCTCATGCCAGCTGGCAGCTGGCCATGTCAGAGATGTGCTACCGCCGGCTGCTCTCTGAGAGGGAAGGAGTCTCGGATGCTCTGTGTTGGAATGCAGGGCTGGGGGATGTTTGTGGGGTGGGTCATGAGCAATATTTGCCCTGCTTGCAGCTGATGTTTCCTCCACTGGAAACATGTTAATGCAGTTCATATTCCCCAGGCTGGGTGCAAAATTCTGACAAGGTAACCTCCGCTTTTGTCCCTTTGATAAATGGAGTGCCAGGCCAATTTCCATTTTTAGAGTGTGTTCTTCATCTCTCTCTCATGGCCCAAAGCAACCAATATCTATCTTTTAAATATCTAGGATGAACAACTCTCAGGGCTGAGCATCTCAATCATAAAATTTTCTGGTTCATCACTTCCAGGTTTTGCTCCTTCTGGAAGCAACACTGTAATATTTACACCTACGCATCTGTGCCTGTGCTGCCATGTTCCTGTGTGGTGCTGGCCACTCATTCCATCACAAGTGACTGCTCCATGGGTGTCACAAAGCCATGGATCATAGATGGACTAAGGCTACGCGAAGCATTGGGCCCCATGGTTCACAGGTCATGGTCTGCATGGCCATGGCCATGTCTACGCACAGACCAGTGGGCTCTCCTTTAACCTGAAAGAAGAAAGTATGTGGGCAACTTGGTGTCCAGGGCAGTAAGTGATTTTTCTACTGTTTGCCAAGCTGACTGTAAACTTCCCTTTAACTTTTTTCTTTGTGACTGTTATACTGAAAGGAGAATTTTTAGCAGCATTTGTGACTTCTAAGTCCTTGTGCTTAAATAGCATCCTGTTCAGTGCTCCTGATTTACTATTTAAAAGTGAGAGGGTAATTCACTTAACACAGTAAACATAGGGACTGAGGTGGAATTTCAGTTATCTGAAGATGGTCTCAAGAACATAGCAAATGTGGGATCCTGGTGGTGCTCGGTACATCTAAGTGTTTCTAAACCACTGAGCATCTGTCACAACCACCTGTTCTTCTTTCCCGAGCTTAGTGTTACAGAAGGGCTTTGGAAGCACATATTTTGATCACTTGGCCATTTGCTTCTATAGTGTGACTTGCTAGCTCTGTGAAAACCCAGGAGCTGCTCACATACAACAAAACTCCTCTTTATCCTGAGAGGGATCGTCTGTGCCAGCTCACCCACATATTGCCAGAAACATCAGCTGATTCACGAGCAATTACTTCAAAACAAAGCAACGAACCCATTCTTGACTGCAAATTAGAAACTGGGACACTTCCCATGAATGTTACAACTCTTTGCGAGGGCTACCCGCAGATGCAAGCAGTGCTGAATTACTGCATGCATGCCTCTGCTTGCTGTCTGCTCTGCAGCATCCCCTGCTGAAGGAGCAGTGGGATCTATGAGCACTGAGTCCAGGGACTGAGCAGTGAGTCGAGGCTGTGTGCTGGGAAGCAGGGAGGTGGTTCCTGCAGGCTCTTTGGTTCTGGGCTGATGCTGCGCTCGGTGACCCGAGGTCCAGGAGAGCTCTGCCTGCATGAGTCGCTTTTCATTTATGAGGTGAGAAAACCTGTTAAAAACAGAAATGTGGCAGCAACTGAGCAAACAAAACATCCCATCAACAGAAAAGACAAGAACTGGAATCTGTGGCGTATGGGTGATAAAAACCATCTCTTTCCCCTGCAGTTGCACACATTACTCATTGCAGAACTTTCCCTGTGATTGAACTGGATGGAAGGAGATGGACAAGCTCTTGCTGAGTGCTTGTGTGGCAGAACCCATCTCCTCTGGTGCAACACTCACTCTGCCATCTGTGAAATTAAGAACATTAGAAGTATTCTCGCAGGAGCTCCTGACACCTCCTAAGCAGAGAGGAATGCTGAGGTGGGAAATGTTTCCTCCTGGAGCCCTCTGATTGAATCCATGTGGACATCTCCACGTGACAACGAGTTTCAGATGCCAGAACTGGAGCACTTTCCATCAGTTGTTCCTCTGGAAATTTAACCCTTGCCACAAATGTTTGCTCGTCTCACAGAGGCATCCTCCTTCCAAATATTCTGTGAGATAAGACCTGTGTATCAATTGTTGATGGGAAGAAGGGGATGGCTGCAGCTGAACTGCCAGCATTGTACACTGAGATGGCCTCTGAGCACAGGCTGTGCCCATCCACATCCCCAAGTGATACAAAAAAGAGTAAATGTTTCTCAGAGACAATTTGCCACTACAGTGTTTTAGTGAGATGAATCCGCAAGAGAGGAGGTCTGACATAATTCTGTGACTGAGAGAACAGGTTTTGCTTCAGCAAAGAAACACCTCAAAATGTTGGGCAGGAGGTCGATGTCAGCAGCCATTGAGAGATCACAGCTTCATGTACAGGAGAAAGAAAGCTTTCCTGCCAAGCGTGGCTGTAATTCACAGCTCCCAAGGCAAAACTGTGTTCTTTGCTTACAGACAGGATGCTCTCACAGCAGCCATGAAGGTGTTTTTCACTCGCTGTCATTTGCCAGCCTTGGGCTACAGCTTCAGCCTCACTCTGCAAAGCTCACAATAATTCAGGGGATGTGAATGGTGCTTAGACTCAAAGCTTTCAAAAAAAGACTGTACTTGATACAGAGCAAGTAAGAGGTTGGTTTTGATCCTTTGCTTTGGATATTGCCCTGCATGCATCAGACAGGGCAGCTGAGGGCACTTGCATGGCATGCAGATCTGTGCTTCAGGTGCTGCTGTTGGGAAGCTGCAAGACCCAGGCAGCAAGCTGAGCCAGCAGGCATGTCTCAAGCACTCAGATGATCTGCTTCTCACTTGCCAGGACTGTGCAAGAGTATAAAGTGAGACAGGACAGAGATCTCCCCCATCCCACCTCATTCTGCTCTGTGATTATTGAGCTCATGGCCTTTCAAAGACCTCAGGGCGTGCCAATGGGCAGTGCTCTTGCTGCCTTCAACAAATGAACAGATTTCAGGGGAATGTGTCATTTTGCACTCTCACAGAGGGGAAAAAACCTACGATTTCCAAAGCATGAAGCAGGAGCTGCTTGATTTTCACAGAGCTGCCTGATAGCTGCTGCTCTGGAGGGACAGTCTGCAGCAGAGCAGTAGTACTGAGTCCCCCCCATTAGGAGCTGCCTACTCTTTGTAAAGAGTAATGAACTACCATTTGTCTCTGTGTGCACCAACATTTTCTCTGCAATGCATTTATTTCGAGCAGAGCGCTGCCAAAAAGTTCAAGAGCAGTAAGTAGTTCATGTTGTTTTGCTGATCCACATCTTTGCAGGCACTCGAGGCCAGGTGGGATGGGGCAGCCTGGGCTGGTGGGGGGCAGCCCTGCCCATGGCTGGGGATTGGAATGAGATGGGATTGAAGCCCCCTCCAATCTAAGCCATTCTATGATTCTATGATATGATTCTATGATACTTTTCCAGCCTCAATTCTTCCTAACCTCTGCCTTGCTCTCCACCCTACCCATACCTGTGGGTACCCATTAATGGCTGTGAATTCAGCAGTTGGTCCTCAGAAAAGCAAATCCCAGTCTTCAGCCTCTTATCTCTTATTTCACGGTGGGCTTGGCTTTTCAGCAACCATTCCAGCATCCCCTGTCTGAGTTCCCACCTTTTATTTTCAACTTAACCATTTCTGTCTGAGAACAATTGCTTTCATTGTAGCCCCGGCTCAGTTGCTTTTCTCTCTCTTGAGGTTTCATGATGTTGTGTTTATCCAGTGATAATCTCAGCTCTGACCAAACATGAATATCTACAGTGGCTCACTGTTTCACGTCTGCTGGAGCATTCTGTGACCATTGCTTTGCATCCACGGCTGCTGCAAGTTAAAAGAGTGCTTTCAGCTAGTTACACTTTGGTTCAATCTCTGATAGCACGCCTGCTGTGTAATGGAGACACGCAGAGGTGAATCACACCGCAGTTATTTTGGCTGCAGTCCTGACAGCTGATCCTTGTGGTGAGACGTGCTGACACCAGCAGGCATGGCAGCAGCAGGCTAGGCTCTGTGGGATCCGGCCTCAGCAGGCAGGAGAGAATCCTGGGGTCTCTACACCACTGAGTGCCACAGCAACAGCAGAAAGTACAACATCTCTTCTCTCCAGTTCCAAGCCTTGCCCATGGAAGGGGCCACGCAGCCTCTCTGGGGAGCAGCAGGAGGGACCTGTGTCTGGAGAAGGGGTGCTCTGATCCTGGCCCCCTGATTTTTCTCAATCCCATTCCTGGGGATATGACCAAGCTGAGCCTGGTCTCCTTGCCAAGTCAGCTGTTAAATATTGGGAAAAATGTTCAAAGTGAACAGCATGTTTATCCTTTCAAAGCAAATGATAGGTTTGCTTCAAACCAAGCCCCGTTTCACTGTGATTTATTCCTGTAGTCTATATTCCTTTCCTTTTTTAAAAACTTATTGAATTCAGGTGATGTATTTTTGACATGATTGATTTTGACCTGAATGTGCCTGAGCTAAATGAATCAGTGTTGCCAATTTCCCCTGCCCATGACTGAAGAACAGCCAAGTTGATAAGGGCATTCTTTTTTCAATTGAAATGTTATAGCAGTGGCCATTGTTTTCCAGCTGAGCCTTCTGCACTGTGTCAAGCTGCATTCTCAAATGGTGGCAAATGCATAGAGAAAGTCTGGGGGTGTTGCATTTCCTTTAGATTCACCTTTTAAACTGTTCCAAGGCAGTTTAGTCCAGGTTAAAAATGAGTCGAGTGGACTAATCCTGGCTGCTTTCCATGTGGATGCTCTGAGCTTCTGGAGATCGGTGGGTCAGGAATGTTTCTCTCTGGAGCTGCCGGTATCAGCTGTTTGGTGAGAAGCTCTGCTGGCTGACAGCAGCTCCACCTTCATAGAGCAGATTTGCAGAGGCTCAGAATGCTTCTCGGAGCTCAGATCCACAGGGATGTTTTCCTGGCAAGGACAGACACACTTTGGAGATGTGAGGAATCCAGAGGAAGAGAAGGAGCCCAGGACACAACCAGTTCTGTTTGATCAGCTTGTTGCAGGCTTGGGGAATTTTCCCACTTCCATCTGCTGCCCCTTCCCTTCCATTTGTTGTCATAGAATCGCAGAATCATGAAGGTTGGAAAAAAACTCCAAGATCATTCAGTTAAACTGTTTCCCTAACACCAGTATTTCCCTACAAAACCATGTCCCTCAGTACAACACCTTAATGTTTCTTAAATGCCTCCAGGAAGAGCGACTTCACCACCTTCCTAGGCAGTCTGTGCCAGTGCCTGACCACTCTTGTGGAGAAGAAGTTTCTCCTAATATCCAACCTGAACCTCCACTGGAGCAACTTAAAGTCATTCCCTCTCATTCAATCTCTGTTATCCAGGATAAGAGGCCAACCCCCACCCCCCCACAGCCTCCAGTCAGGGAGCTGTAGAGAGCAGCGAGGTTTCCCCTGAGCTCCTCTTCTCCACGCTGAACAATCCCAGCTCCTCAGCCGCTCCCCATCACACCCCGTTGTGCTCCAGACCCCTCACAGCTCCGTTCCCTTCCCTGCACACCTCCAGGGCCTCCACGTCTGCATTGGAGTGAGGGGCCCAATGCCGAGCACAGCACCGAGGTGCGGCCTCCCCAGAGCCGAGTGCAGGGGACGGTCACCTCCCGCTCCTGCTGGCTGCGCTGCTGCTGACACAGCCAGGATGCCGTCGGCCTTCTTGGCCACCTGGGCACACTGCTGGCTCACGTTCAGCCGAGCGCCGACCGACAGCCGCAGCTCCTTTCCCTCCGCACGGCCTTCCGGCCGCTCTGCCCCAAGCCTGCGGCGCCGCGTGGGGTTGTTGTGGCCAAAGTGCAGGACCCGGCACTCGGCTGCTTGAACTGCGTCCCGTTGGCCTCAGCCCGGCGATCGGCCTGTCCAGGTCCCTCTGTAGGGCTGCCTGCCCTCGGGCAGATCCACGCTTCCCCCAACGTGGTGCTGTCTGCAAACTTGCTGGGATGCACTCAATGCCCTCATCCGCATCATCAATAAAGGCACTGAACAGGACGGGCCCCTACACCGACCCCTGGGGAACAGCACGGTGACCAGCTGGATGTAACTCCATTCACCACTGAAAATCTCTCCTTCATGTATTTGGGTTGTCTCTCTCTCAGTAGCTCTCATTGGTGATGTGGAGTGTGTAATGGAGCAGATCTACTTTTAGGTCTTATCAATTCCCACTGCCACTTCATCCAGCTTGTTCTGCTCTGTAGAGCAGACTTTAAGTTTCTTGCTTCCCTATCTTGTGACACAGGTAGGCAAGGGGAACCAACAATGCGTTTCTGCAGAGAAATTTACCAAGTAATTATAAGCAGGTTCCCAGAGGAAGTCTTTGGAGACCAACAACACCAGGAGCTCCTGGAGGGTGCCATTGCAGGAGGGTAGGCTTGGGCAGTAGCACCTAAATGAAGTTTCAAGCACACTGCAACACACAGACACTGCTTTCTGCAAGCAAGAAGGTCCACAGTGTGGGGAGGGATACAAAGATACTAAGAATGATCATCTGAAACACTGAAGCTTTTCTAATTGGCATTGTCACATAGAAGACCCATGCAATGAGAATCATCATGTAAGTGAACTAAGGACGGATAGCAATCTGGGGCAGGTTCAGTCTCAGCATTTCCTCTGAACACAGAAGCTCTCTGCACAAGCTGTTTGCTACAGGGTACTTTGAGCATCTCACCCCAACCATCAATAGTACTCTGTGTATTTTCACTACCAAGTTAACTGATGAAATAAGTGAAACATCCCTCAACTGTGTGGGCAGTCAAACTGCGGTCAGAGACTGCAACTACTGTTGGTAAAGGAAATACAAACACAACCAACCAGGGCCCGAGTAGGGTCTGGACCTCAGAATTTAGGGCCACAAGAATGAACCCAGGGATAGAACACCTTCCTACAAGGACAGGCTGAGAGCTGGGGCTGAGCAGCGTGGAGAAGAGAAGGCAGGAGAAGGAGAGCTGAGAGCGGCCTGTCAGCATCTAAAGGGGCTGTGAGAAGGGAGGGGACGGACTCCATAGTGGGGTCTGCGATAGGAGAAGGGGAAATGGCTTCAGACGACAAGAGGGGAGATTGAGAGTGGAGATGAGGCAGAAGGTTTGGCACTGAGGGCGGTGAGGCACTGGCACAGGTTGCCCAGAGAGGCGGTGGTGCCCCGTCCCTGCAGACAGCCCAGGTCAGGCTGTTGGGGCTGTGAGCACTGCTGGAGCTGTGGGTGTCCCTGTGCACTGCAGGGAGCGGCACCAGGCGCTTTGAGCTCCCTTCCAACTCAAACCACTCTATGATGCTGTGATTCTAAATTCCACATTCTTGCAGAAAACTTTTCTTTGGTTTAGGGAAGTCAGTGATGGCACTATTTATTCTCTTAATCGTTGCCACTTTTAGCATAGCAAAACAGCCAACCCAGACAGCTAAAAGTGATCAAGTGCTAGTCCCTGCCCCAAACACTTTGGGGACAAGGCATGTGACAGGGCAGGCCAGCAGACATTAGACCAAGAAAAGGACATGCACAACTCTCAGGCAAGAAGGAACGTTAATTATAACTTGCCACGTGCCCATCTCTTGTCAGCTTGGTAGCTGTTGTTATGGTGAATAAGTAATTACATGAGTGCCTGGAGGCACAGCTCAGGATCCCACTGTCCCAGAGAAAATCACTTTCCCACATAGCACACAGAGGCTGTGCTGCAAGGCCATTTCAAATCACTGAAAAGCCTTTTAAAACAGCTGGGGAAATTCAGTGAAACTTTTAAAGACTTTAAAGGTCCGTCCTCATCTCCTCCTGTTCTCTAGACAGCCATTACCAGACTGGAGCAGAGCCCTGCAGGGACCCAGCGCTGCTTTGGCACCCAGTACAATGAGAGCTGAGAGGACAAAGGTGTGTAGGGCACATCTGGTGGGCTCTGCCCGTGGGTTTGGTGGGGGAATGCAGCTTGGGGCTGCCCAGTGGTGATGTCACACCAGAGACTCACAAATGCACATTTGCTTAAACTAATTAACAGGATGGAGCCACCTCCTCATCTGGCTTTGCTGACGGCTGGCACAAGCTCGTTTTTGTATTGGTTTATTAGCTCTGATAGCTGATCTTATCTAATTGAATTATCTCCTAATGACAGCTGCGCTTTGTATATGCATTAGGGAAGAAGCAGCTAGAAGCCCAGTGCCACTTGGCTTCCCTCCTCCTAACAGAAACGCAAAGCTTGCTCTGCTACTGTTAACAGTGACACTGCATTATTAGGGAATTTGAGGGCCTGGGTTGAAGGTTAATGGCATGGAGAGAGGATTAATAGGAAATCAGGCCACGATGCAAGAGCCAACATTATCGCTTGCTGACTGAGAACTGAATTATTTTCTCAAGTGGATGAAAAAAGGAATGATTGGGAAATGGTCGCAATAATAATAGACCTAAAGAAACCTAAAGGCTGGGATGCACAGCAGGAATGGGTCAGGGCTGGGGGAAGCTGCACTGTTCAGGGAGGAAACAGCACTGCCTGATTTCTGCAAAGCATTGCAGTTTGTTCCCCAGCAGTTCCTACTACTGCTGTAGTGGGTCCCAATGAGCTCAGTGCTCCTTTCCTGCTCTGGAATAGTTCAGAAGCAGAGGCCATCCCTCAGCTCCTTCTTTCTACTTTATCCTGTCATTATGCCCAAGAACGTTTATATTTACCACACTGCTGGAAAGGAAGATGTTTCTCAAGAGTTTACTTCATGCATGTCTTCCCTTGTGTTTTTGTTTGTTTGCTTTTTGTTTGTTTGTCTTGTTTTACTGAACTAAACTTCAATGACAATTTCTGGATAGAGGACAGTAATATTCAATAAAAACTTCCAAAGACAATAAGGCCACTGCAGCCTATGGATAAGCTGAAACCAACTGAAGCTGCTACAAAACTGAGACAAAAGGGCAGCAAAGCCAAGGTAGTTGCAATGAGATGGCAGTGAGCTGCCGATACACAGATGCATGTGTGCAGATGTCTCCATCTGAGGCAGTTGGTGATCTCTTTATTTTCACTTGAGAGAGGCAGTTGCTTCTAAGATGCATATCATCTAAAGCATTGAAATTAGGCCCAAGCCATCCCTCAGAATCTATTTCTTCCCATCCACTGCACAGGGAATCTTATTAAGCAGCTTAGGTCTAGATTTGTATCTTGGGTTGCAGCAACAGAGGGGTGGCAGCAGGGAGAGGATGGGAGGGGAGGGGAGGGGAGGGGAGGGCAGAGGAGAGGAGAGGAGAGAGGAGAGGAGAGGAGAGGAGAGGAGAGGAGAGGAGAGGAGAGGAGAGGAGAGGAGAGGAGAGGAGAGGAGAGGGAGGGGGTTGTGCCCCTCTGCTCTGCCCCTGGAAGGCCCCACCTGCAGTGCACTGGCTGCCCAGGGTTGTGGTGGAGTCATCATTCCTGGCAGTGTACAGGAAATGTTGAGATGTGGCACTGAGGGACGCGGTCAGTGGGCAGTACTGATAGTAGATGGGTGGTTGGACTGGGTGATCTTGAAGGTCTTTTTCAACCTTAAAGATTCTATGATTCCTGCTGGAGATGGGTTTGGATCTGTGGAGAGGGCTGCATGTGCTTTGTGGTGAACATCTCAGTGCTGTCAGACCAGCTGGGCCCTGCTGCTCATACTATTCATGGTTTTGCAGTTGGGTGTTCAAAAAAGCTGAAAGTCTGTGGCATCAACTGTGCGATACGCAAAGCTCAAGAAAGTGCATGTTCCTGAAAAGACAGTCTGGTAGGCAGAAATGTCAGCATCTAAGCCCTGGGGAACTAAGAAGGCTGTCAATGTCATTTCAGGAGGGGTGAGACAGAGAAACTGTTGCAACGCTGCCCCATGAGAGTTTGTTGTTCTCACATAGGGAGAACTGTCTGCATTGCCAGACACATCGTGGGGAACAGTTGGAGTGAGGCAGAAGTAGGCAAGCAAAGCACTCAGTGGGCCTTTTCCTTCCCAGTACCTCATGCATGTTCACAGTCTCCTGCAAATATCTTGGTTGTCTTGACTGTCATGTAATTAAATGTTATCAGCTGGAACGGGTGCTGCTTTCTGCCCTTGGGAGCAGGGCTGTGGCTGCTGGACAGGAAAGGGCAGCTGACATTCCCTTTTCTGTGCTGTTCTGATCTATGTTTGCTGCCCGATTCCCTGCGCAGCCCAGCAAAGCCTGGCCCAGCATTGCTATAGAAACGAGGAGGAGATGTGCAGGAATCTCACTATCTGACCAAAAATAGCTCCTACCTACCCGGCATGCTGGAACTGCTCAGCCTGACCTTTCCGCTGGAGCCTCCTGTGCTTTGTGGAGCAGATGCAGTGAGCTTGTTTTTAGCCTCACTGTGCCATGCCTGCAGCCAGCACTGTGCCACCAGCTGGATCTGGGATTGAAGAAAGATACCAGCTCCAAGGGCGAGTTGCTCCCTGCAGCCCTCCCAGCAACCTCCTGGGAGCGATGCACACAGCCCAAACGTCTGGGTGTGCTGTGTACCTGCACGCTGTAGGGCTGCACACACTGCCTGTAGCACTGCACACCCTGCCAGTAGGGCTGCACTCACTTCCTGTAGAGGAGTGAATACCACCTTCTTTCTAAGCCAAATGCTCTCTGGACATGTTGGAGCAAGCTGATGAGAGTTAATGAGGCTGGGCTGGTTTCTGAAAGCAGCACGTTTGATTTTTCCTCTCTGTAGTGCTGCTGTAAACAAGAGGTAAAAGCACTGATGTCACTGGTGCCAGCCTGATGTAAAGCCAGGAGAAGGAGGGGCACGGCAGACCGGTTAATCAGATGCTCTGGCTGTGGATCTGCTTGGCATCTCCTATTTGTGTCACTTGTCTCAAAATAGGAACTGCCAGCACTTTGCTCAATGCAGTGGAAATTCCTTTTCTTTCAGTGCTGAATGTCTCCTTGAGCCTTCTCTGACGCTCCCTAAGCATCCCCCAGAATGCTCCATAGAATGGAGCCCCACGGCTCTCCCCATCCCGGACTCAGTTTCTCTCCTTTCTCTCCCCACAGCCCCTTTGTGCAGATATTGCTCTGCTCATGGTCTGCAAACCTCGCTTCAGCTCTGGACCTGAACACGAAGGAAGTAAAGGCAGCCTTTGGAGCTGCAACTTTCTGAAGTGCCTCCAGGTGTGCCAGCTGCTGGGTTGTGTCATTTCCATGGCATCTGCTCTCCACCTGGGAGCCCTATGAATTTAGGTCCCTGATCGAGCTCTGACACTCTCTGCATAGGTGTTTTCTTTCACCACATAATCAGCACGTGGAAGATTTCCCACTTGTATCCCAGCCAAAGTGTGATACTGTTGGATCTAGCTGGGATCGTTCTGGTGATGTGGGCCAGAATGAGCAGAAACAGTTTATAAATTGTCCACTGTTTGCTGCTGCACCTCCCAACCTTGTGCATGGTTGGTACTGTGCACAACAGGAATGCAGCTGTTTGGAGCTTTCAGGGGCTTTGGTAACGTATTAAATCAGCTCATAAAATGGAAGAAAAAGGACAGAGAAGACCTTCTAGGAAGCAATCCTGTTGTCAGAGGGCGGTGAGGCGCTGGCACTGCTGCCCAGAGAGCTGTGGTGCCCCATCCCTGCAGGCACTCCAGGCCAGGTGGGATGGGGCCCTGGGCAACCTGAGCTGGTGGGGGGCAGCCCTGCTCATGGCTGGGGGTGGCACTGGGTGGGATTTGAGCTCCCCTCCAACCTGAGCATTCTGTGATTCTATGATTATATAATGAGGACTTCATTGGAATTCATCCTGAAGCCTGCTCAGCACCAGTGTATTGCAGCAATCACCAAATCTCAATAGAAAAACAAATGATTTCCATTGGATCTGTCATTAAATAGTGGCAGTAAGAGCTGGTCTTACAAATGAGTTGATTGAAGAGCTTACAAGGCACTTAGCTGTGAGCTGCCTGCAGTGGCACAGCTCTGTCCCCATGCACTGCCTGTGGGAGGGATGGAGGGAGAAATCCCACAGTCTGAGGAAGCTCCACTCACCACCCCTTCCCCAAATAGAGTACCACAAACTCTTGTGCTTTCCATATAATGTAGAGTGGAAGTTAATAAACAGCAAGTTTTCTGTGCCTCAAGCATTCTTTCTTCAGCTCTTATTTAAAGGGAGTTCTCTTTGTTGATTACAAGCACTGCATTCATGCACTGAAAGAAGCCACGTTTTGAATCTCAGCAGGCAGAATTCAACAATAGTAACCAGCCCCATTGGCAGGGAGAATGCCAGGGCAGCTCCATTTCAGAATGCAGAAAGTATTTTTCAATGTAGCACCTACCACCACGTGGCTGTTTGCACTTCATTGGGACCATTGCTACTCTGTTTGTTGTCCATTTTCCCTCCTCTCTCAATTTTTTAAAGGCCCTTTGGTGAGTTCAATCACTGTTCAATTTCATTTATTCCTGCCCATGGTTAAAGCCAGGCAGGATGCTTTCTGCTTTGTGGTCTCATAATGAGCTCTGTACCAGTGATGCTGCCCTGAGGATATTCCTGGTAAGAAGAGAAGCAGGGTGATTTATCATTTCCTAGCAAACATGCAGCAAGACGTGCTCCCTTCACCCTCCTTCTCCAGGCTGTGCTTTGGGCTCAGGTCATGGCCCAGCACTGCAGCTCCCATTGCTCTGTATGAACCTGCAGGGACAGTCTGAGCTCAGCTATGGCAGGAACTGAGGCTGCCAAGCACAGGTTTTGGCCAGGGCCATCGGGGAATGTTCAGGCATATGTTAAATTAAAACTGAAAATTACCATCGTTGGTCCCAGCACACACAGGAGGAGGGAGAGCAGACTTTGCATTTTCTGCTTTATGGGCTTGGAGGTAGCAGGAAAATATTCCAGCGTATGATTGTTTACCGGAGCAGCAGTCCCAACATTTAACACACTCCAGATTTTTTAAAGCGCTCGTAATAACAATGGTCCAGAGCTGTATCTTAGAGGAGCCAAAGAGCATCTTTCACTTGGATCCTACAGAGCCATATCCTTAGCAGGCATAAAATGGCCCAGCTCCAAAAGAATTAGCAGAGCTGCAAACATTGACACCAACTATGGATCTGACCATATGTGGGTTTAGACGAATACTTTGATTTCATATTTTCCAGGCAGAGTGCAAAACATGGTCTAATTGGCAACATTTGTATTTAACGAGCACTTAAAATAGTAACTGTATTTATATATCCGTGTATAGGAAAATAGATGCCGCGTGGGAGGAGGCAGCTCAATGGATGCAATCTTTAGGAATGAAGAAGCAGTTTGGTTTTAGGCAGCAACAGATCCCCTTTGCAACCTTCAGCCATTTATTTCCAGCCCATTTCTTTGCAGAGCTCAGATCCTCAGGGACAACTTTGTTATCGAGAACGAGTAATGCCGCGATCTCTTTGGAAAGGCTGAGAGGCGTTTAAGACATATATTTTTTAATTAACCCGAAGGTCCCTGAGTTTGGGTTGGCCTGAGTTAGGACAATGGTAAGACTTTTGCTGTTGTCTTTGCACGTGGAGCTGGATGGTTGCAGTGCAGTGGGGTCACTGAGCTGTGCTGTGCAGGTGGGCGGCATCGCAAGCGCGACGGCAAATATTGACTTCAGAATTGTTTGTATGGAGCCCACACGGATCCCCACACCAACTCAGCTACTTATGAAGTGAGAAACGATCCCACGATGAGTCCCTACTCCAGAATCAATATTTGATTTTGATATTATGTGTACAGGCACTTGTAAAGTAAACAGACCTGTTTGCATTGGTATCGGGGCTCTCAGAGAGCATGAGTCAGATACAATTGTTCTGCTCATTACTCCCCTCTCAGTAAGTGCTTGCCTCTGCGATGACCATGATCTGGGATAATTTTGCTCTTAGAGTCTTCTTCCAAGTACTTTCACAGCTTCTTTCGCTCTAATGAAGGGCTGAAGGAGTTGGATTTGATCAACCTGGAGAAGAGAAGGCTGCAAGGAGACCTCATTGTGGCCTGCCAGTACTTGGAGGGAGCTTACAAGCAGGACGGGAGTGACTGTGTACAGAGCCTGATGGGGACAGGACAAGGGAATGGCTTTAAGCTAAAAGAAAGGAGATGTGGGTTAGCTGTGAGGAAGCAATCCTGTTGTCAGAGGGCGGTGAGGCACTGGGTGGGCATTTAAATCCTCTCCAACCTGAGTCTTTCTATGATATAATTTTATGATTCACGTAACTGAAGCAACCCCTCTGTGCTGATGGATTTGTTCTCATACAGAACAGGAGCCCAAGGACAATATAGGCTGTAATTTTGATTTCTTCCACAGATTTAACTTGCATGTTATCAGTTACATCTGCAGGCTACAAGGCTCACTGCAGTTCGGACAGATGGTTTGAAAAATATAGAGGGTATGAGAGGAATAACCCAGCCATATCCTGCTGGACTCCATGTCTCCTCTGTGCTATTCCTGTTTGTGCCTCTTATCTCTCAGGGAACCCATCAAAACTCTTCTCTGTGACTATACCAATGTTTCTTTCCCACTCGTTTGAACTGCAGCATGAAGAAGGCTGTTTAATTAAGGTTTCTGCCACTTAAATCAAACAGAATGCCACAGAGTACTGAGTAATAGGACCCCATTTGCCACAGCAGCTTTTTTTCTCCATAAAGGAATACAAATGGCATTCATGCAACTCTCCAATCTGTTGTGGTTTTCCAGCAGTGGTCTCTGATGCAAATTGCTGGAGTCTGAGCTGCTGTCCCTTCTGTGTAAGGAACACAAAGAGGGGAGGGGATGAGTGAGACATGCTACCAGGTGACCTCAGCACCACTGATGCTGTGATAAATGCTTATCTTTCAACTGACCTCATAGTAATTCCATTTCTTCTTTCTGGCTTTGGAGGAACTACCTTCTCTAGGCTTTCATATTCCTGGAAAGCAGCAGGTGTTTTCACTATCTCAAATTCTTCAGGATAACTGTATTTGTTACCTCACTTGTAGCTGCTGCTTAATAGTGCTGGGACATGCCCATCTACATCTGTTTTTATTTCCATGTTTCATTTCAACTCCTTACACAAAGAGCCAGTAAATCTAAGTTCGTCAGAGCATATTCATAATGAATTCATATCTAAGCATCTTTGGGCTTTTATTGCATTCACACCTCCAAAGAGATAACATTTTTTTGACTCACACAAGAATAATGTGGTTTTCAAAGGATGTTAGAGATGGAGTGGTGGTCAGGTTGGATATTAGGAAAAATTGCTTCTCTGGGAAAGTTGTTGGGCACAGCTGCCCAGAGAGGTGGTGTAGTCACCATTTCTGGAGGTGTTCAGGAAACATGGAGACGTGGCACTGAGAGATGTGGTCAGTGGGCAACACTGGTGGTAGGCGGACAGTTGGACTGGGTGATCTTAGAGGTCTTTTCCAACCCTTATGATTCTGTGATTCTATGGATAGGATAACTGCAGTAGTCCCTAGAAGAACTATCTGGCGAACGCAGGCGGAGCTGTGAACTCTCATCTATAGCCCATTCTACACCTTGCAATGAAAACTTTTTTTCAGTGTGCCCATATTTCTTCAGTGCCATGATATTGTATCTGAAATATTGCTTCTTCCCATGCTCTAGCAAGCAAACCTTTTTGTGAAGAATTTCCCAGGTCACTAGAATTCAGCCCATGGGCTCCAGCTGGTCCTGACTTTTCTTTTTTTTTCTTTCTTTTTTTTTTTTTTTTCTTTTTTTTTCTTTTTACTCTTTTTTTTTCCCCATTGATTTATTTGCAAACTTCAGTATCTCTTTAGTCCTTCTCAGAACAATGTAAGTGGGTCGATGAGAACTAAACTCTACAAACAGCAGCGTCCTAATTAATGTTCAAAATTAAAGTGCTAATTGTGAAATGATGTGTGCTTCAGCTGTCTCCATTCAAAAGCCCTTTATCAGTGTGCTCAAGGCATGCCTTGCCTTCGTTACCAGGCTGCAGAGGGGGACTGCAGGGACCCTGCAAAATCCAGAGCTGCACAGTCAGCCCAAGGTACTGGGACAGAGCTTGGTGTACAAGAGGCTCTGAAACCCAAAGGCCATGCAGGGAACCACTTGCTGCTGGGCTACAGGACTCAGGAGTGGTGGGAGCAACACAACTGTTGTCAAGTGCTGGAAGCAGACTTGGGAATTTATGGGCCTTTTGCTGGAGCAGCCCATTGAGCAGATTGCCACTGCTCCTTTCTTCTCACACCAGCCAGGCTTGGGGATTGTTCTTCCCAGTGACTCATCAAGTGCTTTGTATCATTTAATGCTTTCAGAGATAAATAATCCATGACATCATCTAACAAAGAAAGCAGCTGTCAAAAAAAAATCAATTGTTCTTGGCACTCACTGTGAATGGAAAACCTTTGGTGTTGTATATTGGGCTACATTCACTGTTTTAGACATTTTTTGGCTGGTACTTGGTGCCAGAGGATTCCAGAGTGTGAGATAATTTCTTGGTGGTGTGTTAGTCAGGATATCAGACAAACATCAGCTTCCCCATGGCCACCCCAGTGCTGCACAGTGCCTGCAGAGCTGCTGCTCCTCTTGCTGCCGGTCCCTCATTGGTCATCCTGGTTGCTCATGGCAGGGCCTTCTTGTACTCCTTGCCATAAATCATCCCTCTCCACAGGACTCACCCTTGTTTGGCTCTAGACCTCTTTCATAGGCTTCTAGGGAATACAAACAATAACATCAAGGTACTGAGTATCGGCACAGACACAATAGCTCCGAAATCTGCTTGAGAGCAGAGATACCTCCTCAGCAAAACCCTGCTTTGTGAGGTGTTAAATTAGAATAGGCTTTGGAAATCCAAAGTGCCATGGGTTCTTTCCAGCAGCACCTTGCGCTGCCCTCCCAGTATGCTGCTGTCCCCGCACAATGGAGCTGAGCTTTGGGTTGCCCTGGTGCACAATGCCCCCTTCTGTATTGCACTTTCCAGGATCTCAGAGAGGCCCTCACTGTTCATAAATCAGGAATAGACCAAATACGTTTCTCTAAAGAACAAAGATACTAACCTGGGATCAGCAGTAGCTATGCAGGATGGAGCCAGACTCCTGCAGCCTCCCCTCAGCCCATCACTTACTCCTCTGGACAAAGCAGCAGCCACTTCCTGGGAGCTTTGGCACAAACTCGCCTTGTCCTGGCACTGCAGGACTTTGCTTACATTCATTAGTGCTGCACTGCATTTGCATAGGCAATGTCTCAACAAGCATGGCCCTTTATCGCTGTGATTCATGGAAATGACACAGTGGATGGCTGTGCTAACTTTGCCTTGAAATTAGGATGATTTATTCATTAGGAGGGTTTGTTATGAAGTCATTGCCATTGCTGTTGTCTCTGCATACAATTAGAAACAAGGGCAGTATGAGAGAGGTACAGGGTGGGATGAAAGGCTCCTGGGGGGTCTCCCTTGTCTATAGCTCTTCAAAGTGTGCAAGTAGAGGGCAGGAGAAGAGCAGAGCATGGCTCAGATGCACTGTCACAACTTAAGGGCACAACACAGATCATTATGAATTCCTACACTGCCTGCTCTAATCGCATTAGTTGCGATGGATTCTGATGGCGTCCGTGCTGTAATTTCCATGGCCGTTCAGCATTAGTCCACTTAATGTCCACTTTCTGTGGAGTGTCTCCAAGCAATCAGTATTCCCTTCTCCTAGCAGAGGGGCCAGGGGTTGCAGTGTGCTGCTGAGGGGAATGGGCACGCAGGAGAAGGAGGGGAGCAGCATCTCCCTCTGCAGAGGAAGAGGATGAGCACAACCTGGCTTGCTGGAGATGGCACATCCCAAATCGCTCAGATGAAATTCCATCTCCATCTTCCAGCTCCTCTTAAAGACTGCTGTGAGAGAAAGCTTTCAGTAGTGTGGTGCAGGGATCTGCAGCTGAAATTTCCCCTTCCCTCTGTGCACATACTCTGAATTCACATTGTGTCCCTTTGGAACATGGCACCCATCTGGGATCACAGAATTACAGAATCACAGAATTGTAAGGGACCTCTGGAGACCATCGAATCCAATCCCCTGCTAAGACAGTACCCTACAGCAAGATGCAGATGTGGGTGCTCACGTGGGTCTTGAGTATCTCCAGAGGAGACTCTTCCTGCCTCTCTAGGCAGCCTGTTGCAGTGTTCTGTCACTCCTACAGTAAAGAAGTCCCTCCTTGTGTACATATGGAACTCCCTGGGTTCCAGTTTCTGCCTGTTGCCCCGTGTCCTATTACTAAACACCAGCAAAAAAAGCCCAGCCCCAATGTCTTGACTCCCTGTAGATATCTACAGACAGTGCTGAGATGCCCCTCAGCCCTCTCTTCCCCAGACTGAACCCCAGGGCTCTCAGCCTTCCCTCATACTGGAGATGCTCCAGGCCCTTCACCATCTTTGTGGCCCTCTGCTGCACTCTTTCTAGGAGATCTCTGTCTTCTTTGAACTGGGGAGCCCAGAGCTGGACACAGTGCTCCAGATGTGGCCTCAAAGGGGCAGAGCAGAGTGGGAGGATCACCTTCCTCAACCTGCTGGCTATGCTCTGTGCAACGCACCCCAGGTACCACTGGCCCTCTTGGCGACCAGGGCACACTGCTGCTCATGGCCAACCTGTTGGCCACCAGGACACCCAAGTCCTTCTCTGCAGAACTCCTCTTCAGTAGGTCAGCCCCCAACCTGTTCTGATGCATGCAGTTATTCCTCCCCAGGTGCAAGACTCCATACTTGCCCTTGTTGAACCTCATCAGGTACCTCCCTGCCCAACCCTCCAGTTTGCCCAGGCCCTGTTGAATGGCAACACAGACTTCTGCTGTGTCAGCCGTTTCTCCTCAGAGAACATTAACATCAACAGAGAACAGTAACATCAGCAAACTTGCTGAGAGTGGACTCTATCCCATCAACCAGAGCACTGATGAAGATGCTGAGTAAGATTGGACCCAGCACCGAGCCCAAACATTGGAGATGCACATCATGATCTGCATTTCAACTCCCAGGGCAGAAGTGTGGGGGGGTGAAGCACCCATCATCTCCTAGGGACTGCACCAGAGCACACTGTGAGTGCACCACAGCAATGAGGGCTTACACCAGGCCTGCACTTACACAGGGACAAAGCCATCGAAACACAATCTGACCTCAGAACACATTGTTCCTCTCCTGTGGTATGACTACAAGAAAGTGGCTTATGCAATAGGAAATCAATAGAGCTTGCCAGAACTGGAGTGCTGGTTGGCAGGAAATTCAAATATTTTCAACTTTATTGGTTTTGTTGTTTTTGTTTTGCACTGATGTCCTGAATTAGCACATCAACATTTCCTAAGAATTTCAACAAATAAACAAATGGGAGAAATTCTTACAAATTTCTTACAAATCAGGAAAACTTTTATCTTGGGACCACTGAAAATGGTTCTGCTTAAAAGGTGCTAAAATAGCAGTAAAAACTTGAAATGAAATACAGGAAGTGTTGCCTATAACAGGTAGCACAAATCCCACCACTATGGAAATAAAATCAGAAGAATGTCAAGGTTCACCTTGACTTTTCCCCATTGCAAGATTAATTCCCATATTTCCTGTGAAATATTTTGCATTTGATACTGAAGTGGCACTTTGCAAGTGAACAGCATCAGGCAGCCCTGCAGAAGAAAAGCTCATGTGCCCACTCCATCCCAAACAATGCTTCTCCAGAACTTCTACATCTGAGATCCCTTCTGCAGTGCAGACATTGAGCAGGAGCCAGACAGTTCTGCAGAGATCACAGAATCATACAATCATGGAATCATAGAGCAGCTCAGGTTGGAGGGGACCTCAAAGCCCAGCCAGTGCCACCCCCGGCCATGGGCAGGGCTGCCCCCCACCAGCTCAGGCTGCCCAGGGCCCCATCCCACCTGGCCTCGAGTGCCTGCAGGGATGGGGCACCACAGCTCTCTGGGCAGCAGTGCCAGCGCCTCACCGCCCTCTGACAACAGGATTGCTTCCTCACAGCTAACCCACATCTCCACTCTTGTCATATCAAGCCATTCCTCCTTGTCCTGTCACTATCAGACCATGTAAACAGTTGGTCCCTGTTTAATCAATGGATATACAGATGGTGTATATATATATATACATATACATCCTGGATATATATATATATCCTGGATATATATCTATCTCTCTCTATCTATCTATCTCTCTCTATCTATCTATCTATATCTATCTATCTATATCTATCTCTCTCTATCTATCTATCTATCTCTATCTATCTATCTCTATCTATCTATATCTATCTCTCTCTATCTATCTATCTCTCTCTATCTATCTATCTCTATCTATCTATATCTATCTCTCTATATCTATCTATCTATATCTATCTTATCTATCTCTTCATCTATCTTCTCATCTCTCTCTATCTATCTATCTCTCTCTATCTATCTATCTCTCTCTATCTATCTATCTCTCTCTATCTATCTATCTCTCTCTATCTATCTATCTTCTCTATCTATCTATCTTCTATCTATATCTCTCTCTATCTATCTATCTCTCTCTATCTATCTATCTCTCTCTATCTATCTATCTCTCTCTATCTATCTATCTCTCTCTATCTATCTATCTCTCTCTATCTATCTATCTCTCTCTATCTATCTATCTCTCTCTATCTATCTATCTCTCTCTATCTATCTATCTCTCTCTATCTATCTATCTCTATCTCTCTCTATCTATCTCTCTCTATCTATCTATCTCTCTCTATCTATCTATCTCTCTCTATCTATCTATCTCTCTCTATCTATCTATCTCTCTCTATCTATCTATCTCTCTCTATCTCTCTCTTCTTCTCTACTATCTCTCTCTTCTCTATCTTCTCTCTTCTTCTTCTCTTCCTCTATCTTCTCTATCTATCTATCTTCTTCTCTCTCTTCTATCTCTCTTCTTCTTATCTTCTCTTCTCTCTTTCTCTCTCTTCTCTCTCTCCTTCTTTCCTTCTTCTCTCTCTATCAATCTTCTTCTCTCTCTTCTCTCTTCTCTTCTCTCTTCTCTTCCTCTATCTTCTACTTCTCTCTCTTCTCTATCTTCTTCTCTCTCTCTCTAATCTCTATCTCTATCTCTTCTTCTCTTCTTCTTCTCTATCTCTTTCCTCTATCTCCTCTCTTATCTCTCTTCTTATCTTCTCTATCTCTCTTATCTCTTCTCTTTCTTCTTACTCTCTTCTTTCTTCTCTCTCTCTCTACTTCTTCTAATCTCTCAATCTTCTCTACTCTCTATCTCTCTTCTCTATCTTTCTCTCTATCTTCTATATCTCTCTTTCTCTCTTATCTCTTCTATCTCTATCTTCTTCTCTTCTCTATCTCTTCTCTAACTCTCTTAATCTCTTCTCACTCTATCTACTATCTTCTTCTTCTCTTCTCTCTTCTCTATCTCTTTCTTCTCTCTTTCTTCTCTCTACTTCTTTCTCTCACTTCTTATCTCTTCTCTCTCTTCTCTTCTTATCTCTCTCTTCTCTATCTTCATCTCTTCTTCTATCTACTTCTCTCTATCTTCTCTTCTCTCTTCTTCTTCTCTATCTTCTTCATTCTACTCATACTTCTCTTCTATCTCTTCTCTTCTACTCTATCTCTCTCTATATCTCTCTCTCTCTCTTTCTCTTCTCATCTTCTACTCTCTTCTTCTATCTTCTCCTCTTCTCATTCTCTAATCTTTCTTTATCTTCTCTTATCTACTTCTCTCTTCTCACTCTCTATCTTCTCTATCTCTTATCTTCTTCTTCTTCTCTCTCTATCTCTTCTCTTCTATCTTCTCTATCTCTTCTATCTCCTTCTCTTCTATCTTCTATCTCTTCTCTATCTTCTCTCTCTACTCTCTCTATCTTCTTCTTCTATCTCTTCTCTTCCTCTCTCTCTCTTCTTTCTTCTATCTCTCTACTTCTCTCAATCTCTCTCTTCTTATTCTTCTCTCTCTCTTCTATCTTCTCATCTATCTCTACTCTCTCTTCTCTATCTCTTTCTATCTCTATCTCATCTCCTTCTCTTCTCTTCTATTCTACTCTATCTTCTCTCTTTCTTCTATCTCTATCTTCTTCCCCTCTCTCATATCTCTTCTACTTATCTTCTTCTTCTTCTCTTCTCTCTCCTCTTCTCTCTCTTCTTTCTCCTCTTTCTCTATCTTCTCTTCTTCTCTCTCTCTACTCTATCTTTCTACTCTATTTCTCTTCTCTTTCTCTTCTACTACTCTATCTCTACTCTTCTCTTCTCTCTCTTCATCTCTTCTATCTTTCTTCTACCTTCTCTCTCTTCTCTCTTCTTCTCTTAACTCTCTCTACACTCTCTTCTCTATCTATTCTCTCTCTATCTATCTTATCTCTCTCTTTCTACTCTCTTATCTTCTATCTATCTCCTTCTATCTCTATCTTCTTCTATCTCTATCTCTCTTCTCTCATTCTTTCTCTATCCTTCTTCTACTCTCTTATCTCTCTCTTCTCTTCTATCTTCTACTATCTCTCTATCTCTTCTCTTATCTCTACTTCTTCTTCTTCTTCTATTCATCTTCTTTCTCTCTCCCTATCTATCTTTTCTTCTTCTCTACTTCTCTCATCTCTTTCTCTTTTCTATCTTCTTCTACCTTCTTCTATCTCTCTCTCTCTCTCTATCTTCTCTCTCTTATCTCTCTTCTCTCATCTTCTCTATTCTTTCTCTCTCTTACTTTCTTATACTTCTCTTCTCTTCTCTCTCTTCTATCTCTCTCTCATCTCTCTCTATCTATCTCTCTCTATCTATCTCTCTCTATCTATCTCTCTCTATCTATCTCTCTCTATCTATCTCTCTATCTATCTCTCTCTATCTATCTCTCTCTATCTATCTCTCTATCTATCTCTCTCTATCTATCTCTCTCTATCTATCTCTCTCTATCTATCTCTCTCTATCTATCTCTCTCTATCTATCTCTCTCTATCTATCTCTCTCTATCTATCTCTCTCTATCTATCTCTCTCTATCTATCTCTCTCTATCTATCTCTCTCTATCTATCTCTCTCTATCTATCTCTCTCTATCTATCTCTCATCTTATCTATCTCTCTCTATCTATCTCTCTCTATCTATCTCTCTCTATCTATCTCTCTCTATCTATCTCTCTCTACTATCTCTCTTCTATCCTCTATCTATCTCTCTCTATCTATCTCTCTTCTATCTATCTCTCCTATCTATCTCTTATCTACTCTCTATCTTCCTCTATCTATCTCTCTCTATCTATCTCTCTCTATCTATCTCTCTCTATCTATCTCTCTCTATCTATCTCTCTTATCTATCTCTCTCTATCTATCTCTCTCTATCTATCTCTATCATCTATCTCATCTATCTTTCTATCTATCTATCTATCTATCTATCTATCTATCTCTATCTATCTATCTCTATCTATCTCTATCTATCTATCTCTTCTATCTATCTCTATCTATCTATCTCTATCTATCTCTATCTATCTATCTCTATCTATCTATCTATCTCTATCTATCTATCTATCTCTATCTATCTATATCTATCTATCTATCTATCTATCTATATCTATCTATCTATCTATCTATCTATCTATCTATCTATATCTATCTATCTATCTATATCTATCTATCTATCTATCTATCTATCTATCTATCTATCTATCTATATCTATCTATCTATATCTATCTATCTATCTATATCTATCTATCTATCTATCTAATCTATCTATCTCTATCTATCTATCTATATCTATCTATCTATATCTATCTATCTATATCTATCTATCTATATCTATCTATCTATATCTATCTATCTATATCTATCTATCTATATCTATCTATCTATATCTATCTATCTATATCTATCTATCTATATCTATCTATCTATATCTATCTATCTATATCTATCTATCTATATCTATCTATCTATATCTATCTATCTATATCTATCTATCTATATCTATCTATCTATATCTATCTATCTATATCTATTATCTATAATCTAATCTATATCTATATATATCTATATCTATATATCTATATCTATAATATCTATATATATTATCTATATCTATATATTATATCTATATATCTATATATCTATATATATATCTATATATCTATATATATAATCTATATATAAAATTATATTATATATATATATATATATATCCAGGAGCTTGGCTAATATAATTTATATTGGAAGAAATGAGACAAAGTCACTCACCCAGTCCTGGGCTCGTGAGATGAACTCCTGATGGAGCAGATCTCCAGAGAGATCCTTCCCCACTGGCAGTCAGCTCTTAAATGGTCTGGGAGAGGTGCAGCCAGGCTCCACCCCTTCCTGCAGCACAGGTGATTTGTCTTCACCTCTGCTCCCGTGGCTGACTCATTGCTCACCTCAGGTGATCAATCGATGGTTCAGGCCATGATTCAGCAGCCCCATACACTCCACCCCTTCATGGCGTAAACCAATGATTAGGTTGACTAAAGGGTGAGCTTTCCCTAATGCAGAGATCCAATACACCGCGACGCTTATACAATTTCATCGCGACACGTTGGTAAATTTCAAGATGAGTGACGATCGGTGAAAGTTGACTTCCTTCTATGGGCCAGCGCTCGATGATGTTACCGGAGGCATACGGTCGTGAGGTGCAGATCCATCCTATGTTCCATCAGTCCCATGCAGACCATCACCGGGTGTTACACATGATCTGACAGTAACACTGGAACGTTTTGATGACATTTCATTCCTTCCGGTGATCCTGAAGGCTCAAAGACTCACGGGGAGAAATACAGATGTTTCAGAGGTACCAAGAGGGGAAGGTCTGCCCTCCAGGACAAAATACAGGCCGTGTTTCTATCCTGGGTCAACACTTCCGCTTGTACAGGGGCACGTCCTGGCCGCCTGTACCACACTTTCTGGCCGGATGTCTGCAGCTGCATAATAATATCAGGCACCAAAGGAGGTGTCCTGATCTGCCACAGGGACATGATGGTGGTCCCTTTAGCAATGAAAATCGGAGTGTTGACCACAACATCAGTAGGCCATGTACCTATTACTGGAGGGACTACTGAGCCTCCCACCTCCAACAATCTCCCCCAAGGTGCAAGTAGGCCACACCACTTGGGTCCTACCTGCACCTTCCATGGCCATTTTATTCTGTGGGTGCCAAGATCTAAATTCTCAGGGGCAGGGAGCAGAAGATCATTTTCATTACCAATCAGGGGTCTTACCTGATGATCAGTGCCCGTCATTTGGATCCTAAGCGGGGTAGCCCACGTTGTCTGCAACATTCTCAGGGCACTGGGGCTACCATCTCGGGATCTTTCATTCAGGTCTCGCAAGGTTTCCTACAGTCTCTTTGTCCACCCCTGCAGGGACTGGGAGTCTGTCTTCAGGGCAGCCTTAAGAATACCACTATAACATTCGATGAGGCCTGCCCCCGTTGGATTATATGGCAGGTGGAATCGCCATTCGATGTTATTTTCTTCTGCCCAGCGTTGTATCAGTGCACCAGTAAAATGAGTTCCTTGGTCGCTCTCAATGACTTGAGGTGTCCCGTAGGCAGACATCAGTTTGGTGAGTGCCTTGATGGTATATGCCTGGTTTGCTTTCGGTACTGGATAAGCCTGCAGTAGCCCACTTGCAGTGTCAACACAGGTCAGGGCATATCTCGCCCCCCTCAGACCGAGGAAGGGGCCCGATGTAATCGACCTGCCATCGCTCTAGAGGATTATGTCCTCTAGCAAGATGGGTTGTTGTTTCGGGCAGCGGTCTCGGTCTCATCTTTGAGCAAGCGTCGCAATCCCGGCATGCCTGGACGATGTCAGGTAGCTGTATGGGCAGACCCCATGCATTAGCAGCTGCCCACATTGCCTTTTGTCCCACATGCCGTAGCTTCTGATGTAACCAACGGGCGATGTTCTCGGATGGTGAATTCTCAATCCATTGAACTCGGGCCAGTGTGTCAGCTTCATCATTTCCCAGTGACTGTAGGGGCTGATGACCAGAAACATGGTAGACACGTACAGTCCTGTGTTTGACTGTATTCCATATGTCTGACCACATGTCCTTGCCCCAGATTGGCCAGGCATGGATAGTCCATTCTTGGGTGGCCCACAGTGCAATCCACAAAGTGAGCCCTCGGTACACAGCCCAACTATCCGTACAGATGTTCAGGATACCATCACCGGGTTCCTTAGTTATAACCATCCACACGGCTCGCAGTTCTGCCCATTGGCTGCTCTGACCATCCCCCTCATCAAACCAGATAGTCTCAGTAGAAGGATGGTATGCTATTGCTCTCCACTTGCTCGGATTGCCCTTGCTGGATCCATCTGTGTACCAAGCATCTTCAGGGATAGGGTATTTTCCCTCCTGAACGGGACTCTTCTGTGGTGGAGCGACCAGTATTCCTTTTGGTGCATCACTGTGATATGTTAGTGGGCCTAGGATCTTCTGGAGTTCTTCTTTCAAAGGGGATGAAGACAGACTGCTCCTTGGGCTGAGATAGGCGACCCATCGTGCCACTGTTTGTGCTTGGGCCACCCCTGTCTTCGGAAGGTGGGTCAGATCTTTTACCCACCCCTGAATCGGCAGAGTGGTCTTGACTATAACTTCAGCCGTTCGAGTTATTGGCTCTATTGCCTGCAATGCCAAATAGGCAGCCAATAACTGTTTTTCAATCACACTGTATCTCTCTTCTTCCAAACCTGAGACCAGAAACCAATGGGGGTCCGAACAGACCTGTGGCGTTGCCACAGGCCCCAACCAAAGCCATCTTGAGTGATGTGAACATCTAACTCAGCTGGGAGGGTAGGATCAAATATACCCAATGCCTGGGCTTGTTTAACTGCCAGTTTCGCCTGTTGAAAAGCATCCTGTTCTGTTTTCCCCCAATCCCAAAGCTGCCCCTTTTTTGTGAGTCTATACGGTGGTCTTAGCAGCTGCGCTAGGTGAGGTATAAAAGAACGCCAATAACCCAATACACCTAGAAACTCTTGCAGCTGCTTCGATGTTGTAGGGACTGGGAACGCCTGAACCTTATCGATGACAGCACTGGGCAGTACTTTGGTCTTTCCTGACCAAACCACCCCCAGGAATTTTACAGACAGGCCTGGACCTTGCACCTTTTGGGGATTTATAGCCCATCCCCTGTGTTGTAAATAGGCGGTTAATGAATCCGCCACCTGTCCCACTGCCTCCAGTGAGTTAGATGTCAGCAGGAGATCATCAATATAGTGATACAAGTTAACATTATCAGGTTTTTTCCAGTCGGCCAGGTCACGCGCCACTAGACTGTGACAACATGTTAGTGAATGCACGTACCCCTGTGGCAGGACCTGAAAGGTCCACTGCCTGCCTCCCCATGTGAATGCAAATTGATCTTGCGATTCTTCTGTAATTGGGATACTGAAGAACGCATTTGCTAAATCTAGGACACAATGATAGCTTTTTATCTCCCTACTCAATGTGTCCATTAGGGAAGCAATATTGGGTACGGCTGCATGAATAGGCAGCATGACCTTATTTAATTCCCTGTAATCTACTGTCATTCTCCACGTGCCATCCGACTTTCGCACATATGGGGGAATTATATGGGCTGTGGGCAGGTCTTATAATGCCCACTTTTTCTAATTCCTGCACTGTTTTTGATATTTCGTCCTGCCCACCCGGGAGTCTGTACTGTCTCACATGAGTAATCCGGCGCGGTTTTGGCAGGCAAATTGGCCCATGTTTCGCATGGGTTCTTAATATTACCTGCACCGCCCGGATACTGATACATCTCTGTCGGAGTCTGAACTCTCCCACGGTTGTCTGGAGAGCCAGACCACATAGAATATCTATGCCCAAGATGTATTCCTGGACTGAGGCAATAGATACCTTATACTCCCGGAGTAGGAGATGCCCAACCCCCAGTTTTAACCATGTTTGGGTGACAGGAATAGTTTGTCCCCAAAACCACCAATCATCACTCTGTTTCCATGAAATTTGTTTGGATCTCCGTAAACGATTGATGTTTCTGCTCCAGTGTCCACTAATGCCATAACTCTCTGAATATTTTTTCGGGACCAATAAATTGTTAATTCTACATAGGGCCTCCGGTCCCGTCTGGAGGCCCTAGGGGGACTAACATCCCTCGTCACGCCATGAACAGGGCCAAATTGATGTCCTTTAGTTTCTCAGCTGGAGAAGGACATGGTTGGGCTGGCGGTCAATCTTAGCAAATTGGATCCCAGCGCAAATTAGGTCATTAAACATTTGTTTTTGGGAAACCCTTATGGGTCCCGATTGAGGAGCTCGAATAGCCGACGTCTTGGTTTTAGTCACCGGAAGCAGGACCTCAGCTTCTTCTAACATCCGAATGTTGCGCCTGGTCCGTAGGCGTTCTGTCTCCCCCAGATCAGCAACTATCTGAGCAGCCTGCTGAACTACGGCTTCCGAGGTCACCAGAGGGTTTAATATTGAAACCAAGGTCCCATATAGGTGGGAAGGGGCCTGATTAAATCTCGCATGCCCGCCGAGAACTTGATCATATCTGGGCTATCATACAAGTCTTCATATATTGCTTCTCTCATGCCTAAGTCGCGAATGTAGTTTTGAAGGTCCTCCATGGAGGACCATAGTCCTATGTTTAATGGAATATCTGTTTTATTTGGCCAGACCATCCGGCATGCTGCCATTAACCAATCTATTATTGAGTGGTTCTCATTGCTATACTGGATGGCAGCGTATAGTCTCTGCCTGACAGCAGGATGTAATGTTATGGTGGCCAGCTTTGCCATTTCTGGCCCATTAACCATAACACTTTCTGCTCCTGAATCCCATAACCTGAGCAGCCATGCAGGTATACTCTCTCTCGGCCTCTGCCAAAATCGCTGCACCAGGTCCATTAATTCAGTAGGAGTGTATGGTCTGGCTGTCACATGCAAATGCGTTTCAGCAGGGGGCCATTGGTCCAGGGGCACCCCTGCTGGTCTATCTTGCACCTTTTTCGTTTTTTGAGTTATAATAGGACGGAGTTCCAGGGGATCCGCCATAACTGGAACCTCTAGGTCTGATTTGGAACTCCGGTTTTCCTCTTGAACCAGGTCCGCTACTTCAGAGGTATGACTATCATCTATTGAAATACTACGGACCTGGCCTAGAGACTGTAAAACTGTTTTTTTTCCAGTCAATACATTAAGTTCTTGCTCCAATTTGTCAATCCGAGCTTTTAGTAGCTGATTTTCATTTTCTAAATTATCTGATCTTGTCTCTGCTTGATTTAAAGCATTCAACAGTGGCCATGCCACTGTGGATGCAGCTAATTACCTTTCTTTCGTAGTTAAGACATTTTTGTTCAGTCCCTGAAAGTATTCTGTTAAGCATACTGGGGAAATATTCCCCAAAGTACACAGGGGAGCCCATTTCTCAATTATAGTTGCCAGTTGATAATAAGGAGATCCCAGAGACCCTGGAATCTGCCTAGGGATCATTTTATCAAGGGGAATGGTGTTCTTCCCCTTGACCCATTTATAGAAACTCCATAAGAGAGACATGATGTAAAGTGGATTTACGGCAAACAATTGCCTGGCTCGCCAATTGTTTAATCAATGGATATACAGATGGTATAGATCGATATCCAGGAGCTTGGCTAATATAATTTATATTGGAGAAATGAGACAAAGTCACTCACCCAGTCCTAGGCTCATGAGATGAACTCCTGATGGAGCAGATCTCCAGAGAGAGATCCTTCCCCACTGTCAGTCAGCTCTTAAATGGGTCTAGGAGAGGTGGAGCCAGGCTCCACCCCTTCCTGCAGCACAGGCGAATTGCCTTCACCTGTGCTCCCGTGGCTGACTCATTGCTCGCCTCAGGTGATCAATCGATGGTTCAGGCCATGATTCAGCAGCCCCATACAGTCCCCAAGCTTCTCCAAGCTGAACAAGCCCAGCTCCCTCAGCCTGTCTTCAATCAGAGGTGCCCCAGCCCTCTGAGCATCCTCGTGCCCTCCTCTGGACCCGCTCCAGCAGCTCCGCATCCCTCCTGTCCTGGGGGCCCCAGGCCTGGGCACAGCACTGCAGGTGGGGCCTTCCAGGGGCAGAGCAGAGGGGCACAACCCCATCTCCTCCCCTCCCCTCCTCTCCCCTCCTCTCTCCCTTCCCTGCTGCTACGCCTCTGTTGCTGCAGCCCAGGACTGTCGGCCTTCCGGGCTGCAGGCGCACACTGCTGCCTCATGTCCCGCTTCTGTCCATCAGGACCCCAAGTCCTTCTCCACAGGGCTGCTCTCAACCAGTTCTTCTCCAGTCTGGCCTCATGTCTGGCGCTGCCCCGTCCCAAGAGCAGCACCTGGCCTTGTTGAACCTCATCAGGTTCTCAATGCCCACTTTCTGAGCCTGTCCAGGTCCCTCTGGATGGCGTCCCTTCCTGCTCTTGTGTCCACTGCACCACTCAGCTCGGTGCCATCAGCAAACTGCTGAGGCTGCACTCCATCCTATCTCTATCACTATCGATCACTCCATCCTATCATCTGTCACTCACAGAGATGCTGAAGAGCTCCAGTCCCAAGATGGACCCCTGGGGGACACCACTCATCACCGGCCTTCACCTGGACACGGAGCCATTGACACCAGCCCTCTGGCTGCGACCATCCAACCAATTTGAACCATAGAATCATAGAATCCTTTCAGTTGGAAGAGGCCTTTTAATTACATCTAGTCCGACTCCCAATGCACAGGGACATACACATCTACCTCAAGTTGACCAGGGCCTGATCCAGCTTCACCTTAAAAGTCTCCAGGGATGGGTCATCCACATCTCTGGACAACCTGTTCCAGTGCCTCACATCCTTACTGTATAAGACTTTTTCCTTATATCTAATCTATATCTCCCCTCTGTAAGCTTAAAACCATTTCCCCTTGTCCTATAACAACAGACCTTGTGAAAGAGTCTGTCCTTTTCTTTCCTGTAGCTCACCTTTAAATATTGAAAGGTTGCACTCAGTTCACCTCAGAGCCTTCTCTTCTCCAAGCTGATCAGCCCCAACTATTTCAGCCTATACTCATAGGAGAGGTGTTTCATCTCTCAGATCATTTTTGTGGCCCTCCTCTGCAAGTGCTCCACCAAATCCACATCTCTCCTGCAATGAGGATTTCACATCAGAGTGCAATGCTCCAGGCAAGGTCCCACCAGCACAGAGTAGAGGGGCAGAGCACCTCCCTGACCTGCTGGCCATGATTTCTTTGGTACAGCCCAAGGTATGGTTGGTTTTCTGGACTGTGAGGACACAGTGCTAGCTCATATCCAGCTTGCCATCTACCGGGTTAATCAGGTCTTTTTTGGAAGGGTTGCATTCAATCCTTTCATCCTCCAGCTTGTATTAGTAGTGGGGGTTACCACAATCCAGGTGCAAAATCTTGCATTTGGATTTGTTGAACCTCATGAGGTTCACTTGAACCCACTGCTCAGCCTGTTTAATTTTCTCTGGATGGCATCCCATCCCTCTGGTGTGTCAATCACATTCCATAGCTTGCTATCATCAGCAAACTTTCTGAGGGTGCACTCAACCCCATTGTCAATGTCATCAATGAAGATATTATTGGTCCAAGCCCTGACCCCTATGGGACACCACTCATCATCAATCTCCATCCAAACATTGAGCCATTGACCACCATTCTCATGCATGGAATCCTACAGGCTGTTCTTTGTCCATCAAGCAGCCCACCCATCAAATCTATATCTTTCCAGTTTGGAGAGAAGGATGTTGTGGGGTAACAATTATTTATTCACCATAGTCCAGCCTTCAAATCCATCTCTCTCCTATTTGGAGATAAGGATGTGGTGCAGGACTGTGTCAAAGACACAACTCCAGGTAGATAACATCAGTTGCCCTTCCTTTGTCCACTGATGCCATCACTCCATCACAGAAGGACACTGGATGGGTCAGGCACGCTCTGCCCTTGGTGAAGCCATGCTGGCTGTCTCGGATCACCCCCTTGTGTCGATGTGCCTTAACATCTCTTCCAAGAGAATCTGCTCCACCATCTTCCCAGGCACAGAGGTGAGGCTCCCCAGCCTGCAGTTCCAGGTCTTCCTCTCTCTTTCTTTCTTAAAAACAGGAATGATGTTTCCCTTTTTTTCTCATCACCAGGGTCTTCGCCTGACAGCCACAAAGACTTCGCCTGACAGCCATAATCCTTAAGAGCTTTCTGGCAAAGTGACAGACAAGAGTAAAACATTTATTTCTCATTCAGAGCAGAGTTTTACAAGATGCTTAAAAATATTTTGTGCTCAGCATGCTCACTGGCAGGGGGTCAGCAGCTGGCCAGGCTCTGGCAGCAGCTTTCCCTGTGCCTGGAAAAAAAATTTGTCCCTGGTGAACTCTGCTCATACTTAATGCCACTCTGTGTTGTAGCAGAAACAAGCAATGTTTCCAGGCATCTGTCTGATGACGTTGCCAGCAGGTATTGCAAATATTTCAGACATGAAGCAACAACGCAAGGAACAAGGTTGCCTAACATTGCCATTGAACCATATGGAAACAAAAACAACAGTTGGAATTGGTTTGCAATCCACAGAACATCAAACTAATCAATGTCACTTGAATGTAGCTGAACTGCAGGAGTCCCTTTGCCATACTGGGTCCGTGTACAGGATGATATTGGAAATTGATCTTGGTTCTTCTAGCAAGTATGTTTTAATTGAATTGATTTTGTTGTACATCCCTCACCTAATATAAGAGAATTGGGTGCCACTGCTGCAGGGCAGAGGGGAGGAAGGGCTGAAGGGCTTCTGTCATTGACTGGGGTGGCTGCAAAGTGTGGGAATGGAACAATGGAGTCAGCAGAGCCTCGAGGTGTGCTCGGGCATTGGCAGAATAATAAAATAATAATCATAAAGCAGAAATCTTCCTTGTTGTGTGATCATGCATGGCTTCCTAGCAGGTTCCTTTAATACTACTACTCTTCCGAAAATAACATATTAATCTGGCCAGGCTACAACAGGCAGGGGATGGGACCAGGAGACTAATGAAAAAAAGTTCTTTTTTTTTTTTTTTTTTTTTTTTGTTTCAAAAAATCATTGGGATCAGGTATCTGAATGGATGTGTACTGTTCCCATAGCAACACCTTGCAAAACAGGGAGAAAGTGAAGGGAAAGTAATTGAAATTCTGGCTTTGGCATTAAAGAAAATATCAAGATAAAAGCTATGCCAAAAAAACAGGGACAAAGGCAGAGAAAATGGGGCAGAAAAACTGGAAGAATAGGGAAAACAATGACCTCTCCTTTCTCTGCTGAACTTAGAGCCTTTAGGTTGGGAGAAACACGCAGCCCATTGGCCATTATTCCTATTTCCAATAGCACTGAAATCAGGGCCTTCTGCTCTTCAGGCTGTGCACAAGGCTGAGTCGTTCCTTAGGACTGCAAGGAGTAAACACCATTCTCACTGTACAAATGAAATGATAGAGGTGCCAAACCCTAAATTCCACAGCTCCAACCCAAGGCTCTCCTAGACACTCTCTTCAGGTGTGTACTTGTTCAGGTGTGCGCTTGGGCCCATTGCAATGCTGTGGTGCACGAAGTGAAGCCTAATTTCTTCTTGCTTAGAGCATATGTTCCATTGTTACAATTTCCTTTTGAAGGGATTTAATTCCTTGTTTCTTTTCAAAATTCATCAAAGCATGTGGAAAAACAAAACTTCTGCACCTAATCTTCCTTCAAACGAACATCTTGCCTCGCTTCTACTCAGAAGAAAGAACTATTTTATTCTTCGATTTCTATGAATTCAGCATGGCTAAACGCTAAGAAAGCTGCCAATAAAAAAAAAAAAAAAGTCATTTTTCAGGTCTGCTTATGATTTTTTTCCAGGCAATTTTGCACTGCCACTGGCTGAGTTAGATTAAAGTAGACGCTAAGGATATTGTTTTCTGAGCAGTAACAGTGAAAAGGTGGCACAAGTAAGACAACACTTCTCTGCAGCCCTTCCCTCAACTCTTCCCATCCTTATCAGATCCCCAAGGGAAGCCTGCATCAGTGGGAGCACTCCATAGACTGTAATTTAAAATCTATTAACTCTGAACATCAGTGCAGCACATAAACGTAACTGGTCCTTGCAGTACTGCAGTAAGTTCCTGTCCCTGGTTATTTCTATAAATCACCCCAGATAGACTAGGATCAGATCAATGGGAAAAAATTATACCACAGCATTAGATTTCATCATACACGACTTGAACTATTACTTTTCTGTCTTGTGGTATGAAGAATCATGAAAATTAATAGTCTCTCTGTGCCCAAACGAAGTGTTTATGGGGCAGTACTACCTACCCTCTATTTCTTGCTTAAAACCATCCATTAATTTCTTTGCACTTATAACTGGTCAATCCCTTCTTAAAATTGCTATTGTACTAAAATACCGAAACATAATGGGTCTTTCTTGTTGTCTTATGGTTTCCCTCTCCAGAAACCCTCTCATAATGCCTTTCACACACGTTATGCGGCACTGGGCATTGTCCCACACACACAACTGGATGCTGGCCGATACTTGGGGACTGCACTCCTTACAGACCCATCACACTATTTTGTGCAAGTGAAGGACTCAAGCTGGGATTGCATATTGTAAATAGTTCACAAAGTGCCTTTGACAAAGTGTGCCAAGTCAGTGGGCACTCAAAGCCTTACAGAAGTGAAGCCAGATGTCCCGAGTTTGTTCTGTGGTCTCCCTGCTCACGTGCTGCTTGGCATGCTCCCAATCAACCCACCTGTGCAATCACATGGTGAAGTACTGTATGCAGGCACTGTTTCACCTTGGAGGATTTTTTAATATCTTGTATTAAAACCAAATCCATGTGCGTGCAGCCGGGCCAGGAGAACACAGTGTGTATCTGTGGGACAGGCTGCTCCCAGGTTGGAGCTGGCGTGACTCCTCCAGTGCCTCCAATGTGACAGAAGTGTCATACTGTTTTAAGCTATAGCCTGAAAATTACTGGTGCGTGCAAGGAAAGAGAGATTAATGCTTAGCTGGTTAAATCTGTGCGCTTAGAAGTGTCTGCTTCCAGCATGCAGCCTGACTATGGAGTTTGGTGCCAGGCACAGATCCTGAGGAAGGAAACAGCTTGATTCTGGCACTCTTACGAGGAACATTATTCACATACCTGTTCTTTAGGTACCTAAAACTCTCCAGTTCCCAGCTGCCAAAAGTTGCAACAGTATTCTCCTGGAGAAGCTGCAGCCCTTGGCCTGGACAGGTGCACTCTTTGCTGGGTAAAGACTGGTTGGACGGCTGGGCCCAGAGAGTGGTGGTGAATGGAGTTACATCCAGCTGGTCACCGTGCTGTTTCCCAGGGGTCGGTGTTGGGGTCCATCCTGTTCAGTGCCTTTATTGATGATCTGGATGAGGACATTGAGTGCACCCTTGGTACATCTGCAGACAACACCAAGTTGGGGGAAGTGTTCGTCTGCCTGAGGGTAGGCAGGTTCAGTCTGGAGAAGAGGAGCTCAGGGGAGACCTCATCGCTCTCTACAGCTCCCGGACAGGAAGTTGTGGTGAAGTGGGGCCTCAGCCATGGCCTCGGGTTGCACTGAGAGAGGTTCAGGTTGAATATTAGGAAAAACTTCTTGGAAAAAGTGGTTAGGTGCTGGCACAAAATGCCCAGGGAGGTGGAAGAGTCCCTGGAAGTGTTCCAGAACCACGGAGTTGTGGCACTGAGGGTTGTGGTCAGTGGATAAATTGGTAGTAGGTAGGACTGGGTGATCTTAGAGGTCTTTACCAACGTGAATAATTCTGAGATTCTTTGCATCTCAGAAGATCTGAGGAGAAATTTGTTCACATCGATGGCACAGTCCATGCTGTAAGATGGAGAGGAAAATGCCTGTGTTTGCAGAGGGCAGGCAGCAAGCTGACTGCTGTAATGAAGCCACCTCCAGATTAGGGGGAAGCAGGCAGGTGGGTTCATCTTCCATTTCCTTGGAAATGGCGGAAATTACAAGTTTCACGTTCTAAAGTATTACACTAAAGGAATAAAAGTACTTCAAAAATCCAGTGTAGAAGTCGAGGCTTTCACATTCTTTTCAGGTGATTTTGGTATTGAAAAAAATCAATTTCATTTTCAAACAACCCCCCCCGACTGCTGTGAAAACATCACTGTGGGAAGTTTTGACACTAAAGCACTTTGCCTCAATTGTGTACATATGAAATGTAAATGTTGTCAGAATTGACACATATTTCCCAAACACATCAATTTCAAACACAGAAGCTTTTGTTAGTGTACTTAGTAAGGGGGAAAAAAAAATAAAAAATGACAACAACAAAAAAACCCAGCAACTAAACAAACAAAGCAAGAAACCCAAAGCCTCTTCACTCAGCCCACGTCAGGAAGAAGAGCACCCACGGACAGTGTTGCAGGAGCTGTGTCACACTAGGAAAATTTCTGTTCAACCCAGAGGAGCACGTGCAATGGCTGGAGCAGCCCCACACCATTATCCAGCCCCCTGCTGATGTTCAAACCTGATCGATCTGCAGCTAATGGCAACCCCAACATAGAGCACTGAAAAATCAATTGAGGGCTATGTGACAAAATGGAAAATCCTGTCGTGCATTCAACATATCTCCTGTGGGAGAAGATTGCCCCTGCTCTGGGACCTCAGTCCCAGCAAGCACAGAGACACATCTCAGCTCAAGATTCCACCCTGGACAGCCTCACCTGGACTGAGTGCACAGCAATGCTGGGACAGGGAGTGGTGCTCCCCATGGGTTGGTACTGGGACCCTTCATATTCAATTCAATACCTTTATTGATGATCTGGATCTCTCTGAAGGAGAGATTTTCAGTGGTGAATGGAGTTACATCCAGCAGGTCACCGTGCTGTTCTTCAGGGGTCGGTGTAGGGGCCCGTCCTGTTCAGTGCCTTTATTGATGATGTGGATGAGGGCATTGAGTGCATCCCAGCAAGTTTGCAGACAGCACCACGTTGGGGGAAGCGTGGATCTGCCCGAGGGCAGGCAGCCCTACAGAGGGACCTGGACAGGCCGATCGCCGGGCTGAGGCCAACGGGACGCAGTTCAAGCAGCCGAGTGCCGGGTCCTGCACTTTGGCCACAACAACCCCACGCGGCGCCGCAGGCTTGGGGCAGAGCGGCCGGAAGGCCGTGCAGAGGGAAAGGAGCTGCGGCTGTCGGTCGGCGCTCGGCTGAACGTGAGCCAGCAGTGTGCCCAGGTGGCCAAGAAGGCCGACGGCATCCTGGCTGTGTCAGCAGCAGCGCAGCCAGCAGGAGCGGGAGGTGACCGTCCCCTGCACTCGGCTCTGGTGAGGCCGCACCTCGGTGCTGTGCTCGGCGTTGGGCCCCTCACTCCAATGCAGACGTGGAGGCCCTGGAGGTGTGCAGGGAAGGGAACAGAGCTGTGAGGGGTCTGGAGCACAACGGGGTGTGATGGGGAGCGGCTGAGGAGCTGGGATTGTTCAGCGTGGAGAAGAGGAGCTCAGGGAAAACCTCGCTGCTCTCTACAGCTTCCTACTGGAGGCTGTGGGGGGGTGGGGGTTGGCCTCTTATCCTGGATAACAGAGATTGAATGAGAGGGAATGACTTTAAGTTGCTCCAGGGGAATCATCATCATTGCATCAGGAAAAACAACTTCTCCACAAGAGTGGTCATTGGCACAGGCTGACTAGGGAGGTGGTGAAGTCACTGTTCATGGAAGTACTCAAGAATCATGGACATGTGACACTGAGGGACATGATTTAGTGGACAACAGTGGTGATAGGTGGATGGTAGGACTGGGTGATCTTGGAGTTTTTTTCCAACCTTAATGATTCTGTGATTCTATGGCTCTCAGAAGTGCCACGAGAACAGCACTGTGCCACCCGCCCAGCAGTGCTGCTGTGCTGCAGGTAATCTTGCGCTGCACATTTGTTCTGACCAGCAATGCTGCTGGCAAACACCAGAACAGGAGTGAAGCAGAGCCTGCCTTGTTGCAACATAACGCATGTTTCTTGTTTCCCATCTCTCACATTCTGTGTCCAGAGCAGCTCAGTGCCTGTGCATGGGAGCACTTTACATACGGGTGCACAGGGAGCATTACCTGTTCCAAGTTGCATCATATGATCTTTCATCTGTTTTTACAACTTTCAATTTTTAAAAGAAGAAAATGGAAAACTAGTGATATATCTATGAATATTGATGACAGCATTTCCTGAGATGGCTTACAGAGCAGGAATCACACGAGGGATATTAGCGTGAGCTCAGCACCTTTGAATGCAGCTGCTTAATTTGTGGATTGGGGCAGGCTCAATCTGGAACATGAGCAGCATGAGCTCATGTCTGCTTGCTAAACAGCGTGTAAGTGCTCGTGGTATATTTAGAAGCTCAGTACAGTTTGACAACTTTGACCTGAAATAGCCCCTCATCTGAGCCTGTGACTCCCCATAGATTTTTGCTGTGGCTTCTCATTACTGCTGCAATGACATAAGAGTGGAGCCAAGTGCATTTTGCTGCACGAAGCCATACCAACACACAGTCCATGCCCAAAGCACCGTGTATCTTTTGGGGAGCTCAGTGCTGCAAATCCTGTGCTGTAAAGGGACAGAGCTGACATCAAGGTTTTGTGCTAAACCTGATGTGACTTTTTGCTTCATCTCCTTGCTTTCCCACCCACTCTTTCCTCCTCCTTATGTCACATTTGTTTTACATTTAGTTGTTGCAGAAATTTCAGGTTTTGCAAATGTAATAACAATTTTCCCTCTAGAACACTGAGTTTCTCTTGGCAACTTTCTCCTCTCTTGGATTCAAAAATGTATTTTCTTGACCTCCAAATAGGGAAAAGAGAGCAGCTGTAATGCAGATGAGATGTGTCCTACATGGCCTGGGCTTCTCTTCCAAGTTCTGAAAGCTAGAAACTAACTCTCTTTCTGTTTTCTAAAGAGGAGGAGTTGAGAAATATGTCAAACGATGAACCCCAGGAGCCAGCCCTGTCACACCTAGTGCTGCTTGTCACCTGGCACTGCTCCCCTCAGACTGTGCAGCACTTGCTGCCATCCCAGCACAGCAGAAACACACAACGCATCCTTCAGCCACAGTTACTGCCACGATCTTTGGCCATACCCTGCCTGCCGTCGGTTTGCAGAGAGGATGCAAAGTAAACAAGCAGCTCATTGCAACAGAAGCTGAGAGAGGCAGAGGTGGAGGCTGTGCAGTGCAGAGGAATGAGTGTTGCATTGCTGTTTTCTAGTTGATGGATTCCCAATCTTTTAGTTTGCCTGGGTTGCACTGACTGAAGGGGAATTGTCTTGGGCAGCCTATACATTGCTCCAAAATTAATGCCACCTATTTAATTCCAAGGACAATACAACATATGCAAAAAGCTCAGTAATTCTGCTTGACAGAGCAAATTCTCAGCTACAAAATCCAGTTTTTCAACACAGTCACCACCATTAGCTATTTGGGCCAACAGCCCAAAGGATGGCAATGAGGTGAGACTCAGGCACTGTAGGATGAACAAAGGGAGTAAATGCTGCATCCCATCCCAGACTGGATTCACCATGACGTGTCTGCATGGGGACAAAAGTCATCCCCCGAGCAGAATTACAGTGAAAGGAGGCTGATGACACATTCTTTAAAATCTTAAGCTGTGTAAATTCACCAAACATCCTGGCGTTTCATGACCTGTAATGGTACTGTCATTCTCTGACAGCCTAACATGCAGCAAGGTTATTATATCTTAAGTCTGCTTCATTATATTGTGTAAGATCAAAAAAAACAAAAGAATGTCAGTAGGCAGTATAAATATTTAGGATTGCTTTACAGTGCCACATGTATTTTTAATGTCTTGCTTTATATTTCCACAATGGCATAGGCTCAAATATGTCCCAAATCCAAGAAGAATCTGACTCCATCCTCTTTGCACCCTGCCTAAGATTTCTTTTTCTCTTTGTCTCCCTCAGTCACCCTGAAAATGAACCAAACATGCCCTGATGATGGTGTACAAGTGTGCATAGATGTATGCTGCTTTTGTGGCATTAATCCAAGAAGAGTTTTATCTGTAAGTCGGATATCAGTGTCACGCTAAATGCAAAATGTGGATTTCCTTTCAGTATCTAAAGGTGTTGTGAGAAGGGACGGACTCCATAGTGGGGTCTGTGTGATAGGAGAAGGGGACATGGCTTCAGACGACAAGAGGGGAGATTGAGAGTGGAGATGAGGCAGAAGGTTTGGCACTGAGGGCGGTGAGGCACTGGCACAGGTTGCCCAGAGAGGCGGTGGTGCCCCGTCCCTGCAGACAGCCCAGGTCAGGCTGTTGGGGCTGTGAGCACTGCTGGAGCTGTGGGTGTCCCTGTGCACTGCAGGGAGTGGCACCAGGCGCTTTGAGCTCCCTTCCAACCCAAACCTTTCTATGACTGAAAAAGTGCAGTAGTGATTTACACTTTTATAGCTCCTTTGATACAAAAGCCACGAAGTTGTTGAGACATTAATGTGAATACAGGTGGATGGAAGCCAGAGTTCCCTATTCCGTGGCAATTCTGAAATGTTAAAATACTCCATCTGGAAACGAATACTTGCTATTTGGGGAATTTCCTGTTAAACTGGAGCTTTTCACTTGCAGAACTCAACATGACACCTGGCTTTGCTTTACTTTTCTTTTTGTTTTGATTTTCTCTCCCTGTTTTAAAGTAAAGTGCACAGATGAGGCACAGGTTTATTTTCACAGCTACTGAAAAAAACTTGGGGGATACTGAGAATCTCATAATTCGGTATGACTTTGGCCTTAACTCCTGGAATTTCCAGGCTCCCAGGACTGCATTATTCACAGGAAACAAGATCAACTTTCCTTCCAGCACTGCTTCATTTATATAATTTAACAAAAGTGAAACAACTCTCCAAAATAGTTAAAAATGGGAAATTCTGATGGAGCAAAGAGATGTTACGGTGGGATTTGTTTCAAAGCTGCTCCTAAGTGGAAGTTTGAGCAGGGTTTGAGCAGGGTGCTCTTGGTCTTATTCAGATGAACTCCAAAAAGAGAACCCAAATGGGAAGATAGGAGCCAAGCAGAGATGGCAGTCAGAATCCTTGTGCTCATGCCACTAGTGGACTTTCTGCATCTCCCTTATGTACAGAGAAAACAAGGGTCTCCACTGCTTTCTGTCAGGCACCAAATATTTGCCATGGAGACAGTAGCAAATGGAAAGGTTGCTAGACATCGCTCAGAATGAAGTAATCACTCATTTACATGCAGCTCTAAATGCTAACAGAAGTCAGGCATCTTACAGTATTGTTCCTCTTGTGCTTTTTTCCTCCCCTCTCACCACTCTTTCATGGCCGCCTTTAACTGTATATCTCCCACAACCCAAAGCTGCTTTAAGACAGTTTTTTAAAGTTCTGCATAAATGAATTAAAAATAAAACCCTGCAGAATGCACATCCACAGCATAATCCCACTCCCTCAGATGCCTGAAGGATGCCTTTCCCTCCACATAGTTACTGTTGCTGAAAGGTCCAGAAAGCTGTGCTATTTCTACTCCAGCAGCCTCTCTACTTGCCATGGAGATGAGCAAACATCCATGCAAAGGGCTCATTATCCTCCCACTGTCTGAGGAGACCTTCTCCTCTGATGAAACATCTGCCCTAGAAGAAAGGGTGTTTTTGTGGGAGTGGCACCAGGAGGGGAATGGGAGACCTGGGTTCAGCTGCTAGCCATGGTATTTCTGCATGGCATTGGAACAGCTGCTCTGCTTCTCCAGCCTTCTTCCTAGTTAGCAAAGTTGGGATGTGAACCCCACTCCTCTCATCCCTTTCTGTGTCCCTTTGTCCCTTTGCCTTTGGGCATTGTGTCCAGAGGGCAGGAAAAGCTGGCTGCTGCAATGAGGCTCTGGTAGAGCACTGGGACTGGAAAATTAAGAATGAAAATAAGGAGGAGATGAACAGGAGACCAGGACAGACCAGAGGGAGCAGCTCCAAGGTCTGTGAGCAGATCCCATCAGGAGAGGAAGCACTCCATACAAGCTCTGCAGCAGTTACACATTCAGCACTTACTTTCCCATGGATGTTTGCTGACTCCTTCAATACATGGAAACAGTTAACCTTTATGTAAAAACAATTAGACACAATTAGAAGCAAAACCAGAGTGTTACAGTAAAGGTGAGGCAGGAGAAGGGAAGGCAGAAAGCCACTCTCCCCCTGTGGGTTTGTTCCCATAGGGACAGGGGTTGCTTATTGAGACCTGGTGAACCTGGTGGTTCAATGGCCTTCCCTGTGTGCTTTGGGAAAGGACAATTTTTCCTCACTGTGCATGAGCATCTCTGAGCTGTCCTGTCCTATTCCTCTGCCAGTACCTTTATCAAGAATTCCTAGCACTTGCTGCTGGCATCTGTATCCAGCGTGTTGCTCAAATCTTGTTGCCTGCTCTCATTTAAAAATAGTCAATAAGGAACAAACTAGGATGCTGCAGACATGGTTTAGCCATTCCCTCACCCTTGCAGGCGTAACCAGGAGTCTTTCATACACCTCACAGGAGCACACTGCAAGAAAACTCCTTTAGAGCATCCGCACTCCATGCTATGGTGTATAGAACCACTGGCTTAAAGATTAAATTTTTTCCTTAAATACCTTGAAATCACTTCTCTTTGTACTCCTTTACAAATGATATTTTACTACAAACTTGATTTTAGGGTATCTAGCCCAGCTTCAGAGGAGTAAACACAGAATATTTACGAAATCCAAGTTTCTCAAACACCAAGGCCTTAAGAAGCCATTCTAAGCTAATAAAACCCTGTAAAACTTCTCATTTTGATGTACCGTAATAAAAGCAAGCCTTGCTGTTCTGATTCAGATGCTATGGGGTTGCATCCTATGGCTTCATCAAATGGGAGTAAGAAAACACTGAGCCTGAGCAGGAGCACTTGAATCTGATCTCGAGTTAGTAAGAGTGAATTGTTTTGGTGATAACATGCAGTGATTCAGAATGAACGTGCATGGAGGTCTGCAATAAAAGTCTTGGGTTTTATTTGTGTCTTGTTGTCCTGAGATGGGAAGTAAAATTACAAGCAGAAGCTGGAAAAAATATGGACTTCAATATCAAAGCTCATCTAATGTGATCTAAGCCTCAAGAACCCCAAAGCAATGGAGAAGCATTACCCCTCACAAATCATCTGATACTTGGTGCTTAACCCCCTGCCTCCCAGGGGAGCTGCTTGGAGCAGAGACAGGGCTGCGTAATTTGAGAACAGGGATGGGATTATCCCCAGAATGTGTCCAGCTGCAGGGGCTGCAGCAGCTTCAGGAAGTTTTCTGATTGCTAACCAAAGGGTCTTAGGGAAATATTGTTAAGTATCCTCATTGTTCTGAATGTAGAGGCAGGCAAAAACCAGTTCTGTTCTGTTACAATGGATGGTCCTGCACCACATCCTTATCTCTAGATTAGAAAAAGATGGATTTGAAGGCTGGACCATTCGGTGGATGAGGAATTGGTTGGATGGTCGCAGCCAGAGGGCTGTTGTCAATGGCTCCGTGTCCAGGTGGAGGCCGGTGATGAGTGGTGTCCCCCAGGGGTCCATCTTGGGACCGGAGCTCTTCAGCATCTCTGTGAGTGACAGATGATGGGATGGAGTGATCGATAGTGATAGAGATAGGCTGGAGTGCAGCCTCAGCAGTTTGCTGATGGCACCGAGCTGAGTGGTGCAGTGGACACAAGAGCAGGAAGGGACACCATCCAGAGAGATATTCCAGGAGGGATGGCTTTAAACGACAAGAGGAGATGTGGGTTAGCTGTGAGGAAGCAATCCTTTTGTCAGAGGGCGGTGAGGCGCTGGCACTGCTGCCCAGAGAGCTGTGGTGCCCCATCCCTGCAGGCACTCGAGGCCAGGTGGGATGGGGCCCTGGGCAGCCTGAGCTGGTGGGGGGCAGCCCTGCCCATGGCCGGGGGTGGCACTGGGTGGGCTTTATGGTCCTCTCTAACCTGAGTCTGTCTATGATTCTGCAGGGCTATCAGAGCATCAGACACACAATTGCTTTCTTCCAAGTGGGAAAAAAAAGAAAAAAAAAGAAAACCCCACAAAACTGCATAAATTCTCTTGGAGCAGTGTGCTACTTTCCAAATTACAGTCAGCCGTTTCTCGTGCCATCATCAAATGGGAGAACAGTTGGCATCCTACAGACCTGCTGCTGGGGTTTGCCAGGCAAAACGCTGCTGAGCTCTGTAGTCACACAGGTTTCTCTCTGCTCCCCTGCCCTCCTATCGATTATGTGCTGCAGGAGAGCTCTCTCAGCTCCAGTGAGAAGCGTGCTCACATGTGCAACAAACGCTGGTTGAGAGCTGTGATTTGTGGGGGCAGTTTGTAGCTGGCGTGCTTTCATCTTGTACTTGTGCAGTTCAAAGACCAGTGCTGCTTTTAGCCCTTGGATGTGTATCATTCTTTCCTTCTGTTCATTGCTGAAAGTTTTTAATTCCTGAAGCGAAGAACTTGCAGGTACACTTATTTTACATTTGGCTTTACTGCGTGGAAAATTAAGAGCACTGCTCTGAATTGGGGTGCACAGGCACTGACTGCCTTACACTGCTGGCAGCTGCAGGATTACAAACACAGCTGCTCCAAAATACTCGCAGAAAAAAAAAAAAAAAAACCTTCCTATTTTCTTGGCATAACATTTTCCTTACTTTTAGAGAAATCCTGCACCAAAGCATGTTCCTGTGTCTGCGTGGAAGCTCTGGGTTGTCAGCAGCTCTCACCAAAAGGAGACGTGCAGCCCTGCCCATGTTCTCATGGCTGATAACAGCACTGCCCTCTGTTTGTTCCCTACCTGTGTGTGTTTGTGCAGCATCTTGACAACGAGGCCTGCACCCCAGCCATGCCCCCAGGAACCAGCACAGTAGTAAAGCAACGGGAAATGAATTTGCTGAGCTTATTTCTGAAAATAAGTGTTACTCAGTAAATACAAAGCTATAGAATCCAATCTGTTTCGAGATGATTTTCCTTGAAATTACACTGAATGTCTTCTGCAGATGTTTTTTACTAAACGTGGGAAGGTAAACCAAACCCCATTTATGTATGCAAAAGCCAAAAAAATGGTTTTTAAACAAATTACCAGAGAAGCCTTTCTGGCAGTGTAAGAAGTAGCCAGTGGGCCATGCATCTGGTCTGTCGATTATTAGTTTGGTTAAAATAGAGCATGGGTAATGCTTTAACTTCCCTCTCACCATACAGGGAAGGAAACAAAGTGCATTACACTGAGGGCGGTGAGGCACTGGCACAGGTTGCCCAGAGAGGCGGTGGTGCCCCGTCCCTGCAGACAGCCCAGGTCAGGCTGTTGGGGCTGTGAGCACTGCTGGAGCTGTGGGTGTCCCTGTGCACTGCAGGGAGCGACACTTTGAGGTGCCACTTCCAACCCAAACCATTCCATGATTCTATGGTGATGAATTTGTGTCCACTGCTGTAACTAACCTCCTAACTGTTAGCCCTCTCTGGAAAATCTGGTCTTTTATTTCCTTGAGCCGTTAAATAAGATATTGAAAACAAATGAATGCAATTATGAACTTCAATAAAAATAGCTTGTACCTCTGAAAAATGCTTTGTAAGTTTAGTGCTTCTTAAGCCAGACCTCAAAACACTTTATAAAGGAAAAGGAAGATGGAGGTTACACACCAACGTGACTTATTTATCTTTGCTGCTTGGTGAAACTGAAACAACTCTTGTTCCTATGACAAGCATGTTATGTACAGGTAGCACGGGGACTGACATCAGATGCATCTTGAACATCTGAAGGCTGCCTATGGATTTCTGCAAGCACTCAGCTAGCAGCTCCCATTGAACTCAGCACTCCTTCTGCACCCAGAGGAATCCAAGCAGTTGGAGAAAGAAAAAGACAAAACAAAACAAAGTGACATGAACGCATTATAGAGCAGGGTAACTGGAAGCACTGCTAGTACGGCTGTCAGCATGTGTGTCTAGAAGTCATCCAGAAAGAGAGAAATCCTTATCTGGGGAATCCAAGCCCATTCTTCTGGCTCTCAGTCAAGCTCCCTTTCGGCTGTGCTCCGTGGCTCCCTGGATGCTGGCTGCAAGCCAGAGATTTCTAGACTTAATCTGCAGCTTGAAGCCTCATTTCCTCTGTTGCTAAACATAGAAACTGTCCACAGTTCTTTAAGGGACGATGGCAGGAGCTTCAAGTGCTCTGTCTTTTCATTACAGAAAACTCCTTCCTGCATCCTTCAGGTCCAGAGGGGCCCATATTCCTAATCCACCATGGCTCTGGTCTGGGAGAAACATACTTAGCAAATACCTGAGCTTCCACCAAGGCCAGAGGCGTCCAACCTTTTGGCTTGCCTGTACTACATTGAGTAAAGAGCAGATTGATTTAGGCAGTGTGAACTTGGGTTGCTCCAAAAGTAATGACTTTTTCCATGAAAAATAAAATGTACGCAAAGAGCCCAGTAACTCCACTTGATAGAGCAAATTCTCAGCTACAAAGTTCAATTTTTCAACATAGTCACAGCCATTAGCTATGACTTTTCACTAGCAGTGAACAAGAGCCTGTATGCCATGCTCATCTAAACCTGCATCCAGTGGAAATGATACCCTGTCACTGTCACTACAGCTGAAATGCACCGCCTGCCCCTCTCTGTGCTCACATCCACTCTTTGGTCTCCAAAAACATTCAGCAAGCACTGATGGATGCCACTAGGTGCCATTTTTTCAGCATGGAGGAATTCAATTCCACACCTTTGCTTCATCTGCACTTCCATGTCAGACACCACTGTGTCAGACTGCCCCTCTGCTGCCATCTGTCACATGGCAACAGCATGGAATGGATATTGGTGGGAAGGTTCCACCTCTACTGCTGTACCACCAGCATCCGCCTCTGATGTTGGAGGCCAATGTTATGAAAAGAGGAGGAATTACTTTTGGAGTCACCCTCATTAAATATCTAATGTAGCTAATGTATATAAGTAACAAAACATTTAATTTTCTTTTTTTTTTTTAATTATAAAAAATGAGATCAACAAAGCCATCAAACCATTGGGATCTGTGATCTTGTTGTTGTGAAGCTACACATCAGTGTGGTTTGGTGGCAGTGGCTGCAGCTCTCAGTGAGGTCTCGTGGTGTTGGTCAGAGATGTTGGATGAAATGTTACTCTTCCTGTCTTTCATCCTTGAACACGGTTGCTCACAAATGTCTGTGCTGCCAAAATGTGATGACATGGATTAGATGTGATTGTGAAGCGAGGGATATCTCTCTGGTAAGAGGAGGCTCACAAAGTTTGATTTAGAGAAATGATCAGATTTTGAGTTGAATATCTGATTGCAACTCTACATACTCTTTGAAAATGCACAGGTAATGTATTTATGTCAACTGAAAATAAGATTCCTTTATCAGAATGCAAAGCACAATGCATATTTTTCGCTGCTCACAGCACTCTGTTTAGCCATCACACAGCACACCGCTATTGGCCATCACTGGGGTCAGCACTGGCCTGTGCCCTCCCCGTACCCTGGGTTCAGGGCACACAGTGCCCATCACACACCAGTGTGAAGGTGCCGGGAGTGATGGATGTGTGACCAGGGCTGCTTTGAGGAATAATACAAGGAATATCAGCATCCAGCTGTGTACTAAAGCAGAGTCATACTTTATTCTTTATACTAAGAACATGTCCTAACAGACAGTACACTGTCTCCTGTAAATGCTGCGGGAGGTGAAAATGTTAATCAGCCTAAAACAGTCTGGTTTGGGGTTTGCTTTTTTTCTTTATCTCTACCTTACAGCTCAAGGATAAGATTTACCTCTGCCGATACTCGCAGGTGAGGTCTCTTGCAAGAGGATCTGAACCTTTACAACGTTCCCTGAAAAGACATTAGATACTAAACTCTGTATTAAAGTACCTACAGGAGGACTATAAGAAAGGAGACAGACAGGGTCTGTGCGATAGGAGAAGGGGAAATGGCTTCAGACGACAAGAGGGGAGATTGAGAGTGGAGATGAGGCAGAAGGTTTGGCACTGAGGGCGGTGAGGCACTGGCACAGGTTGCCCAGAGAGGCGGTGGTGCCCCGTCCCTGCAGACAGCCCAGGTCAGGCTGTTGGGGCTGTGAGCACTGCTGGAGCTGTGGGTGTCCCTGTGCACTGCAGGGAGCGGCACCAGGCAGCCTTTGAGGGTCCCCTCCAACTCAAACTATCCTATGATTCTATGATTAAGAGTCTCAGACAGAGCTCATAAAAGAACAGGACAGATATCTCCTTGTTTAGTGGAGCCTGGGTTCCTCAGACCATATATAGGAGCAGCATGGGATGATTACAGTTTAGTTCACGGGATGATATTTAGCCAAAATGACCTTTTAGAGTAATTTCTGTGAATGACTTGTCTCCTGCAGCGCCCTTCTGGGAAGCCCTCTCCCCAGTGGGACACGCTCTTCGCCAGGCTGATCTGTTACAGATGAGCAAGCACGAGCAGTTTGAGCTGAACTGCGACCTCCAGTTGGAAAATGACCAACAAAAAGAACAGAGAAAAATGTTCTTCTCTTGATTTTAGCATAACTGATGTTTTTCTGTAAATTGCACTAAATGAGGAATTGATAACAAGACTCTGCAGCCTTAATGAAATTACTATGTGCGATCTATACATGTGTCTCCAAGCATAACAGCCAAGGTCTTCTCCGAAGCAGGGTGAGAAGGTGACTTTGCATATTTTCAAACCACAAGTTTATTTTTATGACACTGTTAGCGTGGGTCAGCAGCACTCATGCAGACTGTAGTAACAGCAGGAATGGTAGGGAGAACAACTTCAGTTTTGAAGGAGAATGTAAGATGAATGCGTCCTGATTTCCATGATGGTTTCCTTTGTCCTGACCTTTGTATGCAGGCAGGGACAGACGCATGTTGCCCATCAGCTCAGTGCAACTCTTCTGTTCTGCTAACTTTTCATGAGTCTGTTGTATAGGCAGAAGCATTATTTCTGTAATTGATTTGTATCCTCATCAGTGTATTTATGCCTCCATAAATTCATGGCTCTAGGCTGATATTGGCTTTTCTTTCCTTTTTAGTGCAAGAGATGCACTGGGACAGATGCCTGCTTGAACCTTTTTGATGCACAGAAACAATTGTTGCATCCATCAGGGCTTTTCAGCAGTCTTCTGTGCTCCTTAAACTGCACCTGAATTGCCTTGGTTTCGTGAAAAAACATATCCAGATCATAGGGAAGCAGAAGTGGCACCAGTAATATCCATCACCCCTGCTCTGCAGTAAGATCCAGGAACAAAACTCCCTGGCTGAAGTTTCTTTACAGTGTTGCTGTTAATTGTGATCCTTGGGAAGGCTGCATTTAAACACTATGAAAAAAATATGGCCCTTGTTTATTGTTGTAGTTATAATGGCTTGTCATTTAGATGGGCCTCTTTAAAATTTATAGCCACTTAATATCATTTTTATTATGCAGTTAATCACAAGGAAGAATAAAAAGGGAGAGAGCTTGAATGCCTCTATTTCATTTGCTTAATAGAGCACTTTGAGGGGGAGGAGCAAGAGAGAGTTTGCTAATAATTTATTTGAGAAGTATGGGTTATGTGCAAGGAACATCCCAAAAGGACAAGAGTCTGTGCACCTGGGCTGCTGCCATCTGCCAGGAGATAGTGCTGGTTTTTGCAAACCCCAATTTCTGTCATACAAAGATGCCCTTCCAATTTAGACCTAACTCTTGAAAAACAGTTTCCTTTATGGACAGTTATCTGACCTCTTATATGCTCAAGTGCAATTTTTTCCTGCTCCCTTGCTCAGAACAATGGCCTGCAGTGAAACAGACCACTTGTTTCCTAGGCACTGCCAGCCAAGTGAGGGAGAGTCCAACCTCAACCCATCCTGAAAAAACTCAATCAAACAGAAACCCGCAAAAACGTGGAAGACATGGCAACTATTATTAAACACTGATTTAAGGCCGAACAGTGATGAAATGCTTCACCTATTTACAAGAAATTCATTCTGGATTCTTGCCTTCATTGCCCACCATCTGAATCACTGTAGGAGTGTGGGAGGTACTACTGGGAAGCTTCTTGGCATTGCAGTCAGTTTGTGCAGTGTGGGAAGATTGTATTTGTTAGCAAACTTGTTCCTGTGGCTGTCCAACAACCCTCCTCTGCCTCACCTCACCCTCTGGGCTCAACCCAGGGGTCTTTTGGGGACACACATGGGCTGACCTTGGTGACTGCTCCATCCACCATCGTGACAGTATCACAGGAAGGCACTCGCACACTGAAACAGAGCTTTGGGCATGGTGAGGAACTTGGATGGAGATGGAGAAGGGGAACACACATTTTGTTTCACTGAATCTGCTTACTTACTGTTGTCAGTTAGAAAAATTCATGGAGGTACAAGCAGAAATCCCCTCCCCAGAGATTCATAACTGCGTTACATTCAAAAGGATGAGAGCATTAGATATGTGATGTACTCATCTTGCTTTAAACCATGGATAATGTCTGCTAGTAAATGTGCTTCACAGTGTGAACTTGTAGCTCTGACAAGGAGAAATGGCTTCAGATGACAAGAGGGGAGATTGAGAGTGGAGATGAGGCAGAAGGTTTGGCACTGAGGGCGGTGAGGCACTGGCACAGGTTGCCCAGAGAGGCGGTGGTGCCCCGTCCCTGCAGACAGCCCAGGTCAGGCTGTTGGGGCTGTGAGCACTGCTGGAGCTGTGGGTGTCCCTGTGCACTGCAGGGAGCGGCACCAGGCGGCCTTTGAGGATGTATTCCAACCCAAACCTTTCTATGATTTTATGATTCCCCATAGACCAGCTCTATATACTCACCTGGAGTTTCACTCTTCAAGAAAACATTAAAATGATGTGATGCTCTTTGCTTCATTCCTCAGCTTTTCCACTGGAAAGCAGAAGTGACAGCTTCTCTCCCACCTTGTTTCCAAGCAGACCCTGCCACCACCTGAAGGACCCCTCAGGCTTCTCCTGACACTATCATCAAATCTATACACAATATTTAATGCCGTATGGTTCTGATCTCACATAACACCCCTGAAATTATATGTAGTTCTTTGTTGTCCCTTTAGCAACATGGCTGTTTGGCAGAACAACCAGGCTATTTTTATTTGTCTTCAGAGCATCCAACAGCATGCAGTTAAGGTCCAAGAATGAAAAGGAATCAGCATGACTTTCCTGGGTAGCAGGAAATAAGTCACAACTCGGTTTTACTCCTATACCTGTGATGAACATGGCAATAACTTTTTATTATCTTCTTTATTTCAGAGAGGAGCCCTGTGCAAGTGTCAATAAAAATAAAAAATATATATAAATCATGGAAATAATGTTTTGAGCAGATGCTCGTCATAGGAAAAAGGGAGAATCTGGGACAGAAAGTGAAGAGGCAATGTTTAATGCTCTTGGCTTTCTAATAGCATTTCTGGATTCCTAGCACACAGCTTTGCCCATCTCATCTTAATTTGGTTTTGTGCCTGAATTCTTAATGCTGACATGGCCTCCCAAGTACTATGCTGAATCCCATTGACAGCAGCCGCACGCCAAAGTGTTATCCAACTCAGAGCTCCAAATATGTACCCCAAATTTTCCATGAGGTCACTATTTATTGTAACAGTGCAAGTACTGGATATTCCTTCAGAACGCAAACAAATCTGGAAGAAAGATACAGTAATAATTTGCACTTTGTTCATCCTCATCCTCTTTTATATCAGACACCTTTGTAATGAGAAGTCTGTGATAATGAAATTTTGGTTGAGGAAAATTGATTTTGCTGTTAAAAAGTTACTCTAAAGTAGCTAGGATTTGAAACAGTAATAGGTGTGAAAGAGCAAAGTAGAAAATAAAATGTATCTGAATATAAGCATATTACGGTTTTCTATTGGAACTTAAATTATGTGTTGAACGCAGCAGCTTTGAAAGATGTACTTCCAAATCCTCAAAACGAAAAGGACCATTGTCTTGGAGCACAATATTTAATGAACCGCCTAAATGATTCCGAACTTCTGCACTCATAAGCTGACAACTCAGATTTAGGACATAATGTCTTCCCAGCATCAATTTAAAATGAAGGCTAATAAAATTCCAGAGGTCCCCACTCGCACCAAGGAAGAGCCACGTGTATAAATGCAATGAGACCAACACTGCCTTTTCCATTTTTTTAGGAGAAAGATTCATGGACTGCCTATTTGCCTGCCTCACCCCATTAACTCCCTAACTGCCCAGCAAACCAGGAAGAGAATAACATCACTTACTCTTGCTGATGTTAACAGGGAAAGAAAAAAAAAAAAGGTATGGTTGGCAAATAATAAATACTTCACATTTACACATTGTTTTTGCACATAGATTAATGGTTCATGGGTAGAAATTACACACTTCTAATGCACTTTTCTCCAATGACATCAAAATGTTTCAAGGGAATGGATCTCCAGTGACCTCATCGTGGTATGGTAAGAAGGCAAGGGACATCCCTTTCCTGCTAAATACTTTATTTGGGTGCTTTTTTTTCTGCTGTTCAGATTTCACTCAATAAGCTGAAGGGCAAAGTCACTGCCTTTAAATCCCTGCCTCTTGGTGGAAGGTGAGTTCTCAGCACTTTTGAGAGCAGAGGGACTCTCTCTAACCATGGTCACAATGATAAATATTTTGGGTCCTCCTGAGTCATCCTGGTCATTTTGATTTACTCCTCCTGAACTTTATTCTTCCATCCCACCCACAAGCACATACCTTCATTCTGGAAATCGATGCTTTAAACTGGAAAGATGTCATTTATCTAGACAGCATTGCACCGTACTCCTTGTAAAGATTCCAATAGATTTGTAAGCCCCAGAGTTTATTGGTATAGATGGCCACATAACTGAAGTATTATCTTAGCAGAAACTGCTTCACGAACATAGATGGATTTCTGCGCAGTGAAATGGTACAATCAATCATAAGATTCAGCTGCAGAAAGCAAAGACTTGTTGATGTATCTCTGCCATTAGAAAGGTATTTTAAACAGTTGCTTTCTATCTTGAACTGTCATGAGTTTGGAAACACTGATGCAAGCGTTTTGCTAGCCCAGCCAGATGAGGGCTGATGAGGACTTATGCTGATGAGGACACCACTTTCAGAAGTGCAAAAGTGCACAACACAGAGAAGTGTATTTTCTGCTAAAAAGAGTTGTTCAGGCACCTGCTACTTGTAGGCAAGAGACTGTGGCCCAGACACTGGCTCAAAGGAAATAAAGTGGTTAAGTCTGAGGTAATCCATCATGTTTCAGTTTCCCTGGTAGGTGCTGGTGCATCTGTTCCAGCTTCAGGAGGAGTTAAGATGAGCGAGATCACAATAACTCATGGGATGAGAGCAGGCCCACATCTTCCTGCACAGGCTGAGTTTGGTCCCACCACTCTTGTCCTGGCTGTCTTTCCACATTAATGTCAATATAAGGGAATCCCACAAGAAACCATGCTTTGAATTGGAGAAATAAGACAGGTGTGGTGGGCTCAATATGTGAATTTTTCCCCATTTTCTCAGACCAGAATTTCCACATGAGGCATGGAGAGCTGTAAAACATGGGAGAGATGGTGAAACTTGGTCATGCAATGCCTACTTGGTAACACATATGAAAGACTGAGGGGAAGAAGAGATTCATTCTGATGACATATGCAAAATAGTCAAAATAGGGGCAATCTAAAAGGGAATATCCTTTAAATTGTCTGGCACTTGGTTTTTATAGGGCCAGAGCACATAAAATTTCTCACAGGGATGAGGCAGACATACTTAAAATCAGTCAGACAGAACACTTCCCCATTCCTTACCTTGACCCTATAGGAGTACATTTACAGTCTAATATATTATTGAATAGGTTGACTTTTATAAAAGTATGTAAGTGGTTATAAATGTGTATCATCTGCTCTTTATAATCCATTAACTCATTATAATAATTGTCTTAATTTGATTGTTAAGGTGATTAATAGGGCAAGTGTTAAAGGAAATTAATACTCCAAATTGAAGCATAACTGCAGTCGAAAAATAACTCCTCTGATTTGACGTGGTAACAAGGTACAGGCTTGTGGTTAATGAGCCTTGGGAAGTTAAATATAATGGAACAGGGAAGACAGGAAGAGGAGAGTTCCTCTGTGAAACATGCCTGGGGTGGCTGTGTGACCCAAAGCATGGCTGGGTGGGAGGCACCAGAGGTATTGGGGAAATGGGAGGACATGACAGCAAGGATGAAGGAAGACAGGTAGATGCCCTTCAGTAGTAAGGCTTTTTACACTGTCTCCTGAAGGATTTGTATGTTGAAGCTAAGGAAGGATGAGCCCCATGGATAGGCAAGGAGGTGAGTCGAAATTGGGCTGCCTCACCAGGCTTAAAGGATAATGGGAATACGGATTCCGGGAATCCATATCAGGGCCCATGTTGCCCAACAAGATCCAGAGACCTGGGTGATGGCACAGAACATATATCTGCAGCAAAGGTGAGGATGATGCAAGACTCAGGAGGATGACAGAGGAACAGGGATGTGGCTGACACAACTAATGGCAGGGCATTGGTCCGAAGGGATGTCCTTGCAGAGCCACTCCTCATACTGAAGGCTGAAATGAGTTGTTTATGAAACAGTTACTAACTACAGAAGATCTCCTTGACTTATGCATCATCTTTCATTTACACAGGGTCTTCTACTACTTTCAAATATTATACCCAGGATGGTATTAAGAAACACACAATCTCCCATGGATCTGCTTTTCATTCCTGCCTCTCATTTCTGGCTTTCAGTACATCTTTAGATGGAAAAGAAAGAAAGTAAAATCAAGAGTCAACTTGAAAAGCAGCTCTTTCCCAGCAAAGCAGCCACTTCTTTCAATTTGAGATCTAACATATTCTCCCAGTAAATTTGGCACCTTCTCATAGGCTAATAATAGCAGCGACTTTACTCTAAGCTTGTGATTTGATCCATGTAAAATCATTAGATATTCATAGAGTCATAGAATCATTAAATATGGAAAATCATTAAATTTGACTCTAAGGTCACCCAGTCCAACTGCCGACCTATCACCAGTATTGCCCACTGACCATGTCCCAAAGTACCTCATCTCCACAGTTCTGGAACATGTCCAGAGACTGCAACCCCACCACCCCCCTGGGCAGCCTATCCCCATGCCCAACCACCCTTAAATCTATATTTAAATCATATTAAATCTATACTCTTTAAACCCACCTCACTCAATAACTAGTTGCCAACCATTTTTTTCAGCAAACCCATGACAGTGGCAGAGATGGGTTCCCTGCATGAATTGCTCTTTCACTTACATTAGAAATTGGAAAGATGCCACAACCCCTTGTATTGAGTAACTGAGTTATACGGTGTGTATTGTAATATCACACCATATATAGTAACACTGAAGAATGTCAAACAGCCATCTATTACTGAGATAATAGAAATCAGAGCTGTTTTCTCCCTGCGTGTGATACTCATTTACTGCTTTCGCTTCTTCACTGTCATTACACTCACCTCCCTTCCCAGCTAAGCAATCATTCATATTAAGGTTTATATTCAAGCCTAGAAATTAAGGGAACTATTCAGCTGCTGGTGAAACAGGTGTTGGGGAAGTCTCTGTAAATGGTGACAGCAGAACTGCAGCTCGGGGAGGAGTGTACCAAAGGAAGAGGTTGGATGGCTGAGCTCAAGGCAGAGCCAGCTTGTGCACAGCAGTCTGTGTCTGTGGGGAGAAAAGTCGTTTCTGGAATGAAAACCAAATTCAGCCTTCAGAAAGGTTTTCTGTCTCCCTTACCTGTGTTGCTCCTTTCTGCACTTCCCACATTTCATCACTTGTGTAATCTAGAAATTGTTCCGTTCGTTCCAGCAGTGGTAGATCAGAAGGTGAGAAGAGGAAAGCTTAATTTCTGCTCCTGCTTAATTTCCAGGAGCTATGGAAATGAGCAGACAAATGCTTGTGATTGAAGGACCACTGAATATTACCATAAGCAGTAAATTCTTGGGAAAATGGATATGAATACTGATCACACTGCAGCTGCAAGAGGTAAAGTTTCTGGAACAGAAATGAAAGACTCACTCTGGAGTTTTATGCAGTTTGCTTTCAATTCCATTTACAGTTATTTCTTGTTTTTATATCCTGTTTTATTGAAATCCATTTTTTACTTTAATGTTTTTGACTTGGGGATAGGTTTTTTGCCTTGAGCGCACGAATGAAATGCCACACTGTAAAGTGCCAGTGAAAATTATCAATGCAAATAGTAGAGCAATGGCTTTATGAGTCTCTTGGCATTTTTTTTCCCTAAGTGTTTCTGGGTTAAGAGTATTTATTTTGCTTAGTTCAAACAGAAACTCATGCCTCATAATTTGATTAGTGTGTCAAAAGGCAGTTGCTGTTTTTGCACCTGTCTCCTTACTGCTCTGCTGTTTACTCAGATTTTCTCTCATTACCATATTCTCAGGAAATTCTGTGGTGGATTCATCAGTTTTAGAGATGAAAATGTTCTGCCTGACCCCTGGATAAGGCAAATCTAGTCTAAAGCAGCACGTGTTTCTCCTAGGCACACAGACCATGACACCTACCTGGTGGCCATGGCAGCCTTTGCCTTTAGCAGAGGAAGTTTTAATTACATCTTCCATTCTTTGTGCCTGCTGGACCTGCCTGTGGTGCACACATAAATCTCTGCGGTGGGTGGAGAGTGGGATAAAACCAAAGCACTGTAAGGATGGATCCTCCAAGCCCTCACAATGTAACTGGGAGATACAGGAATGGAAACCTTCAGCACTGTTTGCTCCAATTCTCCCTGGAGTTTCTCCAGCACGAGGCATTTCAGGCATCACAGAGAAGCCTGCAGACAATCTGTGAGGATTTCTCTGCATTTGTGTCAAGGAAGGGACTCCATTGGTATGCATGGGATTGAAAAGAGGGGCAGAAAGGGCACTAGAGTAGGGTTAAGATTGGTGACAATAAACTGACAGGTACACCTACAACAACAAGAAGAAATCAGGAGAGATTTCTTGAAAAGAACTGAGGAAGCTTAAGATCAATAGACCATCCACTTCTGCATGCATCTTTGCGTATTTCAGACATAATTCGCCGTGGCTTATTATAGGGCTGCAGTGCTTCATTACTACTCTGTTCCAAATAGATTTAATAGAGTGTAGAAAGTACACGTTTCTTGTAAACCATCTTACTATCTAAGGTTTAAGAGGGCAGAACAAAAGGGGCACAGAAATAAACATTGGATTCATTTAACATTTTAAGAAATTGCTCTACACAGTAAGTGCTAAAGGGGTGGACCAGGATTCTGCAGCCTTTGGGAAATGGAGCAGAAAATGTTAAACAGCCCATAGCCTACAAATACTCATGAACCCTAAAGCAGATGAGGATTTTATAACTCAGTTTGGATGAGCCCATCTGAACTTCCATGACGGCTTTGCAGAAAAATTCAGTATGCTAAAGGAAGGAACTGCCTGTTTAACGGCACGCGTGAGTAGAACAGAGATGTTCTTGGCCCAAATACAAAGCATAGGGAAGAAGCGTGATCTGCTTCTTTCTTTATTTTTGCCTTTCAGTACAGATATGACTGTAATTACGTGCTCTGGACAGGCAGAACTGGCTCCAGTAAAGCCTCAAAAATGGTCGTTAGATGTGTATTAGTTCCCGTGGAACATTTAGATGAAAACTGACATTTTTAATTGTCATCTCTTCTTTTAGCAAACGTTTTTGGTCCTTACAATGAAAACATCCTATGATCAAATCAAAACAAAGCCAATTTTGACCAACAAAAACAAACATAAGTTTGTACATGGTGGGGACAGAGGTCGTGTCCCTCTGGGTTGGGCCCAGCACCCACCTGCTGCTGGCTGCCCTCCAGCCCTCCAGCCTTCCTCCCTGGGCTTCATTCATGCCTTCAGTAGTTTATTTTCTCTTGATGTGTTTCCAGGCTCTCTTTGGCACTCTGGGTCTCCCTAGGGATTTCTTCATGCTTCTACCAGAGGGTGCTGAAAGACACTTTGTGGGCACCACAGAATTATAGAATCATTTCAGTTGGAAGGGAGCTGAAAGGCCGCCTGGTGCCGCTCCCTGCAGTGCACAGGGACACCCACAGCTCCAGCAGTGCTCACAGCCCCAACAGCCTGACCTGGGCTGTCTGCAGGGACGGGGCACCACCGCCTCTCTGGGCAACCTGTGCCAGTGCCTCACCGCCCTCAGTGCCAAACCTTCTGCCTCATCTCCAGTCTCAATCTCCCCTCTTGTCGTCTGAAGCCATTTCCCCTTCTCCTATCACACAGACCCCACTATGGAGTCCGCCCCCTCCCTTCTCAAAACCGACAGGCCGCTCTCAGCTCTCCTTCTCCTGCCTTCTCTTCTCCATTCTGTCCTCGCAGGGAAGGCTTCCATCCCTGGCTCCATTTCTGGGCCTTTGCATTTCTGTGATTCAACTCAGCCTTCCTTAGGTGGACAGATACAAGCTGTACCCAGATGCTGGTTCATGGCAGTGATCTGGCCTGCCTGCAGTGCTTTGACAGAACACACATCCTACCAGCAGAAATCAAACCAGAACAAGGCCTTGGGAAGGAAGACACCAGCTAACATACCTCCCTTGGTGCTGCAGCATCTCTATTAACTGAAGTGAGGCCAAGTGCTCCTCCTTGTGACTGAGACAGATGCTGCCAGTGCTGAGATGCTGCTCAGCCACAGGGTCACTCACAGGCACTGTGCTGGGGACACCTGCCCTTGTTGCTGGATTGTTTCTGGAGTACAAGAGAAGGGCAGTAAAATATTCTCTCCTGATCAAACTCAGCTCACCCATCTAGAGCAGCTTTCTAAATGCTTGCCCCTGGTAAGGAGTGACTGTAGAAGCTGGGGGAGTGGTGTCTTTGTGAATGTTTTATGTAGCAAGAACTTCATTTTTCAAAAGCTGTTTCATTATATTCAGAATGGTGGCAGCCCAGAGAGAAGACAGCAACAGAAACACGTCAAATGACAGCAGCCAGACAAAGGGCAGGCAGCAGAAATGGGCTGCTACAGTCTGCAGCAGCCTGACCTGCTGACTCCTATGGCACTGACCTTGCAATGCGAGCACTTGGCTGCATTCCCAATTGCAAGTATACTCCCTGCTCTGCCAATTTAATTCTGGTCATCTGCAGCATCTATGCTTCAAATAGAGCCACTTCCATAATATTTCTCCTGATGCAATTGGGCCATTCACAGGAAAAGATGTAAAGAAACTGCATTGCCCTAATAGCCCTAATCCACAAAAAAAAAGAAAAATAATTATGGAGTTTTCTAAGAGCAACAGCTGTGATGTGAGAACATCAAAGGCAGCACAGCCCTCTCTCACTGTTTCTATCTGCTCTGAGGTGCAGCAGGCGCTAGCCAGGGGTGATAGCCACTGAGCTGCAAAGCTGAATGAGTGCCTGAGCTAACCCTTAATGAGACAGCACTCCGGGGACCACAGTGCTCAAAATGCACATTTGCTTTGCACAGACTCTAAAGAAGCATTCGTTTTCCTTCCAAACACAGCAAGAGAAGGGAGAAAGATGCTGACAAAGCTGAGTGGTGCAGTGGACACAAGAGCAGGAAGGGACGCCATCCAGAGGGACCTGGACGGGCTCAGAAAGTGGGCCCTGAGAACCTGATGAGGTTCAACAAGGCCAGGTGCTGCTCTTGGGTCGGGGCAGCGCCAGACATGAGGCCAGACTGGAGAAGAACTGGTTGAGAGCAGCCCTGTGGAGAAGGACTTGGGGTCCTGATGGACAGAAGCGGGACATGAGGCAGCAGTGTGCGCCTGCAGCCCGGAAGGCTGACAGTCCTGGGCTGCAGCAACAGAGGGGTGGCAGCAGGGAGAGGAGAGGAGAGAAGAAGGAGAGGAGAGGAGAGGAGAGGAGAGGAGAGGAGAGGAGAGGAGAGGAGAGGAGAGGAGAGGAGAGGAGAGGAGAGGAGAGGAGAGGAGAGGAGAGGAGAGGAGAGGAGAGGAGAGGAGAGGAGAGGAGAGGAGAGGAGAGGAGAGGAGAGGAGAGGAGAGGAGAGGAGAGGAGAGGAGAGGAGAGGAGAGGAGAGGAGAGGAGAGGAGAGGAGAGGAGAGGAGAGGAGAGGAGAGGAGAGGAGAGGAGAGGAGAGGAGAGGAGAGGAGAGGAGAGGAGAGGAGAGGAGGGGGTTGTGCCCCTCTGCTCTGCCCCTGGAAGGCCCCACCTGCAGTGCTGTGCCCAGGCCTGGGGCCCCCAGGACAGGAGGGATGCGGAGCTGCTGGAGCGGGTCCAGAGGAGGGCACGAGGATGCTCAGAGGGCTGGGGCACCTCTGATTGAAGACAGGCTGAGGGAGCTGGGCTTGTTCAGCTTGGAGAAGAGAAGGCTGTGGGGAGACCTCATTGTGGCCGGCCTGTACTTGGAGGGAGCTTACAAGCAGGAGGGGAGTGACTGTGTACAGAGCCTGATGGGGACAGGACAAGGGAATGGCTTTAAAGTGAAAGAGAGGAGATGTGGGTTAGCTGTGAGGAAGCAATCCTGTTGTCAGAGGGCGGTGAGGCGCTGGCACTGCTGCCCAGAGAGCTGTGGTGCCCCATCCCTGCAGGCACTCGAGGCCAGGTGGGATGGGGCCCTGGGCAACCTGAGCTGGTGGGGGGCAGCCCTGCCCATAGCAAGGACTGAGTGGTCTTGGAAGTCCTCTCCAACTTAAGCCATTCTATGGTTCTATGACCCCAAAAAAGACCAAGTGTTAAAGGAATCCTTGGCATAGACAATAATAAGGAGTTGGAGCAAAGCAGGGCCAGGCTTCCAGTTTGTCTTCAGAGGACAGCATAAACCCTGTGGTAAAACCATCTACACTAGAGAGTGTAGTAAATTACAACCTGAATTTACAGACAATGACCCTTGATTATAAGCAAGGCACCTATTGAGTCCCCAAAAGCTAAGGGCTGAAAACCTGTCCTTACTTCTGCTGCCTGCTCCAGCAGGGTCACTGTGACTGAAACAAAGGCTGTGAGTGCTTTCATGTTGATTATGCTGCTGAGCCTCTATGCAGCCCCAAGGGAGTCCTGAAAGGTCTCGCTCTGTCCTACCCATCTGCAAAACTGAGATAAACGAGGGGTGTCCTGAGCCATTGTTAACACTTGCAGGAGTACACTGAGCTGCACTGTGGCACAAAAGGGGCTGAAACCACAGTGAAGCTGTTTGTGGTTCCAGATGCCAGCAGCAGCCCCTTGCAGCAGATCTATGTATGTATATATATCGGTACAGCCCATCCTCCCACTGTGGAACCTGTCAGCAGCTGACAGCTGGTGCTGAGGTTCAGCCTCTGGCTTCGATGTTCTTCCTGCACCTCCACTACACAACCAGAGCTCATCCTGCAGGAAGGTGCTTAATCAGTTTCGATGCTGCTGGCTTGTGTTCCTCTTGGGCACTCAGCTGGAGAATGGGATTTAAATTTGCAAACGAGTCCTCAGTGATGAAAACAAGCCCAGCTGCAAAGAACACAGATAAATCCCCCCAGCCAACTGCCTGGGCTGCAGTTATTTGCACCTGGCTGCTGTGTCCTGAGCAGGATCTGTGCACAGAGCTACATGGGTACAGGGCCACAGCACTGAATGGCCCGGAGAGCTGATATGCAGCAGGCAATAACAATAAAATGTGGGCTCTCAGGTGAGTGATGAAAGGCAGGGAGGGAAGAAGGGCCATTAGAAGGACTGCAAATTATAACGGTGTCTTGGGCTGAGATTTTAAAGAGACTCTGAGCTTCCAGAGATGTGTATGAAGTGAGTGCAGGCACAGCTTACAAACCTGGGAGCAGCAGGGTACTGGATCACCTGCAGGGGAAGTGTTGGTCCTGGCACCTCTAAAACAAAGCATCAGTGATTTCTCTGTTTTTCTAACAAGGTAATCAAAGTTTTCAGAGCATTTCTGTGTTGATTTAACTAGAAAAAATTAAGTTAAATCAGTTATACAGGGTGTTTATATGTGGGACACATCTGGGCAAGATTGGTGGCAGGTGGACAATTGGACTAGATGATCTTAGAAGCCTTTTCCAACTTTAGTGCTTTGGTGATTCTATGATTTATGGACAGGCCTTGTGCTAGGGCTATGACTAGGAGTAAGCCTTGCAGAAGAGAACTGTTTTGTTACATGCAGCAAAATGACAAACTGCAAAGGGAGAAAGTGCAACTCATATGTGGTATTTAGTCAATAGCCAGCACAGCCCAATTAATCAGCAAATGATGTATTTACTGTACTGTTCTACTGGAAAGGGAATGCGAGCTGAGGTTTAGAGCAAGAACAATTTGTCTCATCTTTTTCCAAAGCCAGAAGAAGGTCCCAGAAATAATAGGAGAAGGGGAAATGGCTTCAGACGACAAGAGGGGAGATTGAGAGTGGAGATGAGGCAGAAGGTTTGGCACTGAGGGCGGTGAGGCACTGGCACAGGTTGCCCAGAGAGGCGGTGGTGCCCCGTCCCTGCAGACAGCCCAGGTCAGGCTGTTGGGGCTGTGAGCACTGCTGGAGCTGTGGGTGTCCCTGTGCACTGCAGGGAGCGGCACCAGGCGGCCTTTCAGCTCCCTTCCAACCCAAACCTTTTGAAGATCTATGATTCATCTCTCAAAGGAACATGGCAAGATTCTTCTGCTTACCAGAACACTTTGCCTTCCTAAGAGTTCAAGAGAAAGGAGAGCTCGTCAGACATAATGCTTCACTGGGGCTGTTCGTTTCACTTAGGTCCTTATCTCAGCTATGCTGTGCTGTTGTGCAAGGGCTGTCTGGTGCTGCCATGCCTCACGCAGCAATGCTGCCCATAAAGAGCTGTTGTATCCCTGTTCAGAGACACAGCTCTGTGCTGCTGATGGAGGTGCAGTGCTGAAGATATTCCTGAGCGTGTTTAAATGCAGCACAAAAGGAACAAAGCTGATGTTAAACAAAGCAATTATTTCCAAACTTGAGCTTTCACAATGGAGACAAATTGTAATCACACCCTTTGAAACCTGCAATTACAAGCAGTTCCCACTAACCCCATGCCTTTCTCCTTTGTTATAGATGGAAAGTGAACCATTAGCCATTACTTCTCTTTTGTTTCCTGATACTCAGCAGAACTTCCCTGAACTTGCTAGAACTGTTCACTCCCCAAAGTGTTTCAGAGGCCCTTTTCAAACTGGAGCTATTAGGGGGGGCTGTAAGAAGGGAGGGGACAGACTCTTCAGTGGGGTCTGTGTGATAGGAGAAGGGGAAATGGCTTCAGATGACAAGAGGGGAGATTGAGAGTGGAGATGAGGCAGAAGGTTTGGCACTGAGGGCGGTGAGGCACTGGCACAGGTTGCCCAGAGAGGCGGTGGTGCCCCGTCCCTGCAGACAGCCCAGGTCAGGCTGTTGGGGCTGTGAGCACTGCTGGAGCTGTGGGTGTCCCTGTGCACTGCAGGGAGCGGCACCAGGCGGCCTTTGAGGGCTCCTTCCAACTGAAATAATTCCATCGTTCTAAGATGTCCTCAACTAATATTTTTCAGCACTTCCATGGTTAAAATAGGATCTTCAAGAAAACAAAACATGGAGGAGCGGATGGCAGTGCCCTTTCTACAAGACCATATCTGGAAACTAATTCCTGTGCCAGTATCTATAATTCGTTACAAAAATATTCATAAAAAGAAGGGTGGGCTCAGGAAGCTGCTAAGGCTGAGTCATGGCACAGAGATAGTTCTCATCTGGGCTTCAGCTGGAAAGTGAAAAGGTGGTTTAACCACAGCCTGCAAGCACTCAAGTGGGAGATTTCAAATGTGAGAAAGCCTTTTAGTTTAATAGGCAGAGGCACAAGAATTTTCAAATTTTAGGGTAATTAAGCAGTGGTAACGATTATGAAGGGATGTGGTACATCCCCCACCTCCTGCAGTCTGCACACCAGGGCTGGATGTCTTTCCGAGACAAAACACTCATTTCCTCTGCCTGCAAGAGGCAAACCTGATGATAGAGCCCATATGGGCTCCTGATCTACAGAATGATCTGAGTGCTGCAGCTTGCTAGAGGCTAGGGAGTATAGTGCTTGCATGCAGACCAGCTGGCTGCTTGATGCCCCAGGGTGGTGGACTGATCATTCTGCAGGGCAGGACCAAGAAATGTCATCTCTGAGCACTGACTTCAGCGCTGTATTCAGTCACAGCTCTTGAATATTGTCTGCACAAATTCCAGTTAGTTGCTTTGCTTGAAAAAAGCACAGAACTTGTTTCATTTTGATTAGCAGCCTTCACATGGCTGTGGTGCCCAGACATGGGATAGAAGTGACCGAATTATAGAATCACAGAATGGCCTGGGTTGCAAAGGCCCACAGCGCTCATCCAGTTCCAACCCCCTGCTGTGTGCAGGTCGCCAACCAGCAGCCCAGGCTGCTCAGAGCCACATCCAGCCTGGCCTTGAATGCCTGCAGGGATGGGGCATCCACAGCCTCCTTGGGCAACCTGTTCCAGTGCCTCACCACCTTCTGGGTGAAAAACTTCCTCCTAATAAATCCGTGGGATAAAGTCCACAAGCGGCTGTGCAGTACACAGTGACATTGCTCACACTCAGCACTCTGCAGAGGAAAGTTGCTGCAGCTCTGGGTTTTGTTAGTGGCTGCCAAGAGAGATGTAAGTACAGGGGAATACAGGGAAATCCTATAGCATGTGGTGAGCCCAACTAGCCTTGAAACTCCTGTTCCTAAATAAATAGCGCTGATGCATTCAGCTCAGGTTTCCCTTCCAAAGCTTTCACCAGAGATTAAAGGGATGCCAAGCAGAGCAAAGCTGAGGGTCAGGATTCCTTGCATTCCCCCGCTCAGCTCACCTCTGCCCCTTCCCCTCCCATTGCTGTGCCAGGCTCAATGCCAGAGGCTTTTAGAGAGAACACTCCTCTGCCAGCCATCCCAGCAACTCATGAGCACAGACTGTGCTGCTTAATCAGGCAGAAACATGGTCATGCTGGACGCAAGCTGCCCATCTAAACCATGTCTGTGATGGGAACAAGTGAGCAGCAACAGCAGCAGGAAGAAAAAAAAGCCCTTCTCATAACCTCTGCGGGACTCCAGAAAATGAAGGCAGGCTCTGTGGCACTGCCATGAGTGGCAGAAGGCAAAAGAAGAAAGGAGAATCAACCAGTCGGTGCTTACTGCCTGTACAAAGCAATGTCCTGAGACAAGGGCACAGGCACAACATCTAGCCACAGCTGGTGGGCACCTGCAAGACATCACCAAAAAACTGTTTGTTTTTTTTTTTTTTATATAAGGAAAAGAGAGGACTAAAAGCATGACATAAATACATCTCCCAGAAATACATCTCACCAGAAACTGGTGATGTCATATGCAACAAAACTACTGCTCAGCTTTACCTGCAGTTCAGCAGGGCTTGGGAATGCTGGAGAATCTTCCTGTGGAGAATCAAGGACCAGAACATCAGTGTCCAACATTTTGGCTTGCCTGGGCCACACTGAATGAAGAGGAATCATCTGCATATAAGTAGGATGCTCTGAAAGTAATGCCTCCTATTTATTTCCAGGGTAACTACAACCCGTACAAAGAGCACAATAACACTGTTTGATAGAGCAGTTTCTCAGCTACAGAATACTATTTTCCAACAAAGTCATCACCGATAGCTGTGCATTTTCAACAGTGATGAACGAGAGTTTGCATGTCATGTTCATAAAATGTGCAGCAGTGGAGGTAACCACTGTCACTGTCACTACTGCTGAAACACACCACCCATCCCTCACTGTGCTCACATCCACTGTTTGGTCACCAGAAGCATTCACTGATGGGCTGGGCTGTGCGCAGCCTACAGGCCACGAGTTGGATGTTCCTGGAGCAGGGTGTCCATGCAGGTCAGAAGGGCTCTGGACAGGTGGGTAATGCCCCATCTCTGAACATCCTTCTGCTCAAGATAGGTCGTCCCTTACATCAGGGCTACAGTCTTTTCCAGGTTTTGGAGAGAAAATCCTGACCAGACTCATGGGGCTGTTCTCTGACACATTTAACAACTCCCTATCCATTTACTTATAGCTGAATCAACAGCCAAAGTTGTTCTTAAACCCTGGGTGTGCTTACACTGAGATGTGGATGCCTTAACATGACAGAGATCAGAAAGGGAATAATCCAGTACTGCAATTGCAAGAGCATCCTCTGATAGAAATAGTGTCAGACAGCCGCAGTAGCTTCATTAATCTTGTGATTATTTTGGCGTTGCAGCTTCCAGCTGTTGTGTGGTCGGTACGCAGCCCACAGCAATGGAAAGGCACTGGATTATCTTTAAAAAGGCCTCTGCCGAAATTCCCATGTGTGCTTAAAACAATTCTCCAAATTGGCTTTGTTTCCCAGAGCTCATGGCCTGCCATTAATCTCCCTGTTACCTTGGCCCACATCACAGAGCCAGGCACAGTGAGACACAAGGCCTTGGGGGATCGCAGGGTGGTTCCAGACAGGGTTCTGAAAGCCCCTGATACCCTGATAGCTGCAAAAGGGGAGGGAAACATCCCAGGCAGCTTTGCAGCATCATTCCAACCAACAGATTTATTTGCATGCCCCAAACTGGAAACTCCTACCTGTCCTAAGAGCAAAGCCTCACTCTGGGAACAGCAGAAATGTCATCGTCTTCCAAGTGCCATCCAGGGAGATAATAATGCAGATAATATTCCAATCCTGCTTTAAATTATCCATTGTACGTAATGCTCCTGCTAGGGATTTTTCTGCAGCTAGCATTTGACTTGACATTTGGATTTGGCTGTAACTGCCTGTGCTGCAGGTACAGGTGCTGTCACTGCCCCATTGCAGCCCACCTGCACTAACACTGCATGGCACTGCTTTCTGCAGTCACGAGAGGAATGAGGGGCAGACAAACGATCTCTGCTTTTTTTCCAGAAGCAATGTTACATCCGTAATTACATCGTGCAGCTTTCAGGCATAACTCAGTTAGAACCTTATCTTCTGTGTAACGACTGCGGTAACAGACTGCTCTGGGAAGAGATTTGATTAAGGGCGATCTCAGCCCATTTCCTGGGAACAACACAGATGTGGGGTGCAGACAAGAGGCTTTCAAGCACCTGTGCTAAGCTGTAAGAATTAGATTTGCCAAAGCGCAATCACATCTGTGCCTTCCTGGCAGAGATCTCAGTACACTGCACCACCTCGCCACTGGCCTCCTTTCCCTGATCTCTGCAAGACACTGTGCCACAAATATTCACCTTTACAGTATTTACCTTTCAAGCTATGCACTGAACTTGCACATCCGGCATTATTACAGTGCTGCCTCGTTGAGGTATCACGTCTGTGTGCTTTGTGCTGGTTAAATGAGCTGAGAGCAATGGCCGAGAGCAGCCAGCAGCCCTCCTCCACTGCCTCGCTGTTGTTCCCTATCAGCAGCTACAGGCTTTAGGAAACACTTCCTGAAAACACAGCCCAGCAAGCTTGTCTTGTCAACAGAAATGAAACTCTTCCAACATTTACTCTCCAGCAATTAACTAACAAACCATTGCTCCAAGCAAACAGTTTCTTAGGGATTACTGTTTAATAAAAGGATGACGCAGTGGGAAAATGATCCTCCAGAAGAAATATAAATTGCAGAATATGCTGTAGTACAGTTTCCGTCTGCAGCTACCCTTAAAATAAACGTGACTAAAGGAAGTGAGGGAAGCTGAAATTTGTTTTTTATATGGTGAAAGTAAAGGGGCAGTGATGCAGCATCACAGGATGCCCAGGGCACTGTGGGTGTCCCATCTCTGGAGGTGCCAAGGCCAGGCTACTGCTGCTGCTGCAAGGAAGCTGCCCCTCGGCTGGCAGAAGGGACACACATTCTATGCTTCTTATATTGCCCCATCATCCAAAGGCCAGCTCATTTCAAGCTTCATTTTTCAGTTAAAGATAACAGTTTTGGCTGTTCCCTGACAGTTTTGTGGTGTTCCTGGTAATACCAGACAAGGCAATTTGTTAATCAGCCAGTGCTGGTACGAGGTATCCCTTTTTGTATGCTGACAACACATTAACAACTTGTCAGACCTATAGACTGTTCTCCTACTGAAACTATGAAATTCGATGTATACTTCATTTACCCATGTAATGAAAGCGTAGTAGCATAGGAAAAGCATAAAATAGAATTTGTAGTAAAAATCTTAAGTTTCAAAGATATATTTGCAACCACTCCCAGTTTGGCTCTGGAACAGCTGCACAGAGAACAGTGCTCAGCTTCAGAGCTGCACAGGGGCTGCTTCCATTCTGCATCCCAAGGAGCCTGCTGGCAGCATCGCCCTCCAGCTCCATGCTGGTCAGAAAGCAAGCTTATATATAAAATCATAGACTGGCTCAAACTGGAGGGGAGCTCAAAGCCCACCCAGTGCCACCCCCGGCCGTGGGCAGGGCTGCCCCCCGCCAGCTCAGGCTGCCCAGGGCCCCATCCCACCTGGCCTGGAGTGCCTCCAGACAATCTGAACATCAGTCTTAGTGTTCAGATATGTAGAAAGACTGGAAATGGCTCTGATCCATTCTGAGAATATTTTTTACTTTTGCTTTGAAATCAACACCTGAAATGGAAAAGAAAACCAGAGATGAAATTCAGGGGTAGGCTACCATGTGTTGTTCTCCTGATCAGATGCAGAAATGGGCCTTCAGACTGCTGCCATTTGCAGGCAACACATGTTTTTGTTCCTTTAAGTATCACCTCAGGTGCATAAGCTGTGCTCTGTCCTCAGCCACCAAAAATCCTGCAGAAGTGACTGCTTGGGGAAGAGGCTGCTGCTGGGCACACACAGCAAAGATTCTTTTGCTTATTTTTGTTTCTACTTCATACGTTATTTATTATCATTTGCTTCCAGGTATATTTGCAGCCTCCCCAGGGGCCGTTGCTGGAGTGACATTAAATGAATTTACTCAGATGCTGCTGTCTGCGATGCACTCTAATTTTAGACTTTGTCTCCTAGGATTCTGTATTTTGATGCACAGAAGTGACAAGCACCCTCTCTCTGTTCTGTGCAATCTACACGCAGAGGGTGAGAGCAATAAAGGCCACCTCCTCCCTGCCACCCCCTCCCCAGAGGGTGCCCAGAGTAATACTGAGTGCTGCTAGGTTGTTGTTAGATGGTTCTTTTCCCCTTTCCTTCCAGGAGGCTGCCTGGGGCTTGAGAAGGAGATAATAACATTAGGAATAATTACACTTGTTACAAATTCCTATTAGCTTTATTGCTAAATAACCAGGTTGGACCCTATGTGAATCGCAGCCAGGAAGCCAAGCCCTTTCCCCAGCTCTGTCTGTTCCACTTAATGTCTGTTTCCAACAATGTTATTCCATTACAGGAAACTAGAGTTAGGAGTGCTTTTGTTTACTGTGTTATACAAATTCAATTTGTCACAGAGCTGGGTGTATAAATTAGAAATGAAGGACGTTAGCAAAATTAAATGATAAGGCCTTTGCCAGCTCCCTTTTCCACCGAGATGCAGCTGATAAATCAGAGCCCCCGAGCAATAGTAGGTAAACTAAACTAAAGCCACTATGTAAATAGGCAGATAAAGAAGTCGATAATACAGCGTGCAGATTGGCATGGATGTCTTGGGTCTCCCTCTTCCCTGTGTTACAGCAAACTGGGAGAAAAGCCTCTTTGAAGCCACAGCCACCAGCACGCCTTGGGGCCGTCCCCACTGCCTCAGCTCATGTCTGGAGGCAGGGACGTGCACTGCACACCCCCATCTCCTGGGGAGCTGTACTGAGCTGTGCAGAGCTGCAGCATCTGTGTGTCCGTGCCCAGAGCTGGGGAAACACGAAACAAACGACGATCTGTAACACAAGAAGCCGTGTAGAAAGAATTCCTCATAACAAGAGGGGGTGGGGAAGGACTTGCAAGCAGGACTCAGGTCCTGAAGCTCTTGTCGTGTACACTAATGATTTCCAGACACACGGTAATGCAAAGCAGCAGCTGCCTCATGGAGCTGTACATTTTACCTTTGTATTCGCAGTCCTGTTCCAGGATAAAAGTGGAACTAAAAATTCCAGTGGCAGGATTGTAATCTTTTTCCATAAAGAGGTTTAGTCCCTTCCTTCCCAAGCATTCAGGCTCCTAAGGAATACAAAGCAGAAAAGAGCAATGCTCTGTTTAACTTTTGGTGGCTGATGAATGCAAATTGCAGAAGCATATACATGGCTCCAAATACTGCATCCTGTATAGAAAATCCTTGATTTTCTATGTCAGTGCTCCTCTGACCCTGAAAATTTATTAAGCTGGAGGTACCTGGATCTCAAAGGATTATTCCTTTTGTAAGCAAGGCTTCCTGCTTCACAAAAGTTAGCCTTCTTTGGAAAAGATTGGAATTTGTCTCATTGTAATTCCATTCCCAACTGTCTTCCTTACAAAAAGGAATACATCTTGCCTTTTCAGTAAGAAATTCTTTTGTCAGAGGGCGGTGAGGCGCTGGCACTGCTGCCCAGAGAGCTGTGGTGCCCCATCCCTGCAGGCACTCCAGGCCAGGTGGGATGGGGCCCTGGGCAGCCTGAGCTGGTGGGGGGCAGCCCTGCCCATGGCCGGGGGTGGCACTGGGTGGGCTTTGGGCTCCCTCCAACCTGAGCCGTTCTGTGGTTCTATGATTCAGTATGGGGGCATTAAGAGGAGGAACCAAAATAAATAAGGAAGGAATTGTTTCAGAAGGAGGACCAGATTACTCAGCTGCACTGACATGACTAGAGGTGAGAGTGGAATTTTCCTGACCTGACTCTCATTGAAAACTTCACATGCAGACTCTATAGTAGCCATCATTACACAGAATCATAAAGTCCTAAAATCATTTGAGTTGGATGGGGCACTTTGAAGGCCATCTAGCCTAACTCCCTTGCAAGTGAATAGGGACACCCATAGCTGCACCAGGTGCTCAGAGCCCCATCCAGCCTGACCTTGGACCATCTCCTAGGTCATGATTTCTGAGAGTTAAGAAGATTTTTGTCTGCATCTGTATGGATAGGATTGAAGAGGGGGAAGGGGAACGAATCAGAGGATGCACCCACATTTGGCATCCCGCAGGTAAATTCAGAAATCTCACCAAGCTGTGAAGGCTCTAAGGATTAAGAAAGGGCTTTGCATACAACCAGCATCACAGGGCAAGAAGAAGATTTGAGATAACTCTAGGGTCATGCAGAGGGAAACATTAAGATGTATTTCCCTAAGGCAGCTTGCTGGGAAAACCAATGCAAGTCAGGCACACAGCAGAACAAAGACTAGAGAGCTGCATCAGAGCTCCTATTACCATGAATAGAAGGGTTTAGAGCAAAATAATAAGGCAAAGGGAAGAGGCTGAAGCTGTGAAGATGAGAAATGAGCTTTCCTTTCGCTTGTCCACAGCTTGGTCCTGTAACCTAGAAGTCCCAAATTTGAAACTGCACAGAAAGATCACACCAGAATCCTGAGTTCTTTTTCCCTGCAGGGCTAAGAAGTAGGACAAAGGGTTTAGTTGGGTCCTGAAACCTACCAGTGCATGACCATTGTGTCTGTTTCATCCACCAGGGAACAAAGGCAGCAGGATACACCCCTTGGTGACCAAACAGCTGATATCCAAACAGAAGTTGGCATAACTTTTCTAGTTGATGACTTATATCAATTTCTCTGACAATTTTCTATTTCACTACTGAAAAAAAAAACACTACACCATTTTCAGCAGCAGAAAGGAAAAAAAGGTCCCTGACTATGCAACACGCTCATTTACAGCCCCTTTACCTTTGTCACTGTTTCAAAGCAGTCTCTAGAAGCCTTTCCAAGCCAGCCCCATCTTTAAGCACTTTTGCTGAGCCATGGTGTATGGGGCTGCTGAATCACGGCCTGAACCTCTGATTGATCACCTGAGGCAAGCAGTGAGTCAGCCACGGGAGCACAGGTGAAGGCAATTCAGCTGTGCTGCAGGAAGGGGTGGAGCCTGGCTGCACCTCTCCCAGACCCATTTAAGAGCTGACTGCCAGTGGGGAAGGATCTCTGCTGGAGATCCACTCTACTGGAGTCTATCACACAAGCCCACTATAGGGTGAGTGTCCTTTTTTTCTTATATATATATATATATATATTTATTTTTTTTTTTTTGTTTTATGCTCCAGTATAACAATTACATTTGCCAAGCTCCTGGTTATTCTATATCGCCTGTATGTTCATTGATTGTACACATGGCCACAGTCACCTTGTGTTCCTCAGGCTCTCCCAAGATAAGCTTGAATGATGCTGGAACAAACTTGTTCCACAGTTGCAAAGTACCATTTAACTCCCTTCAAACTGTGCCTGTGCTGCAGAGGGAAGCCCCTCAAGATGAATGGGTGCAGCAAATCCCATTCAGAGGAATAAAGCACACCTGCATGTGAAGGCTGTGCTGCCACACGTGGGGTAAGCAAGGGACTGGTGATGGACTGCAGTGGCACTGGTGCAGGCAACGCTTTGGTACAGGGATGCAGTAGTTGTCTGGCATGTCTACAGGCTTTATTTACCAGCCTAATTGTTGTTAAAGTGATTCTCTTTTAGTCCTCTCACTGCACTTGGAGTGAAATGTGCTTCAGCTGGCACTGCGCCCTGTAATTAATACCCTGACACCAGTTTTCCAGGGATGTAGGTGCCCCGTTTACTTGTAGTGTTAATGGAGTTTGCAGCTCCTTTGAAGATACTTGGATGTTCAGCCAAAGTGCTTGGGAGCAAGCACAGAGCTTTGCACTAAACGTGCTGGCAGATTTCCCCATTCCGGTTATCCTAAATCCATGCTTTTGAGAGAACAGAGCAGCTCTATTTTTCTTCTGCATCCAAGCTGAGAAGAACCCGTTTCTGGAAGTTAGAGACATTAAGCATTTCTGCAGTGCTCTGCATCCATGGGGATGCGATGGTGCTGGTTTGCAGGCACCCAGCACAGCACTGCCTGCAGGGCGCGCAGCCACCAGCCCTGCGTTGAGCTGAGCCTGGTGCTCGGGGACCTGCAGTTACACATGTGGTCATGTGCCTGTGGTTGTTAAAGTAGATGAGCAGATGATATTTATTATTCAGCAGTGGCCAGATGGCCGGGAAGCAGCGTGCCACCCGCCCAGGGCCCCGCATGGAGCAGTATTTCGTCAGGAGCTGAAGTCCCCGCGGCGACGTGGAGTGTGTCGCATTTAATTCTGGGCGTAGCTGCTGACCTGGCCTGAACTCCATTAGGGAGCATAAAATAACCGGAATGCAGTGCTGGGCTCGGAGGCCAGGAGCAGCAGACAGACGGACACACCGGAGCGTGGCATTATTTGTGCCAAAATCACGGAGATGGGAAAGAGCTCCTCTGCTCCTCCTTAAAAGCTGCCTCTGGCGTGGCACCTGCAGAATGCTGACAGCTTTTCATCTTCAGCTCTTGCTTTCCAGCATCACAGCTTTGCTAACGTCTAATAAACTTCAAGATTTGGATTACTTCAAAGAACCTTTCTTCTGCTGCTGACTTCCTGGGTCTCTGCTGCGTCAATGCGCCCAAAAAACAAGCAGGAAGCTTGCAAGGCAGGTTTTAGAGAGGTATTTTGGACACACTATAACATCTGTAGCTTGCCTCTCTTTGCAAGGAGAGCAGGAGCTGCACATCTTCTCCCTCTGTGTGCGTAGAGCATCTCATACCTTGTGCTCCCAGATCAGAGTTGCTGCTGTGAGCCCCTCCTGCACCATCTTTATGTGAATTAGCGAATAAAATGCTTTGCTCAACCTCAGTGTTCTCCATTTGAAATGCTGAGGGTCACCATTTCTGCCCATTATTAAATTCTAAATGTAATATGAACTGCTTTAGTATGTAGAAAATCATAGAAAAAAGTCTGGGAAAAAAATATGTTGCCTTGGAAGGGTTTGGGGGTTTGTTGTTCTGTTAAATCTGTTTCCCTAAGCTAAAATGGAATAAAGCATGGTGATATTCAGGATACAACACAGTTATTTTCACCCAGAAACTGACATCAAACGACCTTAACAATAGAGTTCCAGGCACCTAATTAAAAGTAAAATTAAAAAACAAGGAACACACAGATCTAATTACATTTTTAAATAGAAAGACATTGAGAGGAAGGGAGAGAATAAATGATTTACACTTTTTTTTCCTGGTGATGACTCTGCAGTTAAAGCAGAGAGATCCCCCGAGGATTCCCGAATCACTTAATATTCTGCTTTATTCTTTGCTGCTTCCCATTATGCCTTCTCTGCAGAGAGGTGCAATCACAGCAGTGAAGAGAAGAGGAGATCCTGAGCTAAACATCGAGGAAGGAAATTAAATGATCTGTGCAACTCCCAAATGACTTCCTATAAGAAAAAACCACATTATCTTAAGCAATCCAGGACAGGCATTGCCTCCGTGTCCTCGTGCAGCCCTATCTGAATGTAGTAAAGATGAAATGCGCTCGCTTATCTGCTCTCTTTAGGAAGAGGACATTGCTGTTCTAGAGCAGTTAAACGCTGGAGTGTGGGGTTTTGATAAGGCAGGCATCGGAACCAGGGTTATCCTGACAGTCGCTAAAACACCCGATAAGAGGAAGTCATACTGAACAGAGATTTGGTTAAAACAATGGATATTCTTATCAAGGTTTGAACCTGGCTGAACCGGATAAATGCAACATCTGCTGCTGCGCTCCAAGAACCACAGGAGATGAGGAGAGGCTGTGAGAGCAGAGGAGCCTCACTGCATCCTGAGAGCAAAAAGCGTAATGCAGGTGTTTGAGGATCCAAAGCCAGATATAGCCCAGCTGAGGCCAATCCATAGCGCAGGTTGGAGTTCTGCCTCTTCACAGAATGTGAGGCAGAATGCTGAGCATGAGATGTCTCCCTGCTAGGGAGACTGCGATGGGCTCTGCTCATTGCTCCCACTGTCCCTGTTATGGTTCCTTTGAGGGGACCACCTCTGCCAGACACTTTGCTCCCTGTTTTCCCAATAGATTATGGCCAAAACAGGGAATTAACAATGCAGCTTCTGGTCATCTTTGTGCACACAGTGTTTTCTGAGGGTTTATCTCTGTTCTGTGAGCATCTTAGGGTGTACATGAGAAAAGAAAGGAGACTGATCTTGTTCCCAGTAGATTTGTCAGGGAAAAGTCCTCCCTCTGTGCTTCCTGCATTACCCCAAGCAGCAAACAGCCTTCTGCTTCGTTTGGCGCAGATATTTATGGCTCAATCCTGAGCTGCCAAGGAGTGCCTTACTGATGAGTATCGCCATCAGAAAGATTTATTTTATCCAGAGAGCACACACAGCCACTCCCCTGCTTGGTGCCACATTTCTCTGGGGCAGGAAGGATGCGTAGCACTGCATTTGTATGTCACTGCTTGGTGTTCCCTCGGACAGATGAGCAAGCAGGTCAGATGGAGCTGGGAAAGATGCATTTTGCTCCAGCAAACAACTCAAAACACTGAGTGTGAAATCCAGCTCTGGGTGAGGCTTCCCATTGCTATGCCACGTCTGTTCTGACACTGCACACACAGCACTGAACAAAGCCAAGCTGCCCACAGCACAGGGCTGGTGGTGTCCATGTATCAGCAGCAGCGCAGCACTGCAGACAGCAGATAAATCTCTGTGGTGAACATGGCTGCAAATAACGAGCGCTGTCTTCATGTACTGCTCTGCTGTGTAATCATCTATTAGCACTAATTGCCAGAGCCCAGAGCTGAATTGGCCTTTCACATTAAGTAATATGATAATAAATAATATAGATAAAAGACATTCTGAAGGGGCAGCTGCATGAGAAAGCTTGTCCATGGCTTTCCCCAGTGCCCCTCTCCCAGGAGAGAAGAGGTAGAGGGCTCCTGCAGAGAGCAAAAGTCACCACTGACACAGCAGCACTGAGCTCCTCGCTCCGGTGTCAGCTGTGCTGGAATTCCAGAGAATGGCAGCAGAGCTGTGAGGGGTCTGGAGCACAACAGGATGTGATGGGGAGCAGCTGAGGGAACTGGAATTGCTCAATCTGGAGAAGAGGAGGCTCAGGGGAGACCTCATTGCTCTCTATGACTGCTTTATTTTGTATCGAGGTGGAGATTGGTCCCTTCTCTCAGGTAGCTGTGATAGGATGAGAGCTGATGGCCTCAAGTTGCACCAGGAGAAGTTGGGATTGGATATTTGGAAAAACTTCTTCACAAGAGTGATCAGGCACTGGCACAGCTGCCTAGGGATGTGGTGGAAGCACCATCCTGGAGGTGTTAGAACCATGGAGATGTGGCACTGAGGGACACGGTCAGTGAGCAATACTGGAGGTGGGTGGATGTTTGGACTGGATGATCTTGGAGATCTTTTCCAACCTTTATGAACCTTCACCACTATTCTGTGTGATTTATGCTTCCTCTTAACCAAAACCCAACTCCACATCTGGATTGCAGCTTCTCCAACTGTCCTGGCCACAAACTGCAGAGAGCACAGGCACCTGCATGGAAATGACTACAACAGGAGCCAGATTTGATCCTCCACAGCAATAAGGAATGAACAGAAGAAGGAGCTGCAGGTGGCTAGAAGTGTTCCTGCATTAAGAAAGATGTCCCTGGGGATGGGTGCAGCTCACCGAACTGCTCTGAGCTGTGGTTAAGATGCTCCGTCCCAAGAACATCAGGGGCAGAGCAGAATTATATGGAAGCAATCAAGATAGAGGAACTTTAGTTAAGCTCAGGTCTGCAACAGGGAAGAGTTCAACACTTCGAATGAAAAATAACTAATTAAAGTAAAAGAAGAGAAAGTGATGCCTTTAAAATTGCAAACTTCCTTTTAATCGAGTGACAAAAAGTTTCAGAACAATGAGTCACCATCACATTCTAAAATGGTAGAGTACAGCATCACTGGGGTGGGTGGGGAGTGTGTAAGGTGTGCTGAAATAGAATTTCTGTCCTTGGGTTTATGTCCTTCACTTGGCCCAGAAATCTCAAGGCAGAATCATCTTTAAGTGTCCCCACATAACAGGCACGGCTGTATAATGGATTGTGGTGCCAGGAGGGATGGTTGTGATGTATAGCACAGGCCAGGGAGCATCACCTTCTTGGTAATTTTAGACTGTGGCAGGCGTAAGACATGAACCCACATCATTCTTTGGGGATCAGAATTAATAGACTTGTGTCTAGTATAAGCCCACCAACCCTTCCTGTTGTGCTGCTTATTTCACATTAATAAAAATAGCATTGCAGGAAAAACAGAGCCGTAATTTAAAGCTGAATCACTTTCAAGCAGATAGTTTTTAATCAAATCTGTATTCTGTGCCATCTGAATAGATGTCCAGTCTTGTAAAGAACTCTTTTTAAAGCTCTTATCAACACATGGATTCCTTTAGTTTGGCTTTGTGTGTCTCTTAGTGGGCCCTACTTTCACGATGTTGCTATCAGTTTCTCTTTGTGCTGGGCTCACCTCCAGTTAAGAACTCCTGAAGCAGAGATATAGAAAACCTGGAAGACAGCAGCTTCTGCAATCGAGGCATTGCAAAGCTGGCACAAGCCACAAAACACTGACATCGTCCTTGGACTCAGTCCTGATACAGAAACAAATGTTGATTCTAATTTAAGATGCTCAGAAAAGGCAAAGAAAAGGAAAAATCCTGCCTCTAGGACTGTGTGAGATGTCAGAATTCATTCTGATCCCTCCAGTGGAGATATCCTCCAAGGCACTTCCATTGCAGACATCTGCTGTTGTAAGGGATATTGTAGTTCTGCCAGCCCTCATGATTAAACCATGAGGTACTCAATTTATGCTTTTAATTTGACTTTTCCATGACTCTAAACACTCTGTATGCAAATCACTGCCTTTCTAACTACCCTTTACCACCTTGTTACAATAACTTGTCAGCAGTGGCTTCTGATGGGAGCAGAGCAGGTTACCCATAGCAGCCAGTGCATTGTGAGTGAGCTGCGTGGTTCATCCATGAAGCAGAGGGTGTACGATCTCCTGCTTTGCAGTTTGTCCTGAGACACCATCTAAAAAACCAACCGCAATCATTTTGTTCCAATAGCTTGACCTGCAGCAACTCAGGCCAGAAAAAATCACCTAGGACTTTTCATAGCATTGTAGAATGGTTTGGGCTGGAAGGGAGCTGAAAGGCCGCCTGGTGCCGCTCCGTGCAGTGCACAGGGACACCCACAGCTCCAGCAGTGCTCACAGCCCCAACAGCCTGACCTGGGCTGTCTGCAGGGACGGGGCACCACCGCCTCTCTGGGCAACCTGTGCCAGTGCCTCACCGCCCTCAGTGCCAAACCTTCTGCCTCATCTCCACTCTCAATCTCCCCTCTTGTCGTCTGAAGCCATTTCCCCTTCTCCTATCGCAGACCCCACTATGGAGTCCGTCCCTCCCTTCTCACAGCCCCTTTAGATGCTGACAGGCCGCTCTCAGCTCTCCTTCTCCTGCCTTCTCTTCTCCACGCTGCTCAGCCCCAGCTCTCAGCCTGTCCTCGCAGGGAGGGCTTCCATCCCTGCCACCATTTCTGTGTCCCTCCTCTGGACACAGCGCTCCAACAGCTCCACGTCTCTCCTGCCCTGAGGACTCCACCTGTGGACGCAGTGCTCCAGGTGAGGTGTCACAGCGCACAGCAGAGGGGCAGGAGCACCTCCCTGCCTGCTGCCCGCGCTGCTCTGGCTGCAGCCCAGGGTCCGCTTGGCTTTCTGTGCTGCCAGGGCACACTGCTGGCTCATGTCCAGCTGCCATCCACCAGTAGCCCCGGTCCCTTCTGGCAGGGCTGTGCTCAATCCTTACGTCCCCCAGCTTGTACTGACAGTGGGTGCTGCCATGACCCAGGTGCAGACCTTGCACTTGGCTTTGTTGAACCTCCTCAGGTTCCCCTGGGCCCAGAGCTCAGCCTGTCTGGGTCTCTCTGGATGGAATCCTGTCCTTCAGGAGTGTCAGCTTCAGCACACAGCTTGGGGTCATCTACAAACTGCTATGAGTGCACTCAATTCCACTATAGATGTCACTGATGAAGATATTAAAGAGCATCAGTCCATTTCCTGATTGAAGTCAGTAGCACGTGGTTAAGTAGAGCCTGAGTGAATTCTGCTGATTGCACCAGCTGAGCTGTGCTGCTACAAAGTTCATGCATAGACCATAGCTGGGACTTGCAGATCTAGCCCGAGCAGATCCCAATTCAGAAGGGGCTATAAGGCACAGCTACTACTGGAGCAATTAAGAGTTGCCTAATAGACATGACAAAAGTACTAGAGATATGAAAAATGACTCTATTCTCTCTTGCTCTTGGCTGTTGTTTAAGAGCTCCTCCTCTGCATGCTGCTGGCCTGATATGTCATTAGAGATAAGGATAAGGCTCTTTGAGCAGTGCTTGTGTCATCTCCTCCTCTCTTAAGCACTTTGAGGGGAAGAGAGCACTATTTACCAGGCTGATTTTTTCCTTTTTCTCTATCAGAAAAAAAATTGAGAACCATAAGCTGACCCAAAGCAACAAGGTATAGACGAGCTGCGAAGTCCCTTGGGTCACACGGTCCCTCCACTGATCAGAGGCTAAACGGCTCTGAAAGGGCTTTTCATTGAGGCTCTGGGAAAGGCCAGCACTTCACTGCCCGGCACTAATTCCTCTCCACATTGTTTTCTTAACCCATTTATTTCCACAGAGAAACAAGGCATTTTGAATGGGAACTGCTGGATCACAGAAAAGTTGTTAGCGATGTTTGGAGGAATGGGCTCCATCTGCAGTTATCCGTATAATTTCTCAGGCCATCAGAAAAATGTTTTGACTGCATTGGTAATGCAGGTCTGATCATAGAAGGCAAGTATGAGTTAAGGAGTTCGAAACTGGAATAGTTAACACCTGAGGAAGGCACGGAGAGAAGGAAGATGCAGTGAGAAGTGCCTACAGGTAAGAACAGAGATGAGGAAGGACTGGAAAGGAGATGAGGATTATCATAGAACAACTTAGATTGGAAGGGACCTTGAAGATCATTAAGTTCCACCCCCAGCCATGGGCAGGGCTGCCCCCCACCAGCTCAGGCTGCCCAGGGCCCCATCCCACCTGGCCTCGAGTGCCTGCAGGGATGGGGCACCACAGCTCTCTGGGCAGCAGTGCCAGCGCCTCGCTGTCAGGATGCATCTAGAGGGTTGGTTATGGATTTATCACGGGTGTGTACATGTGGTGCAATCAAAACAATTGAACCTCTTTAGTTTGAACATATAAAAGGTAATAGAACAGAGTCTAACCATGATTTTAGCCTGACTTCCAATGGATAGGCACTTGCAGGATCTTATAATAGGCTGTGTATGTATATACAGACACCTATTACAGCTCCTAGATTATTAATGACAAAGAGAAACAAAGCTTGCTTTTCCTTTTCCGCACTTCCCAATAAACTAGGTCCAGAGAAGCTGCCTGGGTCTCTCTGGATGGCATCCCATTCCTGAGGAGTGTCAGCTACACCACAGTGCTTGGAGTCATCCAAACTGCTGAGGGTGCATCCCAGTGCACCCCACAGCATCCCCATGTCAGTGTCACTGATATATGGAACACAATAGAACATGAAGAGCACAAAGGAAATAGTCACACAGACAATTTGTATGCACTCAAAAAAATATGACTCCTGGCCATTCCCATTCATCTTCTGACTCAGCAGCAAGCACAGAGTGGTGATAAAGCTGCAGCTCTTCGGAGATGAGCAGCATCATACAGATGGCATTTAGTGTCCCAATGCTCTGGCACGGAACGTGCTGACTGGGAGACGAGCTTGTGGTGCTCCTCAGGTCTTTTAAACCAGACACACAGGAGATTGTTCATTCCATTCATAAGCATTTACAGCTTATGTGGAGTTTATGGAGCAAAAATAATTGCAGTTGCCTGTCACTTCATTGGTTTTATGTGGTTTCATCAGATCCATTTAGCTGCCCTGGTTTATCCCTGCCTGCTCTGGGCATGCCAGGAGCTCTGCTCCCTCTGCGTGACCAAAGCCTCAATATTCAGCTGCTTTTGGGCAGGACTGTCTGCTTCTGGTTGGGTCTCCCTCTATTTCTCTCAAACGTTCCATGTTGGCGCAAGAGTTTTTCAAAAGTGCCCAGGAAATGCTTAAAGTCACCCAGTGCCAACTTTGAGGGTGACTCAAATAATGTACTAGAAAGGACAAGAAAAATAACTCAGCTTCTTCTATGCACTGCAGCTCTCTTCTTGCTCATCACAACCCTCCCAAACAAGCAAACACTGCAGCCAAAAATGAGGGAAGTTATCCAAGCGCCAGCATCACACTCAGTATCACGTACAGCAAAGAGGATAAAAGTCCAGGTTTTGCTCCCACATGACTGCACCTTTGCTGTCAGACTCTCAGTTTTATGGGCTTCGGTTTATAGATGTTTAATCATATTTATATCTATACACACACACATATTTTCTTCAGAATTTAAAGACAAGGATATTTCTCACAGCAGCCAGACTGCCATTTCTTATGTTTTTCACAGGAGCTGCAAGGAAAGGGAGCTTCTAAATCAAGAGGAAGCACTGACAATGCAGACCCTACTGTGCAAAATTGCTTTTAAAAAGCACTTACTTTTTATGGTCTAATTTAGGGCGACATTGAATGTTCACAAGAATACTTTCCAGTTCCTCCAAATGCTCTGCCCTGTTAAAATGTCTGAAAGTCCTTTCCTGCATTAATTCCAAGCCAAATGTACTGTGTGCCTCTTGGAACCATACCAAATGGCCAAACTTTGAGTCATCATTTCTAGGATAAATTACCTCTCCATCAGGCTTGGTATTAAATGAATTCTGTAGGGACACAGGGACCAGGATTGCTTTTATTTCACATACATTAATGCTGCACTTATTGCCTGACCTGTAACTGCTACAGGAAACGCTGTTGTGGTGAGGAGTGATGGGAAAATAAATGCTTTTAAGATCCAAAATACATCCAACAAGCCACAACAGCATCATCAGACACTGTCAGGTAGAACCTCCCTATGGTGTTCAGGACCCAGTGGCACTGGGGGCTGCAGTGAAGTGGATGGAATTCAATCCTCATGCAAGTGAAAGCAATACCTGCCCTGGACTGTGCACCACAGGGGGACATCCCTGAGTGCCTCGTGGCCCTAACAAGGGTCTGTAAGCATGGGAGAGCCAACAGGATGCAGCACAGAGCAGCTTCTTCTCTTCTCCCTGTTTTCCAAAACACGTGCATGCTGACAGTCTCAGCTTGGGTTGATACCATGCTCTTGTTTGCATAAGGCTTCTAACCCACCAGCCTGGCAGAACTCCCTGCACGTCACCCATAAGGCAGCACAGCAGCTGACAGCCTTGGAAGAGCAGGCTGGGAGCAAGCTTTCCTCCAGCAACCCTTCCCCACAGCCTGCTCTGCAATACCTCAAGTGCCTCAAATCCTCCTTCTGCTTTCTCAAGGCACTCTCTACCTCTGATTTACTTCTCTGGCAATCCAGTGGGCACCAATGAGGATTTGGGAGCTGGCAGCCTCCAATATCAAAGCACCACCTTCATAGCATCTCCCAAGCACCACATCCCATCCTTTGCTGGGCAGCTCTCCCTGTAGGCTGGATGGAAGGCATCACATCACAGCCCTTTATTTTCTTCACCATTTCTCTTTTGTTCCCCTCTTCTCCCCCTAGAGCCCCCTCCCCCCCTAAAGATTCATAGAAACCTTCAAGCAAGGACTTACTCTTAGGGTGCATGGATACTCCTGACTCCATGCTATCTTTGTTTTTGGAATGGCAAGGGAAGAGGAATGTGTATTTGGAAGGGAAAAGGTCTCCAATGATGCTTGAAAGTCGTTCTTTTTACAGCAACCATTCTTGTCTTGCTCCATCTTTCCCAAGAGAGCTTGAAGAGACCTGGACTCACTGCAAGTGGTGCATGGAGGAAAACTGAGGAGCTCATTTTGTTACTCAGTCGCTAATTGAGACATGGGAAGAGAGCTTCTCATCTCATTCATAAAGTGCTTTAAGATCTGTGGTATAAACCAGACACTGAATGTGTGACAACATCTTGGAGAGCTGATAGTGACTTTTCAGTATCTAAAGGGGCGGTGATGAGAAGGAAGGAGACAATCTTCATCAGGGTCTGTGTGACAGAACAAGGGGAAATGGCTTCAGACGACAAGAGGGGAGATTGAGAGTGGAGATGAGGCAGAAGGTTTGGCACTGAGGGCGGTGAGGCACTGGCACAGGTTGCCCAGAGAGGCGGTGGTGCCCCGTCCCTGCAGACAGCCCCGGTCAGGCTGTTGGGGCTGTGAGCACTGCTGGAGCTGTGGGTGTCCCTGTGCACTGCACGGAGCGGCACCAGGCGGCCTTTCAGCTCCCTTCCAACCCAAACCATTCTGTGATGCTATGATCTTCCTTCACAAGAGGTTTGCAGAAGGAAGAGAAGATGCATCTGGCTGGAGTTAAACTGAGAGGTTTTGTGCAGTAGAAAAATGCATTAGCTGAGAAAGCAACCTCTCAAATTCTTCTGTGAAAAAAAATCCCATGAGTTCCCTACAACACAAAAACAACACTGAGCAGAGCCAATAAATAAATCTAGTTGACATCTCGGAGATCAGGCACAGTTATGCATCAGTCCTCAACTGAGCTACCGTGATCTCAAGTACCCAGACAAAAGAGTCCTCTCCTAAGGTCAAACAACTGCTGTATCTGAACATCCCCGGTGATTTGCAGTTCCTTAAAAAATAAACCACATTTTGGATTCAGGATTTTCTCCTCAATTACTGCTACTGGTGCCCACCTACAGGTCAGCTGGGTAAATCTCAAGAATATGAAATCCTATGTTAGTTTTTCTAAGTGAAACATACTTACAGCTCCTAGAACATACTGAATTGTACCCTCTCCCCTACTGAAATGGAACGCAAACAGCCTTCCTTAACTCCTTTATGGAACACCTCAACTGCTATCATAACAAGGAGAGCCTCCGTGCAGGTGGAAATCAAATCCTAAAAGGAGGAACCCTCTTTTCCATTGCATTGCTGTGCCAACAGGAGCTCACTGGCTGTTTAAGTGAAGGAAGCTTCTTTCCACTCTGTGGAGCAAAGGGAACCCATCCATGACAGTGCTTCAGCAAAGAAGAGCTGAGAGCAACAGTGGAGAGCTTTGTGGGTGGAATAGAATCAGTAAAGGTTCCAGAGATCTGCATGTTTCTGTGGGGCCCACATCCTCATCTATGGTTATTGCAAGGGGCTGGCTACGGAAGGGCATGTTAGGAGAAAGCTTTAATTAGGGAAGCAGTTGATAATGTGATTCTTTGAGATCTTTTGAGATCTTTGGAGTACTGCTGATATTGAACTGAGCTTTCTTGTGCTGGGGCTGTAATGGCAAGGAAGAAACAGCAGCAGGTCTGCACTACTGGGATGAGCCTTGGTATATTGGGTTACCAGGTGTCTCCTTTCCCTCTCCAGCAAGACAAGAAGCTTTATGGATGGCTCTGTGAGCTCTCTCATCTCCTGGAGCTGCCGCACCAACTTATGGAGAAGTGAGAAGCAGTAGCAGCCAGTTTTCTGTGAGCCCTGTTCCCTGTGACTCAGGATCCTGGCAAGTGGCCACCATCAGCTTGAGCATGGCACAATGTGTGTAGGGAGTGCAGCAGAAGTACTGAGATTGGCAGGAGCGAAGTGTGAGCGGAGGTGTATGTGTGAGGATTTCAAGAATGACAGCCAAGGACAGGGCTTCCATTCAGTCAAAAGGCCCCAGAGAGCTGCTCCCTGCTAAGGCAGCGGCACAGCTGGCTGCCAGCTGCAGACACTGATTTCTGACAGCCAAAGGAAAGCAAAAAATGGTTGCAGCACATTGAAAACACTGATGCTCTTTTACATTAGCACAAAGTGAAGACACCCAGAAGGGCGGTGGTGCCCCATCCCTGCAGACAGCCCAGGTCAGGCTGTTGGGGCTGTGAGCACTGCTGGAGCTGTGGGTGTCCCTGTGCACTGCAGGGAGCGGCACCAGTTGGTCTTTAATGGTCCCTTCCAACTCGCACAGAAGTATGAAAGTGAGTCAACATGCTCAGAGATGTTGTATTAAAAAATTAGACCACCTTCCCTATCCATCAGATCTTGCACTGAGTTTTTGACATAATTTTCCAACATATGGAAGCCCAGTGCTGGCACGTTTGCTCTCTGCACTCTGCTTTGGGAGCACAGGCCTGCACTAAGCAAGATGGGAACTGAAAGCAATCCATCAGGAGGGCAGGGGCACCTTCAGAGGCTCCCAGGCATGGTGCTGAGCCAATGCCCTCAGCAAAGCCACAGGCTGCTCCTCCGGATGCCAGCAAGTTTCTAGTAGCAACTGGCAGAGTCTGCTTTGGCTCTGTGAGTGTTTTAGCTATTTTTAGGCATCAGTCAAAGAGATACTCAGGGAAGTTCCTGGAATCTAAGAGGGCTCAGCTGTGGAGGTAAAAAGCAAACTCTAGTTAAGCAGGACAGCCTGTTGCTGTCAGAGCACTTCGGTTAAACTCCTTCCAAGGGGATGAAAGTGGGAATTTAATACTAATGAAAAAGTACCAATACCAAGGGAAGATAACAAGGTGGAAAGAGATGCTCTAATTAGGAAACCTCTTGGTGACCTGAGGAGAAGCAAGAGCCTGCAGCCAAGTTACTTTTGGGGAGGAAAGTGGAAATAATAGAATCTTAGAATGGTTTGAGTTGGAAGGGACCTCGAAGGCCTCCTGGTGCCGCTCCCTGCAGTGCACAGGGACACCCACAGCTCCAGCAGTGCTCACAGCCCCAACAGCCTGACCTGGGCTGTCTGCAGGGACGGGGCACCACCGCCTCTCTGGGCAACCTGTGCCAGTGCCTCACCGCCTTCAATGAAATACACTTCTTTATATATGTATAATATTATATTTATTAACTGGGAGCAGTAGTGAACCCAGTAAGAGAAGTTGATAGGAAAGTGGTTCTCCTTCTCAGGAGAGGGGTGTAATTTGTTCTCATTATTCACTCCTCCTTATCACTACTCACATTATCTCTTGGTGCTCAATTCCTATAAGAACCAATGCTCCTCCAGAAGACCAGAGTCCATGCCGGTTGCCCAGGTCAGCACAGCGCACGTTTCTCTTAACAAGGCTCTTCTGTCCTAAAGACCAGAAGGAGCAACAGGAGATGCTGGGATGTAAGCAGAGTCTGTACCACACAGTGAGGCTGATGGGTGCTCATGTAGGTTCATCTCAGCTGGGATTTCTGGCAGCATCTGTGCTGGGAATTCCTTACCTTGTATTGAGAGGAAGAAATATTGACAGAGGTAAATAGCCTTGTGTGCAGCCCTACAGTGGCAAACTAGTAGTGCCAGTTCAAGTGCTCACATGGGGAATGGAAGAGGGAAGTGAGTCTGAAGGCATTTGAAGAGAGTTTTATAAACTGTGGTTAGAGATAAGTTAGAAAATGCGTGAAATGTCGCCAGCTAGTGCCTTAGTGAACCTGTAGTGATGTTCTGCCTGTAAAGCATTTAGAAATGTATGGAGTGTTACTGAAATGAATAAATAGCAGTTCTGACACTGCTCTGCCTGCAGATGGGCATTACTTTGCACGAGCCCTGGCACTCCCAGCCCCATATTCCAAGCCCCTGCTCAGTGAGCAAGGAAAGAAGAGCAGGAGAGGAAGGACTCATTATCAGTGCTTTAAGCCAGAAGTCCGGATGGGAGCTAGACTAAGGAATGTGGGGGAGGTGGCTTTCTCTTCTGGGTGCATCTGTTATTGTCTTGAAAGTGTACCTTGACTTCACCTGTCAACTGTACGCACCTCTGTCAAAACGAGAGCTTCTCCTTATTAAAAAGCACTGTATCCTAGTTTTCAGTCCAAATAAAGCTTCACAGAGGGAAGCAGATATCTGCTAAATGTTTGCATGTGTTAAAATGGGAAGAGAGCAGTTTTCTGCCCTCCAAAAGCAAGTTCAGTACTGTTGGAGGGCAGAGCACAGTGAAATTGAGGGAACCAGCAGTAGAGTGCAGCTAAGCAGGGATATACATGGATGCTATAAATACCCTTGCAGCTGAAAAGAAGCTGCACCTTTCTAGCAATTACAGCTCTAAGTCAGCTTAAGAAGGGAGGCTGCAGGAACTCTGTCCTTTGCTGCCCTGTAAAACCTTGCTTCAGCTCAGCCTGGTGCAGAGCTCCTCATGTAGCTCTGGGGTACATGGGGACAGGTTCTTGGGGTTGGGTAGGTGGACTAGATGACCTCAGAGATCTTTTCCAACCTTCATGATTCTAGGATTATAAGACCCTAAATTGTTTTACTATGCAGAAGTTTGAGTTGCATGGTCATCACGAGTCCCTCCAGCGCTCAAGATGCTCATCTCCCTACATTTGCAGGAGGTTTTGTTTCCTTATCTAGCTGAAGGTGAAGGCAAGTGGTTATTCATCACAACAGCAAAACCAGTTCTGTAAAGGCTCGAACTTCTCCCTCCCGTTCCCTCCTGCACACACAGAGCAGCAGCACGTGCCACTGCCAGATGCCACATGGTTTTGGGGGTGCTGCATTTGCATATTTTCCCAATGTACAAAGCTGTGATATGACATGGTGCATTATTCATCAAAAGGACTATTCTAGCACAATCTGAGCTCTTCCAGACAACACTGAGATAATTCTTTTTTCTTCTTATCTGCAATACAATAAATAACAGAATATATGATCTATGATACAGTGTCTCTATGGCACATTTTTGTGAAGAAGTTGGAGCTGATTTCTGATTTCACCTCTTTCTTTGCAGTCCCTGCCCAGTTCAAGATTTTTGTAGCCATTTCCTAGCGTGCCCTTGCAGCCTCAGTGCAGGAGCTGAACCTCCAAGCATCCAAGAGCCAAGCACATAATGCAGGACTACATATGCAGAAAGACTCAACATCTGATTACATTTATGCAAATATCCATATTTATTAGCATAACAGGAAGATTGTTCTACTGCCTGCAAAGAAATGAGCCCCTTTATTCAAATAGATGTGTCAGTTCTGAGCAGTTAATAAGATCTATTTGTAATCCATAGGTATGCACGATAAAATCAGGATATTTAGCACTTTAGCTGGCAGAGGAACTGCCAGGAATATCGGTGGCATGAAACTTAATGCAATCATTAAGAGAAATATTTAAGTACTCTTCAGGGTAATTCTTGACAGTGGCAAGGGAACCCAAACACTCCAAATCGCACTCCAGTTCCAGCTGCCAGCTCTGCTCACTGCAGGACTCAGCAGGATGGTGATGTCCCTGCGAGGCACTGCGCTCACTGCACCAGATGAGATCTGTGAAGGTGACAGAGAGGGGACAGCTGGGCCAAAGAGAAAGCACTGCAACCATCTGCTCCCCATGGAACAGACCTGAGGACCTGCTAAGGCTGAGCACACTTGTCTTCTTGTTTCCATTCTTGCCAACTGGCCCAAGGAGCAACCAGGAGCACCAAATGCAGACCTAATGTATAACATTTCCCTGGCTCCCATTGCGTTTGGGAAAGTGTCTGGGATCCTATGGTGGACACTAGAATTGCTGTTTTCATTTTTCCTCAATTAGCTGTGAAATTATGTTTGCAACCTGCTAAAATGCCCACTTAGGCTGCTGGGTAGCAAACATTTGCCCATCTGCCAAGAGGTTTTCCAGCTGACATTTATCTAAATAGAGAAATCAGACCGCTATTCACATTTGATTAACAAACACAGACTCTAATTAGTCCATGTGATTAAGATTCATTTGAGAAGTCACTTCAATACATACATAAAACCATCGTTCCTTTACTCTCTGATGACGATGACTAGGAAGAGCAGTCCTATCTCCATCCAGCTACACAATGGAAAAGCACAAATGCTTGAGATGGGCATCCTAAGAGAAAAAGTGCCAGGGTCACTCCACTGATCACAGGATTGACAGAATGGTTTGGGTTGGAAGGGAGCTGAAAGGCCGCCTGGTGCCGCTCCCTGCAGTGCACAGGGACACCCACAGCTCCAGCAGTGCTCACAGCCCCAACAGCCTGACCTGGGCTGTCTGCAGGGACGGGGCACCACCGCCTCTCTGGGCAACCTGTGCCAGTGCCTCACCGCCCTCAGTGCCAAACCTTCTGCCTCATCTCCACTCTCAATCTCCCCTCTTGTTGTCTGAAGCCATTTCCCCTTCTCCTATCGCGCAGACCCCGCCAAACAGTCTGTCCACCTCCTTCTTACAGCCCCTTTAAATACTGAGACGATACACTGATAATCACTGTGATTTTCCCACCAACAAATCAGTTTCAGCAGCTCCCTATCACAGCCAGGCAGGGCAGGAGAAGAGTCACCATCATTCTGCATCCCACCAAAAATATCTGCCTGGGTTCTGCTAAGCTCTGCAGTTATACACAGGTGACAAATCTCATCAAACAATCTAGATTTTATTCCTTGGATGAGTACAGCTGAGATTGAGGATGTGAGTCCTCCTTCGCAGAAACAGAAGCCAGGATGTGAAATTCCCTGTGCAGAAAAGACTTGCGTGGCCAAAGCTGCAGGAACCTTGCTGTAACAGGACCTGCCCAAAGCTAAGGACCACTGTAGCTCTCCAGAGGTGTTGGATGTCATGGAAAGTTGTTGCTTCAGTGTCGCTAAATAGCGCTCTGCCTGTTGTTCTCATGGTTCAGTGCCACAATTACTACGATCAATTTGATTTGTAATGTGTCCTGTCTTATGAATCAGTGAGTTATTAACCTTAACAATGTCAATGAGCTGCTAGTGTAATTGAGTCTCAGCAAATTAAGGTTTGGGATAATTATTAAGAGCTGCTTTGTACACAGGAATATATTAATGTGTTATTGATGCCATGTGATTATACTCTTGCACTGAAAGAAGAATTCAGATTGATTATAGCAAAAGATATAAACTCAGATTCAAATGAATGTAGGTGTGCTGTCATATTGATTACAATCCCCTTACAATTCCCTTATCGAATTTGCATAGGACTGAGCAATTTAACTTCCATTCTTCCTGGATAACAGGCTGTGAGGTTGATCTGTGAGGATAGCATTCAGTCCCAGTCCAGTCCAAGGGTGGGAATGTCAGGCAGGACTGGAAAAATAAATTGGGTGAACACTAAATAAAGCTTCTGGCATACTTTAGTGTAAAGGCACAACCTGCAACCTGATGCATTTTTTCTCCTTAGGTGGGTCATTGGGGAAATAACTGCTGCATGCTGGGTAGCAGCTGTTTGTTTGGATGCTTGTGCAGCATTCACATTCTTACTTTAATTAAAACACATTTAAGTTCCAACCAGAACAACCAAAATCACTAAAAAACACCCAGACAGCTTAGAAAGAACTGAAACCCCAACAAATATGTAATATAATTGACACATTTTTAGTGACTCCTTCAAGACACACAATACCTGCAAGGATTTCGGAGCTCCAGCTGTATCAACAGGGCAATCTGCTCCATCAGTTATATGTGTAAAAATATGAGTACAAAGAAACTCTATCATTTCATTTGTCTGCAGAGAATCGCCTGCAATCATCTGAGCTGTTTTCAAAGGGTTCACACTGAGCTGAAGGAAAAGAAAGCAGAAAAAAAAATATGTTCTGAAGAAAAATGCAGCATTAGAGTTGGTTACATTCATTGCTTCTTCTTAATATTAATCTGCATTTATTATGTTGCATTGCACTCTTCTTACCTATGAGGTTCCTATCCTCCCAGGGCTGATACTTGAAGTGCTATTACACTTTTCTGGTGACATTATTTCCCTGTACAAACACACAATCCTTGTATGAGAACTGTGAGAGTGAAACTGGCTGCAAAGAAGCAAGAGGCAATTTTTCAGCTGCTGAATATGGTTCCACTATCTCAGTTTAGAGCAGAACATCTCCCATTACCTTGGCTGTGGATAGCATGCAAAAAAGCTCGTTTCACTTCCCAGGCAGGCCTGGATTTGGGGAGATGTGATATCAGCTAGAAGTAAAATATTTATGCAAATATTTCTTCCCAGAGCAATCTGTATTTTTAAAGCTCTCTCTCCCCTCACCACAGATATAACATCAGTCTGTCAGCACTGCATCTGCCGCCGGTCTTCCTGGAGGAGTCATCCTCTGCTAATGGCAGAGATTGTTAGTGTCATTTCCCAGTACTAAAGATTCCTCTGAATTCGTTTGGTCTGCTGACGGTGATTATCCGTTTCCGCAGGCTGGGTCTGTAGAAACAAGAAAATTGGCTGCATTGTCCTCAGGGTTCTGTGGCACAAGCCAGGAGAAAGAAGATACAAAGGCAGGGAAAGCAAAGGCAGGTATCAGTGACAGCTGTCTCCCATAGTGCAAACAATTCCCCGTGCTCCTCTGCCAAGGGTCTCTGCAGCCAAAAGGTTCTTGTTCTCCTACTGATCGCTGTGGCAGCTGCCCATGGTACTCACCAGGTGGGGAGCTAACATGTTTTTATGGTAGTGCCCTCCTAGGCCTAATCCAGCCACAGACTTCAGTGTTCAGTTTGGCCTCCTACAGAAGACAACCCCATGTGCAAAGTGTTTGCACAGAATCATAGAGCCATTAAGATTGGAAAAGACCTCTAAATCACCCAGTCCAACCGTCTACCTACCACCCATGTTGCCCACTGAGCGTGTCCCTCAGTGCCACATCTCCACGGTTCTGGAACACCTCCAGGGTCAGTGACTTCACCACCTCCCTGGGCAGCCTGTGCCAATGACCACTCTTTCCAAGAAGTTTCTCCTAATATCCAACCTGAACCTCCCCTTGATACAACCTAAGGACATCACTTCTCAATCTATTGCTGTTAACTGGGAGACTCGTGAACTCATTAAGCTGGAAAAGACTTGTAAGATCACCTTAGTCCAACTGTCAAAGAGAAGAGGCCAAAGAGAGAAAAGGGAGCATGTGGAGGCAGTGGAGCCCCAGTTAGGGGATGGCAATGAGATGCCAGGCCTGGTGAGAAGCAGCCATACCCTCATGAAGGCCCAAAGTCCACAGCTGGAGCCAGCTTAATGCTGTGCCTAAAAACAAGTCCTGTGTGGGGCTTGGCCACACAAGCTAGAGCTGAATAGAGCTAGAGGAACACCCAGACAGGGTGAGAGAGGGTGTGCTTCCTAATTAGGAAGAAAAAGAATTATTTTCCACTAGTCCCTTCTGTGATCTCATCCCTTGTGCACAGACAAAAAAGTCCAAGCACCATCATTAGAAAGGAGCACATTGTTCCCTGCTCCTGGGCACCAGGAGGTGAGGCACAGGTCAAGCATGAGAAGCACGGAAGCAGCCCTGCAGGCCTCTGGGTGCAGCCATCTCCCACCGAGCGCCCAGCACAGTCTTGGGCCACCAGCCCCAGGGATCCCCGCTTCTCTGGGCTGCAGCCTGCTCAGCCCCTCTCAGCCCTCCTCCGCAGTCATTAAATTTGCTGTCCCTAATAAGTGGTGACATGGCAATTTTCTCCATCATGTCAGTTGTCAATGGGGCTTGTGGAGCTGATGGCCTCTGCACAGGGCAGGCACTCTGCTTCCTGCAGTGCAGTGCATGTTGTGTGGTTGTTTAACTGGCAAAGCCGACAGCGAGCAGAAGGGTCTTGTGGGATGTAGTCAACCCAGGCATTGAAGGATGCTCCGTGCTGGGCACAAGGGCAAAGTGATCCCACTCAGAAATTTGCTCTGAGTTTTCTGAGGACTACTCATCCAAACTGATTTTTGATTTTTGTCCTGTTTTATTTCTTTGTCTTTTTGTTTTGTTTTAGTTTTTAATCTTTGTGCTCTTTCCTTGGATTTGTTGTCTTCAGGGGCAGAAGTACTCATACAAAAAATGTGTGTTTTAGAAATACCTCTGGCTTCTGGAGATGTCTGCTGGCCAGAAGCAGTGGGGATAGTGCTAATGCTGTAAGAGTTAAGTGGCTGTCACTGGAATTATGGACTTCAATTTTCTCTGTTCCTCTTGGTGTTCATTTACCGACACAACTAGCCGCTTGCTACTTGTAATAGTGCAGTCAATGGGCAACTTTCCAAATCAATTAATGTTATTGTTTCATTTCTTAGGGCTGTAAAGTCACAAAATTTATAAGAAATATGTAAGGCTATGAAGTATGCCATAGAACTATGGCAGAGATGGAGAGTAATTAGATCAGCTAGAGCCACTGAAATCCCATCTGCTGAGCATGTTCCATTAAAATACCTTTCTCTTTGCTTCGAGAAATATTATTAGCTTAAATATCACAGGAAGGGGGGAGAAAAACACAGCAGGTTTTCATATTAATGCTTCTCAGATACTTTTGAAGGAGAAACCTCAAAGAACTTTTCTCTAGCAGGAATGCCTTTTCCTGGTAGAGCAGATATCCTACGTGGGGTTTGGCACTGTGGGAGGAGAGCATCCCTGGTGCAGGAAGCACTCCTGGTGGTTTGGTGTTCTTCCCCCTTGGGGAACAGCACAAAGAAAAAGTTCGAGGGCAGCTGTCCATGCAGAGCTGGAGGTCTGACCAAGGAGAAAGCTGCGGGGCCCTGAAAGGCAATGTACATCGTGATGGATGCAGTGAAGCACCTTGTTCCAGGAGTGTCAGTGTCTTCTCTTTGTAACCCCTGTATCTGTCTCCTAGTGCTTTTTTCCACCGTCACAAAAGAGCAGCCCCCTTGGGATGACTGCTTTATTTGTTATCTTTACAAACCTAATTTTGACTGCAGAGGCAGGTATCAATTCAAGGATTATCCGAAGGAACAACAGCTTAATAGCTTCTACTGTTCTTTTACCTTCCTGAATCGTCAGTGACATTGTTTCTCTTTTTCTCTCCTGGATCCACTTATCAGTAGATAATTGTATCAAGCACCAAAAACTCCAGCTGCAGAGTTTAAGGCACCTTTAAGCCAAGGATTACTTCCTGCAGGTGATTTGAATTCTCTGCAACACTCAGCGAAGATAAAAACCACATCAATACATTTGTAATCCTCCATTGCTGCCTGAGTTGTCCAATAGGTATAGAAGGAATGAATTGTGGAGCAGGATCTCATAGTGTTAAAGGACAAAGATCAAGGAGAAATTAAACCACTAGGCATTCTACATGTGAGATGTTTGTATCTAAATATTTAACAGTTAAATTACACAATAAAGTGATGCTTGAAGGAGTTATGTGCCAACTTGTGACATAAGCATTGGGTTTATCTGAGCCGAAGTGCTGGAGCTAAGCACCGACTCAAAGGCATCTTTGTGCAGCATTGCTAAGCAACCCCATCCTCATCTTTGTGGTTTGTTAATTTCAGAATTAAGCTGCAGAAATGAAACTCCCAATTTTGGGAGGAGGGTGAAGGAAGCAGAAATGTTCATTTCATGATCTGTTGTCTGCTTTTATAGGGGGTTTGCAAAGTGGCAGCTGGTGGGATGGATCAGAAATAATAGCCTTTTGCAGCCAGCAAGCCCTCCTCTTCACCATTCACTGCTGGAGCTTTAGGGATTACCGGACTCTGACAAGAGAAGATTGGGGTGCTCTTTCTTTGGAGCATGAGAGACATGAGTAAGTGTTACGCTACCAGGCCAGAAAGGGTAAGCTCCATTTACTATGACAGTGCTTGTCTTTACAGCAGGGCAAGTCACCTTAATGCTTTTTTTCCTTAAATTTATTCCCAGCTGACTTGGTCTGAATTGTAGGTATAAAATGAAATGAGAGCACCCACACTCCTCTGAGCACCAATGAAGCAACACTGTGCTAAAATTTTGCTTTTGGATAAATCATATTGACCTTCTTGTATACAAAAAATAAAAAATAAAAAAATAAAAAAAATAAAAAAATAAAAAAATCAATCACTCAGCTAATAAGCCCAGGGGAACCTGAGGAGGTTCAACAAAGCCAAGTGCAAGGTCTGCACCTGGGTCATGGCAGCACCCACTGTCAGTACAAGCTGGGGGACGTAAGGATTGAGCACAGCCCTGCCAGAAGGGACCGGGGCTACTGGTGGGTGGCAGCTGGACATGAGCCAGCAGTGTGCCCTGGCAGCACAGAAAGCCAAGCGGACCCTGGGCTGCAGCCAGAGCAGCGCGGGCAGCAGGCAGGGAGGTGCTCCTGCCCCTCTGCTGTGCGCTGTGACACCTCACCTGGAGCACTGCGTCCACAGGTGGAGTCCTCAGGGCAGGAGAGACGTGGAGCTGTTGGAGCGCTGTGTCCAGAGGAGGGACACAGAAATGGTGGCAGGGATGGAAGCCCTCCCTGCGAGGACAGGCTGAGAGCTGGGGCTGAGCAGCGTGGAGAAGAGAAGGCAGGAGAAGGAGAGCTGAGAGCGGCCTGTCAGCATCTAAAGGGGCTGTGAGAAGGGAGGGGACGGACTCCATAGTGGGGTCTGCGATAGGAGAAGGGGAAATGGCTTCAGACAACAAGAGGGGAGATTGAGAGTGGAGATGAGGCAGAAGGTTTGGCACTGAGGGCGGTGAGGCACTGGCACAGGTTGCCCAGAGAGGCGGTGGTGCCCCGTCCCTGCAGACAGCCCAGGTCAGGGAGTGGCACCAGACCTCTGAGGGTCCCTCCCAGCTCAATTCTATGATTTATATGATTTTACAAATCAATAATCCTCTCCGTCCACATGGCCTGATTCTTCCTACAGAATGCACAATAGCAGCCAAAGGGTTAAGGGAGGAACAGAGGTCTGTGGGTAACTCTTTGAGCTGGATATATCCAAGAGGAATAATTCTTCCATGTATGTACACATCCCAGGTATGATACTGGAAACAAAGCTGCAGTTATACCAGCGGGGTTTTTTTCCTCAGGTATCATATTTTATTCCAGAAAGAAAAGGGCAAAAAATGATGTGAACATTTTCCTCCTAATATTGTCAGACTATCGTAGCCATGGCAACCGGAGGAGCAAATGTTTCCAGGACTGCATGTCTGGTAAACATATTCTCCAGACTCCCGTGTATTATGCTATTAAATAGCATGTTTGTGCCGAGACCTGGCACAATATATTATTACATGGTTATCACTGAGGTCCAAACCCCCTGGCTGAGCACTCAGTAGAGCCACCACAGCCTCTGCACACAGGCACGAGCCCTGCTCCTCCCTGCCTGCTGCCTAGATGTGCTGCAAACCATTAGCAGAGAAAACAGGAGAGCTCATACTCCTCTCAAGTATTGGCTCCAGATGTTACAGCACAGTGCTTCCCTGTATTCCTCCTGAAAAATTTATTCCTATATTTTACTACTCCCCACCTCTCCGCCCTCCTGCAGCAGTGGGGAGAGGCGAGACTAGAGCTTCTCACTGTTGTAGTAGTCCTACTAAATGCTGTTATTATTGTGGAAGGTTACTTGAAATGTAAACCCTCTGAAGAACCCATGGTCTGGTAATTTTTTTTCTGCTCTTACAAGCATTGTTTTATGAGCTTTTTCAGCTAGAGGCTCCATTCCATGCTGCTCTCCTCCACAGACCTGTCAGATTTCATGGTGGGAGAGGGGGATGAAGAGGAAATTCAAGCAATGTGCAGCCTGCCTGAAAACCCAACCTGAACAGCCCCCAGAGTCTTTGTCCAGGTTTATTTCCCTTCATCTACTGGGTGCAATCAGCAGATGTGGCCTCATTTTAAGGCAGCTTTTCCTGGAAGAGCGAGGAAGTGCTCATTGCCCTGCTCTTACCTTGCCTTCAGTACTCTGCAACAAGCCTGCTTTATGGCTAGCTACCAAAGCAAACCTAAAAAGCTCTGCCTCCTGCTGCACTGTTTCTGGAGCTATGCTCTCTTTTGAAAGCAGGACCCTGATGCATAGCAAACATCACTGAGTGCCATTTCTTGAACGTGGTGTAAAAGATTCATGCATTTTTAAAAGGGGAAGAAAAAAAATGTAACTTCTACATGCTCTCCTAATAACCACATTAACTATAACTTGGCCTACTGCCTTGTCTTGAAATCTTGGACAAGTTGCTTTCAGGAGTCAGACGGACTAAGCTGAGAATCACACAGTCAGCAAATAAGCTTGGAATATGCTCCCCATTTAAAAAATAGGCTTTAGAAGGAGCATGAATGTTTACACTGCAGAGACACACTCCCTCTAACAGCTTTCTTTTAAAATGTACTTTTTTTCTTATCCTGGGAGAACGAGAAAATCTGGGGCACAAATGATGGTAGGATGCAGAAAGGAATGGGATAGCCATGCAGAGAGGGCTGTCAGAACACACATCTTATGGGGAGCAGCTGAGGAGGTGGGATTGTTCAGTGTGGAGAAGAGGAGCTCAGGGGAAACCTCATTGCGCTCTACAACTCCCTGACAGGAGGCTGTGGTGAGGGGGGTCAGCCTCTGCTCCCACATAACAATAGAATGAGAGGGAATGGCCTGAAGTTGCACCAGGGGAGGTTCAGGATGGATATTAGGAAGAATTTCTTCTCCAGAAGAGAAGAGTTAGGCAGTGGCACAGGCTGCCCAGGGAGGTGGTGGAGTCACTGTCCCCACAGGTGTTCAAGGAAAGGATAGATGTGGTACTTAGGGACATGGTTTAGTGCACTGGATGATCTTAGAGGTCTTTTCCAACCTTAATGATCCTATGATTCACTGCATAGCACTCTAGGAGCAAGGCTCACTGAGAAGCTGACATTGATGTTTTGCTCCTCCATTTCACAGTAAAACCCAAATGTCTTGCTGAAGAAAACCCCCTGGAGGATTTCCTTCTAAGGATGATTTATTGTTCCTTTATTTTTGGTACTTTCTTCTCATATTCTAGTTCTCCTCATTATTTTTAGAAACAGTTAGCAAAGTCTTGAGAGGTTGAAGGAGCAGCAGGATCTGACAGCAGGGTTTGCTTTCCATGGTTTTCCCAAACCTATCCTTCTCTCTTTCTCCTCCCTCTCTCAAAACAAAGATTTCTTTTCTTCTTCTTCCTCCAACCTCTCCTAAGCCTTCCTCATTCCCATCTTATTCTAAACTGGGACCACACCAAGATACTTTACATGGTGAGCATTGACTCAGCGTTCAATAGAAAATGTGTTCTAATTTTCTCCCCTTGATTAATTTTGTTAGAGAGGTGATGAACTCCACCTCTGACCTTTCCTCCCCTCCTGTCAGTTGGCTTTCACTGATGCAGGCAGCTTTTAAGCAACTCTGGTAACTCAATCATCCCCGCAGAGCCTTTTTATAGCTGGGAATAGAACATCTTTTGTCCACAATGGAGAAGTGAGATTAATGACTGTGAGCAGTCCCAGTGATTTCAATATTCATGTTGTGGGTAAACGTGTTAATGCTGATGGAGTGACCTGCAGCATCACACTGTAACATTGCTGATAACTCCACCTATGGCTCGTGAAGTCTATGCTGGGAGAGCCAGACTGTGTGGGAGAAGTAAAATTGCTTTGTTCTGCTTTCATTCCCATGTTTCTCACACATAATTTTACCACATTCTGTGGGTGCTGTGTCTGTGCTCAATCCTGCATCATCTCCTGGCACTGGAGGTATGCTGGGCTCCAGACCATCAGTGATGTAGGCTGAGAAATCAGCTCTCCATGGATTACCTCAGTGTGAGTTACATGCAGACAATATGCTTTTCCCAGCCAAGCCTGCACAAGTGATGCTCAGGGCCTTGATACTGCACAGTAGGTAATACACAGAGAAGTGTACATTACACTTGGATTTGCTGGAGTGTTTGCCAGTTTATGAGGATAAAATTAATTAGCAAAGCTCATTAGTTTCAAAGAGAATTTCATTTGGGCTAAATATACACATTCCTAGGGCTCTTCATGAAAAATACAGAATGATGAATTTGAGACTAATCTTCCATCCCACAGTAATGGTGAACATTAGCAAACTATCAAGATTTAGTCCAGGGATAGATCTTGTTGCTGCACACATCTGGAATGAAAAATACGGGCTGACAAGTTTGGGTACAGTATTAGCTGCATCTCTGATGATAATTTAAGGATCTAGCATGTGGGTTTATTTTCTATTACAGGACTGGTCCCAGTCAGACAGGATCTCGTGCAGATGCTGAGCATTGCAAAGGTCCCAGCAGCTGTAGGGCAGGAATAGGGAGTCCCGCAGCTCCGCCTGCAAGAGAAACTGCTTGCGGTATGGAGAGAACAGAAGCCTGGTGTTTACAGAATCAAAAACCTCAGTGGGATCAGATTTATCTTCCTCCTTCTGCAGATGCAGTGGTTATTAATAGGAACAGCCAGGGTACTCTGGGGCAGCTGTTGCTGAGATTACGCCTCTGACTTGAGCTGATTTTTCGTACTTGCTTAAGCCCTCAGATTCTCTCCTGACGAGTTCTTTCTGCTCATTCAAGCTGACACAAAGCCACCTGGCATCCACTGGCAGCTGAGAGCTGGGGGACTTGGTGGAGGACACTCAAAAAGATACTGTGACCTCTCTGTGAAGAATTAATCCCACGCTGGGCTCAGGAAGGAGCTCAGTAAGGAAGGACTGGTTCTTCCCTCCTAACTGTACAAAATCATGAAATCATAGAATCACAGAACGGCTCAGGTTGGAGGAGAGCTCAAAACCCACCCAGTGCCACCCCCAGCCATGGGCAGGGCTGCCCCCCACCAGCTCAGGCTGCCCAGGGCCCCATCCCACCTGGCCTGGAGTGCCTGCAGGGATGGGGCACCACAGCTCTCTGGGCAGCAGTGCCAGCATCTTTCCCCAGTACAGCACTTCTCTCCAGTAGCAGTGCCCTCTCTGTATTAGCAAGACATTATTATTCGATAATGAAACAGCAAGCCATATTTCCTCAGTCTTTGCAGGAATTCTTTTGATGTGGCATTAGTCAAAACAAGGATGAGTAGGTGAGAGAAAAACTCTTCTTGAGGTGGGGGCACAGTCGTGGCATTGGCTGTCTTTAAACACTTGATGCATTTGTTAGTCTGAAAATGAAAATGGATTTTTTCAGATGTTTTTCTCTCTGTTTCTTTAACACCTAAGAAGTCTTACAAATTAGAAACCAGCCCTTTCAATTTGTCATCATTCTGATTTAATCAGGACAGCTCTGGAGAAACTACATCCCGATCAAAGCAAAAGAAAGACAGCATGTAGTGTCCTGGTTTTTCTCTATGTGTATTCATACATCTATATGCAAAGTAAATTAAGTTTTTATCAGTAGGAAAGTGAAGAAACCAGTAAGAAAGACTTGATACTGACAAACTGCTGAACAATCCCATGTCTGTCTGCTGCCCTGCCCTGTGCTCACCCTGGTGGGACCCAGTTTCACTCATCACCAGTGTTTGGAAGTCTCCTCTGTATTACTGACTTGGCACAGATGCAGAGCTTGGATCCTCCAGATCTTGCTTCAACTCCTTTTTTTTTTTTTTTTTTTTTTTTTTGGACAGAAATCAGGCATGAGAACTTGACTCCATTTTTGTAAGAACTTAGGCTTCAGATGCTCAGATCCCGCAGCAACAGTGTTCTCTCACTCAGCCCCACACCCACACTAAGCCCTACGTGCTGCAGCCAGAGCGGGGATAACTTGAAACTAGCTGAGTTCCTTGTGCGTGGTTGTTTATGATATGCAAGCAAGGGAGCAAATAAATGCCTTCACCAAAGATTCCTTACTAGGGCATATTTACTCTCCTAACACTCCCAACAGCTTTGCTGAGCTATGAGGGAAATTCTAGAAAGTCTCTTCAAAGGCAAAGTATAGTTGTAAGGAGATGACACAGCACTGGAAATCACTATTACCGAGGGTTATTTTCACCTTCTTCTGACTCAAGATCTTCATGATTTCTTTAAGGTCCTCTCCAACCTAAGCCATTCCATGATTCTGTTTTATTCTAGCTCTCAAGTACATGTAAAAACAAAAAAGAGAAGCTTCTCTCCGTGAAGAAAGATTGCAAATTGAAAAAGGAAGAACTAAAGCACAGTGAATTTAGTATAAAATGGCATTACTAACCTTAAAGGAAAAATAGCCTTTATGTCTCCTGTGTTTTGAAGCAGTTGTTGCTATCCATCAGCAACACATGTTATGGTACAATACATAGTGCTAGAGAGAGCAGCCTCCCATCTGCTATGTGATGCATGAGCACTTAAAGACGTGGTCTCTGTCTTAGATGCTGCACTCCAAACAAACAAGATAGACACACAGAAATGGGGAATTAGGCTTGCTCTCCCTTAGCAGCAGTGGTGATGTGGGGATTGTTCCTGAAATGCAGGGTGTCCTCAGCTCTGTGTCAGGGATGCTGAGGATGATGAGCGTGCAAGGAGCTGTGCAGAGCAGGGGCTGAGCAACTCCTGGTTTCACAAGTGCAGGAGATCAGGATGAGTTTGTGTGAGTCCTCTGCATGTTCACCAAAACCTTTCCTGATGGAAATAGCTCTATCTGCACTCAGCTGGAAAAACAACAACACAACAACAACAACAACAACAAAAACCTGAAAACCACCAGCAGTTCCCCTTGGGACACACAGAACATCTTGAGACAAATTCATTGAGAGGAGATATCTGAGCGGCTTCAACTCCCACAGGGCCAGGAGCCATATTTTGCTGACTTGGAATCAGAGAATCGGTTGAACTGGAAGAAACCCTCAAAGGCCACCTGGTGCCGCTCCCTGCAGTGCACAGGGGCACCCACAGCTCCAGCAGTGCTCACAGCCCCAACAGCCTGACCTGGGCTGTCTGCAGGGACGGGGCACCACCGCCTCTCTGGGCAACCTGTGCCAGTGCCTCACCGCCCTCAGTGCCAAACCTTCTGCCTCATCTCCATTCTCAATCTCCCCTCTTGTCGTCTGAAGCCATTTCCCCTTCTCCTATCGCACAGACCCCAATAATGAGTCCGTCCCCTCCCTTCTTACAGCCCCCTCAGATTCTGACAGACTTGCACTTAGATTTCCTTCACATCTGCCTTAGCAGTCATTAGCAGGCTGCACATGGGAATCAGCAAAATGCAGCCAACCTCACATTTGGGCATCCAAGTTTCTGAAGGCAAGGTATAAGCATCAAGTATTTTGCAGAAGGTTTCCTGCAGTAGAACGACCCAAAAACAATAGAAAATTTAACCCAATCCAATCATCAAACTTTGCAACATGCTAAAAAGATCTGCCAAACACATCTCTTGGCTCTATGGTGCCTAAAATTGTGATTCCCACTCGAATGAGGGATGCAGTCTTTCAAGCTTATTTTATGGGGCGATTGTCACTCATTTTTTTCTGGAGATCTCTGTGGTTCAAGATTCAGAAGTGGATTTGTCAAGCTTACATGCCCAATTGAGAAAATTCAACAAACATTTGAGGAATTCCTGAGAACTAGGGCAAGAGGGAGCTCTGAGAGCTTATCTGGTCCCTGGTGCCCCAAGGCAGGATCAGCCTTGCCTGAACCATTCCCGACAAAGTCTGTTACCTAGTGTGATAACAACCCTACCAATCCATCAAACAATTTATTCTCTGAACTATCCTGCAGCTAGAAACCTTTTCCTAATGGCTAACTTGAAACCAAATGCTGCTGGATTTGCACACTGCCCTGTGAAGACAGCAGTGGTTAGAGAAGTGACAAACTTGGCGTTCATACTGAGCAGTGAGGGGAGAGAAATGGCCACTGGTGGAGGGCTGGGATGGCTAATGGACACATCTGCACACCACCCACAGGAAGAACAGATACGCACAAATAAATATTTATGCGCTTGTGTCGCATTCCATCAAGCCTTGCTTCTAACCTTTCCGTTTTCTGTCCTTACCCAGTACGAGGGATGCTGCAGATCACATAAAATCTCACAGCTGACGTTGCAGTAAATTACCCTCTAGCTTTCAGATGCCATCCATGCTTTATCCTCCATCCTCACTGATATCTGTACATGTGGATATGCTGATGAACAGGAGACCTATAGCTGGCAAAGTGAGAACAGAGCTCTATCCTGTACCTACTAGCAACTACCTTCTGCAAGAGATGAAATAATCATTATTTTTGGCACCTCAGCTGAGCTATGCTGGTGTCCTTCTTAGGTGCTGTAGCAGATTTTATCAAGTATTTAGCAGGAGTGTCATGCACTGATTCATCATTAATCATTTGGCCACTAAATAGAGAAAATATTCTTTAAATCCAAAGACAACCAACTCAAGCAGGTCTGTGATGTAGTTCCATCATTCATTAAAGGATCACAAATTGATGCAGGGAATTGTTAATATGTTGTATGTAATTACATCGTGTACCGGTCACTTAGTGGTTCCTGTAGTCACCGAAAACAGATTGCTGACGGAAAGGAATAAATTCAGAAACTGATGAGATTAGTCATATAATTGATTTCCATAGCATCTTACCATCTACAAACAAGTAAAAAATAAACTTTAAAAAGCAGCTTAAGTGCTTGGATAGGTTGTGCAGTTTTATATCTTGCTCTGTTTTGTGCTCATGTCAGAAGCAAAATCATGGAATGCAGCAAGGCTGAATTCCTGTCTACCCCAAGGAAACACTTCAGTACCATGGAACACAGATATGCAGTTCATTTGTTCACCATAGCCAAAAGTCTGAGCAGCCCGACCTGTCCTTGTTTTGGGATGCAGGCCTCATCCTTCACATCCTGCAGTGACCTGCTGCTGAAGAGGATGGCTCACAAAGAAGTGGCAGTAACGTTAGCCTCCTAGCCCCACACTCCCAAACCACATTACAACTGCACTCTCTCCTGTTTCACACCAAGGCAATTCCTCTCACCACACCATTCATGTTTTGTGACATGTGGGCACTGCCAGGACGTAGAATCATATTGCACCACAGAAGGGCTCAGGTGGGAGGGGAGCTCAAAGCCCACCCGGTGCCACCCCCGGCCATGGGCAGGGCTGCCCCCCATCAGCTCAGGCTGCCCAGGGCCCCATCCCACCTGGCCTCGAGTGCCTGCAGGGATGGGGTACCAGGAGAAAGCAGCCAAGCCCCCAGCCCCGATTAAGGAGGCAGTGCTGACTCACAGGATGCAAAGCTGGTGTTCAAGTCAGTGCTTTGCAGTCCCAATGCTTCCTCTCATCTGCAGCTGCCGAGCAGAGCAAGGCATCCTTCTTGAAAAACAGCAATCACCTCACATGTAACATCTGCCAGCCCTCAGTTCCCTGTGAGGCTAGGCTGAGCTCCCTGGGGAGCTCCACTGCCTGCTCACCTGCCTCATTCCAGTGGCAATTGCCTTAATCAAATGCCTGCTACTAGGTCGGTTTATTTTAAGCACTTAAAACAAGCTATCAGAGCCCGGTGACAAGCAGGGGTTTGAGGCACAGAAGGCAGAATGCTTTCAGTTCTGAAACAATCACAGCCCACCGCATCTTTCCGTGCTTCCCACTGCAGAGCTTTCAGCACTGTGCAGTTAAGTGCCTTGCCAGCAAAGATTCGAGGGCCTCGAAAGCAATTCACTCACATCAGTGAAAATCTTGGCACTGACTTGGCAGGCATCAGATCTCCCAGTGACTCCTCCTTCCCATCCTCCCCAGTGTAGTATCAGAGCTCCTTGAAACTCCATTAAGCTGCACAAGTGGGTTCTCCACTTCTCACTCTTCTGCCTACAAAGAATAATACTGTTCATCATTTTCACTGCTGTCGTGATCCACTCCGCTTTCCCTTTTTTTATTATTATTCCATTTGTTAGTCACACATGGCTCTGCTTGAACTGACAGCGCAGTAATGGAGAACGCTCTGCAGCAAAAGTAGAAAGCTGTGACAAGATCCCATTGCAGACTTCCGTGTCAGAACCCTGACATGGGTTTAGAAGTGCTGTAGCAGGCACTGGGACAACCTCAGACACTCCCAATGATCTGTCAGCTATCGCTGTCAGATCACACAGTGGATCTGGGCAGGCTGATCAATAGGGGACACAGTCAGTGGACAATGTCGGTGATGGGGGGATGGTTGGCTTGGATGTTCTCAGAGGTGTTTTCCAACCTGAATGTTGCTGTGATTCAATGGGCTAAGTAAGCTCACGAGGAGCACTTGCAGTCCCTGCAGGGAGGCAGGAGCAGGATGGACACACTCAGAGCCTCATTTGGGGACCACTCTGCAGTGTGACACACAAGCACCCTGCAGCTGCTCCACCCTTTCCTATGCTGTCAGGATTCTCAGGAACAAAAGCAAATCACTTTTTTCCTTAAGGATTTTAAATAAAAATATTCCAACCAAACAAAACAACAGAGGTTTAATGAAGTTGAATGTATACATCCAGGAGATATGTTTTCCCAGAGTATATTGCTTATGCAAAGCAGGGGAAGTTTTTAAAATGAACTTCTCAGGCTAAAAATATCTTCAAAGTTCATGGTAATTTTACATCCTCCATTTAAATAACTAGCTTGAGCTCCAGCTGTCCTGGGGACTGATCACAGACAGCTTTTTCTGCAAGCTATTCCATCAGCTGAGACGTTCTCCAAATCCTCCTATTCATGTGTCGTCAATTCGTCCTCCTGGCACTTGTGGCTGAATACGGAAAGACATTCAGAGGAGATAAGGAGGAAGGGCATCATTTCCACCAGGTTCACATGCAGTGTTTCCAAAAATCAAAGCCTTTCACATTACCATCAGCAGGCTGTGGTGTGTGACTGTACTTCAACAGCACCTGGACTGCTTAGTTAACCTTGGCCTAGGTAGGAAAGCACAATATCAGACAACTTGGACAGAGAATTGAAGACATAAATAAGGCATAATGAGACTAATTATGTGAGTAAGGAATCCCCAGACTGAGCAAGCATTCTTGCTGCCTGGCTGCACCAGCAGCTGGCACTGACTGCACCTCTTCCTATGCAGAGCTCTGGTTGAAGGCATCCTCTGGAGACCCAGCACAAGATGAGCAGTTGTTCGCAGAGCAGAGGAAGACAGCTGAAATTAAGATTTGAGGAGGCTTCCACGAGACACAAGAGGCCTTCATACTGCACGTGGACAGGATCTGCTTTAGCCAGGCAAAAAATATCCACTGTGCAGCAGGCTGAATCCTACAATACGCACCAAGCACTCACACGAGTGACCTCTGACTCCAGCACCCATGGCAGACTGAGCCCTGACAGCTCTTCAGCAACAGTGGAACATTCACAGCAATGCAGGCTTTTCCCCTGTCTCATCCAACCTGACACATCTGCTTGGGAGAAATCTGACTAACAGCAGATGGGGAAACCAGAACCTTTGTGTAGAATGGTAATAATCTGCTACTTTAAAAAAAATTCCTAACTTCAGCATAGAAAATGTCATTACGAGTGTTTTAGCATGGCCATAAAGCACAGACAAGATTTGAAGTCTCGTAATTCTTCCATACTGATATTGTTTAAATATTTAATGCTCACATTAATGATATTCTAATCCATTTGGTATGTGTGAAGTTTCACGCATTTGCATTAATTTTAAGTTGCTGGCCATTTTGTTAAATCTCATTACAAAGATGCCACAGACAATGGCTTGTTGTCAGAGTGGGTGTTTGCTAATTCATGGCACAACACCCGTGCCAGCAACACTTCAGAAGCAGCCTTCAGTTCAACGAGATAAAAGTTCATAAAAGAGGCTGATGTTGCCTTTCTAGCAGGGAACAGCAATACCAACTTCTCTTTTTGTTTACTCTACAGAACGCTGCTGGCTCCCAACTCATTAACCACATCATCCTCCGAGTGCTCAGCATGCAGAACTGTGCACAGACCTGGATGGAGGTGAGAGCAGAGCTGGGTCTCTGCCTTTCCACCCTGAAGTAAATGGGTAGCAATGCCAGGGAAAAGTGCAGTGCCCATCGGGTGAAATCCTTCAGGTGTGTTGCATTCGATTTTTATTTCATTTTCTAAATGGCTGAAGTATTTCATAGCATCATAGAAGGGCTTGAGGTGGAAGGGAGCTCAAAGGCTGTAGTATCACAGAATTGTAGAATCATTTGAGTTGGAAGGAGCCCTCAAAGGCCGCCTGGTGCCGCTCCCTGCAGTGCACAGGGACACCCACAGCTCCAGCAGTGCTCACAGCCCCAACAGCCTGACCTGGGCTGTCTGCAGGGACGGGGCACCACCGCCTCTCTGGGCAACCTGTGCCAGTGCCTCACCGCCCTCAGTGCCAAACCTTCTGCCTCATCTCCACTCTCAATCTCCCCTCTTGTCGTCTGAAGCCATTTCCCCTTCTCCTATCGCACAGACCCTGCCAAACTGTCTGTCCACTTCCTTCTTACAGCCCCTTTAGATCTAGTGCTTTCAAACTTGAGATGCTAGATGCTTCAGAATTCTCGAAGCCTCAGGAAAATTAACAGATATAATTCTGAGGTGCTCTTTACTACTGTGGAATAACAGTTAAAGCACCTTGGGCTGTGACTCAAAACTAATTAATGCATGTGCACACTTTTCGATTGGCTTAGATTGGAGAGGACCCTAAAGATCATTTAGTTTCATCTTTTCCTGTGTTCCTACTCCAAAAATTCTCGTTGAATCCAGCAGGAAGCCCAGCACTCAGCCAGACCCCTTTGCTGTATAAACATGATGAAATTTGGGACAGGATATTCTGCCTCTGCCTGATACAAGTGATTTTAATTCTGATATGTTGATAAGCTCCTTGTTGTGCTCTCCAGTTTAGGCAATTTGCACCAGTAATGCTTCAGTCTAATCCAGTCAATGAATGGAAACTAGTAAGAGGCAAGGATATATATATATATCCTTGATAATATGATCTAGTTTATGCCATTGGCTGAACAAGAAGTTTCACTTCACCTCTGTAGCTGGACAGATATAGAGGTGGTTCTGTTAGAAACATTGTGCAATATCAACCATTTGTGGATCTTCGTGTTTCCAGAAAATAAATGATTTGCTCTTGGCTCCCCGGACTTCTAGTCTAGGCAAATCACTGTGCTAACAAATCAGGACTGTGATTAGCACTTGCTCCAAACAGAACAGGGTACTCAGCAGAATGCCATGAGTGCTGCTGGAAAGCACGTTTCTTCCACCTGATGCAATTCTAAGACATAGCAGAGTAAAGCAGACTTTCTGTGTGTGAAAACTCCGTTAGGTTAGGAGAGGTGGGAAATAGTGCCTGCTTGACCTCTGCTAAAGCAGCAGCTCACCATGTGCCATGTGTTTTCATTCACTGTCAGATGCAATTACCCAGAAACAAAAGTGAGGTAGAGAGCAGGGCTGGACAGCTCAGGTCCAATGGGTTACCGCAGGCAGCAGAGCTGTTCCCATGGCTGGCAAAGAGCGGGGGCAGGGCCACCCACGTGTCACCTTCCTCTATCAACAAGATGAGCAATTCACATTTTTTTAGAACCTATTTGGACCACAGATATCAGGAAATTTCTAGGTCACAGTCTGTGAAGTACATCTCCATTCCGGATTCAGACCATCCTTTGCAAATTGCCATAAGTAAGTTGCATCTCCGGGTTCAGGTGCAATACTATGACAGATAGAGCCAAGATAACAGAAATGTGTCACAGGGCAGGTGCAGGAGGTGCTTATCAGAAGGCTGTTACTTCTGTGGTCTGCAAATCATAGCATCATAGAATATTTAAGTTTGGGAAAGACCTCCAAGATCACCCAGTCCAACCATCCACCCATCACCAATGTTACCCACCGACCGTTTCCCTCAGTGCCACATCTCAACATTTCCTGTACACCTCCAGAAATTGTAACTCCACCACCTCTTGTCAGCCTGTGCCAGTGCCCAATCACTTCTCTTCAGAAGATGGTTTTTTTAATATCCAGTCTGCCTCCCCTACAGCAACTTGAGGCCATTCCGTCTCATCCTGTCACTGTTACCCATGAGAAGAGGCCGACCCCCACCCCCCACAGCCTCCAGTCAGGGAGCTGTAGAGAGCAGCGAGGTTTCCCCTGAGCTCCTCTTCTCCACACTGAACAATCCCAGCTCCTCAGCCGCTCCCCATCACACCCCGTTGTGCTCCAGACCCCTCACAGCTCCGTTCCCTTCCCTGCACACCTCCAGGGCCTCCACGTCTGCATTGGAGTGAGGGGCCCAACGCCGAGCACAGCACCGAGGTGCGGCCTCACCAGAGCCGAGTGCAGGGGACGGTCACCTCCCGCTCCTGCTGGCTGCGCTGCTGCTGACACAGCCAGGATGCCGTCGGCCTTCTTGGCCACCTGGGCACACTGCTGGCTCACGTTCAGCCGAGCGCCGACCGACAGCCGCAGCTCCTTTCCCTCCGCACGGCCTTCCGGCCGCTCTGCCCCAAGCCTGCGGCGCCGCGTGGGGTTGTTGTGGCCAAAGTGCAGGACCCGGCACTCGGCTGCTTGAACTGCGTCCCGTTGGCCTCAGCCCGGCGATCGGCCTGTCCAGGTCCCTCTGTAGGGCTGCCTGCCCTCGGGCAGATCCACGCTTCCCCCAACGTGGTGCTGTCTGCAAACTTGCTGGGATGCACTCAGATCCTTCATCCACATCATCAATAAAATTATTAAATAAGAAGAGCCCCAATACCATCCTCTGAGTAACACCACTCTTGACCAGTCAGAGCAAGGTTTGTTGTCTCTAATTAAAATAACCTTAATTTCCCCTAGAGAGTTACCCTATAGATTTCCATATTAACTGAGTTCTTCACTGTGACAAATGCATCTGCCTCACCATTCACCAGGGCTTTTATTATCTGTGGTTATTCTTGTTCCATGGATGAGTTCCAACTAAACATGCATCAGTGAATCAATAACTCCGTTTCCCCGCTCTACAGGAATGGCTTCCGATAAATAAAACCCATCCTTTGGGCACAGTTCATGCTCCTAGGCTGCAGCAAAAGGGAGTGTGAGATTTGGAAGGCTGGCATTGTGATAGTTTGTCCCACAGAGCTTCCCTATACCTGGAGAACACCCCCTGAGCTTTACTCCCCACCTACAGGACTCGGGGCTTTGCTCCAAGTGTGCTGTGCATTCTGGTGGTTTTCCTTTGCTGTAGTATCACAGAATTGTAGACTCATTTGAGTTGGAAGGAGCCCTCAAAGGCCGCCTGGTGCCGCTCCCTGCAGTGCACAGGGGCACCCACAGTTCCAGCAGTGCTCACAGCCCCAACAGCCTGACCTGGGCTGTCTGCAGGGACGGGGCACCACCGCCTCTCTGGGCAACCTGTGCCAGTGCCTCACCGCCCTCAGTGCCAAACCTTCTGCCTCATCTCCACTCTCAATCTCCCCTCTTGTTGTCTGAAGCCATTTCCCCTTCTCCTATCGCAGACCCCACTATGGAGTCCGTCCCCTCCCTTCTCACAGCCCCTTTAGATGCTGGCAGGCCGCTCTCAGCTCTCCTTCTCCTGCCTTCTCTTCTCCACGCTGCTCAGCCCCAGCTCTCAGCCTGTCCTCGCAGGGAGGGCTTCCATCCCTGCCGCCATTTCTGTGTCCCTCCTCTGGACACAGCGCTCCAACAGCTCCACGTCTCTCCTGCCCTGAGGACTCCACCTGTGGACGCAGTGCTCCAGGTGAGGTGTCACAGCGCACAGCAGAGGGGCAGGAGCACCTCCCTGCCTGCTGCCCGCGCTGCTCTGGCTGCAGCCCAGGGTCCGCTTGGCTTTCTGTGCTGCCAGGGCACACTGCTGGCTCATGTCCAGCTGCCACCCACCAGTAGCCCCGGTCCCTTCTGGCAGGGCTGTGCTCAATCCTTACGTCCCCCAGCTTGTACTGACAGTGGGTGCTGCCACGACCCAGGTGCAGACCTTGCACTTGGCTTTGTTAAACCTCCTCAGGTTCCCCTGGGCCCAGAGCTCAGTCTGTCTGGGTCTCTCTGGATGGAATCGCATCCCTCAGGCATGTCAACCACACCACACAGCTTGGGGTGATCTGCAAACTGCTGAGGATGCACCCAATCCCACTGTTGATATCACTGATGAAGATGTTAATGAGCACCGGCCCCAGCACTGACCCTTGAGGAGGGACACAACTTGAGGAGAAGGATGTTATGGCACAACCCTGTCCTACACACCCACAGCTGGAGAAGCCAGGGGAAAAGCGTGATCTGCTCTGAGACCTGTAGGCTGAACACAGACTGGGGAAATGCTTGGTGATATATCTGAGCTGTGCCTGCTGACTGCTAAAAGAACAGGACTGTAAACGGTTATAGTAATAAGGAAAAATATGAAGCCATTCTCACCATCAGCCCTCTCATCTGCCCTTTCCCACCCTGCTGCTTATACGTGCTCATTCACAAGGAGTTTCCTTGCAGAAGAATGAGATAGAGAGATGAGGGATGGCAGAAAAGCAGTGCTCAGTGCCTGTTTTCAGGGACAGGCTTACTCCTCCCCTTCACTTCTCTTTTTATTACATACTTGGTAGTGCATTTTATGGAGCTTTAATCTGTTTACCAGGCTGAATGTATGCTAACAAAGACATGTTTAACAGCAGGGTTAATGAAAATTTGCTACCAGGTAATTTAGTATCCAGCATCACAGATGCAATGTGAAATGACTGTCAGTGCCAACAGAGAAAGGGGAGGAGATGAGCTAACAAAACTTCAGAGGAAAAATACATGTTTCCAGCAGCTGAAACAATGGCATCTTCCCTACATTGCTCTGCCTTCACAACATGGATGCTGTGAGCCTCATCCCATCCTGCCAGGGGAGCTACTGCTGCCTGGAAGGAGAAACAGAAGCTCCAGGTTGGCTCAGTGCACACACAGAGGTTGGCTTAAGCAGTCTCATTCAGGCACATTTTTCACCCACCTCACTTCAGACTTCCTTCAAGTTTGTCCCTTTTTTCTCCAGTGCCTCTGGGTCTCTGCTTGAAATGAGATGTCAGTTTAACTCTGTCTTCTCAGCTGAATCTGTCTCTTTTTCATGGTCTTTCTATAACTCGATGGCTACATCTTGATTTCTGCTTCTTAGTGGACTGCTTATAGACCCACACTATAATTTAACAGTGCAGCACAGTGGCAGTAACAACAGACCTCCGGAGACTGATGCAAAAAGCAGCAAGCTGTTTTTATGAAGTCCTTTGCATTGTAGCTGGAGCTTTTTTCTGGATATACCCCACACCTCTATTCTTGTTAAGGGAATTTGTCTCCTCGGGTAGGCACTTACAAAATGAGGAGCGATATAAAATACTCGAGCTCTGCCTGGTTCTGCTGATGCAGTGATCAAATTTGATGGATACTATCTAAGCTCTTATCCCTGCAATTGCTCAGAACCATAGTAACTGCCTTTAGGAAAATGAATGTCTGCTCACTCTTCTCTGCCACTTTCACCTGAAACTCAGTGAAGCCAGGAGGAAAGCTTGTACTGTCTTATAGTTCCACTCCCACTAGGCTTGCAATGCTACTGCAAGCCAAATGCAAATCAAGAAATCTCACTGTGTTTTTCGAATAGTGGTTCATAGGGATCTCTCCGCTGAGCCTACTTGTGATAATAAGGGCTGCAACAAAGCGCAGTGCTTTGTGTGCATGCACACGAATACTTTTTCCTAATTCAAAATCATTTGGATTAGCCAAAAATAACTCAAGGACAAATAATCTTTTCTCTGAGATGGAATGTGTAAGGATTGAGAGGTAAATTTGTCCTAACGTGAGTCTGCTGTTCTGGTCACACGCTGATGGCACAGACAGGATCCAGGCTCAGCCACTGTGAGTGCACAGGTCCCAGAATGCCTTCTCTACTCCAGGTGCATTACGGAGGTTTGCTAACGACATCTGGGCTGAAGGCACTTGAGAAGAGCACTGATTATTATCGTGTCAGCCACAGAACTTTGCTGCTGGGTGGATATCTCACAAAGAGCTCACTGATGGGCTCCGAGTGTACAAGCAAAGCAAGTGCAGCTCTAACTCCAGGCTGCATGGGGCAGTTGGGACAAAGGCTTTCCCACAGCAGTGAGCAAACATCCCTTATCCCCAAACACAACAGTCTGTGCTACATTATGGACCTGTAAGTGCTTATCTTTTAATAACTGCAAGATGCAATGGAGCCGCTAAACTTTTTGCAAGTTCAGGAAAAAAAGAATATGCATCTAAAGCAGTTTCTGGTTATTAGATATTTTTTTTCTGTGACTTATAGCTTAAATATTAATGTTTCTTTTTACACATAAAGTGCTTTACATTTCCTGCTCTACTGGAAGACACAAACCCTTTGATTGAATGTACTGGCTTCAGCACAACTATTGTCTAATCAATGTCAGACGGCACGTCTGTGAGACTGCTTGTTTCACCACTGAAAAAATAAACCTCTTCAGCTGAGGTCCTTCAGCTGAGCACCAAACGCTGCAGGCTGAGGGTTTTTGCAGCACAGAGAGAAGATCTTCAGTTGACAGAAGTTAATGGATCCTTCCCCGCCTTTGTACCAGGCTGCTACAATCTACACTAGTTTGGCCCTTACTTGAAAGGGAGGGAAATTTTCCACTTCTGTTTGGTATCTGGAATGAGGCCATATCTGAAAACCATTGGCTTACTTGGGGACAGCTAAATGCTATCATCCCTTGTGGAAGAAAAGAGCTATTAACTCATTCTTGGGGAAAAGGATTTTTGTGTGTGTGTGTGTGTGTGTGCTGATTTTCCAGACAGCAATGGCTCTCTATATACAAGTCATATCCAGAAGCAATAATGGAAAGAGGAGCTGCTGGCCCTAAATACTTTGTATATCACATTCCCCATGCTGATAAAATTAAAAGTGAGATTGTTGAAGTGTAGAGAGAAGTTCTGATTCTTATTCCTAGCCTACATGACCTTCCCTTGGGGAGATTCTGACAGCTGGGAATGAGAACTGAGTCATTATGAGAGGCGTGCTATTAAGACCATCCTTCCCATCTCTAAACTCAGCCTCGCACAGACAGGATTTCTCTTCCCACAGCCCACACATTTCATTACACGTACAAAGGATGTGTGAGACCGACAGCCAGCATTGCTGCTCCCAGCATGCAAGAAGGGGGAGAAGCCAGTATCGCTTTGGAAGTCAGCTCCGCTCCATCAGCCTCAGAACCCTGCAGAAGCAATCCTGCTCACATTAGATTTGCTTTCAAGAGTTGGTCTGCAAACAGAATGACTTAGGCTGGAAAGGACTTAAAGATCATCTAGTTCCAACCCCCCGGCCATGGGCAGGGCTGCCCCTCACCAGCTCAGGCTGCTCAGGGCCCCATCCCACCTGGCCTGGAGTGCCTGCAGGGATGGGGCACCACAGCTCTCTGGGCAGCAGTGCCAGCGCCTCATTGCCCTCGCATCTAACTGATATCTCCCCTCTTGTAGGGGAGAAGTCCCTTCCTCAGCCTGTATTCAATCAGAGGTGCCCCAGCCCTCTGAGTATCCTTGTGCCCTCCTCTGGACCTGCTCCAACAGCTCCGCATCCCTCCTGTCCTGGGGGCCCAGGCCTGGGCACAGCACTGCAGGTGGGGCCTTCCAGGGGCAGAGGGGCACAACCCCCTCCTTCTCCTGTCCTGTCTTGTCCTGTCCTGTCCTGTCCTCTCCTCTCCCTGCTGCCACCCCTCTGTTGCTGCAGCCCAGGACTGTCGGCCTTCCGGACTGCAGGCGCACGCTGCTGCCTCACGTCCCGCTTCTGTCCATCAGGACAGCTCTGGATTTGCTGCTTCTTTGTTCTATTATTTCTGCTAATTTATGTTCATACATTCACAAAAAAACAGCATTGGGTATTTCATGTTGATTTCTATTTGTGCTCCAGCAGATTCCAGTTCAAGGCAGTGAATCACCAACATTAGCCTTATAAGTCAAACCCTGCAGTACTGCACCATCAATAGGTACCCATATGAAGCAGCCATGGCCTCGGTCCCGGTGCACAAAGCTGTGCAGGGTGAGCTCATGCATGGCACTGAGGGAACTTTTCTTTTTGCAGCTGAGGAATAATTTTAGCCCGATTGCTGTGTTTGCATAGGTCTAAATCAAGAAGCATTTATGGCCTTTGTAAACAAGAAACAGAACATTCGAACATGCTGCAGGATTCCTAAGAAACATTTTTTTCCTATTTGATCGCACTTTAATAACAGGAAAGAAATGATTCATTCTAAATACAGAAGTGCTGATTCCATTCTTTTCGGAGATACAATATTTGAGTGGAAAAACGAGATTTAATCTAGCAGGATTTGATGCTAGAAGACAAAGTTCATAACAAATAATTCAGAATGAGAAATAGTAATTAAACCATTTTAGAGTAACACACGCTCTGGGTATTTTTTGTGAAGGAAAAATTAGTTGCTGATGATGTCTGAAATGCATAATTTAATAGCAATGAGTAACTTCTTTCTGCAAACTACATACAGGCGGAAGAAGAAGTGACACCCCTGGGAAGAGACCAACCGCATCTGAGGCACCGGGGATCTGCAGCTGCAGTGAGAAAGAGGAAGAAACTTTCCAAAACTGTTCTGCTGAAATGCCCTCCCCACGTGGAAGCAGCGAGCACAGTCAGAGCCCTGGCTCAGGAGTCACATGAAAAGTAATGCGAGCAGATGAGGGCAGGATCAGCACAGCCCTTCTCCTTGCCTTTCACTTCTTGAAATGAATCCTTTCCAACCTTTAGGTCAAATGCTGAAACCGAACCACAGTTTTCATGAATCTTGCACTATTTTTATAACTGCAAAAAACGATCAGGTCACGTTTCAGGCACAGTCAGCAGCTTCCTCTGTTTGTTTGCTGCTCTGAGGGCTCTGCGGTGCTTATTTCCAAGACTAGAAATCAGTCTGAAATGCAGTTCTCAAACTTATGTGTAATCACTTCCAGCTTCTCATATGTGCTACCACGACACAAATCTCCCCAAGCTGCATTTCTAAGGTTTATAAAACACATTCAGCCCCATCAGGCTACTTCAGGCCTTTTAATTTCCTAGGCACAATAGACTGATAAGTATTAATAATAATACCTAGCACAAAGGGAACAAGGAGAGATTGGATATTACAATTCTGTGACAATAGTCCGTTCCCCGTCTTTAAAGATGACAGAAAATGCAGGGAGAATTAGTAATTTTTTTTCTAACAGAAGATTAAAAAACTTCTGATAGATTGGATCAACCACCAGAGAGAGAAGAGGGCACAGCCATTGTGCAAAGATCTCCCCAACACCATGAAGATAATGTCACAGAAACTCCTGGGAATGAGGGAACATTGTGGGTATAGGGATGGCTTCAGATATTCAGACCTAACTCCAGCTTGGCAAAAGCCACTCAGCCATGTTTCATGTACCAGAGACTGAACAGATGCCTGGCATCAAGGTCAGTGCCAAAGATGCAGAGAGAAATGACATGACAGATGCAGGATGGCAGAGCGTGGGCAGATAATGAGCAACAAACCAAGAGAATAATAATCTTTATATGTTCTGAACTACCTGTGCCTTCCCTGGGCCTCCTGACAGTTCCATCCACCGTGGCCAATTGAAGGACAAGTCAAAGACAGCTCCAAAAAGGTAGCTTTCCCAGGAATGGCGTCCAGACTGTCCTTGTGCCTGTTCCCTTTGCCACCAGTCAGCCAGATGTCTCACTGACACTCGATGTGAGCACAACCAGTGTGACTGCAGGGATTGAGATCAGTCCATTTAAAGGTGATAATTTCTCATTGAAACATTGGTCGCACCCTGCCCAGCAGCTCCCTCACAGCAGCAGTTCACTCTGAAGGGATATTGCATCCAAGTCAGGTTCCATTGTCTCCATTATGGCATGGGATCTCTTAAATGCACATTTCTCCTCCTTGCTCAACATCTTCTTGCCTCTGATGAGCTATCAGCACCCCAGTTGCTGTATACATCCTTGGCTTAGTGAGTGCTGCTGGGTGAAAGCTGAACGGTGTTCCCTGCTAAGCCTTTGGAGCAGTTGGGTGTGGGTAGAAGGAAATGAAAGCAACAGATCTTTGCCATAGAAAGACAAAAATAGAGAGCACAGCTCATAGGTCTCATACAAACCCGAATCTCTCCTTCACAGTAATGCAAATCATAGCATGATAGAATGCTTTGGGTTGGAAGGGAGCTCAAAGCGCCTGGTGCCGCTCCCTGCAGTGCACAGGGACACCCACAGCTCCAGCAGTGCTCACAGCCCCAACAGCCTGACCTGGGCTGTCTGCAGGGACGGGGCACCACCGCCTCTCTGGACAACCTGTGCCAGTGCCTCACTGCCCTCAGTGCCAAACCTTCTGCCTCATCTCCACTCTCAATCTCCCCTCTTGTCATCTGAAGACATTTCCCCTTGTCTGTTCCTTTCTTTCTTACAGTCCCCATTTGCCTTCCCACTTGCAAGCCAGAAAAAAATTTGTTTAGGTGTTGCAACTGTGTGGAATGTTTGAAATAATGCACCTGGTTGGTGATCTCACACATTTGGTACTTGGATTTCAGAAAGTAAGGTTTAATTTGTAAATTAGTGGCCAATTCCCCACAAAGAAAATGTTATCTGCCACTTCACTGGCAGCCAGCACAACCACTGCAGCTTCAGAGCTATGTGTTCCTCATTAAGTGCCAGCAATCAGTGGGTTAATGCAAATTGGAGTTCTCTGCAGCCTTGCTGCCATCCATCTGAGAGAACACTCCAGGAACAACACCTTTGCTGCAGGAATTACGCCTGATTGTCAACGGAACACGAGCATTTCTGGCACACAGGGCACTGGGGCAGGGCTCAGGGGGATGCTCTGACACTGTTAGCCAGGAGCCAACAGTGTGCCCTCGGGATCTGGGTCTGCTACATCTTACCATAGAATCATGGAAGGGCTCAGGTTGGAGGGGAGCTCAAAGCCCACCCGGTGCCACCCCTGGCCATGGGCAGGGCTGCCCCCCACCAGCTCAGGCTGCCCAGGGCCCCATCCCACCTGGCCTGGTGTGCCTGCAGGGATGGGGCACCACAGCTCTCTGGGCAGTCTGTTCCATGCCTCACCACCATCTTCTGCTATTATCCCCCCTCTCCCTCCAGCAGATGCAGCTCCCCATTGGGACTGGAAAGGATGGGGGGCAGGAGGTAAGGAGTTAACCAGCCGGGAATCCTCTCTGCGGTTATGCTGCAGCTCAAACACATTTACCCAGCACAACGAGGGAGCCGAGCACATTTACACAGTCGGGTTTGTTTAATGCTTTTTAGAGGAATCATAACCAGTTAAATACCCTGGGTATTAATGCTTTAAACATGATTGAATGTAAATATAACAGGAGATAAAATCCATTTGGTCTCCAGGACGATGAAGTTGGGGGTTATGCAGGCTCATTTGAGCAGAGCAGCTCTAAACAGATGTTTGCTTTCACAGCACATTTGGGGGAGATTAAAAAGTGTCATATAATGGAATTTCGTTGGCCGGATCCTGAAGAGGTGTAGAGTGACCCAGATCCACAAAAGGCTTTAGAATCACATTCATTCACAGTAATTATTCCACCCAGTATCTCCATGAGAATGAACTGAGAAAATGAACAGAGTTTATATGATTATTTTCGCATTAATTCATCTTCCACCCCAAAGCCAAGGTGAGATGTTCTGATAACCCCCCTGGATGGTAAAAAAAAAAAGAGATTTTTCAGATTTTCAGTTCCGAGAAGCAGACTGCATACTAAAAACGAAGCAAAACTCCCATCACTTGAAATTATTCTTTGCTTCTCATCCTCAGTTTCACTTAGATAGAGAAAAGAAAAAAAAGTCACACGTTGGTGGGGACAACCTGTCCATCACTCCATCACTGGCACAGACTGGATTTCTCCTTTCTTTTATTCAAATTGCATTCAGACGCCTCCCACTGGAGTGACATTAGAGCCACAGCATTATCCTTCCTAGCCTTGGAAAATCATTTATTTTACGAGCTCAGAAGATAAAGGTAATTTTTTTCCAGAGGCTGTCAGTCCATCAGAGCTTGGGCCATGATATTCCAATAGGTTCTGAATGCATAATTCACTGTAAGAACCAGGCTGAGAGCTGGAACCTTTCTACCACTTTTCAGCAGATTCTTTCCTTGCTTTGGGATTTCAACCCACCTTTGGATTCCTGATGGTGAGCCCCCTCCTTGCACAGGAGGTGTCACTATGCTATCAGATCAGTCCATGCAATGCAAGACCTAATTAAGGGCTAAAATGGTTTGGTTTTGTTTTTAACTTTCTGGTTACTTTGTTGAACTTCAGAATTGTATGATTTCAGGTCCAGCAATCAACTGCTTGAAAACTCATGGTGACAGCATAACATCCCACTCAGATTTCACTTCATTTGCTTAATGAGAGGTGATTCAGATGGCAGCAATACCGCTTCACCCTTTTTTCATTGCTGAATCTCCTTAACGGTGCCCATGATTTAGTCATGTTAAAGATGAACTGGGTCCCAGGATGACAGAGTGCTGCATCCCATTACCACAGGAACAGGAGATGCCATGTTCCATAGGACCTGCAGACCAAAGCCTGAGCAACATTGGTCAAAGTCAGCAGAAGGCTCAAACATAAACACACGTTACAGCATTTGTCACGCACCCCCACAGGAGCTCTGCCAGGCATTACCATGTGTTTTGTTTATTTCTCCTTTGGATAAACCAAGTGCATTCTCACCATGTAGTGGGTGCAAGAGGGGTGGCTTGCAGTGGTTAGCACTACAGAGCCCATGTGGAGCTGACCTGGAGTAGGGACATTCCCAGGGTAACTCAGAGGCCACCTACCACCAGTGTTGCCCACTTTTAGTGCCACATCTCCACAATTCTTAACACCTCCAGGGACAATCACCCTATCACCTCCCTGGGCAGCTGTGCCACTGCCTGACCACTCTTTTGGAGATGTTTTTTCTAATATCCAGTCTGCCTCCCTTGCAGCAACTTGAGGCCATCACCTCTCATGCTATTGCCCCAGGATAAGGGGCCGACTGCCACCCCACCACAGCCTCCAGTCAGGGAGCTGTAGAGAGCAGCGAGGTTTCCCCTGAGCTCCTCTTCTCCACACTGAACAATCCCAGCTCCTCAGCCGCTCCCCATCACACCCCGTTGTGCTCCAGACCCCTCACAGCTCCGTTCCCTTCCCTGCACACCTCCAGGGCCTCCACGTCTGCATTGGAGTGAGGGGCCCAACGCCGAGCACAGCACCGAGGTGCGGCCTCACCAGAGCCGAGTGCAGGGGACGGTCACCTCCCGCTCCTGCTGGCTGCGCTGCTGCTGACACAGCCAGGATGCCGTCGGCCTTCTTGGCCACCTGGGCACACTGCTGGCTCACGTTCAGCCGAGCGCCGACCGACAGCCGCAGCTCCTTTCCCTCCGCACGGCCTTCCGGCCGCTCTGCCCCAAGCCTGCGGCGCCGCGTGGGGTTGTTGTGGCCAAAGTGCAGGACCCGGCACTCGGCTGCTTGAACTGCGTCCCGTTGGCCTCAGCCCGGCGATCGGCCTGTCCAGGTCCCTCTGTAGGGCTGCCTGCCCTCGGGCAGATCCACGCTTCCCCCAACGTGGTGCTGTCTGCAAACTTGCTGGGGTGTACTCAGTTCCTTCATCCATATCATAAGTAATGATCTTAACCAGGATGGATTCTATTTGCTCAGATGCTGCACAGGGATAGCAGATGACATCAGAGAGCTCAGTTGTGGTTGTGACTGCCCTACAGCTGTGCTGTGAAACCCTCTGCATAGGTCAGAGCAGGGGAAGGCTCAGCGGTGTAGCTGCGCATGGACATGGGCAGCCCACAAGGAACTGGGGATGGCAATCTGCTCTATCCCTAACTCACCCCAAAAAAAGCACAGAGTGGAGGTGGAAGCTGCCAGCACAGGAATATCTGCACCATCCTTCACACTGTAGTGTTTATCAGCACCAATATAGCCTCACATCTCCTTACAGTGTTCAACACCCAAGTCAAAATAAAAGCAAAAAGAGGCCCTAATGAGCTGCTGAACTTGCCAAATGAAACAGGAGCTCAAAAAAGGCACTGCACAGCCAGCATAATTTTAAAACGGAATTTTTAGGTTTAGTCTTAAAGGAAAAGGATCCCACGGGTCGGGAAGCTCCTGCCTGCCATGGTTTCTTCCACTGCTCTTAATTCCCTGCTCCTGTTTGAGAAGAGCATCTACAGACATGGATACATATTGCTGAGCATCTCCTGCACCACAGTCGCATTGGAAAGGATCTGCAAAACCAGAGCACAATGGTAGGCTTACTGAAATAACTCCCCATTTCCCTATAATTAACAGATAGCATTGGGACTTTATTTAATTGTTTCTGGACTAATATATTCATGTTTCTTTTTTTTTCCTTTTGATACCATTCCAAAACTCAGCGAGGAATTGGAGAGAGGCCTGGACTGGCATGCCTGGAGCAAAGCTGAATTTAATACGCTGGGGTGAGGGGAAGGATTAGATGTAATACAAAAAATGTTATTTAGCCCCATTTTTTTTTAGAAGTGTCACACTAAGTGGTAGGCTGGCCCTCTGCCAAGGCTTGATGCATGAAGGGTCAGGGTGGCTGCAGAGTGGCAGTCATTTTTTATGCTGAGCCTTCATAATTTGATTGTTAAAGCTGGTAGATTTACATCACATCAGGGCTGGGGATGCTAAGCTGCTGACTGTCAGTTTAAAGGGTATCTTTGTGTGCAGAGATGACTCCAAGTGCATGCAGGGAACACTGAAGGTTTGGCTTTTCCTTCAGTGGCAACAAGTGTTAAGGGTCTTGAGAACAGGTGGACAGAAGGGCTTGGGTGAGCTATAACATTTTGGGTGAGTGGAGAATGATGGATGGAGAGAATAAACCCCCTGGGAGGTTTTGAATCTCCAGTGCCTCAAAAAGGGAAGAGAATTTCTCCCTTGTCACCCTGCTCTGGGATCACTGGGGCAACTGCCCTGACTCTGCAGGGATCTCCATTGCAGATGGCTGACCACCCCTCCCAACCCACATCAGCTGAGGGCTGAGACCTGCACACGTCCCCACATACCCCCACCTCCCACAGGCACTGCTCTTGTTCCCTGCCCTGGTTCCCTGCCCTGTTTCCTTGCCCCAATTCCCATCCCCAAATGGCCACTGTTAATGACTCTGTTCTGCAGCCATTACCTGACAGCACACTGTCCTCCCGATAATTTAATTTGTTTGATTACTTCTCCTAACAGGCAGCCAGAAAAGTCCATGACTCTTTGGTTAAGCTGGTAATGATACCATTGCATGTGCTAATTAACATTTGGGTGTCCGTAAATGCTCCTCACAAATTCTGAGTTTGGATCTCAGCATCATTAAAAAGAACATTGCTCTCATCAGTGAGCTGCTTCCATGCTGGTTTTGTCATCGGAATGCAGGATCTTTCCTGTGGACTACTTGTTAGCATGTTGTGTTTGGATGTATATATTTCTCCCTGTTTAATTTTTCTTCTCTCAGTCTTCCAGCCGCTCCACAGTCCTGGAATCTGCTGGCACTTTCACACAGGGATACTGAAGGGGATGAGTGGTAACTGCATAAAGATACTTCTAATCAGATTTAGAAGCACCAGGAAGGTTGGAGAAGAGCTCACGAGATCAGCCACCAAAACACACACACTCCCATATTATCCCAGATACCGTCTCCTAACCCTATAAATCCAAACACACACTCACATTACAAAACAAAACAAAACAAAACAAAACAAAAAAGTCTTGAAGACATTCAGAAAAGCAAAGACATATTTTGTTTTTGCTGCTTTGTTCCTGTAAAAAGGTGAGGTTTTCTCCACCACCCAGATACCTTCTGCAGACATTACTCCCAGCTTGTTGCCCATGCCTGGGGTCAACTATTTGCCCTCAGCACTTTGTATCACATTGCTGGTCCACTGGAGGACATGGAATGCAATAGGAAGTTTCTGCCTCAGCAGCAATTCAGCTCAACTGTTTGCTTAACTATTGCAAGAGAACATAATTTCTCTCCAGAAAAAAAGAATTCTTATTAAAATATAAAGTTTCTATCTCCTTGTCTTTGGAAAACTGAGACAAGCTACAACTGTAAAAACCAGCTGAACAAGCTGCCAGGATGCCTTTCTGGGAGCTGAATGTTTAGTTTATTATTCTAAACTAAAGAGAAGAAAGGACAACACTCCATACTGTTTTAAGTACTATGATTTCTGCTAAAAACCACAGAGCACACAGGCTGCAATTATGCTATGACTGCTATTGTTAAGCTTTCCTTACTACAATACAACTAATATATCTGGAGATTAAGATTTAGATTTCCAAAGCTTCTTACAGGCTTTAAAGTACCATTTCCAAAAACTAAAATGAATGGGAGCTAGGTGTCTGCTTCTGTTTGGCAGTGTTGATTTATAGGTCTTTCAGTATAAGTTCCCTGGCAGTGGAACAACAAAGTGCTTTGCTCACTTTGCACTGGTGATAAGCACTGCTCACAGAGGCCCAGAGACAACTCTGGAGGCAACATTGGAAGGACAGCCATGCAGATTTCCAGGGGTGAGCAGTCCTGCATCTCATAAGTGATGTTCCCCACGGGTTCATCTTGGCACCGATGCTCTTTAATGCCTTTATCAACAATATAGATAGTGGGATGGAGTGCACCCTCAGCACTTTGCTGATGACACCAAGCTGAGTGGTGCAGTTGATATGGCAGAAGGAGAGGATACATGCTCAGAAAGTGGGCACATGAGAACCCAATGAAGTTTAACAAGACCAGATGCAAGGGGCTGCATTGGGTCGGGGCAGCCTCAGACATGAGCACAGACTAAAGAAAAACTCCAAAGCAATCCTGTTGTCAGAGGGCGGTGAGGCACTGGCACTGCTGCCCAGGGAGCTGTGGTGCCCCATCCTTGCAGGCACTCAAGGCCAGGTGGGATGGGGCCCTGGGCAGCCTGAGCTGGTGGGGGGCAGCCCTGCCCATGTCCAGGGGGGTGGGAATGGGTGATCTTTATGGTCCCCTCCAACCTGAGCCATTCTATGGTTCTATGAATCCACAATTTGCTCATCCTGCTGCTTTGGGTTGTTGGGGGCTTTCCATGGGCTGCAGCATTCAATGCCAAGAACAGCTTTTAAAAAATTTAAGTTGAATTCCATTAAATTAAAAATACATAAAGCCTAAACCTTGTTTTCTTTCAATTTTACTGTTCAGAGAAGTAGAAAGGATTGATACGTCAGTAATAACAGACTGGTGAGAGAAGAATTTATGACTGTAGAAACGCTGAGGCTCTGCAATATAGAGAAACATTTAAACCTTTCTATTAAAGTTACTCATATTAAAAAGTAGAATTAAATAGAAGTTTTGGGCTCTCCAAGGCTTACCCTATTTCATCAGAGCGATACCAACGAGCAGCAATTTGTCAGAATCACAGCCCAACAACAGCACAGTTACGTGGCTCCCAGTTGCTGCCTGCAGCACTTAAGGCCTTTTTGCCATTTTCCACTGCCTCCCAACGGATGAGGTGAATCCAGCCCTAAGTCTGCATGCTGTCCAAGGCTTCTTAGTATGGTAAGTAAAGAACATGACAAAAAAAGTCTGTGCCCGGAAAGATCATGGAGTATATTCTCCCATAAGCAGTGCTAAGGCACAAATGAGACGAGGGGGTGATCTGAGCCAGCCAGCACAGCTTTACCAAGGGCAGAGCGTGCCTGACCCATCCGGTGGCCTTCTGTGATGGAGCGATGGCATCGGTGGGCAAAGGAAGGGCAACTGAGGTCATCTACCTGGAGTTCTGCCTTTGACACAGTCCTGCACCACATCCTTGTCTCCAAATTGGAGAGAGATGGATTTGAAGGCTGGACCATTCGGTGGATGAGGAATTGGTTGGATGGTCGCAGCCAGAGGGCTGGTGTCAATGGCTCCGTGTCCAGGTGGAGGCCGGTGATGAGTGGTGTCCCCCAGGGGTCCATCTTGGGACCGGAGCTCTTCAGCATCTCTGTGAGTGACAGATGATAGGATGGAGTGATCGATAGTGATAGAGATAGGCTGGAGTGCAGCCTCAGCAGTTTGCTGATGGCACCGAGCTGAGTGGTGCAGTGGACACAAGAGCAGGAAGGGACGCCATCCAGAGGGACCTGGACAGGCTCAGAAAGTGGGCCCTGAGAACCTGATGAGTTCAACAAGGCCAGGTGCTGCTCTTGGGTTGGGGCAGCGCCAGACATGAGGCCAGACTGAAGAAGAACTGGTTGAGAGCAGTCCTGCGGAGAAGGACTTGGGGTCCTGATGGACAGAAGCGGGACGTGAGGCAGCAGTGTGCGCCTGCAGCCCAGAAGGCCGACAGTCCTGGGCTGCAGCAACAGAGGGGTGGCAGCAGGGAGAGGAGAGGAGAGGAGAGGAGAGGAGAGGAGAGGAGAGGAGAGGAGAGGAGAGGAGAGGAGAGGAGAGGAGAGGAGAGGAGAGAGAGAGAGGAGAGGAGAGGAGAGGAGAGGAGAGGAGAGGAGAGGAGAGGAGAGGAGAGGAGAGGAGGAGAGGAGAGGAGAGGAGAGGAGAGGAGAGGAGAAGGGGTTGTGCCCCTCTGCTCTGCCCCTGGAAGGCCCCACCTGCAGTGCTGTGCCCAGGCCTGGGGCCCCCAGGACAGGAGGGATGCGGAGCTGCTGGAGCGGGTCCAGAGGAGGGCACGAGGATGCTCAGAGGGCTGGGGCACCTCTGATTGAAGACAGGCTGAGGAAGGGACTTCTCCCCTACAAGAGGGGAGATATCAGTTGGATGTGAGGGCAGTGAGGCACTGGCACTGCTGCCCAGAGAGCTGTGGTGCCCCATCCCTGCAGGCACTCAAGCCAGGTGAGATGAGGCCCTGGGCAGCCTGAGCTGGAGGTGGCACTGGGTGGGCTTTGAGGTCCTCTCCAACCTAAGCCATCCTATGTTCTATGTAACAGCGACATGGGAGGCTGCTTCCTATTAGTAAAGTAAACCTATCCATGCAACCAACAAACAGCAATGAAGAGGCAGCAAACCTAATAAATGTGCAAAGTCCAGACATCAAAAGAAAGAGAAATGGATTATGCCAGACAGAGAACAAGATAAAGCATGATGGGATGGAATTAGGCCTGGGAAAACATTTGGAGTGAATGACCCCGGAGCATGCTGATGAGCTGCTCTGACACAGTGCGTCCCAAGCTGAATTATGGTCCCTCTGGTTATGCTTTGAGAGTCACGTTCATGCTTACACAAGCACTCCAGAAAGGTTTCTGTGGATGTCAAAGTGGGGATTATGCAGCCTGGAACTCCGTCTGTGTAGAAGAATAGTATTCAGAAAATAAAATTGATCTGTTTTCTCAAATGAAAGGAAGAACTGTTATTGTCTGAGATGCAGAAAAAAAAGTTTACAGCAAACCCATCCTCAGACGTATAAATAAATGGGCCTAACCACTTTCAGCTCTCATTTCTGTGATTCAGTCCCCTGCTGCCCTGTTCCTCCTCCACTATAATAGCTGCAGTATTAAAAAGCTGCAGAAGAAAGAACGCTAGAATTGAATTTCCCTGGCACCACAGCGAATGCTTTCCAGAGAGAGACACACCACATTTTATATTTATTCTTTGGACTCCTTGGCACATTGACGTTTGACACCTTGACCAGATATCATTTTCCCAAGGAGGAATGACCTCTAAGTTTGGGCGTATCAGAGAAAATCTATGTACTTTCTTGTAGGAAGGGCAGAGATGAGCAATAGTGTAAATTGAGTTTCTTTCTCCAAATGGCTTCTAAGTGGCCACATCGCAGCCAAAGTAATACAGCAGCTCATTCAAAAACCTCTAGGAAGACTATTTTCCAATTCTCATGCACACTAATACTCATTTTCTCCCTTTTTCACTTATGCTGTGTAACCTGTGAGTATTGCACAAACAAGCAGTTCAGCACACGGCATTTCACTTCATCCAAGGTCAAAAATTTTTTCTGGCCAAGGAATTTTTCTTAATGCTGAGACATTACTATCTGCCCTGCTGATGCACATGAAGTTGGACTTGTCAGATCTAATTGATTTGCAGTCCTTTTGGTCAGAGGGTGAGCTAAACTTAAATTCCAGAGGGGAAAGGTTAGTTCAATACTCTTCTTCTTTATCATGTCTTTTCTCTCACCACTCAAAAACAGAAAGGCGCTTCCTCAACTCATTTACAGTACAGCACTTCACCACTCCTAGTAAGTCTATTTTAGTAAGTTTTCACTGCATTTGTGTCAGTGTATTTGTGTCAGAACTAATGCATTTGCCACGACAGTATGGGATTGCCAACCCCTACATAATGAGCCAAAACCAGGAGTGGACGGGCAGCTCCTGGAAATGGCTTCTGAAGAGACCCCCCCTCACCATTACCTATGTCTTACCCAAGGATACTTTTGGTCTTATATCAATGTTCTCATGTCCAAATTTCTGCTCGGGATAAAAACAGATCACCAGAATCACAGGACATTTTCCTCCTTCAGTTATTGAACAGTTCACTTCAGCATCCCTGATTCTGTTCTTGGCCTTCATGTTTTACACAATCTTTTCTCCTTTTGGCCTTTCTCTCTCTTCCGTTTGTTCCAGCAACTCTTCAGTTCATCCTTATAGACATTGCCTCCTATTTTCCTTGTTTTCTCTTCCCAGCCCCTTCATTTTTAGGTGATGTTACAGCCACTGCTACTGTCGGATCTCCTTGTCAAATCATCACGTGAGACTGTCTTCAGAGATGACAATCAGAGGACTTGGAAGAACCTCCTGAGTCTGTGATGTGCTCTGTACAAACCCTTCCTGAGGGACGTCTGCACAACCTATGTTAAACCCAGTGCAAACACGTCAGTAAGGAGTCTGTACAGGATTCATACAGACTGCTGAGCCCTGAAGGCAGAGCTTTTTGGGACTCTCTCCCCATCCTACCCAGCTTTCTTGTTCAAAAATAGCTTTGAAAACTGTGCTTCCCCTGTCTGTGCAAGTAGGACGAGTCTCCAGAGAAGGTGATGCTCTCAGACAAGCCCTGCAAATTCCCATCGTTGCCATGAAAACTGCACATCCATTCTATTTTGTCAAATGTTAATTGCCTTCTTAAAGTATAGCTTTTACCACCCCCACAGCTTTACACACTAAAAGCTCTTTTATGTATAAACAAAATCTGTTTTGCTTTTGGGTGGGTTTTAATTGGAAAAAAAAAAAAAAAAAATCACTTACTATTCCATGCTCTGCCTAGAAGAGAACAGGATAGAATCTCTGGTGCTAGAGAAAGTTCAACATAACCAGGATCACCAGACCTCATAGAGGTTTGAGGACATGCAGCATAGAATCACAGAATGGTTTGGGTTGGAAGGAGCCCTCAAAGTGCCGCTCCCTGCAGTGCACAGGGACACCCACAGCTCCAGCAGTGCTCACAGCCCCAACAGCCTGACCTGGGCTGTCTGCAGGGACGGGGCACCACCACCTCTCTGGGCAACCTGTGCCAGTGCCTCACCTTCCTCAGTGCCCAACCTTCTTCCTTATATTAGCATCTCCTTGAGCCTGACATGAGGCTCTGGACTGGTGCAATGGATGGTCAGTACCAGACCCACTCCATCACGCTGTAAATATTTGCACTGCAGAGAAAGGTTCAACAGAATTTGGAGCCTGGGCAGTCGGAGCATTAATCAGGCTGCAGAAATCGACAGGCAAAAGCAGTGACGGGGAAGCAGGATGCCAAAAACCAGAATTAGTTCCAGGGATCAAGGGAGAAAAAAAACACATTTAACATTTCACTCCGCCGGCTGCAGAGCTAATCTCTGTGCCGCTGAGGAATGTTTATGTCCCTGAGTTGGGGAAATGTTTGCTCTGGAAGCAGTGCCAGAATGTTTTCAAATGGGGGAATGAAAGGACAACAAATAAGTCCATTCCATAACAAAGAGAGACAGGGATTGAGGAGATGCTGGGGGCCTCATAGGCGCATGAGTGGCCGTCTGCCAAAGGCTGCGGCCGTTGCCCCGCGAGAGCTCAGTGAGCACAGGAGCAGCATAAGGGAGGGCTCAGAGCTGCAGAATTTGGCTTCTATGCTAATGCCCTCCATACTCATCCCCACAGCAGAGTGATGTTCAGCACAGCCCCTGTGCACTGCTCCCCGCCCTGCAGGACAGCACAGGACTCGGCTCCTCTGTGCCATGATAGGAATCCATAGGAGTGCAAACGCACTTTGGGTATCGTCAGTAATATTTGTCTTTTTCAGGTGCGCAGGCTCTATTATGTTAATTGCTTCCCTCTCTACATGTTATTTTAAGGTGAGCATTAATTGATTTCTAACTGTAATCACAATTATGGTGTGTTATACTGATTAATGGAAGGCTTGATTAACAGATAAGAAGGTGCTACTGTTTTCATTTTTGGAAGAAGAGATGAAATATGTTTTTACTCGATGGCTGAAGTGCTAATTTCAGTGGAGAAAGCGGTGCTAATGCAAGGCAATTAATCATCTATTTTGGTAATTTACAGCAATAAGTTAATTCTCATGGCACAAAGTGTGCTTCTGTAGAATGAACTCAAGGCTGTAGGATATGCCCCCCTGTAGATCCCACAGCAGACATGTCCAGCTCACAACATGGAATTTATAGAGCTGCAGTCAGATCAGTAACTCAGCATCAGATATTTGGTTCAAAATACAATCAGGTCTCTCTACCAAACTTCTAGAAGCCCTCTGTTACCAGACAGATATCCTTCACTTCACAATCACGTCTCGTGTCATCACGTTTTGGCAGCACAGACATTTGTGAGCAACCGTGTTCAATGATGAAGCATAGGAAGAGTAACATTTCATCCAACATCTCTGACCAACACCATGAGACCTCACTGAGAGCTGCAGCCACTGCCACCAAACCACACTGATGTGTAGCTTCACAACAACAAGATCACATATGATAGAATCATACAATCACAGTACCACAGAATGGCCTGGGTTGAAAAGGAATACAATGATCATCTAGTTGCAACCCCCTGCTATGTGCAGGTCGCCAACCACCAGACCAGGCTGCCCAGAGCCACATCCAGCCTGGCCCTGAATGCCTCCAGGGATGGGGCATCCACAACCTCCTTGGGCAACCTGTGTGTCACCACCTCTAAGTGGAAAAATTCCTCCAAATATTCAACCTAAACCTCCCCTGTCTCAGTTTAAAACCATTCCTCTTTGTCCTATCAGAAGCAGCCTTCTCTTCTCCAGGCTGAACAAGCCCAGCTCCCTCAGCCTGTCTTCATAGCGGAGGTGCTCCAGCCCCCTTCTCATCTTTGTGGCTCCTCTGGACCCTCTCCAACAGCTCACTGTCTTTCTTGTCCTGGGGGCTCCAGGCCTGGACAGATTCTGCAGATGGGGCCTCACAAGAGCAGAGCAGAGGGGGACAATCACCTCCCTGTCCCTGTCCTATAGGGTGCAGCTCTCGTGCACTTACACAGCCCTGGGATTTCCCTGCACCTCTGTGTGCAGTGATGGATCAGACAGAAGCACCAGCATTGAAAGCACTGAGTGAGACCAACTCCAGACAGGAATGGGTGTGAGGTGCAGAAGCCTCACTGCTATCCCATCAAAGGGTCAGCCCCAGGGCTGCAGTTCTTTTTCAGATGCCATAAAATATCATAGAACCACAACTCAGAGACTGATGGCAATTTTCATTTATTTATAGCGCTTCCCTTAACTGAAATCAGGACAGGGCCTTGGTAGAGCTGCAGGACCACAATCATTTCAAACCTCACATTTTCTGAGGACACAATTTTAGAGTTGATCTTAGGAGGATTCTTATTTATTTTTCCCTGGGCCTCAAAGTGGGAAGACAAAGCAAGAACAGCTCAACCCTTAATTATCGGCAGCTGACTTCCAGGGGACAGATCTGCCACCAAAAAGGGCTCCCACTGCCATCCCACACCTGGAAACAACCTGAGAAAGGAAACAAGAAGCGCTTGGAGCCTCACTCTGCACACACCAACAGCCCTCATCTGCCAACAGATCCATTTCATCTGCAGCCAAAGTCGGGAAAGACAAAGCTTTGTCTTTTAGGCTAAATCTCACAGCCCAGAGCTGCCCGCACATCACAGGGGCCGGCAGACCCTGCCCTGCCAGCAGCCACGCTCCCAGGCAAAGGGTGGAAGAGCCTTTCTGACACACTGCCAGCTGCAGAGCAATGAGGGGAATGAATTATCTGCTCCCTGCTGCTATCATTTCATGGACAGCTTCATTAGCTCAGCTCACAAGCTCAGCCTTGGCAGGGAGGCTTTGTATCGACAAGAGAATTTTAGGTTTTCTGCAGCAGCTCTTTGCAGCCCAGTCCACGGTCCAAGCATGCATGGTATGTGTCACTGGGGAACACCTCTTCCTATAACAAATGCTGCTACTGCTCGGTAGGGGAGTTTTAGGAGGATCAGAACTATTGGCAAATCCAGCTCTGTTTCATAAATAAATGAAATAACACTTGGCAAAGAGCAGCAGCATCAGCCAGATCAGTGCCTGCAAGTCTGTCCCCACACAGGATGGAATTTTTTGCCTAGAGGTTAGAATCACCTCAGAGCCACCAGGTAATATAAATCACTGCAGTTTATGAAACCAGTGGAATTCCACTGGATTATATGCAGCAGGATACAGAGTGCCTGAACTGCTTCTTCCTTACTCTGTGCAGAAGTGTGCAGCCACGTGGCTGAGCTAGGCAGGCAGAAGAGGGGCTCCCTTCCTCCCTGGGAGCCAAGAAAATAATCACTGAAAAGAGTCTGATAAGGATGTGCACAATGGCCATGTAGAACCAGACTTATGACTCCACTCAGTTATGTTTGCTTGGAGAAGAGTAGTGGCTCAGCACAAGACGCAGGACAAGCAGATAGACTTGTTCTGGCTCTGTCTTCATCCATCCTTCCCAGGTGCTCATAGCATGCCTGCTGTGCCACGTGCGTGTTGGCACTGCGGTCATGGGCGATGGATATGCTTGGGAGGAAACAACAGGCAGGGAATAAAAAAACAAAACAAAACAAAAAGAGATCTAGTTTTACAATGGGCACATCTGCTGAATGGCAGCTTTGAAGCCAGACATCCTAATCACAGCGTTATGGATTGGTATTAGAGCAAAATAAAACTCCGTTCTGCCTGAGCATAGAAAACAGGGAAGGGGCAGAGCAGCTTCTTCCTGGCCATAATTCCTATGACTATTTGTAGGCCTGGCTTTTGGTTTTGGTTTCTTGGGTTGGGTTTTTCTTTTTTTTCCCCTTTTTTTCTTTTTTCCTTTTTTTTTTTTTCTTGGTGGGTTTTGTTTTTGAGGGGCTTTTGTTGTTGTTGGGTTGGTTTTTTGGGTTGGTTTTGGTTTATGGTTTGGGGTTTGCTTTTTTTTTTTGACATAACTCTACTCTCTTCTCAACCAAAATCTCTCCAAGAAGAAAATAAATGGTTCTTGAAATAGAAACATTCCTCTCCCAGCTTTAGCCTCTCCCCTAGTGCTGTTTGGGGCTTTGTCCTTAACACACTCAGCCTCCAACTTGGAGCAGTATCTTGGCACTGCTTGCTTAGTTAAGCTTATACATATGCTAAAGAACTGGCCTGAACTAGTGCAGCAGATTATAATCAAAAAGTTTGGAGAACATTAGGGGCACTGCAGAAAATTAATAACTGATAATGAGAGACAGCTGTGATAAGGAACACACTGTGTAATCCAGCAAGCATTAGAGAATCTATCACTACACTGCCCACCGCAGCACAAACAGCAACAACTTGAGGCTTCCGAATCGAAAGGACAATAAATATCACCAGGAGAACCCCATCCTTCATCCCCACGGCTTTAAGTGAAAATGCATTTTGGCGTCCATGACGACACAGTCGTGCTAAGAGCTGCATTTACACGTGATCTGCAGATGAAACCATTTTCAGAGCTATAAAGATGTCACAGGCAGTGCTCCGGTCCCTCGCTCCTGTGCTTACTTGGTAAGTTGCCAAGAGATTTTCTGCATATATTTGTGCATATATTTGTGTTTTCCTTTCCCTCCAGTGTGGGTTATTTCCAATGGCCCACTGGGGTGTCTGAGTCTCCACTCAGTTACAGTTATCATCAGACTCCACCCAGAAACAGTAAGGTCATATAGATGGGGGAAACCAAGAGGAACTGCTGAAAACAGCCCCAAATGCCGCTTTGAAATTGCAGCTGTCTTTGTGTAAGTGTCTGCTGCTGCTCTAGGCTTTATGAACACAAGTCAGTGATTTTGATGCCAAAAGGGACTCTCAGATCATTCAAGCTGACCTCCATCTAATGCAGGGCAAATAATTCCTTTTAGTAACTTCTTTACTGAGCCTGACAAATTGTGTTGGACAAAAGCGGATCTTTCCACAAGGCATCTGGTCCTGGAGCGATGACTTGAAGAGATGACTTTCCTCTGGCAGCTTTGTTTAAATCATTTACCACCAGCGTTGACTGTGATATCATCAAAATAAATAATAAACCCTTATATGCTCATATTTCCTTCCTTCTGAAGGGCTCAAGGTCCTTTGCAGAGATGAATGTATGAGGCAGCACTCCCCGTCCCACTTTGGCAGCAGATACAAGCTCTTCCAGTTGATGGCAACCAAAGGAGGCTGAAGTGGAAAATCTGCTGCTGTTTGATGAGGGCTGGTGACTGGCATTCTTTATGTGTATGAAGCTGTTATTATTATCAATTAGTCTTGAAGATAGCACCCTACATTAGACAGCATTATGAATTCAGTAACAATGTCACAGCGTGAGCTTGTTAAACCCAACTGGATCCTGATTATGCAATTGGAAAGAGGAACAGAGGTTGCTCCAAAGAAAAAAGCTTACGAGGGGATGCAAAAAAACAATAATAATAATAAAAAAAAATTAAAATAGAATTGCCTTCCCTTTCATCACCTTCCTTTAAATTGGCTTGCTTTCTCTGTACCAAAGTGTAGAAGCTTTATACTTCCAGCCTCTTTTCAAAGACAACTGAGATGGGTGGAGAACAATACGAAAGAGTTTTTTTATTCTAATTGCTCTTTTAGGAAAGTGTCACTGGCTGGATCTATTTTTTCATTGCCAGCCCAGTTGGCATACCCACATTCGTCAGCCAGTGTGAAAGCAGGCTGGATCCCAGCATGCCATCAGGATGGGGTGTGGGTGTCCATTCACACCAGCTCATCCAAGCAAAATCTCTGCTCCGGAGTTTCATCCTCTTCCCAGCACTGGGCAAAGCAGAGCGCGCAACTGAGGGCTGTCCTGCTGCACCACCACAGCGAGGAGCGTTCTCCTCATCCTCTGAAACTACAGACACAAACACTTTGCCTGCCAATTGCAAGGCAGCCAGCTTCTTGTCTCTAGGTAGGCTTTGAGGTAGCAGCATCCCTTACCCACTATGCTCATCACCTTCCACTAGCCATGCTGGTTAACTGTAGATTGGATCACAGACTACAGACAGACCCAGGACCTTCGCATCTGTACCGGAAGGTCAGTATGAGCCCAGTAAGGGTCCGGGAAGCCCTACGCCGCCAGAATTGATGTCTGATTTAAGTATCTGCAATTAGGCAGGCTGAGTGCAGGCACAGAAGCCTGAGACACAGACTCATTAATCCTCCAACCCATGCTGGTTCCTTTCCAAAATGCATTCTAACAACGGCTGCATCACACGCTGCTCACTGACTCCCCAACCACACCCCCTAATGAAAGGAATTTAGAAATGCTCTCTTCCTATTTGCTTATAAACACTTTATTAATTTGCCTGATGATACGTTTACAACATTAGTACGCTGTTAATTTTCACCAATGTGTTCTTGAACCATCCATCCATTCTGAGACACTGAGCTCTTAAAGATCCGACTCCATTTCATTACAGTTTATTATTGTATTTCATTCAGTATGTACAGTGCAAATTAGAAAACCTGCAAAGCTTTCCCATCACAGAAATAATTACTGCCTGGTGGCCTAGAAAGCAAAAAAGTAATCTGTGCTAATTGAAACAGTAAAATACGTGCTTCTCAGAATCAGCTTGTTCAAAACACACAGCCCCCTGAATTCAGCTCCTGTGCTCTGGATTATAAATTCTCCTCCTTTTCTATCTTTCACAGCTCTTAAAAACTGGAAGTGCTGGTATTAATTATTCTAAGATTTTTTTGGCAGTCATTTCCTCTAATAAAATTCCACTCCCTTAGGGAATTATACATCACTTAATTCAACTTTTCCTGTGTTTCTTTCATGAGAGACGACATGAAAGGAAGCTGTCATTCCAGCCTATGCTCCAGCCTTCAGCTCCCTTCTTTTTGAAGGTCGCATCAACAGGCAACAGCCTTTCCCCTCAGCCCACTCACACCGAGCTCTATCCATACAGCCCAGCTGCAACCCACCGCAGGTTCTCACACCTCCTGCCTGATGCTCTGCTTCACTTTCCTGTTTGCAAGAGAATAAACAACTTGTCCCTCCCCAGTGTTTTTAGCTCCCCTCTTCAGTGTAGAAGGAAGGTGCAAGCAAAGAGCAATGGAATATGATGACAACACCCTTCAGGATTGCAAGGAGAAGAAAAATGTGCCAATTATGAGCTGGACCATGATGCTCTGATGCTTTGCAACAGGTTTGTGTGGTGCAGTGCCACCAGCACTGGAGTGCCTCTTGCAAGTAAATAATTTGCTAGGAAGATTTGGGGACTACTTTCCTTCTCTTTCCCTGCCAAGAATCAAGCTACTTTTGTAAGTGCTTACCTCTCACTTTCTAATATGACAGAGCTGAGCTGCGACCTGGAAAATACATAACCACTTGAAGTGAAGGCAAATAAATGGTGCTTGCAGAAAGAGCTTATTAGCATGGTGCACCACTTTCTAATAGTCACAAGAGGCAATACATTTTAAGTACTTCAAGAGAAGCACAAAATGCTTCTTGAAGGTGTTCAAACAGAACTCCAGCTGGGTGTACTCAGGGTGTGCAGGCAAGTGCAGTCTGTCTGCCTTTCAGAAACTGAGGGTCAGCTTGTCCTCCTGTTAATCACAGAATCATTCCAGTTGGAAAATACATCCACGATCACCCAGTTCAACTGTCTCTTACCACCAATATTGTCCACTAAACCATGTCCCTAAATATCCCATCTACCCTTTCCATAAACACTCTTGGGATGGCAACTCCACCACCTCCCTGGGCAGCCTGTGCCAATGACCACTCTTTCAGAGAATAAATTCTACATAATATCCAACCTGAAGCTAAAGAAGAGCCAGAGGAACAGTGTAGTACAGTAGTGACTAAAACATGGGATTAAGGTTCATGAACTCAGAACCTTAGAACTCCGTCCTGCCCTTCTTTAGGGCCTCACTCATCTCACTCCCTCCTCCCATGCAGTACACAGTGCAAATGCTTTGGGAAGAGCCTGCCCCTTACTCTGTTGCTCCAGTGTTCTACATGACAGAGTTCGTGGCTGCTAGTGAAACATAGCTTCTAAATGATGTTTAGAAGAAATGCCCTGACTCTGAACTCTTGGAGTCTCCTCCCAAGCATCCTGGGAGGGTTGTGGAATTCAGCAGGAGTGATGCCTTGAGCCTCATGAGCAACCACTTTGTCAGTCACATTTCTTGTGAGCACTTATGATCTATACTGACCATGAGCACTGGCCTCTAAAGAGAACTCCATCCATTGCCAAGTTCAGAACTAAACAGCAAAATACTTGTTGTGCCACTGCCACATACATCAACAGTAGGAAAGGAGGAAGTTCTGAGTTCTCATTCCCAGTGTTTATTCTATATAAATATGGTCCTAATTGCAGTATCAGCTTCAAAGCCGAAAGGCCTTTATCTCCTGAGAATGCCTTGAAACCACCGTGCTTTGAAAACAGTCGCAGTCCATCAGAAAAGCCAAAGCCTCAAACCATAATTCACGTCTCTGGGTGGCTTTTGTATAAAAACAAACGTTTTGGAGATGTGATGTTTGCATTGTTCCTCTGGAGGAGATGGTCAGGCACATACTCTCATTCTGTGTATAAACTATCCAGCTTTTTCACAAATATTGTTCTTTTGAGGGCTTGAAAGTGCTTCCGGCTTCCCAAAGCTGTTTATGTTTGGCTCAGTCTTCCCCCCTCACTATCTAAAAGCAGACAAGATACATACCCTACCAAGGAGACACATGCTTGTTATCCATCTCAGCCACACAACCAATTTCATTTTTCACACTTTCCTAAATGTTCCATCACAAGATGACATAGCATATGGAAAGCCCCAAATCTTTGCATACAAAGGCAAAAGTACGAAGAGCAGTGACATTGGTGGCCTCTCCAGCACCAACAGGGTACCCAGGAGAGCAGAGGTGTGCAAAGTAAAGCTTCAGATTTTATAGGTCCTGAGTATAAACTAATAAGAACTGGATTTTCAACAGCTCAGACTTCAGGAAGATTTGAATGCCTTGATACAAAGTTAATTAAGCATTTTTAAAAGTTCCATCAAAGCTTGGAAAATATCAGCTATAAATCTCCCTGCTGCCTCACCGGCCTTTAGGGCAGCAGCGCTGAGAAAATCAATCGATTAAAAATACAGGAGGAAGATTCAAGATTATTCAGAAAAAAATTATTCAAAGCTTTGATCACTAGAGAATGTTAGTTTATCTTCCTTTTGAAATCCCCATTCTGAAGATACACACGTAGCTAAAGGGCTGAGCATCTGCTTCTCCCCCTGCTACGGAGTCCAACACACAGCTTCTGCTCCCCAAATCTGATGCATTTCCATGGTTCTCCTCAAAGATAACGCACACCTACCTTGAGATGCTTCAAACTTCAGCCTAAATGGCTCACGAGGAGGAATGAGCTATTACAATCAGTATAAAACAGGAATGTGATAACTGGAGATTCTTGCAGCCAAAAAAAAAAAAAAGATATCAGAGCCTAACTTGCAACTAAAAGGTGATAATACTTATCTGTCCTGTCCAACCCCCTGCCCCACGCCATCCAATGTCAGCTCTGCCCCATCAAGCAGCCCAGCCCTGGTGGGCACCCATCGCTCCCAGCAGCCGCACAGCGCTGTTTGATGGGCACTGTGTGCTGAGCCCAGGGCACGGGGAGGGCACAGGGCAGTGCTGACCCCAGCGATGGCCAATAGCTCTGTGATGCGTTGGCTGAACAGAGTGCTGTGAGCAGCAAAAAATATGCACTGTGTTTTCTGTTTCAGTACAGGAATGGGAGAAGAGGTTTCAAGATTGCTGAAAAAAATCAATTTTCTTGTTGCATATTTGTGATTCCATTTTCAGTTAACATAAAAACATTAGCTGTGAATTTTCAAATGAAATGTAGAGAGTTGCAATCAGATATTCAACTCAAAGATCTGATCGTCTCTCTTTGTCTACGAGCCCTCTCTTAACAGAGAGAAACATCCTTCACCTCACAATCACACCTTATTCACATCATCACGTTTTGGCAGCACAGACATTTGTGAACAACCACATTCAAGGATGGAGCACAGGAAGAGTAAGATTTCATCCAACATCTCTGACCAACACCGTGAGACCTCACTGAGAGCTGCAGCCACTGCCACCAAACCACACTGATGTGTAGCTTCACAACAAGGTCACACATCCCAGTGGTTTGATGGCTTTGCTGATCTCTCTTTTTTGTTTTAATAAGAAATATTAATGATTAAAATAAATTATTACTTATGTACATTATCTACCTTGTATATTTAATGAGGTCTGCTCCAAAAGTAATGCCTCCTGTTTTATGATGTCAGCCCACCACATCAGAGGCGGATGCTGGTGGTACAGCAGTAGAGGTGGAACCTTCCCACCAATATCCATTCCATGTTGTTGCCGTGTGACAGATGGCAGCAGAGGGGCAGTCTGACACAGTGGTGTCTGACATGGAAGTGCAGATGAAGCAAGGCTGTGGAATTGAGTTCCTCCATGCAGAAAAATGGCACCCACTGTCAGAAATCCATACTTGCTGAAGGTTTCTGGAGGCCATGAGATGTGAGCACAGTGAGCAGTGGATGCTGTGTTTCAGCAGTGGTCACAGTGACTGCAGGTTACCTCCACTGGTGCAGGTTCTGATGTGTGTGGTATGCAGGCTCTCGTTCATCGCTGGTGAGGATGCACAGCTAATGGTGGTGGCTATATTGTAGAATAGTGTTGTAGAATCATGGAATCACAGAATCACCAAGTTTGGAAAAGGACCTCCAAGATCCAAGTCTAACCATCCACCTACCACCAATATTTCCCCTCTAAACCATGTCCCTTTGTACAACATCTAAAGGTTTCTTGAGCATGTTTGTAGCTGAGAATTTACTCTATCAAACAGTGCTATTGTGCCATTGTCGTTTCCATATAACTAAATAGGAGGCATTATTTTTGGTGTTGCCTACATACATGCAGCCCAAGGACGATTCCTCTTCACTCAGAGCAGCCCATGCAAGCCAAACGATTGCCAGCATGCTGTAGACCCACAGCCCCGCTCCAGTTTCCATATTAACTCACGCAAAGTCAGTGAATCTGCACTAACTGCCCTCAGCGGCGGTGCTGCCCTTCCCCTGCAGTGTCCCCGGGCTCTCCCTCCGAGCAGCCCAGAGCCAACACGGGGCTTCCAAGGGAGCATCGCTAAGGTGACGGCTGGGTCACGGAGCAGCAGCCTGGGTGGGCGAATCACTGCATCCCACTCACCAACGCGCCTCTCCCAAATGGAAGCATGACAAACGCTTCCTTCCTTGCATGCTGTGTTTCTTCCAAAGATGTGTTTTGCATCTCTTTTTTTCCCTCTGATTTCCCGTTAGCCTGTCGGCAAAGCCATTACATCCTTGGATATTGAAATGAAATTCTTTGACTTTGAGCCAATGCGAAGGGATGCTCAATGAAAGTGCGGTTGGGTGCATTTGCATGCAAAAGATGTTAACAATGCAGGGAGGAGACATTGCTAAACACCGTGCTTTAAGTAACATCAGTGATTGCCAGCACGAGACCCCTTCTTTACACCCTAATTATCTAGTGCTCCGAATTACCAAGTAGGAAGAATTGCAATCCTCTTGTCACACCAGGTAGATTTTGTCTTCTCAGGATTAAAGAAGGCTAGAAATGCTTTACAGGATTTGAATACTCATTGTCTCCCTCCAAAAGCTCCTGCTGAGACCACCAGAGGCCCAGATGCCCACTTGAGTAGCTCAGGAAATGGACAGGGCTGACTGCTCTTGACCCAGGAAGAGGGTAGTAGCCCCAGTTGAAAGAGAGCTCATTTTGGAATGAAAGAATTTTTATTCCAGAATGAACCATCATTTTCCTGACCATTACTTATCGAAATCCTGAGACTGGTGATGGTACAAGCATGAAATCTGCTACAGAGCTGAGTTTTTGACTTGTTTCTCCCCTTTCACAAAAGGGTCATCCAGAGATTTCAGAGTCAAAGTGACCCAAGATGGACATCAGCTTTTTTTGCCATTGGTTGTGCTGTTCTTTGTGCATGGGATCATGAAGAGAATCCTAACATCCCTGAATGTGTGCTACAAATCTTCTCTTGACAGTTAAACGTTGGTTTATTGGCTTTCCTGATTTATGAATGTTCATTGGCAGCAGCATCCTGGACAGGACCACGGTGTCCAGAAGCAAAGGACACCAGCTTCACTGTCATAAAAATGTTTACAGGAACATATACAAAATCACTGGACGGGAACATTTACGTTTCTTCCAATTAGCATGAGTGGTCATACAAAATTTATGTCATTCCTACTATTTTCAAGGCAGAGACAACATTTAAAGACTGTGCTAAAATGTTCTTGTTGTGTGTCACACTTCAGAGCAAGCATTCACCACCCATTGGCACAGCATCCACCGCATGCTGATTTTAGGGACATGTCTCCTTTGATTTTTCTGGGGCTCCCAGTGTTGTGGGGCTGTTTGGCCCCATCACCACCACGCAGGAGCCTGTGCAAACTCACAGCATGATGCTTCCCGTTATCTCTGGCTTCCACAAACAACTCCTGGGCTGACCTTTCAGAAAGAATCGACCCATGACAAGCAGGAATGACATAACTAATCTAATCCTCTGGAAACAATATTTGCTTGGCTTGAGCTCCCCGGGCAGTTCTGATATGAAGCAGGGGGGAAGGATGGAGATGTGGAGGGAGGGAGGGGAGAGCTGTCAAGGAAAGAGCAGTGCAATCTCCTTCTAGGCACAAACTTTTCCTACCAAGCCAGGAGAACAATGAACCCCAAGAAGAAAAAGTACTCAGCCCATTTCTGTTTCTTTTCTTTCTTTCCTTTCTTAAAGACAAAATAAACTAATGACAAGCAAAAAGATACATTTCTGCGAAATTAGGATACTAATAGAGTTAGGTGGGTTTTGTACCCCCCTGCCCATTGGATAGATCCTTTTACAGCCCAACAGCTAGAAACAACTCCATACTAGGAGCTTTTGCAGAAAGCAGAGCAGAGCAGGAACCCAGTGTTGATGCTCCTTGTGAACCCTTAGCAAAGTTTGTCTTTTTCCTCCATCCCTTGGGCAGCAGAGCTGTGAGGGGTCTGGAGCACAACAGGGTGTGATGGGGAGCAGCTGAGGAGCTGGGATTGTTCAGCGTGGAGAAGAGGAGCTCAGGGGAAACCTCGCTGCTCTCTACAGCTCCCTGACTGGAGGCTGTGGGGGGGTGGGGGTCGGCCTCTTCTTATGGGTAACAGCGATAGGACGAGAGGTGATGGCTTCAAGTTGCACCAGGAGAGCACCAGGTTGGACATTAGGAAAAAACATCTCCAAAAAAGTGGTCAGGCAGTGGCACAGCTGCCCAGGGAGTGGTAGGATCACTGTCCCTGGAGGTGTTCAAGAACCGTGGAGATGTGGCACTGCGGGACACGGTCAGTGGCCAACATTGGTGGTAGGTGGATGGCTGGACTGGGTGACCATAGAGGTCTTTTCCAACCTTAATGATTCTGATTCTAGCTTTATTTTCTCCACTAAGTGTGTGAAAAAATTAGGCAACATACCAAACCTCTCAGAAAATATTTGTACCATTGAAGTCACTGAGAAATCCGATGTCTGTGGAGTTGGGACTTCACCCAAAGAGCTATACGGACTCGATGCCCTGGCACAAACAGTGATTGCTCAATCCAGTCCAGAAAGAGAATAAACAGGCTTAGCTCTCTGGAGAGAGACCAGCCACAGATGTTTCCATTTCAAATAAAATCAAACTGCAAAGGCAGGAGACAAAAAAAAAAAAAAAAAAAAAAAAAGCAAAGAAAACAGTCCCCAGGCAGCAGAAAGAGGGACCCAAGCCTTTACCTGCAGCAGATACCAATCATGAGATCCGCACCCAGTCTGCGATCACCAGCTCAGGGCAGCTCCTTCCAGCTGTGGCAGAGCAGGTGATGCTGACAGTCTCCTGGCTGTGCAGAGAGCTCTCCCAGCTCCTGTTTGCTTTGAGTAGATAGAAATCCTCCTGCTGGAAAGGGAGCAAGCTGCCCCACTGGGCTGAGCCCTGCACAGTTTCTGGGCAGCAGCGTACTAGCCATCCCTTCCCTCTCCCCAAAGCTTAGGAAGGAAAGGACTTCCTGCTTCCCTGAGGATCTGTCTCCTTCTCTTTGCAATCTTTTGTGTTTTCCAGCCATGAAGTTCCAAAGGGTGACTAGCTCCTGCTAAGGCACAAAGCACCTAATACCAAAGTCCACACAAAAGCAGAACTGGTGGCTATAGAGATGGCATCAGGCCAGTCAAAACGCTGTGTCTTCAGTTTGACACTTGCAAGCATCGAGGCTGGGGTCACAGTCAACTTTGGTAGGAACAGAGCCTTTGTTTGGGTTTCTTGTCTGGCTATAATTGCATAAATAATAGTGTTGAAAAGCTACATTTTCTTCAGTAAACACTGCAGCTCAGGGTATCATTTGTGTGGCCAGCACCATATGCATCCTGTCCTTACTTACAGACACCTTGGCACAGACCCATCCTCTTATACAAACAGCTTAACTGGGAGACCCTACAGCCAGAGCCTGACCACCAGCACCCAACAGCCAAGCCCACGTGCACTCTGTGTGAATTACCCCTCACTGGGCTTTGCAACCATCGCAGGGAAGACAGGATTTCTTTTCTTGTTTTCAGTGCAGAATCTTTTTTAACGTTGATAAATATTTAATCAATACTAAACGTGAAGGCAAAAATAAACAAGCAGTCAATGCCTGGCCACTGAATAGTGACAGAATTCAAAAGAGCAGAGCTGAGGCAGTAGCATGGAGTCAGAGGCATGGGGAGCAGACAGTAATCACAGATAAAAACTTTGCCTGCTTTCCAGCTGGTATCTGTTTGCTCACAAAGCAGTGCTCCGATTGTTGCAACATCCCGATAGCCACCGTGACCAGGGTGTGTGTAGCAAGAAGCCAGAGCCATGGGCCGAGTGGCAGCAGCAGAAGTCAGACTCAGCTATACAGCCATGGAAGAGAACATTTCAGGGAAGAAGCTTCCAAGTTGAATCTGGATCTCCATAGCTGCTTGTCACAGCTGCTGACGTTCCATTTAATTGAATGAATCACAAGGAGGCAATCTTCTCTTGTTGCAGCTGAGCCTCATTTTTAGATATACACGCACACCACGGAAGGTTGCCCCTGCAAGAAGTGGATACCAGCATAGAGGCATAACCCTTCTGCTCCACCACTGCCTCCTTCTGGGAGCTGGGAAGTTCCTTTGGGATCTCACTTTTTTGCTGCTTCCTTTTCTTTCCTGTAATGCTTTTTTTTCGTCTAAATAGGGCATTTAAGTCACTCATGAAGGGGGATGAAGAATGAAAAGGACCTTCCTTATGATTTGCAAAGACTCTTGCCACAGGGAAGAGGCACTGCAGTGTTACAGCCAAGTGGTAAAAGCTTCTTCCTGCTCGTTATCATCATCTGTAGGACTAAGTTATTTCCATTAGTACTGAGAAAGAATAATAAGCTAGCACTGTGGTATGTAATGCAGGAAAACTGTCAGCCCAAGGAAATGAATGGAGCCTGGCACTTCTCCCTGTCTCAGCACAGTTGTCCCTGCACGCAGCCACTGTCTCATACTCACCCTGTCTCACTCCCTCCTTTCTTTGTTACCAATCACTTCTCGTGCAATTAAGAGTAGGAAAAAATGCCCTGTAGGGCTCAGTCCTCTTCTTTAGCCAGTTATAGTGTATGAAACACACTGACCTTGTTTGAAAATCAGAGGGGATATGCTCATGCCTTAATGACTGCTCTGGTCTGTAGAAAAAGAGCAGCTGAGCTTTCACGACCCAGGAGCAGTGTGTGTCCTTCCAAGAGGAACACTGGGAACGTAGCTGCAGAACAAGCAGCTGTCACCAAAGCTGCATTCCTACACTCTCCTACCCAGCATGATGCCACTTCCACCACTGGAAGGGGAACAGGCAAGGTCATCATAGAATTACATCATAGAACCATAAAATGGCTGTGGTTAGAGGGAGCTCAAAGCCCAGCCAGTGCCACCCCCGGCCATGGGCAGGGCTGCCCCCCACCAGCTCAGGCTGCCCAGGGCCCCATCCCACCTGGCCTCGAGTGCCTGCAGGGATGGGGCACCACAGTTCTCTGGGCAGCAGTGCCAGCGCCTCACCGCCCTCTGCTTGAGGGTGCACTCCATCTCACTGCATGTGTCACTGATAGAGGTGCTGAAGAGCTCCGGTCCCAAGATGGACCCCTGGGGGACACCACTCATCACCGGCCTCCACCTGGACACGGAGCCATTGACAACAGCCCTCTGGCTGCGACCATCCAACCAATTCCTCATCCACCGAATGGTCCAGCCTTCAGGTAACTTGGTGTCAAGATCAGAGCAGATGAACTTTGTTAATGACGCTCATAGTTGGTAGGGAGTCTTCATCGTATCAGAGAAAACATAGCAGCAATAGTGAGATTATGATTGAGTTAAATGGTAATTAGAGTTTTAAATGTAATTAAAGATTAAGGGATTAGAAGATATGCACATAACAAGATCTGCACACTGTGATAAGATGCCCTTCTCTTGACTCAATATGAGAAAACTAAATACAAAAACAACTTCTAAAGATAAAAAATATTAAAGGTGGTCAGTCTTGAGAATCACAAAACTGCAATGTAATCCTGATCTTCTGACCTTCTGAACAGAGTGTAATAAGAAAGAAAGATGACATGTGAAAGCAAGATGGATTGCGAGGTTCACCCTGCTGTTAGCTCATCCTGCAGAACCTATGGGGAATGGCTTTTTGTTCTGTGAGGCTATGACTGGTTTCTCTGCTATTCCTGTGCAGCCACATATTGAAAAGGTACCTTGCACAAAGAACATTTGTTATCATTTTAGGTTGCTAGCTTCAAAAGGAATAGCTCTGAAAGAAGGGGAAGCTCTTTCAGACTGAAATAGAATCTTTCCAAAGAGCCCTATTACCACGAATTGGGACAGCTTTTTTATGGAAATGCTGCTTACTCACTGTTGAGCCACATAGATAACATGCACCTAATGCAGCCTTTGAAAATCCAGTAGAGAATTTCCTTCTCCCTTCCCAGGAGAAACTCCCAAATGCCTTTCATGTCACAGCCAGGATAGTGAGAGGCTTTGTACAGAACAGTGCATTTCTGGACTCGCTGGGTTGGGGTGAGAGCTGTCCTTTATTTTCTTTTTTTTCTTATGTCGAATAATTAATTAAAATGGAGTGACCTAGTTCATGAAGCATTCCCTTATTCCAGCTGCAGAATTGTGTCCAGCTGGCTGACCGTGATTGGCAGATGAATTCTGATGATAAGTGAAGTACCCCAACCATTTGATTTTACTTTGATTTTTCTTCTCTTTTTTTTTTTTTTCTTTTTTAAATTCTTGTGAGGCTCCAGACTAACAGTGATATTCAGATGTGTGAAAGTCCACTGTTGGAGATTTTTCTAAAGTAGAAAAGTCAATCCCCAGATTTCCCTGGAAGGCACTTTATTTCACACAGCAGTGCTGAATTCAGGTGTCTAAACTGTGAACCTTGGTGCCTCATATAGTCCGTAAATAAGTGCTTTCTCCTCCCTGTTGATGACACACAGAGCCTAAATCCTCTATCTTTAATAATTCATGCGTCACATGGAAGCCCATGAGTGAGGTGAGCACCCAGCTATACCAAATTGGCACAACCTAGCTGAACCACAGCACCTGTCTGTGTGCACCCTGCAAAGAAAAGCTAATGGAGCTTCACGAAAACCCTTCTCCTGGTAAGACAGACTCTGACAATTCCTTCTGCTTGTCTGAGGTTACGACCCATGCAATCACTGCATTTCCTCTGACACATGGCTACTCATTAAGTGGCAATAACTCGATCTGTGCACCTGCAGCCTTAACTCTGACATCTTTGTTGTTGTTCAATCCAGCATAAGCAATAAAAATAACAAAGGAAGAGATCTTGTTGTTAGCAGGCACGGAAAGAGAGCAAGTCAGCAGTTCCTGAGCTGTAGAATTACATACGCAGGACACCATGAACTACTCACTACTCCTTTTCTCCCTTTTTTTTCCTCCCAAGGAAAAAATCATTAGTTCTGTAAGAGTCACAAGTTAATTGCAGATAAATTGATAGTTTGCACAAGAACTGGAGTTCCAGATTAATTAAATTTGAGTCATCCTGATGAAAAAAATCCAAAGCTGCTGTTGCATCTCTGTGGATCATAGAATCATGGAATTGTCAAGTTTGGAAAAGACCTCTAAGATCACCCAGTCCAACCGTCCACCTACCACCAATGTTGCCCACTGACCGTGTCCCTCAGTGCCACATCTCCATGGTTCTTGAATACCTCCAGGGACAGTGACTCCACCACCTCCCTGGGCAGCTGTGCTACTGCCTGACCACTCTTTTGGAGAAGTTTTTTCCTAATATCCAACTTGAACCTCCCATGGCACAACCTGAAGCCATTCCCTCTCATTCAATCACTGTTACTCAGGACAAGAGGCCGACCCCCACCCCCCCACAGCCTCCAGTCAGGGAGCTGTAGAGAGCAGCGAGGTTTCCCCTGAGCTCCTCTTCTCCACACCAAACAATCCCAGCTCCTCAGCCGCTCCCCATCACACCCCGTTGTGCTCCAGACCCCTCACAGCTCTGCTGCCCTTCTCTAGGGGACATGGCTAGTGGGCAATATTGGTTGTATGTGAATGGTTGAACTAGATGATCTTAGAAGTTTTTTCCAACCTTAATGATCCTATGATTGTATAATTCTATTCCACGAGAAGGGGAAGCAGACTGGGTCTAGCAGTTTGCTCCAGCTCCCTCTGACCTCTTCTCCCTTCTTTCCTTCTCTAAGCAACAAGCTGCAAACAACTGTGCACAAGGCATCACACAATGAAGCCACGATAAGACTTCAATATGGAGCAACAGTTTGTAAAAATTCAATAATAGAGCTGTCAAGCCTGCTTTGTACATTCAAATGATGTGCAGAACAAATGCTTTTAATCTTTAAAGGTCATGCTGAAAGCAATGTTCTCTGCACCCTTTCACATCCCTTCTGACACATCACCCCCCACCTCAAGCCTCTGGAGATGTTTGTTGTGCCATGGCTAAGCTGGATGCTCAGTACAGAACAGAGGAGGTGGCTTGTTTTTTGTTTTAGTTTAAATATTTAGACACCATTTGCATCTTATTAACGTGCTCATCACATTTGTTACAAAAACATATACACAGAGCCTGCAATGGCTTTGTTAAAGTGTCATATCCAAGGCAAAAGAGGTGTGAAATGATAGCTCACCTCCTCTCACCTCAGGATTGCAACATTTATGTGTGAGAAGAATGTTTTCACCTCTTGTGCAGACAGTCTTCTCCATCTCTCAGGAGGAAAGGGTATTTCTTTGGAAAATTCTCCCAGGGACCAAAACGATGAGACAGAGACCCAAACATTCAAAGCGAAGTCCTCACCAAAAAAAAAAACAAAAACAAACCATCGGATGGCATAAGCACACCATGCCATGCAGCTACACTGACCTACGTGGATACTTCACCACTGCAACATATCTCCACGTGTGAAATGATTTACAGCAGAAAGATGTCTTGCTCCAGTATAACTACACAAGCATTGCCAAAGGCATCCAACATAAAAACTCACTTGAGCCCCTCCTCCTGTCCAGCAGTTCTGTACTGTACTCAGCTCAGAGCTCTACACAGACAGTTAACCTGGCACACCTGATATGAAAAAAAACAGTTATTTTACTGCACCTGGCAAGAACACACAAAAATTTCTGTCCTCTCAGACACACAGTGTCACTTAGCATCTGCTGATTATCATCTTATGATTTATTTATATTTCTCCTTGCACCTCTTCTTATGAAGTATAAAGACAATCTCACATTATTCCAAAATATCCCCCAACACATACTTGCAAAAGGAATGTACTTATATACTTGGGCTGAATTTCATAACAAAAAAACTTTGATGGGAAAAAAATCAATATGAAGTATGGACAGCACTAAGAGCACCAGCCTGCACTGAACACCGCTGCATCACTGCACTGTGGGAAGCCAGCATAGCTTCTCATATCTGCTCAAAACTTGCTGGTAGCACCTAAGAAAGGTGGAAAAGCTGAAATCATCTTCTGTGAGTGCCAGCAGCTTTCCAGCCCAGTTTTCTCCTTGGTGATATGGCAGTCTCCTTCTCTGGCCCTATTCATCTGTTCCATTGACTTCAGGTGCAAACCGGGCTGACTAGGGGAAATAAACTTAAAATTGTTATATATACTTCAAAAAACAGGAGACAAAGGGACTTGTTATCTTCAAAACCATCTCTGGCACTTAACTATCTTTAATGCTTGAAAAGGAAAACTGAAAAGGAAAAAAAGAATATGTATGAGAGACCTATGGACGGCAAAAAAAAAAAAAGATTAAAAAGTGTCCATTGAAGTGTGCCCAAATGGGAGAACAATCTGCCAGGCATCAGGAAGAGAGCAGAGGCCATGGTTCATCCCAGACACAAAACATTCCCACTCCCTGGCTCTCACAAAGGGCCTGAGAAGTAATAAGGCATTTTCTCAGTTTGGAGAATGGTTTCCAACACAATACACTTCTATAATAGATGGAAGATGTAAAGCTAATCAAATAAGACATACTCACAGAAATCAAACCTGAGGAAGCTGCTACCTTGGCAGACTTTTCTATTGACAATTTCTTGACCTTTCTTCTTGCAGAGCATTTTGTTCCCTCACATTCACTTTCAACAGACCGCGCTCTTGCTTTGGAGCATTGCACTTGGCTCCGGGATGGTTTCAGCAACGGGAACAAACAAGGGGAGAGCTTTGTTTGAGGCTGAGATCGCCAGTGGTGGACAACAAAGGCTCTCACAGAATGTCTGCAGCAAGCCATTCCTGAGCTATGTGCTTTATAAAGGACCTATCTTCCTTCAGGTGAATATTATTAAAACATGAAAGAAGGAGCTGGTGCTCAACAACTTGCAGACTGGTTGTGTTAATTGATATGCACTCATGGAGCAAGATTCTCAGCCTGTGGAAACTGGCACAGCTCTGCAGAAAGTCTGTTCTGAAAGTTCATCGTTCTAATGGCTGTAATTAGAGAAGATTCGCACCAGAGGATGTTCTGGCCAAATCTGGTCTCATTTTGAATGCAATTGAGCTCTCAGAATGATAGAATGAATGGCTCAGGTTGGAGGGGAGCCCAAAGCCCAGCCAGTGCCACCCCCGGCCATGGGCAGGGCTGCCCCCCACCAGCTCAGGCTGCCCAGGGCCCCATCCCACCTGGCCTCGAGTGCCTGCAGGGATGGGGCACCACAGCTCTCTGGGCAGCAGTGCCAGCGCCTCACCGCCCTCTGACAACAGGATTGCTTCCTCACAGCTAACCCACATCTCCACTCTTTCACTTTAAAGCCATTCCCTTGTCCTGTCCCCATCAGGCTCTGTACACAGTCACTCCCCTCCTGCTTGTAAGCTCCCTCCAAGTACAGGCCGGCCACAATGAGGTCTCCGCACAGCCTTCTCTTCTCCAAGCTGAACAAGCCCAGCTCCCTCAGCCTGTCTTCAATCAGAGGTGCCCCAGCCCTCTGAGCATCCTCGTGCCCTCCTCTGGACACGCTCCAGCAGCTCCGCATCCCTCCTGTCCTGGGGCCCCAGGCCTGGGCACAGCACTGCAGGTGGGACCTTCCAGGGGCAGAGCAGAGGGGCACAACCTCTCCTCTCCTCTCCTCTCCTCTCCTCCTCTCCTCTCCTCTCCTCTCCTCTCCTCTCCTCTCCTCTCCTCTCCTCTGCTCTCCTCTCCTCTCCTCTCCTCTCCTCTCCTCTCCTCTCCTCTCCTCTCCTCTCCTCTCCTCTCCCTGCTGCCACCCCTCTGTTGCTGCAGCCCAGGGGACTGTTAGCATATTTTCTTCTCCACTTTGGGAAGTGGTTGAAGAGGACACACCACCTCAGAGGAGCAGGAAGAGCAAGCCTGGAAAGCATGGGTAGAGCCATGTGTGAAAGGAGCAGGAGTTCCTGGAGAAACAGATAACATACGAGGAGGATGCTGAAAGATGCCTGAACAGGCGCAATCCAGTATGTGGCTGTGCTTTTTTTCCTTACACGAAGTGTTTGCCACTGACTGCAAAGTGCAAGAGAACAGCAGATGTTTCAGCAGCTGAATCCACAGCAGTGTCAGGGCCTGTATTTTGGAGAGGAGATGGGAAGGAGTTGGGAGCTCAAGCACCATCCATTGGGGATGGAAAGCCTGTCACAGCCCTGGGCTGTCACATCAAACTTCAACTTTTTTGGTGCTCTTCATTTTGGCTCAGTAAACTAACTCGCTTTTAATGGCAGAGTTAATTGCTTAATTGTGGAAGTGACTTTTTGCATCTATTAAGCAATATCCTTTATGAAAAAATCTGTTTGTTGGAAAGAATGTCCCTATGCTTCACACACCAGGTGTTAACTTGTTTTGTGTGAAGAGGTAGATAGCTCCTTAAGTACCTAGGTATGCATTAGAAGCTTGCTTTTATTTGACTGTTGCCTTTCAGTGCTGGAGATGACAGATGTTCTTTAGTCGAGGCAAACACAGCCCTCCCTGCTGCTCAGAAGCACTGCTTCTCATGTTTATTAATTACTCTGCAACACCTCTGCAAAGTAGGGTAGGGTTTTATCCCCATTTCACAGCCTAGAAATGAAGGTGCTAGACCTTCAACAAGCCTGGACTCTGTTCTGACCAAAGGGTGTTGGGGACCCATGGCAGCAGGATGCTGCTGCTGAGCATCCCGACCCCTGCATGGGAGAGGCAGCAACGCTGAGCTTTGCTCCTTTGCACCACTCAATCCCTCGGTTCCCAGGGATAGAAAGCAATCAAGAAGGGCCCTGCAGCCCTCACTCCAGTGCTGGAATCCATCCTAGCAGCCACAGCTAATGCAGAGTAAATGCCCTATAAATAATCAAAGGGGAAGAATCATTAGCCAACCATCCTGTAATAATAATTTTAAATGAATGTGTAATTTATAGAGAGAATAATTATGAGACAAGGCCCTTTAACCATAATGAATGTGCTCAGATAATGGTAACACCTGCAGGTTCAACCCTGCCTTGGGGAAGTCTGTGTTTTCGTCCCAGTATGACAAGCTTTCAGGCAACGAAGGCAAATGCAGCAGGGCTGACTGCAAAGCCACCAGGGCACAGAGGGCAGGAAATGGCTGCAGCTCAAGGCCAGCTCCAAGAGAGCAGCACTGAGCGCTGAGCACTGCAACAAAGTCAGGCCCTCCACCCTGTGTAGCAAATTGAGTAGCAACTGGCATTAGCCTGTAGCCTGGTCTCCATGGCAGAGAGGGGATTTCAGCCTGCAGGGCCATGAGCTGAGCCATGTAGAACAGAGACATAGAATGGCTTAAATTGGAGGAGACCTTAGAGATCTAGATTCAAGCCTTGGCCATGGGGCTCCAGGCCTCCCAGCTCAGGCTGCCCAGGGCCCCATCCCACCTGGCCTTGAGCGCCTGCATCTCATCAGCTGACCAGCCCAGGTTGCACAGGTACACACTGGGGCACTTCTGGAGTAACAGAGACCAAATCTCATTCAGGGATGGAATGCAGAAAAAAGAGACCAGGTGTTCAGAAGCATACAGCTTGCCAACATCTTTTACAAGCAGTTCAAGATGCAGGTTACATAGTTTCCCTTTCTTTGCTTGCCTCTGCTGCCTACTGACAGGAACCTCTAACCATGGCCAGAGTGGCTTATCCAGGCACAGCAGCAGCTCTTGCATCAATCTCAGAGAGAGACTGCCTAATAGAACCTAATGAAGCAGGTGAAGTAAGGAGCAGAGGACCTCTGTCTCATGCAGCAGCTGTCGGGTTGCTGCTCATCCTGGCAAGCAGCTTGCTTTAAATACTACTGACTTAATCTTCCATTTTGGAGCTACTTCTTATTAATAGCCTGCCTCCCAGCTTGGCCAGGCTGAAGCACTGCAAGTCCCAGGGGACGCGCCAGGCTCAGGCAGACCTTCAGCATCCAATCTGCCAGAAGTTTGTCTATCTTCAGCTGCACATTTCTTCCCTTTTGCTCCCAGTGGAGAGCAAGGCTGAGTCCAAGCATAACACCAGGCTTTCCTAGATAATAAACAGGTCTGTGAAATCTCACAGCAGCAGGGGGCAGCTCATCCCAGGGTCATCTGGGAACTGAAGGGATTGGAGAATTCAGTGGTTGTAACACCACAGAGTGCTGTTGGAGCTGCCATGCAACAGGGACTCTGTGCAGTAAGAACTGATGCCTACTCATCTACAGCTACAGCCAATGCAGGCTCGAGACTAAGCAGGACTGGGGAGAGGATTTCCTACAGCCACTCATGCCTTGCCACAGATCATAGAACAGTTTGAGTTGGAAGGGAACCTCAAAGGCCGCCTGGTGCCGCTCCCTGCAGTGCACAGGGACACCCACAGCTCCAGCAGTGCTCACAGCCCCAACAGCCTGACCTGGGCTGTCTGCAGGGACGGGGCACCACCGCCTCTCTGGGCAACCTGTGCCAGTGCCTCACCAAGGCACTGTGCAAGCTTCAGACAAAGTCCCCTGAAGAAAGCTGACAGCTATCAAAACCTGAGACAAACTGAGCTGGAAGTCCAGGTCAGAGCCCAGGGGTGTGAGCTGCATGAGCAGAGCTGGGGGGAGACAGCTCCCACCTTCCCTGACCCAGTGCCTAATGCAAACAGCTGCAATGGTCAAACTCCAAATTAATATGATAATACAGGTAACCATTATCTTATTTCTCCTCTGACTACAGCTCATAACTCACCACAATCAGTCACAGTGACATTAGTCATTTCTGCAGATACTCTTTGATGCCACCCCTTCACAACGCAGAGCGGTTGAGCAATGATGGTGTCTGAGCTTCCATCATGCTAATAAGTATCAATAATGATGCATCAAGCTGAACACACGCAGCTACTTATCAGAGCATTGCAATTGCAGCACAGCTCAGCACAAGCTATTTTATTAGTGGAGACAGTGCTGCAGTATTAGTTTCCTCATCAAGCTGAGACCCCTCCTCTGACAGCACCATTTGTTAATTTGACTGCCAAGGCACGAAATTCATCAGCAAGGCCTCTGTCAAAGCCTGCACACAACTTCTGCTCGGGAGAGACTGTAATGGCTCTGTTATACATCAGCCAGGCTGACTGGAGTACGGAAGTGGAGCTGGCAGTACAGATAACGGATGTCAGCGAAGAGAGGTGAGAACCATAAGGATAATATGTCAAGAACACAAGGGCACAATTGCCCACCTAATTTGCTTCCTGCTGTGGTAGTGATTGCTCCTGCAAATTGGCTGCTCAAACAGAAGACAGACAATTTTGTCAAAATCCCTTTGCAAGGTCTTGGTGAGGTGTAACTGTCCTCCTGCATCCCCCTGTGCTTCCAGCAGAATGCCCAAGCTCTTACTTTGGTCCTGTGCTCTCAGGGTGCAAAGCACTGTGCCATAACCATGCCCCATCCCTTTTTTATCCCATGCCCACCCCACATACTGACAAGCAACAACTTTGCTTACCAAATGCCTGCAGGCTTTCAATTGCAGATGAAGGGGATCTGCAATACTGCTTTATTGCAGTCCGCCCCACAACACATGTACATCATAAAACACAGGAAGGAAGCACCTTTTCTTTTCTCCTGCAGCTTGGCCCAAGCCCACCCCATTCTAACAGCCTCCCACTGCTCAGCCCCACTCTGCTTTTCTCATTGACATCACAGTAACCGCTGTGGAGCACAAATCCACGGGGGCATGAAGATGCCACCACAGCAACTGAGGGGCCCTTATATTTGTTTACCGAACTGAATAATCCATATCACTGGATTAAACGGTCCTTCTCCATTTTAACAGCTTCTCCCTGTCCGCTGCCCTTTGTCTGACTGTACGTTAAAAGCAGGCCAATTGGTAACGACATCCTGCAGCCCAGACTTAATTTATGAACAGAATCTGCCAGCTCTGATTGCTTGTTTTTTGCCCTTTAAAAGATGCTTATTGTGAGAGCCCAGCTAGCAGATTTACAGACAACTTAGTGCTGCTGCACATTACATGCACAAATGCTGCATCCCACCTTGCTGCCCTGCCCACTACTGGAGATGGAACTCTGTGTAATGTGCAACCATTGCACTGTGCCTTCCTACAGCTGCACGCCCAGAAAGTCAGTTGTTGCCCTTGGACTCTCTGCCAGTGGGTTTCCCACCCCAGGATCACACCTGATAAGAAATAACCCCCTGGGAAACACAGAACACATGGAGTCCTGGTCCTCGCTCCTCCAGAGAGGCGGTGGTGCCCCATCCCTGCAGACAGCCCAGGTCAGGCCGCTGGGGCTGTGAGCACTGCTGGAGCTGTGGGTGTCCCTGTGCAATGCAGGGAGCGGCATCAGGCGGCCTCTGAGGGCCCTTCCAACCCAAACCATCCTATGATGATGATGATCTCCAATGGCCGGAGGCCACACATCCATTGGTGCTGAGCAGGAGGTGGCTGAGGCTCAGGAGTTGCGTGTGAGGTGCCTCAATATGACAAAGCCTCTGACAGCATCCCGTGTGATGAGAACTCCCTGCAGCCCTAGGATGGCAGAGCTGCTTGATTAATGAGCTCACTAATAAAGAGTGTCACTGGGAGTGACACAGGCTCTGCACTCCAGGCCTACAGCAATGTCCTAGGCATGAACATCCATGGTGACACAGGCTAAACTCAAACTACACTTAAAGCCAAGTGTCTAAGGAAACATACTTGTGCTCCAGTCTGAGTCTGCAAGATTTGTCAGTTGGACTGAGAAGGATAGGTCTGAAATACATCCAGCTTCAGTCGTGAAAGAAGGCAGAGGAGTGAGGCTGCACTGCTGCTCCACAGAATGGGCTTTGCACTGTCCACCATGGGTATGGAAGACCCCAGAAATACTGACCAGCATAGAAGGATAAGCCCATACCCCCTCAGAATCTGCTTCTTTTCCCTGCCAAATCACTCTACATATTTCCCCAGAGCATCCTCCAGTTTGTCCCCAAGGAAGCATGCTGGCTGACTTGGTATGGTCTGCTCTTGATGAACCTATGTGTATTTGTTTGAGCAGGAAGAAAGATGTTTTCTTGACTTTTTCTATCCATATTGTGAAGTCTTAGGGCTCAGTCTGCAGTCTCCCAGGCTATTTCAAGCGGAGGCACTGAAATACAAATAATCATCCCTGCAATAAAAAATGTGGGTTAGTTTGAACTTGGACACTGCAGTTAGCTTGCCTGGAAAAGGACAGACTTTTGGAGGAAGCATGACAATAACTGGACTTTCAAGTTGTTAAAAAGTAAAAAATACTTTTTAAATTTAGGGGCAGCATGACCTGGCAATTAGTCATAGGACAGTCTCCATCTCAATTAAGACAAACAGCCCAGTGTAATGGAAATGGTAATGCGACCAACAGGAGCAACCTGAGTTATGGTCTCAATTTTCTCCACGCCTGATGGATCTGAAATAAGTTCAGGGAAGGTCAAGTGGTTGACTTTTTGCTCGCTGATCTCATACAAAGTTTCTCTATCCATTTCTCTCTCCACGTGAACTGTCTCTGGCCTCTTGGCAGCATTGTTCTGCCTCTCAGGGACAGAGTTCCCTCAGCTGCATTTGTGCTGGGAAGGAGAGCCAACCAAGGCAAGGGAAACCTGCAGATTCCCTGAGCGCAACTCAAGGAGGCGTCAATGCCCGTCCTTTCCCCAGCTCACCTTGCACCTAACGCGCGGTCCGCATGCGGTTGCGCAGAGCAGCAGCGCCACCCAGCGCCGGGAGGACCGCGGGGCAATAGCTCCGGCCAGGGAATTAATTGCATTGGAGCTCCAACCACGGGAATTAATTGCATTGCTGCCCACTGCTGCTCTAGCCCGGGAATTGATTCTGTAGTTGCTCGTTGCTGCAGAGCTGAGCGCAAATGGGGCGTTAACACAGGTGCTGACAGAGGTTATTGAGATAATGCGTTCTCCAGCACCATTGTGTTTCTTGCCTTCAGTAACACAGAACCATAAACTGGCAGTTCAGGCTGCCCAGGGCCCCATCCCACCTGGCCTTGAGTGCCTGCAGGGATGGGGCACCACAGCTCTCTGGGCAGCAGTGCCAGCGCCTCACCGCCCCGGGATAAAAGGATTGCTTCCTCACAGCTAACCCACATCTCCTCTCTTTCACTTTAAAGCCATTCCCTTGTCCTGTCCCAACCAGGCTCTGTACACAGTCACTCCCCTCCTGCTTGTAAGCTCCCTCCAAGTACAGGCCGGCCACAATGAGGTCTCCCCACAGCCTTCTCTTCTCCAAGCTGAACAAGCCCAGCTCCCTCAGCCTGTCTTCAATCAGAGGTGCCCCAGCCCTCTGAGCATCCTCGTGCCCTCCTCTGGACACGCTCCAGCAGCTCCGCATCCCTCCTGTCCTGGGGGCCCCAGGCCTGGGCACAGCACTGCAGGTGGGACCTTCCAGGGGCAGAGCAGAGGGGCACAACCCCCTCTCCTCTCCTCTCCTCTCCTCTCCTCTCCTCTCCTCTCCTCTCCTCTCCTCTCCTCTCCTCTCCTCTCCTCTCCTCTCCTCTCCTCTCCTCTCCTCTCCTCTCCTCTCCTCTCCTCTCCTCTCCTCTCCTCTCCTCTCCTCTCCCTGCTGCCACCCCTCTGTTGCTGCAGCCCAGGACTGTCGGCCTTCCGGGCTGCAGGCGCACACTGCTGCCTCACGTCCCGCTTCTGTCCATCAGGACCCCAAGTCCTTCTCCACAGGACTGCTCTCAACCAGTTCTTCTCCAGTCTGGCCTCATGTCTGGCGCTGCCCCGACCCAAGAGCAGCACCTGGCCTTGTTGAACCTCATCAGGTTCTCAGGGCCCACTTTCTGAGCCTGTCCAGGTCCCTCTGGATGGCGTCCCTTCCTGCTCTTGTGTCCGCTGCACCACTCAGCTCGGTATCATCAAGAAAATAGATGTCAAGAAACCCGTTCTCACAATGGCAGCCATGAGCAGGCTTCTCATAGCACTGGGTTCTCCTGCACAGATCCTGGCTGAAGGAGCCCAGGTGTCCCTGTAGAACAGCTGCACATGCTCAGGGCAGGGCTCAGCAGACTGAATGCCACAGCCTGTGTGAGACAGAGCAGCTCAGGTGGTGGTATTGTCCTTTCCAAGACTAAAACTGATTAATCTTAGCTGACAGTTATTTCTGCTGGGTTTTTAAAATAATTTTTTCCCCATTACTCTTCTGTAAAACCTTGTTCCCCTTGGTTGTGACTCATCAGGCACAGCTCCCTGCTTAGTGTCCTCACTCCTCCAGTGTCAGCAAATCTTTCCCCTTCCTGCTCTCCTTTAAGTATTCCTCTTCTTTTCAACCCAAATATTCAGGCAAAGATCATTATGATTCAGAAATTATTGAGATGCTGTCCCTGTACTCACTCTGGCTTTTCAAACTCAGCTTTTTGTGATGTTAGGATTTCACCCAAAGGCTCAGAGCCACAAGCAGCTCCTTCAAAGTAAAATCAGCAAGAGCAGCTTATCTCAGCCCCATGTAATCTACACAGAGCAGCTCTAAACTCCCACACAATTCTCCCCAAATGTGCTGTAACCAACATTTCAGAGGATTCCATCCAAAGGATACACAAAGTCTGGATTCACCCTAATCTAACTTCAGATATCTAATTGCAGCTTGTGGCATTTTGCCTCGTGAAACTTCATGGCAGATTCTTGGCTTGCATCAGACCTGATAAACTTCTCTGCCTGAAGATCATGCAAATGTTCCTGATGTGAGACCCCAGGTCTCAGGGGAGAGTTTTGTTGCCTTTTCCCCTCACTACCATCTCCAGTTCTTTCCTCTTATTTTAATCTCTTCCCAAGCACATGTAACAGCACTGTGAAAAGCAAAGCAGCTGGAAGGCAACTCCTGGTGCATACACAGCATCTTTACTAACAGGCAAGAAGGGCTGGTAGATACTTTTGATCAAGACAGCAATTTTCCTGATTCCATTCAATTACAATGTAAAATCAGCCACATTAGGCCAACAGTCTCAGGAGCTATTAATTCTTGAGAAAAGGATAATGAATCTAATAAAATTAGATCTTCCAGTTCCCAAAGGAAGAATGAATTGTATACAAGATATAGACTGCCATGGTCCCATTTAATTGCGTCACATGGGCCTGGGGCTGATAGCAGCAAGTAGTTTGTCTCAAGAATTCCTAATAGAAAACATCCATTTGCTCATACAACATTGTTTTTAAACCAGTCACTGAGCGGGTGGCCGGTTTAAAAATGAGTGAATTAGGAGTGCATCAAAGGAGGGTCCCTGGGATGGGTGGATTTATTCTGAAACCAGAGTGAGCTCAACTATTTGCAGACACAACCTGCTTTGACCCATGTTTCCACACACCATGGTAATGGATATAAGTAGTTAAAGCCATTCTTGGCACCAAGTCCTGCAGAAGTCCTTGGCTGCAGCCCTGAGCTGCCTTCCTAAGAGCCATCCCAGCATCACATCCCCCGGGCGTACACTGCCTTGATTTTCTCCAGAACAAGCAGAACAAGAGAATCAGCAAGAAGGGTAACCGAGGTAAGCCTGGGGTACAACATAGCTCCTGTCACTGCTGGCCATTGAAGTGGATTTGTCCCCACTCACAGAGGCAGCAAATGCTTAAAGACTGATGAGCACTGAGTTCTGCAGCTGGGAAGGACAGGAGCATGGTCAAGAAGTTTCATTTGTCACACATCCCTGTTTGTTTTGTCCTCTGCATCAAAGCTGCCTTTTGTTCTGTGGGAGAGAGTTAAAAACCCAACCTCTGAGAATTTCAGTGCAGTGCTTTTGTTTCTTTTCCAAGAGGTTTCATGCCAAAATCTTTCTATCTGATGGATTTTACAGTGCCACAGACAACACTGCCTGCTGCGCTCTCAAGGCTTTAACTGTGAATTGCTGAATATTTGTTTAAAAATGAAGACATTACAGTGCCTCACTTATAAAGATCTATAAGGTCGATTTCTCTGCCCTCCAGAAAGAGCCTTCCCTTCCTCCACACTTCTCTGTACCTCAGAAGGCCCTTTGCTATTTAGATGACAGCAGTTTCCGAATGTATGGGGAGACTTCTGTTGGCTATTCTGTTGGCTATTTGAGAAACAAATATTTTGTATTAAATAATGTTTTTTGTCCCAAAGTCTGTTTTCATCCCCAGCCTTAGCAAAATGCTTTTTACTAACATTACTCAGAGGTGAGAAAGTTTCTGTACCTTTCCCCCTTTGCAACTTGTCTCTTAAACACAGTCTAATCCAAGACCATTTCCCATGTGCTGAAAGCAGCTGATCTCTTGAAGGCTCAACAATTTGAGAAATTTTCTTCAAAAAAGATAAAAATCCCACTTCCACTGTTCTTTATCTCTCTGTGCTGTGTAACACCACCATGGGGAAGCGATCATAGTAGGCCAATGTTTGGACTTGGTGATCTTAGAGATCTTTTCCAACATAAATCATTCTGTAATTCACCAGCCTGCACCTTGAATCCTGCAAGCAGAAGCAGCCAACTGTTAGTGCATGGCCGGCAGCAGGTCCCAGCTCCAGAACAGGAGCACAAGAGTCCTCCTGCAGCAAGCAGAGGGATGCAACAGTGCTTGTGAGGAGCAACCACAGGTTTCTTGAGCCTGGCTGTCTTTTGGCTCAGCACAACACTTCATGCACCAGGGCCTCTGAGTGCTCCTGCAGTAAAAATAATAGCCATCAATTTTCCAGGTAAGCAGACCATTGCATCTTACCGACTCAAGAAATGTGGCAATTAGAGCAATGGCTCCCCTGGCTCCATTTAACTTAGTCACTTCTCCCTATCAAAGAAAACAATGGGCAGCTCAGCTCCACACAGCAAGACCCTGTGTTTTCTCAGAGCCCCTCTGTAGATCCCAAGGCACATCCCTGCACTGCCTCCTCCCCTGCAGCCTCAGGACTGTACCCCCAGGCTAACTTTACAGTTTGTAGCAACCATGGAGCTTGGAGTCATCTTCTCAGTGGTCTGTTAGTTCCTTACATGGCCTCTGTTGCAGAGAAGCCAGTGGTTATGGGATGCAAACTTGTGCCAAAGCAAAACAAATTTGATTGGAATGAGAAAACCAATGGGAAGGGCAAGCAGCTGGCTCCATTTAAAGCCTTATTTTTAGAAAACATCTGTCAAGGGATTCAAAGGAGACTGGCAAGCTCCCTTGAGCACAGATGAGCCCAAGTGGAGACACTGGTCTGCATAATTTGGAGCCATGGGATTTGCCATGAGGGAGCTGTCAGCACAGCCTGCCCCACAGATGCTGCAGAGCCACATCAGATCCTGTGGGACAAACCTCTTCTGGCAGGGGGTGCTGGGCTGAAGGGCCTCAGAGCCCTGTGAGAATGGGCTGGGTGGGATTATGGAGGTGAGCCAGACCACCAGCACATCCCAGCCTACAGAGGAAGAGCATCTGGGGCAGGAATGGATTAAAAAAACAAACACATGATCAAGATTTAGGCAGCTCCTGTGGTCCCCTTCCTTTGTTCGGCATCTAAAGGGGCTGTAAGAAAGAAGGGGACAGACTCTTTAATGGGGTCTGTGTGATAGGAGAAGGGGAAATGGCTTCAGACGACAAGAGGGGAGATTGAGAGTGGAGATGAGGCAGAAGGTTTGGCACTGAGGGCGGTGAGGCACCGGCACAGGTTGCCCAGAGAGCTGTGGTGCCCCGTCCCTGCAGACAGCCCAGGTCAGGCTGGATAGGGCTCTCATTTGGCACCAAATGGCCTTTGCTGGTCTCTTCCAGCTCAAACCATTCTATACCGTTTGCTCTACGTCTGCACTTGCCTTGGTTCCACTGGGATCACGCACTGGATATCCTGGGACACTCACAGTTCTTCCTGGCTTTGGCACAGCAGCTGCCCTGCCCTGGGATGTCACACACTGGTGATGCAGGGCATCCAGCTGGAGAATGGTGTGCAATGGTTACCAGCACTGACTTCCACCCTGGACACGAGTAGCTTCTTTGCAACCGAGAGATAGATTCAGATTTCTGAGGAGAGATTTGCAGAGTGCTGGAGCCCAGGGCAGGGAACAAAGTTCAAGGGAATGGGCAGAGAGTGCACACTGAGTTTGTTTCCTCCTGTCGTAGAGAGGAGCAGGACAAAGGCATCACAGAAGAAAATGACTCATTAAGAGGTATCAGGATTTATTTACCTCCAACTACACAGCAGCTTAAAACAGTGGATGGTAAGGACTGTGTTTAACTCCAAACTGCAGCCTGCCTCTGTGGGGTTCCTGAGGTTAATGCCTCCATTTAAATGGAAATTGAGTGCCAGATTATTAGCAACTGTTCGCAAAAAAAAAAAAAAAAAAAAAAAAAAAAAAAAGCCGAACAAATTATAAAGAATCTTTGTCAGCAAGCAAGCACAGCATAGTTCTCAGCTAACGTTCCCATTAGCACAGCTCAGCCATGCTGTGGGGCCCGGGTCAGCACTGACCATCAGGAGTGCTGCTTCCAAAGAGCTGCACTAGGAGCATCCCAGGGGTTGTACCTGCAGGAAAAAGCCAACTTGGAGATGGTCAGCCAAGAGAAACGACAGCCACATTGGAAAGGCTCACAAGAGTTTAGGGCTGCCTAGAAGAAAGAGTTTTAGAGGGAGAGGAAAAGAAAAAAAAGAAAAAAAAGGAAGGTTCTTACAGCAAAAGGCAGATGAAAAGCTGGCTGTTCACTCTGGTGGATTCATCCGTCTAATTCAGCTCAGAAATTAACCCAGCTGCAAGGTCTGACTGCAGCCTGTCAGCACCAGGGGGTCTCATTCTTCCCTTGTTACAGCAAACAGCCCAACTAAAGACAATATTGACCCAGAACTTTTCCTCAAATTCTTTTGAAATAAGCACTGTTTTGCAGGCTGCTGAGGACCTCAGCTGTTTCTGCTGCTCATGAGGAACATCTCTGCACCCCACGGATACAGTGGGCACTCAGGCCCTGGGGTAGTGCTGCATTCAGAGAATCTAATCTTACATTTTAAAAAGTTAAGTCATAGAATATAGAACCTTTTGAGTTGGAAGGGACCCTTAAAGATCATCTAGTCCCTATTATTTGCTGGGGAGCTGGAGATCTGCAGCTCAATCAGGTTTCTCAGAGCCTGACAAGTCCTGGAGCAGCTATGGCACATAGGATCTTTCAACAGGAGAGTAGAGCATAAACAGTTATTTTCCAGCTATTTCATACAGAAGAACAAGCATCACTTCTAACCACATACACAGACCCCAAATGTGCGAACAGCTGGGAGCCTTCCTGACTTGGAGGGGAAACCCAAGCCTTGCAGGCTCGCATTAATCTTCCCTGTCACCTTCCCAGCATGTCACTGGTTTGTGGTATGAATCCCTTCCCTGAGGAGTTTTCAGCTGGAGCAGTCAGACAGGGACGAGACCAGAAAGAGGCACAGACTGATGCCCAGTTTGCCCCAGGCTGCCCCAGGCTGGTGCAGTGATGGCACACTCTGTATGGCCAAGGCCATGCCCAGCACTCAGTCTCCTGCCCCAGCTTCTCCTCGTGCTGCATGAGGATGTGCTACTTGACGCAGCAGTTGGTGGGAGAGCACTATGTGAGAGCAGGAGACTCCCTACAGCCTGAAAACCTGAACGGAAGAGGCACGCAACAAGAACAAACAGCAGCACTGCCCATTCTCCAGATTGCTATCCCAAGGACCTTGTGTATACAAGAGCAGTTTCAGACTGAAAGTTCTCTCAGACTTTGCTGGGGGAACAGCTTTGGTTCCTGCCAACAGAGGACCAGAATGGGTGACCAAAAGGGAAAGGGATTTGGGTGGAGAAGGAGCCTTTAAAGGGAAATGTTTGGAGTTGCTACTACTGCCTGAAGAAGAGTCTAAGAGTATTGACTCATTACAGAAATATTTACAGCTTCACTGCATTGCTGCAGAAAAACCTCATGCTGCCATATTTAATTTATTTCAGGCTTGGAAGAATAAATCTCATTAAGGGCTGGTGCTTTCCTTTCGCAAGGAGAAAACATGTGTTCGCAGTCAAGATAATTACAAACATCCATGGCTTTAAAAATAAACCCATGTGCATCAGCACAAGCTCTGAATCCAGCAAGTGGCTTCAGCTTGAGCAGCCCTACCAGGACACTGCTGAAGGCAACTAGGGGGGCCAGAACTGAGCACCAAAGGGGAAGCAATCCTAATAGGAGAGCTCACCTCGTGCTTGGTGAGGGCAGTTGCCCTCCTCTAGAGTTCTCAGCCTTGTCCCTAAAGCAGCAGATGAGATGCAAAGGGTGCAGTTGCCAGGTGGCACAGCTGCCTGATCTGCCACCCAGTGTGACGTTCCTCCCTCAGAGCTCTTTGATCAGTTCTCAGCTCCTGCTGAAAGCTGACTCACTGCTGATGACTGAAAGGCGCAATGAGAAGAGAACATGGGATTTGTAACACAGATCTCCTCCGAGAATGCTCTTTGCAAATCCCCTGCTTTGTCTAATCTGAGGATCTTCAGCACCGACCCCTGAAATAAAAGTTGTCAGTTGATTTGGGATGGATGCAGCGTACCCAAAGCTCCCATGTTGCATTACTTTGCCAAGACCCTTGGCTGTTTATTTTACACCAAGAAATCCACAGCAGAGCTCTGCTGCCACATGACAAATAATGGTGAAATTTTTGCAGAAGCCTTTTGGAGATGGAAAGATTTATTTCAACTGCATCTCTGCTCACACCCAACTACCACTCGCACTCATTGAGCCTATCAGATACCCACACTGCTATTTTACATCTGACTGCTGACTCTGGCACCAATTTGGTGCTGCTGTTGCAAACCACAGGGCAGTATTCTCCTCCACACTTCCGCAAATGCTACTTTAAGCCTTGAACACTAAATTAAGCAGCAATTAAGCTCCTTCTTTACTGATTGCATCTGTTTCGTGACAGTTATCAGTGCTGACTTATGAACAAGTATCCAAACCTACATCAACTTTTGCCAGCAGCTCTTGTGAAGCACCTGATTAGTCTCATAAGCCAGTTGCATAATTTCTGCACTCATCAGGTACCATGAATCATTTGGAACTCTGGCTCCCAAAGCAGAGCAAATCTCTTCTTTCCTGTAGGGCATTGCTCACAAAAGGAAGGTTATTCAACATGAGGTCAAACTCTCTGAAGTAACAAGGACTGAATTTAAGCAGCATGAGTAAACTGTCTTTTATCAATGATATTATTTTACTTCAATATTGCAGTAGATTTCAGACTGTCTACAGTGATAGCACAAGGGGGAATGGCTTTAAACTAGAAGAGGAGAGATGTAGGTTAGATGTTAGGAAGGAATTTTTGACCCAGGGGGCAGTGAGGCGCTGGCACTGCTGCCCAGAGAGCTGTGGTGCCCCATCCCTGCAGGCACTCCAGGCCAGGTGGGATGGGGCCCTGGGCAGCCTGAGCTGGTGGGGGGCAGCCCTGCCCATGGCCGGGGGTGGCACTGGCTGGGCTCTCAGCTCCCCTCCAACCTGAGCCGTTCTATGAGTCTATGTTGCGTGCTGCACAGAGTGACAGTTTCTTCTCAAAAATGAGTTACTGCCGTGTGATCTCTCAGGGCAAACTAGACCTCCTACTAAAAGCATCTCATACAGCACAGATCTAAGTGCTCTGAGGCATCAGCTCACACTTTCTGTGTTGGTTTTAAAATGCAGATTCATCCCTGGGTTACATATTTGACTGTTGAAATATACAGCTCAAGCCATATGGAAATGTCCCCTTCCATAGACATTTTGTGGCTCTGAACAAGGCTTTCACTGCAGAGGAATTCCCTGCCAGCCCATCTGCACATGACAATCTCAGCCTTACAGTCCAAGGTGCAGATGCCTTTACCAACACAACCAAGGTAAGAAAACAGAAGGGAAACTGTGTACACAAGATACACATCAGACAAGAATATCAAAGAATCTGCTGTCCACCTAGCTTTAAAGTGAGCTATCACATAGCATCCACTGTGGCTCACAATGTCTCTAAAACCATGTAAACTGCATCTTAGCTGGCTGTTAGTATGAGGAGAAATCTCTCATGCAGAAATGGACACTGCACTGTGGCTCTGGGAGTGCAAAATTTGTTAGGAGCAAGAATGTGTTGTGTGGATAAGTCTCCCTAAAATATTCTCACTGCAGACCACTGAGAATGAAAAACAGTAACAGCAACCAGAACGCATGCAGACACATCTGTCTTGTGCTATTGGCACAAAATGAAGGGTTTAGAAAAGCTTTTCTTCTGGTTTTATTTAATTCTTTCTCTGTGGTTACTTCAGATTGATGAGCTGAGGAGCCAATTTCCTCCTGGGCAGAGCCTGAGGAGCTGCTGCCCAAGGAGCCCTTCCCCAGCCTGGGGGGAACACACTGCCCAGGCAGTGGCTGAGGGGCTCCTCGTGTTCAGAAGAGCAACTGGAAGCTGTTCCCCTCGTTCTGAGCCGAGTGCTCCTGCTCCACTTTAAGTGCTTGCGAAAGAGATAATTACAGGCAAGGAGTGCCGACTGCTGCGATGTGCTCAGGGCTTTGCTTTGTATCCCTAACAGATCTTCAAAACCAAGTAATTGCTAAGGAGAGAAAGCTCCACGTGATACCACCTTCCTGCTCTACCGAGAACTACCTCTGCTCTGGTGCATTAACGAGGATAAACGTGTTTTCCTCCCCCAGAACCCAGGTTTGGAGACCAAACCAATGGAAGTTTCACTTCCAGGCCACGTTTGTGCATCTCTATTCCTTCACCCATGCAAAAACCACAAGTAATTCTGCAGTGAACAGCGCAATTGCACCAATGTGAAAGCAGCTTGGGCCAGCACCAGCATTTCCCTGCATTCCCTTATGTCCTCTCAAGCACATAATACACTGCTGAAAAATGTGATGTGGTTTGGTTTTGTTTTTCACACTGTCAGGCCCATCTGATGGTCACACAGGAATTTTTGGTCTCTGATCCTTCTGAGTTTGCTCCTATAAGTACATTCCAGCTCTTAGAATTATCTTCTTGCTGATTGCTTCTGCACATGTGAAAACATCCACACATTTTCCTTTCCTCCTTGTCTACCTGTTGATGGATCTGCCTTTGCCGCATAACAGAAAGACTTTCGTGGTTTCTTTGATTAAAAAAAAAAGATCTGAATGTAAGCAGCCACCTGTGGTGAGCCAAACAGCAGCAGCCTGCACCATTGCGAGCTGTGATGGGTTTCACTGCAATGCTTAATGCAGAAAACTTCAGAATAAGAACCACAGAACCATAGAATAGAATCACAGAGCCATGAAGGCTGAAAAGACCTCTAAGATCATCCAGTCCAACCATCTGCCTACCAACAGTGTTGCCCACTGGCCGTGTCCCTCAGTACTCCATCTACCCTTTCCCTAAACACCTCCAGTGACAGTGACTCCCCATCCCCCTGGGCAGCTGTGCGAGTGCCTGACCACTGTTTATGAGAAGAAATTCTTCCTAATACCCATCCTAAGAGGATAAGTGGGTTTGCCTCAGAGATAAACAGCCAACAAAGCATTGCTCAAAGAAACAGCAGTGCAGGGAGAAAGAAGCTATCTCCAAAGAACAGTCTGAAGCATAAACCTTCCTATGAGCTATACTCCGCATACCCACGGCTTGCAGCAAGCCCACCCTGCTTACCCTGTGTTTCACTGAATATATCACCAGGTCCTGTAGTGCTACAGCTGGCGTGGCTTGGTGCCCTGTGCCTCTTATACACACCAAGGACAAACTGAAGGTCTTGGGCCAAGCCTGGTCACACACATACACTACACAGAGGCTGTGGATACGTTTGGCTGGAGTGGCACAAACCTACAGCTGTTTGGCAGACCTCCATGAGAAGCTGCATCAGAGAAAGAGGAATATTCCTGTAGTTTTAACAGCTCTTCAGTTGTCACTCATACAAACTGCCTTTATTGCCTAACGGTAACATCTCAGACATTAACATAACAGGGACAGAAGAAGCACCCATCACTCCACACATCACTTCCAGATCAGCTCTCATTATGTGATGACCACTTAGACCAGTGAGCATTTTGCCCCAGAGTTTACTGCAGTCTTATGAGACTTTTGTAAGGTTCATTTCAGGCTTTGAAAGTGACAGCACTGACTGAGCTATCTGCATTCCTCCAGGTGCAGAACAAGCTTGATGCATCCATCATCAGCACCACTGATCTCAGCTCTGAGAAGTGCTTGCACACAGCTATTTCCTCATTTCCCACAACTGGAGGCTCTGCTGCTTTGGCAAAGGAAGGTTCTCCACAGGCATGAATTTAAATATAAATGGAAAGCACAAGCAATTCCACGCCATGGAAAGACTCAGTGTACTCAAACAGATGGATTTTACAGCCGGAATTATTGCACTTCATTGTTTTGTGCTGGCGAGTCCAAGCTTCATTATGATACAAAAACAACCATAGGTTGCTGATGGGCTGTCATTTTGCAAGAGAAAAAGCAAGTGGGCAGCCACAGTATGGTGCACTCCATTGGGCCCAGAGGACAATGCTCCAAGGTCAGCCAGTCCAAGTGTTCTGTTCTGCTCACGAGAGATACTTCTAGTGAAACACTGAAGAGCTTTCCTGTTAATTCACAGGAAAAAAAAAGGCAAAGGATTTGCAAAGATGTGACTCCAATGTAGAAAAGCACTGTTACCACAGGAGCACTGTGACCAACCCCAGGGCACAGGTGCACAGCAGGCTGGGGATGCTGCGTGCCCCTTCTTCCCCCTGCCTCCCCTGCCTGGGAGTGAGCAAACTTCCTCCAGCAGAGGTGCTCCCAACCCACAGACCAGAGGACATAAATACTGCTGCTCCATGGCTGAGCAGCCAGCCGTTCCCTGGGCCACTGCCATCACTCCACAAACTCCTTTTATTTATAGCTTTGGTGAGAATTTGTCTTCCTAGAGCTGCCACTGTATTATATCTATTATTTAATGTTTTGTCTCGGTGATACGCTGTAATTTATAACAGCCCTTAATAACACATTAAAACCTTGTGCTATGTTATTTTCTTTCCTGTTGTGCTTTTCAAGAGCTTGAGTAGATTTAGGCACAGTTTCGGAGCATCCCTGGTACACCCAGCCTGGGGCACTCATGCTCTTGAAAGCTAAAAGCACAGTAGCAGTGGGTTTCTTTGCTGTCCCTATACACCAAGTCCTTCTGCTCTTTCAGCACTGGGCACACCACTGACTTGAGGGCTTGGAAGCAAGAAAAGTATCAAAGAATTTAAAACATGAAATCACTGTTGTATTTCCAAACCAAGAGAAAACTGAGCAATGGCACATGGCTGAGAAATGGCAAATTTTTCATAGAATGAAGACTTTCAGGAACATTTGTTCCCATTAAAATCAAATAAAATGTTGATGCATTTCTAAAACCTGAGGCCTTGAAAGCCTTCCAAACATGGATCAAGAAGATGACATTTTTCTCAAGTCCTGTGGCAAACACATCCCTTTGTAAGGTACCTCTGCACAGCCTTTGCTAATTCAGTCATCAGATGACACGTCCCAGACGCACCCAGCACCCAGCGAGACTGATTGCTCTTAAAAACCCATCCTGTCGCTACCTGAGAATTTCTAATGGTTGGAAAGTGCCTTCTAATGGACTGATTACATATTCCAAACCTGTTGCTGTTTCCCCATGTAAGCAAGTAATGAGCCAGGGTCAATTCAGTGTGTGTTAACCTGTGTCCCCGTCTGCTGGTATGGCAATGCAGAACAGCTTTATTACATCCAAAGAAATCAAAACCAAAGCACCACGAGCCCATTTCTGACATGGAGCATCTGGTTGCCTTTCCCCTCACTCAGAGCCGGCAGTTCACGGGACCACAAACTCTGCACTTGTAGTAATTAAGCAAGTAAGCAATAGGTCTCCAGGATGGCCTGGTGTGTCATGCAATCGTAGAATTATTTGGGTTGGAAGGGAGCTCAAAGGCCGCCTGGTGCCGCTCCCTGCAGTGCACAGGGACACCCACAGCTCCAGCAGTGCTCACAGCCCCAACAGCCTGACCTGGGCTGTCTGCAGGGACGGGGCACCACCGCCTCTCTGGGCAACCTGTGCCAGTGCCTCACCGCCCTCAGTGCCAAACCTTCTGCCTCATCTCCACTCTCAATCTCCCCTCTTGTCGTCTGAAGCCATTTCCCCTTCTCCCATCACAGCAGACCCCACAAAAGAGTCTCTCCCCTTCTTCCTTATAGGCCCCCTTTAGATACTGAAAGGCATGAGGACCCCTGCGGCTGAAGCTGGCCATGCAGGGATCTGCAGCTCTGTGCTGTGCCACAAAGTCTCTGCTCGGCTTCAGCCCAATGACAGAACTCATTCTCACAGCAGGGATGTGGAAAAGCTCAGGACGTGTAAGTGCACCTCAGGGTCCTTCTGCTATCTCACTTGGACAGGACTCTGGAAATCTACACTGTCAAATGGAGTATGGAAGAGGGAAACCTCTCCCTCCTTCTCACACTCTCCTGCTCTATTCTTCAATGGTTATCCAAGAGGAAACACCACCAGAGCAGGGCTGGGAGCAGGCTGGGGCTCATGCACCTCTGCTGCTGAGTGCTGATTATTAAAAATGCCTCTTGCTGCAGCTGTGACATATAGACAAACTTAGATCTAGAGCAACAAGAGAGAAAAAGAAAATAGAGCAGGTGGCTCGTGGTGATGCTGGTCTTTTTTTTTTTTTCCTCTTTATTAACATTGTCATGCCCCAGTTTTCTACTGGAATTCCAATGAAGAAAAAAAAAAAAAAAAAAAAAAGGAAAAGAAGACACCATTATTTGCTTCATGCTTTCTTAGGAAAGCAAAATGTATTTCTGTCGGGTTATCCATCTCCCTGAGGAGCTGCCTACGTATCCCAGAGCAAGGTAAGCAATGCTCTCGTAGGCATAAGCACCGCTTGTGCTAGGAAAGCCCTAATCTCCAGGGGTGCCCATAGGTAAGGGTGTGGCTACCCTCATTTTTGGACATTCCCTTTTATATGAACATGTGCACCCTCATTTTCAGCCCAACCCAATTTTGTCTCAAAATGCACCAGGGCTGCCCCTGTCTGCACTCTGGGCACTTCAGCTCAGGGAGCCGCTGGTGATGAATATTAATTGCTTTAACATCTTGTTGTGGTAAGGCCAGGCACACTTCCCTGCCTTGGCTGGTTGCTAGGGAACTGAGAGCTGCAAGTCATGGGTTTCGTGTGCTTTGGGGCCGCCTGGGCTGCAGCACAGCGTCAAACCTCTGTGCAGGATTCGCCTGTTAATTATTTAGAGTCTAATAGTAGAAAGGAGGAAAAAAGCAGTGCTTTTTCTTCCTCCTCCCAGCCTGGCTTTCAGACTACATAGGGCCATTAATCCCCAAGCCAGCTCGTGGCCATGCACTGCCTTCTCCCACAGCACGACAAGGATGTCCCACTTGCTCAGCACCACAGCAAGAGGCTTTATTTAATTGTAATCATCTGAAGTTTGCACACATAACGCTCTCATTTCCTTTCTAATTTTGGGTGTAAACAAATCACTGAGCCAAGCTTGCCCCTGTGCCCACACCCGGCCCTATGGCACTGGGACAACTGTCCCTGCAGCAGGGATGTCCCATGCAGGACTCCGAGCAAAGGTCCCTACATAAAGCCAAAGGCGAGTGTGCTGTATGCACCATCCAGACAGCACCAAGCAGAGCAGAGGGATGCAGGGAGACTGCAAATATCACCAACTGGAGAGTTTCCTCTGCTGCCCTGGCTCTGAGCACTGCTGTCAGTCCCTGCCTCGGCTGGAGGAGGATGGGGGTGTTTGGCTTCAGGACTTCTGCTGCCCTCAGCTGTGTGATGAAGCAGGGAAAGGAGCTGGCCATGGGGGCTGATGGGTCAGAAACCAACCCCACATTCCCACCCCACCTCGTGTCCCTCCAAGAGCCTCCAAGTGGAAGGTGCATCCCTATGCCGACTGAGCAGGGCTCTGGGCTCCCAAGCTCCTGGCCAACAGAGTACCGTGAAGCTGAGCCTCCGGTAAGGATGCAGCTTGATCTAATTCTCAGCACTAGAAAACCCAGGCTGCGTCTGGGTCCCACACCAGGCTGCTCCACATCAAATCCAGCGCTGGGCTTCAGCAGCATCCCAACACCAATTGCTGAGGCTATGGTCCACACTACAGCTTTAAAGGAGAATGGATGGGCAAGGTTAGTGCTCTCTCCTTCCCTTCCTCATCACTGTAGAGGGCACAGGAATTCTTGCTAACAGATGGCTCGATGTTGTGTAAACAGGTGCATCTGGTGGAGCATCTCTTCCACGGATCCCCCACCCGGCCGGTGTCACAAATAACAGCGCTTTGTCAGCACGGCGGCTGGCTGCTGCCAGCAGGAGCCTCAGAAATGCCAATTGTAATTACAGCATTTATCCTGAAATACAGTCCCGACCCCATTCCCAATGAGAGGCATCGTGCCACTGACCACGTGAGTCTCGCCAGAGCCAAGCGCTCGGCTCAGAGGGTTACACAGCACCCTGTGCCCATGCCTGCAAGGGGCCTCTCACATTCACCATCACACTGCACAGCACATGCACTGCGCTGCAGCTGCCGCATCTGGGCTGGGAATGGGGGTGCAGAAATGGCACTGCTTCTCAAACAGCACATGAAGAAATAGGCTATTTCCAAAGTATCGATTGCCTCTCTTCTGCTTCTATTAGTTCAGACAAGGAATGTGTCTCAGCAGCAAATCACGGCCCCAGCAGGGGTTCCAGCTGCTTGAGTAAAATGAAGGGCCAGCTCATTCCCATGAATAAGTAAACTCTGAGTTTCTATTTGCAGTGGGTCGGTGCATCTGTTCTCTACATCTCATGTCTTTCACCTCTACAGACAGAAGCTGCCCTGAACTGAATGATGCATCCATCAGTACAGCACTCTCAGCTACACAAGCCCAGAAATCAAAGCAAAGCTGGCACAAACTGAGCCAAGGAAAGCTCATGGGCTTCTCTAAGTGTAAGGTCACAATTGGTTAAATCCAAAAGTTAATTTGGGGAAGGTGACATTATTCATGCAGGAACTAATTATGTTGATGAAAGAAGCCAATGTGATGAAGTAGTGCAAATGGAGTTTAGAACTTATTTGTTTGGTGCACTTTGCAAACATTAGCTAATGAATTCTTCATGAAGCAGATAGATTGCATCCAATTTTGCAGTGGAATTGCGATGTCATCTCTCAAGAGGTGAGACAAAGAGGTCAAATAGCTTGCCCAATTCCACAGGCCAAAACAGGGGTCTACAGCTGTTATCTATGCTAAAGAATATGCAATGACGTGCCTTGGTTGTGATTAATGAGATGGTTGAGTGAGGAGCATATGGTAGTGACAAGCCCTATCTCTTAGGGGATTAACAAATATCAGAGGTAAAAGCCTGGCGAGGGAGAGCAGCAATTGATGCATCTCCTGCAGGCTGCCAACAGCAACACAATGGGAAATTCTCCTCTGAAGAGCATGCAACTGAAATAGCTGCATCACACAGCAGTTGGAATGGAAAGAGAAGCACAGAAAGCTTTGCTAGGGACAAACTTGTATTCCAGATCAGCAGCAGAATTAGGACTGAAGTCCATTTTAAATTCCTCATTTAATGTGCTGACTTCTAAGATAGACTGCCTTCCAAGAAACATCCATCAGCCCTACTGCCCTACTCTGCTCAGAGCGGTGTCTTAGGAGCCCCTGTTCAGCATTGCTATAATGTGTCCAATAATGAACTGTTTCCATAAAACGTTTCTAATTTTCCAGTGGCTTTAAATACATAGAGGAGATGATTCATTCCTATCAGTAAATAATGCCTGGGAGAAGAGGACTCAGATCAAGAGCAACTATCAATGGAAGGAACACAAAGCAATTAAACGCATGCAAGATGATGAGCATTTGTGCTCACAACTAGAGAGCAGTGGAGAGAATCAGGCAAACTGTAATCGGTAAATGCTCATTGCAAAGTCCAATTAGCATCTTACTGTCCAATTACTTGCTCACTGAAGCTAACATGGGTGGCAGCAACAGAAAAAATTTCTGCCTTCTAACTGCCATCTGTTTGGAGATAGGATGCAAACTTCTGAGAGGACCAGGACCTGACCATGGGAGGTGGGCATGGAGGAGGGCTACATGCATCACTGCCATGGCAAACATAAATACAAACAGTCATTTAATAGGAGTACAATGTGCCATTAGCCAGTGCCATTATGCGAATCTAAAGCAATGTTTATCCTACTGACATCAGTTATTTTGCACCTACTTGCTGAGAATTGATTTTACAGGGACCCTTGTTCTTTGGCAATGAGTAGATTGATTATAGTTATTACTTTAATAGTTAGAAAAATGAATATTATAACACATAGTGCGTGCGAGATCCATGCTGACTTGCCACATGCTTTCACTGACAGCCATTTAGAACCATTTAGCCCCAAGAGCTGCATTGTGGAGCAGCAGTCCCTGAACTCCTGAAGTCTGTCTGTGTTTTCCCCTCTCTGCACTTTCACAGCTCCAGCCCAGCCGAGGGCAGATCCTTCGCACAGCTCTGCAGACACCTGGCTCTTCTGTGCAGCAGCAGCAGAGGAAACCTGACAGAAAACTGGGTCAGATAAAACATGTTCAATCTGGAAATAAACGTTTCATTTTTCAAAGCCTTTTTTTTTTTTTTTAATACAACTCAAATTAACTTTGAAATGAAACATCATTTCAAAATTTAAAAAGCAATGATTCATTTTTAAAAAGACGAAGCAAAGTGCTTTTATTTTTATGCTGCGTTATGAACTAAAATAGACAGAATTTACATGCGTTTCCAAAATGCTTCAATAAATCCAAGCACCAGTCATCAGCCAAGGAGAGATTTGACCACAATTTCCCACCAGCTCATGGCTTTGTCTGTGTCTCAATTCTGCTTCTGTACAATATGGGCATTTTTCCTCTCTCTATCTCCTCTATACGTGCTAAAGCTATCGGAGCTGAGACTGTCTCTGCTTTTAGCCCACAGAGGATGGGGATGTCTCTTTCAGAGCTCAGGAATACAATGACAACGTTTATTTGGCACAGATTTCAGGAGCAACTGACTTATAATACAAGTATACGGATGGGTAAGGCCAATGTATTCCACCTTTTTTTAATACTAATTTACCGTGAAAGTCTCTGAAATTCTATCATAGAGCCATGGAATGGCTCAGATTGTAGGGGACCTTAAAGCCCACTCAGTTCCAACCCCCATCCATGGGCAAAGCTGCCCCCATCACCTCAGGCTGCCCAGGATCCCATCCAATCTGGCCTTGAGTGCCTGCAGGGATGGGACACCCACGTCATTATAGCCCATGCACAAACTCCTGCTCCTTATCTACAGCAGGGTTGCTGTCTCAACATGCTATTAGCAAAATAGTCCTCTATGTTTCTTAATGAGCTCTTGGTCCACCTTCCCTGCAGTCATTGTTCTCAAGACCAGCCTGCAATTTTAGTCTGAAAAATAATGGAACTGCATGTGGCTTCAATAAGGAAACCGAATATCTGCTCTTCTGGGGCTCTGTGCATTTTTCACACCTGGTAACACTCAGTGAATGGCAGTAAGCAGATGCAAGGAACACAGAAGCTAAGAGGAGCCTCTGTAATTGAGAAGCAGTGCAATGGGAAGAGGCTGATTGTAACATCCATTAATAATGAGGCTGTAATTAGAGGTCACTGGGAGAAAGGCTCTGTGTGCTACCACCAGGGCCCTCCTGGTCACTGCAGGCTGCACTAATGCTGCATGGAGGGCTTCTCTACAGGTAGGTACTACATCATCCTACACTGTTATCTCTGTCTACAAATAACAGAACCATGGGTCACAAAATAGCTGAGGAAGTGTGCTTGCTATTTGTGTGCAGATGCAGAGGCCACTAACACCCGAATGAGACATAGAAGTTCTTTGAACAGCAGACCCAAGCACTGCTAACCTGCTTATGAGAAGCTGGCTGACACAATCCATCCACTTCCCGAGGCCTGAGAAGAATATGTGAGTATTCCTTTCTGTAAATCAATAACGCTTCAATAAGGAGATTATTAGAAAAACAATATCATGTTTTCTAGGAAGCTTATTATAAAACACAAGCTGCTTGGTAATGTATTTAAATTGTTCATTACTGAGTATTGCCTTGGGACTGTAATGGATTTTTATTCTTTTTCCCCAGGAAATCAGATTAATCAGATGAGGACGACTCATTTGAATCCCATCACACCAGGATGAGGCTGTAAGCAGAAGGGTGCTGGGCACTCTAGGGTCCCAAATGATACCTACAGTGCAGATCTGCAGACTGGGACAAAAAGGAGTCAATCAAATACATCTCTGCTGCACTCACAGCAGTTCCATGGGTGTCTGCAGAAATTAGGGGTTCCACATCCTTCCCAAGGGCTCTGCTGCGCCACTCCCTTTCTCTCTTACCACCAATAAGGTCTGGGTGTCCCACTGAACTCAGGATGATGTTCAGTGACAGTTTTTCAGGTTGCTTTTCCCCGAGCCATTACAAAATGTACAATCAGCACAAATCTGACTGTAGGGTGAATTTGCCACCTTGAAATCAAATTCTCATGGAAATGAAATGGCTGACCCCAAATCTCCCGAATGCTGGATGAGCTCGCATGATAAACAACTTGTAATGGTTCTGCTGGCGCTACCGACTCTTTTAAATGTCACTGCTTCTCTGAATATCTTCCGGGAGATGACTGCTCTATCTGTATTCTGTATTTCCCCCTTTTTAATATCAGTGTCTGCAATGTTGCCATCCTGGAAGCCATTGTCCAGGGATTGCAGAAAGCCCCAGACTCATTTTGCTCTCTGTCACGTCAGTAATTCCTCAATATCCACATCAATGTTTAGCTCAGAACAACTTTACAGCAAGCTGCCTGTTGCCTGGCAGGCCAAGCTGGCACAGACCCCACTCTGCTCCTCTGGAAGGGCCATGCACAGCCCCATGGGAACACGTCTGCAGGTCCCTGCTGCCAAGCCCTTATGGTCATCAGCATCACCACCTTAGCCTTGCTGCCCTTTCGAGACCACTTCTTGTTTTAAGTCAGCAGAATGATCACACTACCTTCATGCTTTTATTACACAGATCTGTATTTGGGGTGCTGAAAATAGTTTGCAACTAATTAACCTCCCCCCCCAAAAAAAAAAAAAAAAAAAGTATTGCCAAACCCATCTTGTTAAACCACATGAGCAGCACCACGCAAATAGCCCAGCACAGTAGGTGCATTTCATCACATAGCAAACCCTGCATTGTTCTCTCTCAATATCTGAAAGTCTGTAAAACAGCTTTAGATACAATTAGGGAGCAGTGGAAGCAAAATGACTGGGGCATTTGCATCCAGCTGCTTGCCTGGAGCATGGGCTGCTGTGCACAGAGCTCAAGGGTTCAAGTGTTGGCCACAATAGCAGTAACACAGAGCTTTACTGCATTCTGCTTTGGTTTTGATGGCTTTCCACGGTGTGAAATTGGAGCTCATTACATTAATTGTGCTTTCCTGGATTCTTTCATGGGGTGCATGTATGGCAGGAAATGACTTACAGAATAAAAAACAGTGTTGGGGCACAATATGCTTCAGCTTCTGCTCCCCATGCGTTTGCTGTGAGCTTCTTTTGTTTCAGTATCTAGGATCCATTTCTGGGTACAGAAGAAAACTGGCTGCCTGGGAAAAAGGAGAAGTCAGAAATCCCTCACACCTGAGCAGACAACATATCCCCAGAACTGCCCCAAAGCAGCAGCCAAAGAGCCACCACCACTTCACCTTTGGTTACATCAGATTTCAGCAGCTGCAAAAGGGTTTTAATTGGGGTGTAAGAGCAGCATATGAAGGTCAGGAAACTAAAAGTGCAGCCTCTGCCCACACCTATCCCAGCTCCACTCCCCCAAGATGTTGCTGTGATGCTGCACATTTACATCATGTCCTTATCACAGATAATGCCATTTATTCTGTTTCTTTCTCAGCCACCATCTCCTTGTAGTTTTCGCTCTGCTCTCTATTGTGTGCATACAATGGCCCCTCTCTGTTCTCCACAGACAGCATTGTGCTGTAATTGCTCTCCTATCTCTAAGGAAGGGAAAATTCGTTCTGATTTGATCACATTATTTTTCTCTGTATAACTGATAAATTCCTCCATTAATCCATCTGTTTGCAGTGGTGTATCTGGGTGCAGCGTGAATAAACTTCCTTATATAACAGCATGTCCAATTACAAATTTCCCTGCAACCCATTCTCCTCGGTGTTAACATACTTACTGCCTTATCTCCTCACTCTGAAGTTGATGCTGAGCTTTGGAGAGCTCTCCCACAGCAGTGCCATCAGCTGGGATGGTTTCAGATAGAACCCCACTGACTGTACCCCTTGGGCCCGACCCATCAGCCAACTGCTCACCCACTGCACAAAGGTTTTGTCTGGAATATAATTTAAAAGAGCCCCAAAATGACCCCAGCACAGCCCCAAATGGCTCCAAAGCAGCCCCCAAATGGAACCAAAATAATCCCCCCCAAAAAACAGCCCCAAAATGGCTCCAGAATGGCACCACGGAAACAAACAGACTCATTTCCCTCCCCAGGCACACACAGACCCCTCCTCATTGCCCCCTCACTCACACTCACACATAACCCTCACACTGACACAAGGACCCCTTCCCCTTCTCACCCTCCCCTGCTGCCCCACTCCAGCCCCTCATCCCACTCCTCTCTTTGCGTGGGATTCCTCAGCCTTTCCCCAGCTACGATCCAGTCACACCAATTTCCGTAATAACAATATTTTTGCTGCAGAAATTGTATTACAATAGAGCTGCTGTTGTTACAGCTGTTATTATCCCACGATCACTACCATGATAGAGCTGTGCTCATTACACCAGCAGTAAACTCAGTCTGGTAAGAGCTTAGCACAAGGAACTGGAACTAAAACTGCCCTTTGGGGACTGGAACTTTGGGTTTTTTCTTACCCACCTATTCTACTTCTTTCTGTTAGAAAGCAGAAAGGAGCCAAAGGAGCCACTGCTGCAGGTACCCGTGAGCTGGTACCATGCATAGTACTGGGGAAGCACAGTTCCAGCACTGCAGATAAAACTTTCTGGTTTTACAAAGTATTTTATCAACACAGACTCTTTTATACTAGTCCAGTATAAAAGCTATCAAACTGCATTAATAAACCCAGGGAATTACCTCCTCCCTCAGCTAGGACCCTCACTGGGCCCGGAATGGATTCATTTAAAATGGGTTATAAATTTCTGATAAAGGATATTTCAGCTCCAAATTGCACATTTAACGGTGCCTTCACTGCAGTGCTCCACCCATCCGCAGGGCAGAGCCCAGGGCTCAGATCCCCTCCATCACCAGAGTGGCCCCCAGTCTCTGCTGCCCCCCAGGCACACAGCACATCACCACAGGCTGTGTCAGTGCTGGGAATACAGTCAGCTTCACTTCCCCAGTGAATTCAAATACCAGTGCAGAACTGGAACATCAGGAGAACAGGGGAGAGAGGGAGAGAAAGTAAGTCCTGGCTGGTGCCTCTATCTAATGCAGACATGCCCAACTCACAGCCCACGGGCTGCATGGAGCCTCGCACAGCTTGCAGTGCAGCTCTTCCCCTGGCATGGATTGCAGTGCCTTCATGGTGTCAGCTCTGCCCAAACAAATGGCTCAGCATGGCCCTGGGGAACTACTCATCCCTCACAGCACCCACAATGCAGTGTGTGATGGGCACTTCTTGGTGTATTTGCAAGTTCCTTTTCAGTTTACATACATCATCTGAGAACTTTCAAATGGAATGTATAGAGTTGCAATCAGAAATTCAACTCAAAGGTCTGATTGCATCTCTCTACCAGACCACTCTTAAGATAAGACCTCTCTTACCAGAGATAGATATCTCTTGCTTCACAATCACACCTTATTCACGTCATCACTTTTTGGCAGTATATACACTTGTGAACAACCATTTTGAGGGACGAAGTACAGGAAGAGCAAAATTTCATCACAAATCTCTGACCAACACCATGAGATCTCACTGAGAGCTGCACCCACTGCCACCAAACCACACTGATGTTTTAGCTTTGCAACAGCAAGGTCACAGATCCCAATAGTTTGATGGCTTTGTTGCTCTCTTTTTGTTTTAATAAGAAATATTAATGATCAAAAATTTTTTTTACATTACATATATTAAGTATCTTGTATATTTAATGAGAGCTGCTCTAAAAGTAATGCCTCCGTTTTATGATAGCACACCACATCAGAGGCGGATGCTGGTGGTACAGCAGTAGAGGTGGAACCTTCCCACCAATATCCATTCCATGCTGTTGCCATCTGACAGATGGCAGCAGAGGGGCAGTCTGACACAGTAGTGTCTGACATGGAAGTGCAGATGAAGCAAAGGTGTGGAATTGAATTCCTCCATGCTGAAAAAAATAGAACCCACTGTCATAAATCCACATTAGCTGAAGGTTTCTAGAGACCCAACAGTGTGAGCACAGTGAGAGGTGGGTGGCAACAGTGACAGTGGATCACCTCTGCTGGTTCAGGTTTTGACGAACATGGCATGTGGGCTTCTGCTCATTGCTGGTGAAAATGTAATGCTAATGGTGGTGACTATGTTGAAAAAGCAGTTTGTTGAGAGCTGAGAATGTGCTCTATCAAATAGTGTTATTGTGCTCTTTGTATCTGTTGTAGCTTCCATGGAAATAAATAGGAGACATTATTTTCTGAGCAACTTATTATTTTCTGAGTATATTATATGCAGCACAAAACAATTCCTCTTCACTCAGTGAGGCCCAGGCAAGCAAAAAGATTGGACACCCAAAGCCTAACAAGTCACTGCAGAGGGCAACCAAATATACGACAGCACCTATGGCCAGGGGAGCTGGGAGCAGTTCAGCTGAGCACTGCGATTCCACCTCCTCCAGCTCCTGCCTCAGCCTCTTTCTTCCTTTCTTCAAACGCTCCGTTAGGTACTACAGAGAAGTGAAAAAGGAACATGTCCGAAGCACTGCTTGGTGAGTTAGCAGTCTGAATTCCCAACTCTAACAGGAAGATAGTGGGAGAGAGAGAAACAAAGTCTTTATCTGATCCATCCCGTCTGTCCCCTCACCCCTTTTTCTACCCTCCTAGGTACCCTGACCAATGCTACACAGACCATACAGGAGCAGGGAACAACCGAGCTGACATGGCACTGGGGAGAGAGAAATGGTTGTGACAGCACGCAGCAGTGGGAGCTCAGTGCAGCTGGTGTGCACACAGAGCTCATGACCCATGGCTCCGACCAATGCAAAGCAGCTGTTCTGCAGCTCAGCATCTTCAGCTTAATACTGAGGCAGTGTTCACATGCTTACGGGAAACCAGAGAGAATTTTCTGTTCCCTGCTGGACCCTGCTTCAGGTTGGGGGGAATGTTTATGGATAAGTTATTCTGGCTGCGGCTGGAGATAACAAAAGGAAACCCGACAGCCCATTAAATCCAGAAGTGGTGATGGTGGGATTGAAACTGCAGTGCCTGCAGCAATAAGAGTAGGAGGTAATCTCCAGCCAGAGCAAAAACAGCAGTTTTTTGCTATGAAAAAACTGAGGGAAAAGGCTGAATTCCCCCCAGCTGGCTGTGTGTGATTTTATACAGCACTGTGGCACAGGTAACAGGCATGTAAACAGGCAGTACTCACATTTAATAAATAAGGGACAATGATAAGCTCAGACAGGCATCAGGGCAGCAAAGTAGCTGCAACGTAGGAGTGACTGATCATCTACTTTATCTTCATTGGAAGCCTTGGGAAGAAGATGACAGCAGCAGCACTTGAAGACCCCAAGGAGGGCCGGTCCCCAGAGCCACAGTCTGTCATCACAGTAAGGAGTCCTGCTGGGCTGGTGACCCTGAGCCATCCTCCAACCACTCTGCACCTGCAACTGCCACTCTGCCACTTGGGGATGAAATATCTCATCCTCAGCAGAACATGCAAATAGTATTGGGAATGGTGTTCTTTAATATTTTCATCAATGGTACCAACAGTGCAAGAGTGCACCTTCAGCAGTTTGCGGGTGACCCCAAGCTGTGTGGTGTGGTTGACATACCTGAGGGATGCGATTCCATCCAGAGAGACCCAGACAGGCTGAGCTCTGGGCCCAGGGGAACCTGAGGAGGTTCAACAAAGCCAAGTGCAAGGTCTGCACCTGGGTCGTGGCAGCACCCACTGTCAGTACAAGCTGGGGGACGTAAGGATTGAGCACAGCCCTGCCAGAAGGGACCGGGGCTACTGGTGGGTGGCAGCTGGACATGAGCCAGCAGTGTGCCCTGGCAGCACAGAAAGCCAAGCGGACCCTGGGCTGCAGCCAGAGCAGCGCGGGCAGCAGGCAGGGAGGTGCTCCTGCCCCTCTGCTGTGCGCTGTGACACCTCACCTGGAGCACTGCGTCCACAGGTGGAGTCCTCAGGGCAGGAGAGACGTGGAGCTGTTGGAGCGCTGTGTCCAGAGGAGGGACACAGAAATGGTGGCAGGGATGGAAGCCCTCCCTGCGAGGACAGGCTGAGAGCTGGGGCTGAGCAGCGTGGAGAAGAGAAGGCAGGAGAAGGAGAGCTGAGAGCGGCCTGCCAGCATCTAAAGGGGCTGTGAGAAGGGAGGGGACGGACTCCATAGTGGGGTCTGCGATAGGAGAAGGGGAAATGGCTTCAGACGACAAGAGGGGAGATTGAGAGTGGAGATGAGGCAGAAGGTTTGGCACTGAGGGCGGTGAGGCACTGGCACAGGTTGCCCAGAGAGGCGGTGGTGCCCCGTCCCTGCAGACAGCCCAGGTCAGGCTGTTGGGGCTGTGAGCACTGCTGGAGCTGTGGGTGTCCCTGTGCACTGCAGGGAGCGGCACCAGGCGCTTTGAGCTCCCTTCCAACTCAAATGATTCAGTGATTCTCTGATGGCACACTGCAATCACTGCTACAGTGGTATGGAGATGCCCCACATGCAGGCATTTGTACACACAGGCACAGATGTGTATACTTTTCTTTTGACAAAGGAGTTGCTATTTTTACACAAGCAAATCTCTATTGCTATAACTGTGCTGTGCAGGTCAAGATCAGCATAAACAGACATAATCCTTGCATGTAAAACAGCCTTTAACTCATTGGTCATGTTCTCCCAAATGACTGAACCTGCCAAATAGCTCAGCATCTACAGCTGCCTCCAGGTTTCACAACAGATTCAGTTAATACTTAGGTATGGGGACTAAACCTCTTAAGTTCTCCAGAGTCTGATGATTCCACCATCTCTATCACCCAACCTCCTTACACAGATGGGCTGTCAGCAATAAGAACTCTCCCAAAGCTCTGCAGGCTGCCTTTCTGCTTGCCCATCACCATCCTTACCTGTCCTGCATTCTGCTGCAGTAGTATGTGGGAGTCAAAGCTTGTAACGGCATCTGCTCCCTCTAATAACAATAGACAAAAATAAAGTCAAAATACCCATAATAATCATTGTTTATGTGCTCAGATTTTGCAGTACTAAGTAACAAAAGGAAGTCTATAAACAAACCGATCTCAAATTTTTCTTCTTTGGAGCTCCCTGAGCACCTCGGTACAAATTCTTACATTCTGGATTAGCAGCACATGGTTTATTTTGATTCAGATCCATACTTCTTGTACTTCAAACAGCTTCTCAATCGTACTGTATAATATGGAGGTGGAGCAGCCTCTCTATAAGAACGAAGTTTCTCTATATTCCTGTCACCTCCTGAAGGGTTTTGTTTGTACAAAATGGCTGTAGGGTAAGGCAGCAATGTCCAACAAGCAGTCCCGCCCACCCCCCTCCCACCCTACACCATCACAGTGTCAGCTATGTCCCACTGAGCAGCCCAGCAGCAAGCACTGCAGCCACTGCCATCCAACCAGACTGATGTGTAGCTTCACAACTGCAAGGTCACAGATCCCAATAGTTTGATGGCTTTGCTGCCCTCTGTTTTTTGTTTTAATAAGAAATATTAATGATTAAATTTTTTTTTTTTACTTATGCACATTAACTATATTATATATTTAATGAGGTCTGCTCCAAAAGTAATGCCTCCTGTTTTATGACATCAGCCCACCACATCAGAGGCGGATGCTGGTGGTACAGCAGTAGAGGTGGAACCTTCCCACCAATATCCATTCCATGCTGTTGCCGTGTGACAGATGGCAGCAGAGGGGCAGTCTGACACAGTGGTGTCTGACATGGAAGTGCAGATGTAGCAAAGGTGTGGAATTGAATTCCTCCATGCAGACAAAATGGCACCCATTGACATCCATCAGAGTGACATCCATTCATGGAAATAAAAAGGAGGCATTACTTTCAGTGCAACTTAAGTATATAAGGTGCAAAACAATTCCTCTTCATTCAGTGAGCCCCAGGTAAGCCAAATGTTGGATACCCATGAGGTCGGGGAAGCCCATATTAAGGCTGCTGGGTGCTGCCTACTTGGTGCCCGTCTCTGCCTTGAAGAGCAAATCTCTGTTACACCAGGAGAGCTGCTCCAGGGGCTGCCAGACACAGAGCCCAGAACTAAACCACAGGGGAGGGAAAGGAATAATCAACACACAAAAAACAGTAAACAGATTTTTAAAAATTCAAGGCTGAATTCCACAACTCAGTATTTTCCTCAGCTTGTACATGAAATGAATGGAAATGCGCCTATTCTAATGAACAACAATCATTACCCACAGTAGTTCACTAATTCTCCAATTTCCAATCTCATTAAGGTCCATGAGTTTTCTAGGAAAGGAGTTTACCCTTTGGAGGCCTCTTATGGACAAAACTATGCCCATTGCCCTCTCAGTTCTACCAGGAGGTGAACCACCAGAGTGCAGCTCTGCAGCCTTGCACAGCACAGCTATACTGGCACTTAGCACATCTCTGCTATGCTCACACATGTCCTGTGCTGGGTGATGCCGTGGCTCTGACACAGCAGCCATATTCCTCTTGGACTGCCATCGAATTTCTCTAATGCACAGAGTAAAATCTGTTTGCTTTGCCCATGAGAACCATTACTGAAGAAAAACAAATGCTAATGAGTGTTGTTGGTTCAGCAGTGTTTAAAATGCACATCTTTTTTCCCTTTTGGTAAAAAGGCTCTTTTATCTTCCAGATTTTCTCATACTGAAAGACTTAACAAGATACGAAATCTTCTGGGCAGCCCCTCTTTTGAGTGCAAACATCACGTTAATACAGCCAGCAAGCTCCAGAGAAACCTGTAAGCCATCTGCTGATCTCTCTGCAGGGCTCAGCAAGAGCAGCTGCCTGTGTCACATAACAGAGGGGAGAGAGAAGCCACCAAATTTCAGAAGCAGTGACTGTGAAGATCATGGGGTGGATCTTCATGGAAGACGTGTTAAGGCATAGGACAGATGAGGAGGTGGTCTGATAGAGCCAGCATGGCTTCACCAAGGGCAGAGCGTGCCTGACCCATCCGGTGGCCTTCTGTGATGGAGCGATGGCATCGGTGGGCAAAGGAAGGGCAACTGAGGTCATCTACCTGGAGTTGTGCCTTTGACACAGTCCTGCACCACATCCTCGTCTCCAAATTGGAGAGAGATGGATTTGAAGGCTGGACCATTCAGTGGATGAGGAATTGGTTGGATGGTCGCAGCCAGAGGGCTGTTGTCAATGGCTCCGTGTCCAGGTGGAGGCCGGTGATGAGTGGTGTCCCCCAGGGGTCCATCTTGGGACCGGAGCTCTTCAGCATCTCTATGAGTGACAGATGATAGGATGGAGTGATCGATAGTGATAGAGATAGGATGGAGTGCAGCCTCAGCAGTTTGCTGATGGCACCGAGCTGAGTGGTGCAGTGGACACAAGAGCAGGAAGGGACGCCATCCAGAGGGACCTGGACAGGCTCAGAAAGTGGGCCCTGAGAACCTGATGAGGTTCAACAAGGCCCCTCCAAACTAAGACATTCTATGATTCTACAGTCAAAGTTTACCATTTTTTTTAAATTAAAAAATAAGAAGTTGCTTTATACTGGGATCCAAACCATTTTGAATTTAAAATCCCACTTGTCCTGGGTTTTCTACCATGCATCTCCATTCTGCCTTTCCCAGCAGCCAGGCCACCAATAACCTGCACACCCAGCCCAGACCCTCTGATATCAATCCTTCTTCTCCTCTTTCTCCTTCCTCTCTCCTCTTTCCCAAGGCTCTGCCCTGCAGATGCAGACATTGCCAGAGCCATTCAGCTGCAGAGATTGCTTGTAACCAGACAGGAATCGCAGCAAGGAATTAATGTTTCGGAACACAATATTATTGGATTGATTTTAAATAGATGTTTGCCTTCTCATAGGTAATAAAGTGAACGGTGCTAAGAAAGCCGGAAAAAAATGATCCAAGCCCAGCCTGCTTATTGCTTTGGAAGTGACTTTAAATATTTCCCTCCTACAGTCAACGCTGGAATGTGAGTAGCAAATGACAGGCAGAAGGGAACAGATGAATATCTATTTATGCAGGAAAATGAAATGTATGAATAGTTATTTTGAGGACAAATGTATTTTGACAGGTATCTAATTTCATTCTGCTCATAAAATGCACTTTGTCAAGTGCTTCTTTGCGTGCTGGAGCTGATGGGGTTTTTTTGTTTTGTCATTGGGGGTTTGTTTGTTTGTTTTAAGTTTGAAATCTTTCTCTGTGGGTAAGAAAGATAGAAAAAATACATTTGTCCAACATCACACAGAAATTATATTTAATGTCATCACAAATGTGTTTAAAGGGGAAAAAAAAAATATCAAACACCCAAAGCTATTTATTTAGCACAAATGTCAAAAACAACAAGGAGCCACGGCAAAGCACGAACATAAGGGAAGGGCCCATAATGGCTTCATCCAAAGTGGCACCCAGAGCATCACTGCCATGCACAGCTCAGCCCTGCTGCCTGCAGGAAAGCACAACCTGTTGTTCTCTCACTGTGTTGCTCTCTGTAAGCGATAGGTGCCCATGGAATGGTGTAAACCCCATTCTTCTGGGACCAAAGGTTGATTATCTCAACCTGTCTAACACAAATGACTCAGACTGAATTTCAGCCTCTGTTTAATATGTCTTTTTCAGCAGTTATTTCACTGATGATGCATGAGATTTCACGGCTTTTTAAGCAGGACGAGGTACAAGGATGGATTTACTGCCAGCGAAATACAGGCACAAGGAATTTCAGTGTAACAAGCGGGGCTGTGGGCAGCTGGGCTGGAACTCTGCGGAAGAGTGATCGCCCAGGAAACAGATTTTCCTCGAAGTTCATAAAAAAATTATGATGGCAGTAAAAGTTAATGACCAGATATAACCTGCCAAAAAAAAAAAAAAAAAAAAAGGCTGAGAAAGCAGTTGGAAAACCCTCTCCACTGAAAACCTGACTTCTCACACAGAGCTTTAAAGCTCAAAGTTCTTATTCTATTTTGCTACTGTGAAGCAACTTGAAAACCTTCCTGCTTGGAGCAGACCAAGCAGCAGGATTCTTCCTGTTTAAGCTCAGCAGGTTTGAGATCCTCAAGAGCTCGTGGCTGGAGGTTGTACATCCTCACTGCAGTACATATCAGCACACATGAGCTGCAACAGCAACCAGCTTACAGCACCCACACACCCATGAGGCGCTCCAGATGGACAGTCAGTCACTCCTACTCTTCAGGAATGATCCAGATTGCCCTCTCCTTCTGAGTTTAATGCTTAATCCCAAACATTTATCATATTCCACTACAAGCCTCCTACTTCTGTGCCTGTTCATTCTTCCCAAAAGCTGCTTTTTCTTTTAAAACCATCCTACAATTATCTTCTGCAGAGGCACCTCCAGCTGGCACCGTCAATGACTTTATCCTGTGGATTGTGCATTCGCCCAAGTAGAAGCACCAGACCTCTGGGGCAAGAACTCTCCCCTTCCTGGTGCAGTGAGAAGGGATAATTATGACATTTTCTGAACCACAATGTGCCTCGAGCCGTGCTCTGACAGGTACCACATTTCAAAGAGATGCAAAGGAGATATCTGTGCTCCCAGCCTATCAGGGAGCCATCACAAAGGACATGGCTAACCAGCCCTCCTCCACTCCTGCAGAGGTGCCCTGCTGAGACAGCTGTCCAGGGAGACTTTGGTTTGACCTCTCCCCCATCTCTGATTTCCCATTATTTTTGCATTGAAATCTATTTCTTTTGAGATGCAATAACTGCAGAAAGCAATTGCTCTGGGCAATGGCAACTGCAAGAGAGAACCCACAAGGTACTGGATGGGATGTGGGGTCCCAGTTATGGCAGCCCACTCCCTCCCTGTGCAAAGCAGCACAAGGATGCCTGCTGGATTTCCTTGCAGCTTGCATCAGAAGGGTCCACAAGGCAGTCTCCATGGTTACAGCACAGCACTGCATAGCAACAAGCTACGCCAAGCATCATCACGGCATTGCTGCTTCTTAAATCCCTTCCCTGGCGTATTCACCCAGATGAGTTAGATTTATCATAGCTCTGGTATAAACACACAGTGGGGAACATCCACCTATGGATCACAAGGCAGGGACCATCCCTGTGAGCAATGTGATAGAATGCAGAGATCCAGGCAGCTGGAGAAGTGCCGGGGCCGCCTGGTGGCAGGGCAGGGTGTGCTGGCACAGTCCCAGGACAATTTCACGGGGATGGCCACACTTCTGCAAATGCAGATTGGAGAGCCTGTGTGCAATGCGAGGTGGGAGCAGAGCTGTGTCCCAGCTGAAGAACCACATCAATTTCTGAACAAAACCCAGCAGCTTCAGCTCAGCAATGGGGTGGCCACATTGTGTGGGATCGGGAGCACTCTCCTTCAAACGGGTAGTTGTCCTTGTTCCTTTTAGGGCTCCAGAGCTTTCCAGCATTACCATTCCTGGCAAAGAAAACATCTGCTCCCCTTCTAGTGCAGGAGGAGACTGGCACTCATGGCTTGTACATGGGAAAGCAGCTCAAACTTCACTGCTGACAGAGAAATCTATTTTCTCACTACAGTTTGTGCCCACACCTTTGCTTGCTCTGACACACAAACACATCTACACAGCAACACCTGTGCTGGCCACATGTGTTCAAGCCTCCCACACCAGTGCCCAACGCAATCCCATGGATTCTTTCTATTCCATGTTCCCAAAAGCTGTCATCCATCTATCAGCATAACAGCATGCACCCTTGCACTCGTGCAGCCCTGTCTGCATTCAGCCTGTCTGCCTTCCCTGCACACACTTCCTGCTGTCTGCTGGCCCCAGGGTGGCACACACACTGGGAGCGTGGCACAGCTCAGTGCTTGCTATCTCAGTCAGAAGCTGCAGGGGAGAGGGTTTTGTTCCATGTTCCTGTGCTGCTGTGCAGGGCTGTCTGACCAGATACACTTCAAGAATACTGAACCCAGCACAGCTCCTACAGACTGCTTCCTCCTCCATCAGCACTCACCTCTGCTGACCTCAGCCCCCTGCCAGCACCATGCACCAGCTCTGCACACCACTTGTCAGTATACTGACTACTACCATCTGCCTTATGTTTCCTAACAAAGGGGAGGATGAGGCTTCTTTCTGTAAGGCTGGCATGGAGAATTTGTTGTTTTCCTGCATGCACTGTTAGTGCATGGGACTGAAGCTCTGGGCTCTGCTCTTTATATAGCTCCTGTAAGGAAGTCCCCTCCTTACTGTGCAGAGATACACACAGACAAATAAGCAATGCCAAATAAGTCAAATGCACACACTGGCCAGTTCACAGGCATTACTGCACTGGGAACAGGCAATTAGGAAATTTCAGCCTGACTTTTTTGCAAAAATTTTTGCAGGACCCAGCATTTGGTCTTTGTTGGTAATGTTTTGCTCAAATAGGCTTGATCAATTGTCTTTTTTCCACAGAGGTAGAAGAGAGTCTTTAGCTTTCTTTATTTGAATAAAGGAAGCCTAGTAGGGGCATTTCCCCTGTAGGGTCTCTCAAAGCTTCAGACTCTGCAGATTTCCTTTTTCCTAACTTCCCAGTGCATTGTCCCTCCTCCTCTCCTTTCCTTATTGGCTGACATACTTAGAGTTTACAGACTTCCTGGTCCTCCTAATACATGTTCTCCCTTGTATGTGATGCATTAAGTCTGTGCAGTAAGTCCAAAGTTCAAGTTGCTTATAGAACTTTGTAACTGAAACCTTATTTGGTGAGAATGTACAGGCTGAATGGGAAGGAATTTGCAAGCAAGAACATCTCTTTCATAAGCCTCTGTGTAAATAATTTTATTTGCAAGGTCATCTTCAAGCTTCTTTTATTCCAGTCTTGTTGAACTGCGTCCCGTTGGCCTCAGCCCGGCGATCGGCCTGTCCAGGTCCCTCTGTAGGGCTGCCTGCCCTCAGGCAGATCCACGCTTCCCCCAACGTGGTGCTGTCTGCAAACTTGCTGGGATGCACTCAATGTCCTCATCCAGTTCATCAATAAAGGCACTGAACAGGACGGACCCCAACACCGACCCCTGGGGAACAGCACGGTGACCAGCTGGATGTAACTCCATTCACCACCACTCTCTGGGCCCAGCCATCCAACCAGTCTTTACCCAGCAAAGAGTGCACCTGTCCAGGCCAAGGGCTGAGCTTCTCCAGAATACTGTGGGAGGCAGTGTCAAAGGCTTTGCTGAATTCTGGTAGACTACATCTACAGCCCTTCCCTCATCCTTGTCACCATCTGGGAGCTGCTGTCACACAGCTGTCTCTGAGCCACCTCTTGCAGGGACATACAGCACCCTCGTACCCAACAGGATGCAATAGCTCTGCCATCTTTTTGTGACTGATGGCTGCTGAGAGGATCAGGCTCTTTGCCACAAGATAGGCTCAGAAGGCCGTTTGCTCCTTCCTTTCACCTGGAGCTGATTGAGGTCTCCAGGAAATCCTCTACCACAGTGGATGAGGTTCAGTCACCACCACGGCTGGAAACCACAGTGGTACCCATCATGGGAGTGAAGAAATCCCCACTGTACTGCCTCAGGGTGATGTACCTCTTCAGCCTGCCCCTGTCCATGGAGTTGAAAGGCTGTGCCACCATTTGGCTGAGATGAAAATCCTAGATTCACATCGGGCTGGGAGGATTGGCTTGGCTTTTTGTTGTTGTTTTTGTCACATAGGTAATTCCCCATATTTAAAAACAAACAAAAAAAACCTTACAAACCTACAGACAGGTGGCAAGGAAAAATCTTGCATTAAATACTTATTTGTAACAAAGAAAATCTCCTGGGATTAGAGTTATTCTTAATAATATGAGTTTATCTGTAATTTTCCATCACACAGGGAGTGAGATGCATTAAGGCTGAGCTACAGCATTGTTTAGTGCTTCCCGTTCCCCATTTTCACATTAAATCACAGCCTCTAGAAACCAGCAGTGCCTATATCTCATGATGACACAGATTAGCTGAGATTTTGAGCAATGCACAAAGCTCTGTGATTATATTAGAGAGTCTTTGGATGGTTTGGATTCAGGGGGCTATCACCAGGCTCCAGCCCAGCAGAGGCACTTGAGCAATGCAAACAAACAACCACGCAATTCACTTAGAGCGGATTGCTTGAGCTGCATAAAAGGGCAAGCAAGAAAAAAAAGAGCAGAAACCAGGCTGCCTTTTTGTGAGGGCTGTGATAAAGCCCCCATCTGAGCAGCCTAGAACAATTGTTGCTTAATACATAACTAGTGGGACTTTGGGAAAATATTCTAAGTTGGTTGTTAAGAGAGCAGGAGAGCAGCCCAGCACTGGGAAGCTCCATGGAGGGGTGGTGACAAGCCCAGTCTGGGACTGCCATGTTCCCTTGCTGAAAAGGAAGGGCAGGGGGAGGGGAGAAGGAAGCACCAGCATTGCTGTTTGCTCGCCTGCTGTCCAGCGGTGCCTCTCCAGTGAGGAGCACTGCCCTCCAAGTGCTAGCTGCTTTCTTGTTCAATAGGATCTGTGATCTGGTGACTTCCTGCACCACTGTGCCCCACAGCCCCTCCCCAAGGCCTACTTTTCAGATGATATCCTCAGGCAATGCAGCTCTGCACTAATCTCCTCTAATGAGCCTGAGTGTTTTAGTGCTCATCTCCAAAATGGACTCATTCAGGAAAAGTAGATATGTCAACTAAATTGCCAAACATGTTAAATGTCCATTGTCCTCAAGTTCAGGTTTCACAACTGATATAAAACATGAAGCACAATCCTCAGAACCCCGCAGGATGTGCAGCACTGCAAAATGCCACATTAAGCTCCAGGCTCCTGGGCTAATAATTACAAGTCCATTGTGTGGTAATGAATTGTTCTTTACAGAGTAGATGTCTCATCAGTCACTGCAACACAATGAAAGGCTCAAAAATCATTCCTGGATTATGGCATTGAATTAAGAGGAGAAAGAAGAAAAGGCAAGCATTCAATGTCAAGGCCTCCAGGTTGCTCCTCCCAACACTCTCGTCAGTCTGGAAAGACAGGACAGGATGGAAATCCCCCAGTACTGTCCAATTTCTGGCACTTGTGTGGCTCTGGTATTAAGATGTGTGGCCATCTCATGACTTTGGTTACCTGTGAGGAAGCAATCCTTTTATCCAGGGGGCGGTGAGGCACTGGCACTGCTGCCCAGAGATCTGTGGTGCCCCATCCCTGCAGGCACTCAAGGCCAGGTGGGATGGGGCCCTGGGCAGCCTGAGCTGGTGGGGGGCAGCCCTGCCCATGGCCGGGGGTGGCACTGGGTGGGCTCTCAGTTCCCCTCCAACCTGAGCCGTTCTGTTGCTCTGTAATTCTATAATTTCAGGAGCATGAGGGACTTTGGATGAAAAATAAATAAATAAAGCAGGAGTTTAATTTCCAGCTAAATCAGGAACAGCTAACACAGCCAGAAACTGTCTTTCATTCCCCGTATACCACTTGGTTATTTACCTCAATCAGGATAGACTCTGCAGAAAAACTTCTTTTTCCTCCAATGAAAATCCTCTTTGATCAAGTTCAACTTGAATTTTATCTTGGATTTCCGGAAAGTTCAAACTGAGAAGGCAGAAGGAGCAAAAGGCTATTTCTGATAATCTCCAAAATCAGAAAAATTTAGAAAGAAAGGATGAGATCTCCATTTTGTACAGGTACCATTTACATCTCCATTTAAGCGACTGGGATGACTAGCGTGAATGTGGAGTTTCTCACAGTGGAAAGGGAAGGAGCAGAAAGGTCAGATTTCTTCACTGCAGATCACACCAGTACAGAACACAGCCAAACCAGCCTCCACATTTGCACACACCCAACCCCAGCCTTTTACTGGGTGCTTCCGTGCCATCCTGCAGCCACCTCCAGCACCCTGCTGGCCCAGGGATCCCTCCCCCTGCTGCTCTGCCCTCTGGGTTAAGCAATGGAAAAACAGAATTCAGTTCCTTAATCACGACTTCATGCTCAGCATTACCAAGCAGTCATTACAGCTGGATTTTTCCTTCCACACAGCGGAGATCAGCATTTTAATACACTTGAAGTTCCCATCAGAGGCAGATTTGCTGAGTGTAATTGCATATCTGGGTATTAGCAGCCTGCCTTACCCATGTCTGCATCATCATCATCTCAGCAAACCCAAGCCAGATGAGCCCCAATAGTGGTTCTGTTCTCAGACCCCATGCTAAGCCCTCCACTGCCATTGCTGTCCTGGCTGGAGCACTCAGAGGGAGGTGTAATGCCTGCAGTCACCTCACCAGAAGCACAGAGCAAGGCACAGCTCTCTGCTATTGTGATTGCCTGCTGCCTCCCAACCATGCTGAGGCCCAGCAGCAGTAAGCACGCAGTGCTCTGCTTGCAGGAACAGCATCCTGCGGGCAGGACCTCTGTGGCCATTTCATGCTTTGAAGCCATAAAACTCCATTTCCTGCAACACTAGCCTCACCCTCTCTTGGAAAATCAGAAAGTAACCGGGAACTTTACTCTCAACCCAGCAATTACTCACACTGACAGCACTTTGCTCAGAGCTTCTATGGCACAGAGCACTGCCAGCCCCAGCCCAATCCATCCATCAGCCCCACCCGAGCAGGACCACAGCCCTGGATCCCAACCAGCACTGTCTTTGCTCAGGGCTTTGGGAGCAACAGGTGAGCAAATCACACCGACATACAGGTCAAATCTTAACCAAAGATACATCCCTTCAGCACATCTATCCAAAGGCCAACTCCCCTGCAGTGCACAGGGACACCCACAGCTCCAGCAGTGCTCACAGCCCCAACAGCCTGACCTGGGCTGTCTGCAGGGACGGGGCACCACCGCCTCTCTGGGCAACCTGTGCCAGTGCCTCACTGCCCTCAGTGCCAAACCTTCTGCCTCATCTCCACTCTCAGTCTCCCCTCTTCCTTCTCCTATCACAACAGAGACTGCTAAAGAGCCTGTCCCCTTCTTTCTGTCCCCTTGACCATTTGTCACTAATCTCCATCTGGACATTGAACTATTGACCACCAGTCTCTGGGTATGATCTCACAACCAGTTTCTTTCCTGACCTCAGAGCATCACTAAGTGCATACCTTGGGAGATGTTTTCAAGTGGCAGTTTGCCTTTCATAAATTATCATAGAGTAACTCAAAACCCACCACCAGATCATTCTGCTCTCCATTCCATCCTGAGTAGGTCAGATGTTGCTGCATTTGGGCTTTTAAAGAGAAACTTTTCCATTACCACATTCCACCTAAGGCAGAAAAAGCTAACGCAGCTGCCAGGAAGGACAAGTAGTAGCAGAGGGCCCACTTTCTACCAGCCTGCAGGAAGAAAATTCAGGCAGGCAGCAGTGCCTAATTGGAGAAGTGCTTTGCAACTAGCCTTACTCAGGAGGAGAGCTGGGGGAGCACTGGAAGCTTCTCACCCTGCGTGCAGCACCTCCTAATAACAGCTTGTCACTGAGCACTGATACTGCTGAAAGCATCTTAATTCGTACAGCTCCTCGCTTTGTTGCATTATTAGGATTTGGGGCAAGTTCTTGCTTGGTTAGTTTCCATTGTTGATTTGTGATGCTGAGTAGTGAAGCGATAAAGTTCACCCAGTGACAGATTCCACCACTGGGCAGCATCACAGCACAAGGAAAGTGATTAATCACAATGCTGAGTAAAACAAATCATTGCCACATAAACCTGTTACAGATTACCGGAGCACTTAGCTAATTCTTTCATTTTTATCAGCAGCAGTTTCTCTTCCCTTCAAAAGCTCTTACAGAGGTTTACCCTCGTAGAAACATTCTAAAAGCTGCTAAAATAGCAGCTGTTCAAAACCCTTCACTTCTAACTGTTGCTGCAGGCTTCCTTCATCTCTCCAGCAGTTTCTCCAAGGCCATATCACCATTCTGTTCCTCACTGGGTAGCCAGGGCAAGCAGCAGCCCTGTGACAGCTTGGGAACCTTCACCAGAAGTGTCACTAACATAGCATTTATGCTTCATTTTTGCTGGTGTTATTTACACGGAGATAGAGCTCAAGCAAACTCTCCTATTTCCTTTCCAACCCCCAGGATACCCACTGGGACCCTCCACCCTCATCTATTTTGGGTGTTTCTGAGGCATCTCGTGCTGCTGAACCACAGCTGCTCAATTGCACGTGTGGAGTGGGGCTATTTTTAGCTGTATTATAGCAAAAGGAAGCTTCAAGGAGGCAACTGCCTTCATTACAGCCTGAAGAGCTCTTCCCAGACACTAGCCATTGTCTGTATCAATTCCTTTATTAATTTGAGTGCAGTATTTAGACTGGCAAATGTGTACATGCATTTCCAGACTTTGTGCTATCCTCAGCTTAGCTAGATTCTGTTAATTACCCCCACTAATAAGCAAAATCAGATTTTTTTCAGAATAGAGATTTCCTCCTGCTCAACATTTTCAGGCTCCAGGACAGAAAATGCCATCTTTTAACAGGAAGAACTGAAGACGAAATGGAGCTTTCCAAAGATATGGATCATGAAGGGAACTGCAAGGAACTGTAATGATTGAGATGTATTTAATACAAGTTTTGATGCACTTCGTTGTTTCATTTATGCTGGTTACATTTCAAGAAAAATACTTAATTAAATCAACCCTCAGCCACCCACTTGCCGTCCATGTCCACGATGGCACACAGGGGATAACTCAAGGACTTCCCAGCAGCTGTGTTTCCCAAGCAAAGCCAGGAACCTGGCTCCCTTGCAATAAATGTAATAAATGCAGATCACTTCCAGGGTTGCTTTTGATGATGAAGTTTTTCAGTTTTTTTGAGATTAGTCTTAAACAGGAAAGGGAAGAGGAAGAGGAAGAGGAAGAGGAAGAGGAAGAGGAAGAGGAAGAGGAAGAGGAAGAGGAAGAGGAAGAGGAAGAGGAAGAGGAAGAGGAAGAGGAAGAGGAAGAGGAAGAGGAAGAGGAAGAGGAAGAGGAAGAGAAGCTTCTACTTACTTTGAACTGCAAGTGTACTGATGAGAGTTTTGCAAGCTGCTGAGCTGGAGAGTGCCCAACATTGCGAGCATCCAATTGCTCTCCCAGCTGCTGAGATGTGCTCTTACTCCTAAGGTCCTGGTTAGTGCCAGATCCGTCACAGAACCACTGACAGTCCTGTAGATTTCCTACTTTTCCTTTTTTGCTATTTCTGGTTCATTCTGCAGATGCTTATCCACCTTTACTTTTTCCAGGGGGCTTGGAGAGAGCTCAGAGTCTTTTCTATACTTCCACAACCCACTAAGAAATGTCCCACTCCTTCAAGTTGTCCACACTGAGCAATCGAAGTCTGACTCAAATGTTTAACACACAAATTGTAATAATAGCCCAGGAGATTTCATCCACAATACTAAAAACAGAAGATCCAAGATGCAAAATGCTACTGAAAATGTTTGTAAGAGAAATTTGGCAAAAGAAAAATCCCATCCCATTAATCCAAACCTGGACAGACAAGCCTTTAGAGAATTTTTGTGCAAGGGAAGTTTCGCAAATAATTTGCAATTGTACATTATCTACCCGCTTTTAAATTATAACAGTGCCAGAAATGGCTGATCTACTGCCTGCACATTCCCTGGAAAATGTTTTTAATGTAATGAGACAAGCAATCTATCAAGACATTAGAGTAAACAATTTATCCTTCATGGATAGTTTTGAGGCATAGGCTGAACAAAAATGAAAGAGAGCCCAACAGCTTTTCAGTCAATTCAAAAACGTACTGCAAGAAAAGGTTACCTGGCTTGGGGTTTGCAGGGAAGACTCACTCCCTGTGATGGAGACCGTTTTAAAAAGGACTGGAGAAACCCAGATAAGCCAGAACTGAAAATGTGTATACAAGAAAAGTGCACAATTCATCCCTCTTCTAAAGATAAGACAACACAAAACACTGGACTGAATAAAACTTCCATTTGGTGATTGGATTGGGATGGGTGACTTCCAGGGATCTCAGCCTCCTGCTGAGCACACAGCGATGCCAACACAGGCTTTGCCCAAGAAACAGGTGTGTCCCTGGAGGAGAGTTCCCCTAGAGGAAGGTTGCAGTCTGCCTTTGTAGAGGGAGCAATGGGGAAGGCAGTGTCCTGGCCATTCTCTGGGTAGCCCCGAAATGCCAAAGCCGTGTCCCAGGGTGGCAAACTCAGTGTGCTGCTGAAAAAAGGAAGAGCTACTCTGTTTCAAGAAAGATTTTCAGAGACAAAATAATTGCAATTCTTGGGATGCTGAACATTTAAAAAAAAAAAAAAAAGTAACAGGAAAATGCATGCACATGATAGTCACTGGGAAAATTCATGCTCAGCTGCAAAGAGTTCTTCAAAATCCATTGAAGCAATTGCTCCTTGATTTGTTGCCCTGTGTTTTCATTTAGCTTTTCCAACAACAGCAGCAGTGAATATCAGAGCCACTGGTCCATGAAGAAACTCAGAACAGTAAGGAAGAGAGGCAGAATGTATCCCTGTATCCCAGCAGAGCGACTGATTTGAGAGCAACCCGTGCTGGGGAAGGGCAGCATAACAACAGGGTGGGTCTGATGGTGGATGACATAGAACATTCCCACCTCATTGTACCCACCTAAAACCCCCTCCAAAAGCACTCCTAGAATCATAGGATGGTTTGAGTTGGAAGGAACTCGAAGGCCGCCTGGTGCCGCTCCCTGCAGTGCACAGGGACACCCACAGCTCCAGCAGTGCTCACAGCCCCAACAGCCTGACCTGGGCTGTCTGCAGGGACGGGGCACCACCGCCTCTCTGGGCAACCTGTGCCAGTGCCTCACGACTCCTGCTTTTGGCTGCAGCTGCCATTCACACAAAAGAAGCATCAAACCCAGGCAGCTCCCTCAGCACAGTGCCATTGGATGGGGGATTCCCTGGGAGAAGAGCTGCAGTATTCATCTGCAGAAGCATTCCTTCCTACAGCCAGAGAACAGAGTGGGAAGTGGCAAAGGATTGTGACCAAATCCCCGCAGGGAGCCGATGTCACAGCAAGGATGAAGCACTGGTATTGTCTTTCTTTCCCATTTATGTCAAAGCTCTTCCTTGCCCCAGTGGTGGATTATGTGCCCAAACAGCTACAGACAACCTATCACTTCATCTTCCTTCTTATCGATCTCAATTCTATCCCTTTAAGGCTCCTGCCCAAAGCATTAAAGAAGAGCAAAAACATTACAGCATTTCTTCCTTTCATACAAGCACTTCAAAGCCCACAGGCTTGGAACCACTGCAGCAAAACCGTAAATTATGCATGGAGCCGCCCCGAGCAGCCCCTTCCGAGCGGCGGAGAGGAGGTGCGGAGCCGCAAAGCGAAACCCCTGCACCTCCTCATCCCCTTCCCACCGCATCCCTCTCTCTAGAACCGCCGCGGGGCTCGGCTGTCCGAGGCGGAGCTGCCCGGTCGGGGGCCGCCATCTGCTGGCCATCCCGGCTCTGACGTCCCCGCGGCTCGGCTCCGCTCCTGCCGCCTCTGCTGCTGCCCATCCCTGCAGGAGGAACCCGAGGAACCTGAGCCGTACGAAATCAAACCCACTCACAGCATCTTTGGTTTAGGTGATCCGAGACAGCCAGCACGGCTTCACCAAGGGCAGAGTGTGCCTGACCCATCCGGTGGCCTTCTGTGATGGAGCGATGGCATCGGTGGGCAAAGGAAGGGCAACTGAGGTCATCTACCTGGAGTTGTGCCTTTGACACAGTCCTGCACCACATCCTCGTCTCCAAATTGGAGAGAGATGGATTTGAAGGCTGGACCATTTGGTGGATGAGGAATTGGTTGGATGGTCGCAGCCAGAGGGCTGTTGTCAATGGCTCCGTGTCCAGGTGGAGGCCGGTGATGAGTGGTGTCCCCCAGGGGTCCATCTTGGGACCGGAGCTCTTCAGCATCTCTGTGAGTGACAGATGATAGGATGGAGTGATCGATAGTGATAGAGATAGGCTGGAGTGCAGCCTCAGCAGTTTGCTGATGGCACCGAGCTGAGTGGTGCAGTGGACACAAGAGCAGGAAGGGACGCCATCCAGAGGGACCTGGACAGGCTCAGAAAGTGGGCCCTGAGAACCTGATGAGGTTCAACAAGGCCAGGTGCTGCTCTTGGGTCGGGGCAGCGCCAGACATGAGGCCAGACTGGAGAAGAACTGGTTGAGAGCAGCCCTGTGGAGAAGGACTTGGGGTCCTGATGGACAGAAGCGGGATGTGAGGTAGCAGTGTGCGCCTGCAGCCTGGAAGGCCGACAGTCCTGGGCTGCAGCAACAGAGGGGTGGCAGCAGGGAGAGGAGAGGAGAGGAGAGGAGAGGAGAGGAGAGGAGAGGAGAGGAGAGGAGAGGAGAGGAGAGGAGAGGAGAGGAGAGGAGAGGAGAGGAGAGGAGAGGAGAGGAGAGGAGAGGAGAGGAGAGGAGAGGAGAGGAGAGGAGAGGAGAGGAGAGGAGAGGAGAGGAGAGGAGAGGAGAAGAGAGGGAGGGGGTTGTGCCCCTCTACTCTGCCCCTGGAAGGCCCCACCTGCAGTGCTGTGCCCAGGCCTGGGGCCCCCAGGACAGGAGGGATGCGGAGCTGCTGGAGCGGGTCCAGAGGAGGGCACGAGGATGCTCAGAGGGCTGGGGCACCTCTGATTGAAGATAGGCTGAGGAAGGGACTTCTCCCCTACAAGAGGGGAGATATCAGTTAGATGCGAGGGTGATGAGGCGCTGGCACTGCTGCCCAGAGAGCTGTGGTGCCCCATCCCTGCAGGCACTCCAGGCCAGGTGGGATGGGGCCCTAGGCACCCTGAGCTGGTGGGGGGCAGCCCTGCCCATGGCCGGGGGTGGCACTGGTTGGGCTTTGAGCTCCCCTCCAACCTGAGGTGTTCTATGATGAGATGGCTGCATACTGCCCAGGTACTGCTGTTTCCTGTACAGCTCTGTGAGAAGCAGCCTCCAAAGCCCATGTTCGCTATGGAGACTGCCCATAAAGGCAGCACTGAAAGCCAGGACTGGTCTTGCCCAAGAATCTGTTGTGCTGCAGCACAGGGTTATGGGAACCAGGCTGAAATTCTGGTTTGCTGGAGTCGGTGGGACTTTTGCCATCAATTTAATTGGAGCCAGAATTTCCAGCCACTAACAGTGTTAAAAGCAGGCACCGATCCAAGAACATGAATTCTGGAGTTTGCTACAGCACTGATGATGGCAGCATGGCCCAGGTTCATACTGCAGTAGTGCACTCAGTGCTGGGCAGCTTCCAGCTGCAGAGAGGGGCAGCAGCACAAGCTGGGCAGTTTGCATATGCATATCCCTTTGGAGCTGGGCTCCCATCTGCAGGCTTCGTGATGGAAGGGGTGCTTTCTGCTCTCTGAGATGGAGAGGCTCCAAACAGCAGCGAGCTCCAGGTACTCCCAACAGCCTTTGTTGGGAAATCGTAATGTATTAACTACAAATCTTCCCATGAAATGTTTGTTCAATTTAATAAGTTATGCTGGAGAATAAACAGGTGATAAATTAAATCCTGGCCCGGCTAGAACTTTTATCTCACTTGTCAGGTCTGTGTAGTGTTAATTACACCCTGCCTTGGATCTCTCCGGGAGAGCTGGAACAGGGCTGTGGCGATCAGCTGTGATGTCCTATCTCTTCTTTGATTTTTCATTTAATCAGTGCCCAATAAATGTGTAATCTCATCATATGGACATCTGTGTTTGATGTAGCTGAGAAGTGACCCTATTAAATTCCAGTTGAAACTATCCCATGGATACTCGGGCTCCTTCTTTTCCAGAACCAGAGCAGTGGAGAAATATCAATGCGGTGAAATCTGTTAAGCCCAAAGACTCTGAGAAGAAGATTTGGGGAATTAAACAGACCAAGTCCTTTTAAGAGCATTTCAGGGGGTGGTTTAATGCCCTCTGTGCACTCAGGGCCATTGCATTTAATAGCAAAAGATGACTGATAGACTGTTGGATGGATTTCCTGCTCCTTCCCAATGCTTTATCAATCCGAGCCACACTGATCTTTGCTTATGGCCATGAACCGAGGCACTTTATCTGCAACCAACTTACTCCTCTCAGGCTCTTCATCTTAGAAACGCTGCTCTGGATTAAATGGAATCACTGGTGGTAGTTTTCATTTCTGATGAACAGGTGATAAATTATAACACAGAGGAATGAGATTTGCTCTTTATACGCGGTCAGTAATATGCTTTATCCTTTCTGCAGACAATTTTCTCTACTGACTGTTATTTGCATTGGAAAGAACGGGCGTCATTATTTTATGGGTTAAAAATCTGATTTGTTTGCTTTGTTTCCTTCTTTCAGTGAACTCGGTTTAATAAATGCTAATTATCCTTAATGCCTTAAATTAATTACAGCCATTTTCACTGCCCCTCTGCATCCGTGCTGGATTGCCATGGCAATGCTCTCACTGGGCTGAGCACCACACTGGGCTATCCTGGGCTGTGGCAGCCTTTGGGCAGTGTGTGGTGCCCAGATCCTGGTGGGAAGACTGCAGCCAAGGGGATCTGAGGGGTGGTGGGAATCCACTGCTGAAAAGAAAAAAGGGTTTAAATCTCTCCCTCTCTTTGTCATAGAACCATAGACTAGCTCAGGTTGGAGTGGACCTCAAAGCCCACCCAGTGCCACCCCCAGCCATGGGCAGTGATGGGGCACCCACACCTCTCTGGGTAGCAGTGTCAGCACCTCACTGCCCTTTGAGGAAAGGATTGCTTCCTCACATCTCCAGCCAGATTCCAGGTCCCAGACTGGATGGAGTTTTTCCCTTTTGAAGTAGAACTACCTCCTTCTGCACACTCCAAAGGCATTTCCAAGCATGGAGATGACTGTGGAGGAAGCTGCAAGGAAATTAAATTAGTGAAAAGCACAAAGAAATGAGGATGGCTGTGCTTGAGATAGCCGTGTGCTCCATCTCAATCAGACAGCACTTCATTGTAGGAGACACTTAAGGCCAGGTGGGATAGGCTGAGCTGGTGGGGGCAGCCCTGTCCATGGCTAGAGGTTAGAGCTAGATGATCTTTAAGGTCCCCTCCAATGTAAGTTGTTCTATGATTCAGAAGGTTCTATGATCTGATGAGCCACATCCTCTGTAAAGCAGGGATGTGCTGACTGGTTAAAAATAAAGCAAGTGTCTGATTTAGTTTTGTCTCCTGCAAACAGCCCTTCCCCCTATAGAACACCCAACTCTCAGCAAGGGTCAGGACTGCAGAAGTCTCCCACTCAGGGCAGCTCACTGCCATCATTGACAAAGCAGCTCATGATCCTATCAATCAGCAAGTACAGGTGGCTGTGCCCATCCATCCCTCGGAGTCCATGCTGGCTGTACAGCCCTACCTGCCCCTCCTGCCTGCCCACCTCCCCATGGGCACTGTGTTCAGCAAGACCTGCCCCTGAGCTGCTGTAGACTTTGCTGCCCCATTATGAAACCATGCAGATGGAAAAGTGAATCACACAAGAACTTATCATGCTCCATTAAGGAAAGTCATTTCTCCTCCATTATAAAAAATAATTGCCTGCCACCCAAACCGCAGTGCAGCTCCAGCTACATGGTGCACAGTGAGGGCTCGAGAGCCAAGCTCGTGTGTGACACCCAGCAGACACTTCTGAAGGATGTGCTTTCCTGAACCTCTTGTTCACAGGATCCCGTGCAAATGCATGCTCATGTTTCTGTGAGCAGCTCTTCACATCTCCCCCACACCCAGCTCAGCACCAAACACACTTGGCTGTGGGTGTCCAATTGTTTGGCTTGCCCGGGCTGTGCTGAGTGAAGAGCAATTGTCTTGGGCCACATATACATAGGGTGCACCATAAGTAATACCTCCCATCTATTTGCGTGGAAACTACAACCACCACAAAGAGCACAATAACACTACTTGATAGTGCAAATTCACAGCTACAAAATGCTAGTTTTCAACATAATCAGCACCAATGGCAGCAATGAACAAGAACCTGAATGCTGTACACATCAAAACATGTCAATGCTGCCGAAACATACCACTCACCCCTCTCTGTGTTCACATCCACTCTTTGGTATCCAGAAACATTCAGCAAGCATGGATTCATGAGGAATTCAATTCCACACCTTTGCTTCATCTGCACTTCCATGTCAGACACCACTGTGTCAGACTGCCCCTCTGCTGCCATCTGTCAGACGGCAACAGCATGGAATGGATATTGGTGGGAAGGTTCCACCTCTACTGCTGTACCACCAGCATCCGCCTCTGATGTGGTGGGCTGACGTCATAAAACAGGAGGCATTACTTTTGGAGCAGCCCTCATTAAATATATAAGGTAGTTAATGTACTTAATTAAAAAAAAAAACTTATTTTAATAATTAATATTTTTTTATTAAAACAAAAAAGAGAGCAACAAAGCCATCAAACTAGTGGGATGCATGGCTTTGTTGCTATGAAACTAATGCATCAGTCTGATTGGATGGACTTCATCACCGAACAAAAAAGCTTTAGTACTTATGTACGCCCCATTTCCTGGTGCCCAGCTTGCCATGGGCAGGGAGGCCAGGCTCCGTGTCCATGTGTCAGCTCTGGGTGACCCCCAGCATCATGCAGACTGAGGACAATGTGACCACACAGAAGCACTGTGTTTAACTTGCAGACAGAGCCATGCATCACAGCTGGACAGTTATTGGCTTTGCATTTCCTCCTGTTGTTGCTTATCCAGTTCATTAACCATTTTCTTGAAAATACAATTATCTCTAGCAAAACTTTAATTGCTCTAAGGGAAACGAGCACAAACTCTTGCTGTGGAAAAAGCTCCCTTGTGGTTTTTTCCTTCCTTTGTTTACTTGCTCTCACTAAGCACGTAACTATTCCTGTGCCCTGGGAGTTCTGTGATGCCAGAAATCTGGGTCATCTGCTTGCAGGTTTTCTGGTGATGTATAAAGCCTTTGGAGCTGGGGTCCACATTTGTGCTGAATACTCCTTCTGGCTTTCCTTTGATCTCACCTATTGTTTTTTTGCTTGTGTGTTGTCAGCAAGATCAGCTGCATCCTGCACCATGACTCACTCCAGCCTCTCGTTTCTTGCTCACTGAGGCTTAATTCCTTCACATATTGCAATGAGATGAGAAAGATATAGAACATAGAATGGCTCAGGTTGGAGGGGAGCTCGAAGCCCAACCAGTGCCACCCCCGGCCATGGGCAGGGCTGCCCCCCACCAGCTCAGGCTGCCCAGGCCCCATCCCACCTGGCCTGGACTGCCTGCAGGGATGGGGCACCACAGCTCTCCGGCCAAATGAGTGTGTCCAAATCTGTGGCTGGCACTGACTTTGCCCACTAGTCCTGTAGTCAGAGGAAAACATTCTTTACGTCAAAAGCTTCCTCACGAAAGTAAGTTTCTATTGAAAAAATAAGGTTAGATAGGTTATCAGAAACTTCAGCTATTTCCACTCTTAATGTTCTGCAATTAGCCATTTGTCCTCTTTATATTCCGTAATTACAAAAAAAGACTATTGACATTGTAATACTTAACCTATATTAAAATGACATCTTCTTCCCTTTGTTCATTGCTCCAGCGTAGAATAATAATAATCAGAGTGTGCTGAAATGGGAAAATCCACAAAGGTGAGAGAAGCTCTGAAGGTAGCTAATTAACACTCTCCAAAAATGCAGAAATACAACTAAAAACTATGACACCAGCAAAGGAAAACAAAAAAAAATTGTGTGATCTTTGAGTATTGCCCATTAACAGTGACAGGAGAGATGAGACTCAGACAACCTTGGTCATGGTACCCAGCCTTTATATCCCTGCTAATTTTAAACATCTCTACATGGCAAGCAGGGCAAGTCCAGTCAATGCTGAAATATGTTTCCATTGGGTGATCTCATCGAACCATAGAATCCTTGGATTTGGAAGGGAGCTCAAAGGCCGCCTGGTGCCGCTCCCTGCAGTGCACAGGGACACCCACAGCTCCAGCAGTGCTCACAGCCCCAATGGCCTGACCTGGGCTGTTTCCAAGGATGGGGCATTTGGGTTCATTGATCAAATAAGGAGAAAAGAACAACAGCAGAGAGGGGTGAGAAGAGCCTCAGTTTCCTCTTTGCAACACGAAGATGAAAACATCACTTTTCCAGGCTGCGATCAAGCACCTTCCTTCAGAGCATTCTTCCTTTCCTCACTCTGCTTCCTAAGGCAGCTGATGGGATTCTCATTACTGGATCTCTGAGTTTCCTGCCCCTGAGACTGCAAGATCTCCAGGGAAAACAATTCCTCCTATGATGACCACATGTGAATAAAAAAAAAGGTGATGCCTTTCCTGACATGGATCATAAAGGGAAGTAGCTCAGCTAATGACAGTAAAATGAATGTTCCTGAAGAAGGCAGTGCCACACAGCAGCACAGGGTCTGGCCCCAAATACCCAATGGACTTCACAATCTCTCTGTTCCCTCAAGCTCAGCTGAACTGATCCTGCTTATAGTACTTGGTGGTGGGAGCTGTGTTGTGCCTTTGGATTAGGCTTGTGTCTGGGGAGCTTAACCACCAATTACATGTGCTTCGCTGCTGTAGACCTGATAATAACAACAATAATAATTATCACTTATATGGGTCTTTGCATTTTCAGAGCTCTTTGCAACCATTAACTAATTAACACTGTTGAAACCTTTGTTTAATTTAGAGCATCTTTAAATGGAGGTCATTCCTTCAGCACACAACGTGAGCTGTCTGAACACAGCTCTTTCTCACTCAATCTGTGTGCATGGCTGACGTTCCATGGCCTGCACCAACAGAGGGGTGGCAGCAAGGAGAGGAGGTGCTGGCACTGCTGCCCAGAGAGCTGTGGTGCCCCATCCCTGCAGGCACTCGAGGCCAGGTGGGATGGGGCCCTGGGCAGCCTGAGCTGGTGGGGGGCAGCCCTGCCCATGGCCGGGGGTGGCACTGGGTGGGCTTTGAGATCCTCTCCAGCCTGAGCCATTCTATTACTCACGTGTCTGTGTGCCCATTACCTTCTCATTCTGGGAGAGAAAGAGAGAGAATGATCGCAGGTTCAGATAGCTGAGATGAGATGTCGCACTGCCTTTTGATGTTCTTCTGTGGGCTTTTCTCTAGTGCCACACTCACTGACTATTAAGGCTCTATTGCAGTAAATCAGTGCCTTTACAATGTAAGCAGCTGAAGAAATCTCAAACGATTCCCCTCAAAGCTGTTCCAGAAGCTAAGCCAGGCTTTCTGCCAGCATAAGTTGACTCACACCCTCCATACAAGTGCACCAACACACACCTTGTTTTCCTCCAGGTCAGGCACCATGCCAGCTATTCCCCTCCACACACATTCTCCCCTCTCTCTGTCCTGCAAGATTTATGCAGTGTTTAAATAATAAATCGCATGGAGGTGGAGGAATTTATAGCACTCAAAGTAGGTCATTAAATAAATCACTGTATAATTTATATAAATGAACCTGGATCTTGCAGTGGGAGGATTTCATCGGAAAATCAATCTGCAGAGTTTATAAAATTGAAGGATTTGCAGTGTTTAAGTACTGTGTGTATTTAGGGTAGAAATATGAGTGATGTATGCAGGGTGACACCTGGACTTGCACTCACTGGGTGGATGTCTTTCCTGCAGTCCCTGCTCCTGCCTCTATGGATCCCACCCGGGGAAACCACTGCCTTCCAAGAGTAACGAAACTCCCTATCAGGGAGAGATAGTCACCGAAACAGGAAGAAAAAACAGTGAAGGAGTGTGACTAGAAGGAAAGAACTGATTTACCTACAAATCCTTGGGCCACAGCAAACAGGAGAGAAAGCCTGTGACAAGGGCAAGGCAGGCTCCCTGCTCTGCTTGCGGTATATAATTAACTACAGTCCCTCTTCACCTTTGATAAATTGAGCACTGGTGCCCACATGTGCTCTCAAAATAGCATCATCTGTTAGTTTGTCACTCCTGGGTGCTGCTATTACATAGGAGATGCTATATCTTCCCCAAAGGGAGAAGGAGCTGTGCCTTCTGCCAGAACTGCACTGGAGCAAACTCATCACTTAGCCCGTCAGCCCTGTGCTTCCACTTCTGCAAACTAAAGGGAGAATGGGAGTTTTCTTCTTTCTATCTCCCATTTCAGATGGAGCCACTTTCAAGGATGAAACACAGGAAGAGTAAGATTTAATCAAACGTCTCTGACCAACACCATGAGACCTCTCTGAGAGCTGCAGCCACTGCCACCAAACCACACTGATGTGTAGCTTCACAACAAGGTCACACATCCCAATGGTTTGATGGCTTTGCTGCCCTTTGTTTTTTGTTTGAATAGCAAATATTAAAAATTAAAATAAGCTTTATTAGTTATGTACATTATCTACCTTGTATATTTAATGAGGGCTGCTCCAAAAGTAATGCCTCCTGTTTTATGACATCAGCCCACCACATCAGAGGCGGATGCTGGTGGTACAGCAGTAGAGGTGGAACCTTCCCACCAATATCCATTCCATGTTGTTGCCGTGTGACAGATGGCAGCAGAGGGGCAGTCTGACACAGTGGTGTCTGACATGGAAGTGCAGATGAAGCAAAGGTGTGGAATTGAATTCCTCCATGCAGAAAAATGGCACCCAGTGGCATCCATCAATGCTTGGTGAACATTTCTGGAGACCAAAGAGTGGATGTGAGCACAGAGAGGGGTGGGTGGTGTGTTTCAGCACTGGTGACAGTGGTCACCTCTGCTGGTGCAGGTTTTGTCATGCGCAGTATGCAGCTCTTGTTCACTGCTGGTGAAATGCACAGCTAGTGGTGGTGCCTAGGTAGAAAAGCAGTGTTTTGTAGCTGAGAACATGCTCTATTCAATAGTGCTCTTTGCATCTGATGTCAGATAAGTGGGAGGCATTACTTTCAGTGCAACCACGCATGTAGCCCAGGCAAGCCGTAGGGTTGCACACTCATGCACTAGGCTGTTTAACTTAACATACAGCATTGCATAATGACTCTGCAATACAGGGCAGTCTGATGTTCCCACAGCTACAGCTCAGAGGGTGCTCTCTGCAAACAGCAGAGCGTGGCGTATCCTCTGATTGATGGCACAGAGCTCAGGGAGAGGGATCCCAGCACTGCTCCCACCCAGAGGCTTTGGAATTTGCCCTCTCTAACCTATGCTATGTTTCTTCTACAACACTGGTCTGTGCTGATGGATAAAGGGAAGGAACAGAGGGGGTAGACAGAGGAGTGAATAACTGAATGCAGAGGACAGCATTTACCAACACACAGTCCCAAGCACAGAGCACAGGGATTTGTACTGATAAGAGCTTTTGTATCATACCCATAGCCAACAAAACTGCTCCTTACCACACCAGTGCCCAATTTACATCCGTACAGCAAGGATATAATGAGAGAGGGACAATGAGTGCTTCAGGCTGCCCTCGCTCCATTTGTGAAACTTTGAAGGTATCTCTGGAACACAGCATCTCTCTCAAATGAGCCTTCATCAAACATCATTGTTTCAAGCTAGTAAAAACAAAGAACCTCATTGATATTCACAGCGTGGTGGAGAGTATTTTTGTACTGTTTTTAATGTTAGCACCTTAGAAATGGAAGGTAATTTACATATAATTTATCAACAGCAAGCAGAGGTGTTCTCTGGTTGGAAAAGGGAGCACGCATCGTTCTGCTCCAGCAATTTACTCGATCAGTGCTGACAAAGGCGCTGCAGTGCCCAGGGAGGAAGCAAAAGAGACCTGGGGAAGGCAGGAGGGCTGAGAGGTGCATGTTTGTCCCACCGCTGGACTCGCCATTGTTGAAGACTGATTTGCAGCCGATGGTTAAACTACAGTTTCAAGAAATGACTGTGCTTTCATCAGCTGAAGTGTGTTCAGCCAAACCATAAAAGAAGATATATCATCACAACTCATATTCCATCTTGCACCACATTCAGCCCCGAGACAGGCTATGGGCTTTCAGGAAGGTAAATCCATCTTTACTAACACTGCCAGAAATTGGGCTAACGAGGTTAATGCCAGCTCCTGTGTGTCCTAAGGGGCCTGAAGAAGTGAACACCATCCATATCTTTATACATTCAGGCATCTTAATATACTTTGAGTCATCAGTCCTGTTGCTCAGCTGCCATTGCCCCGCCTTTCCTCCCAGGCCCATGGATTTGTCCTTGGGTTCCCCTGCTCCCCACAAAGCTCCAGGTGCCAGCAATCCCTCGCTCCACACTGTGGCTGATGGCTCAGACATCCTATTGCTTGTCCTTGTCATGCACCAATAATAACCTTGTCATAAGGGGAGAGGGACATGCTAGCATTCCTCCAAAACACCATCAGGTACTGTAATCTGCACTTTGCTTCCTGCTGCCCGAGTGGAAAATTGCCTTTTTTAGCTGAAGAAGAGACGTGTTTCGCATAGTTAGAGATGCTGGGAAACCCTGTATTGGGAGAGGGAAGCTAAAAGCAAGGATTAGAACCTGCTGGGCTTTTTTTCCTGTGAAGAATATACACTTTCCTCTTTAAATCAGGGCTCAAATTATTGGGATAGGCAATCCAGGAAGCAGGTATCTGGTCTGGTTCTCTCCCTTGCAGCCGGCACTGGGACACCAGCAGGCACTCAAGGCCAGGTGGGATGGGGCCCTGGGCTGCCTGAGCTGGTGGGGGGCAGCCCTGCCCATGGCCAGGGGTGGCACTGGGTGGGCTCTGAGCTCCCCTCTAACCTGAGCAGTTCCATAATTCTATGAGATTCAAACTCCTGCCCAGTGCCCAAATTGCTGATACCTCTCCCTCCGAGTGCAGCTGTGCCCCTGGCAATCTGTTGTGCCTGCCTCCCACTGTCCCCATCCTTTCTATTTCCCATTTGTGTGTCAGTATGAGCAATTCCTCATCTCCTTTGACTTCGGGTTTGCTGACACTTCCATTAATAACTGTCACACGTGTTACCAGACCCAGGCTTGCACAGACTTCAGATCTTCCAAGGCACAAAGAGGGGGCAGCCCCAATCCCACTGCTCTGTGGTGCCTGCACATGGCAGTTCCCGTGCTGCAGGAGGAGGGATGGAGGAGGAGGCAGGACTGAATAGGCAGCTCCTAAATGGGTTTTTGATGTACGTTCTCATGACAAGCAGAATGGTAAGCCTGGGAGTTCAGGAGTTCCTGGTGTCCCATGGGGATCTAGGTGCCTTCATTTCACCCATTTGGGAAGTCAGTTTGGCTGCAATGCCAGCTTGCTTTCATGGCTGTGCTGCTCTCCCTGGGACCCACCTCCTCATCACTTTGAACATCCTGGCTGTTTGACTGCTTTGAATTCATTTGTTTAATGAACCTCGGGGGGCCACTGCACTAAAGCATTCCCAAACATGCTCAGAGCTCTGCAGTTTCTCCGCTAATTAGGGACTCCTCTGGGGCTAAACACAAGAGGTTCTGCTGCTGCAACTGCAGCCGGCACCACGCCAAGTGCTGAATCTCCAACCCAAGCAAAGATTTTTAGTATTTGCCCTCCCCTATTTTCCTTTCTCCCCAGTAGGCACCATCAGTTCGCCTATCACAAAGTGCACACGTCCAAGTTTAAAACCAAGGAGTCTCTCTTGCCATGGGAAACCTGGAAAGAAATCTGTATCTTCTGCAGTTAATCACAGCAACCTTATTACTCCTCAAAAAGGAATGAAAGTAAGGAAGGTCTGTGCAGAACCAACACTGCAGTGCTTAGGGCACTGAGAGCCCTACTGAATTAATTGCCAGGCACTTTCATTACTGATTAAATAGGAAATCTCCAAATGCCAGTAGAAAGTGATGATTAAACCACTCCGAGAGGACACATCCTCTCTCCTTTCTCATTGCATCGGAGGTCACCTTCCTGTTGGCAAATTCAGAAGGATAAATCTCCAGTGAGGAGGCAGCAGGGATAAACAAACAGACCCATAGAGGTGGGAGCTGTCTTTCCAGAATGAAGTTGCAGAAACCTTCGCCCAGACCCCACACTGCAGCTGGAGCTGACCTGGAGCCAACCAAACTGCTCACCTTGCAGTCCCTGGCTCACCTGGCTCACACATACAAATTCCTCTCACTTCCTCCCTCCTCCCCCAGCCCAGATTTCCCCTTTTCCCTTGCCACAACAACTCAAAGAGCCTTCCCACCACTGCAGGGTCAGAAGAGGTCAGCTCAGCCCCAGCTCATTTATAGACCCTCAGGAGCACCCACACCTGCAGGCACCTTCAGCCCTCTTAAGCCTTCCAGCCCCTAACCCAACCTCAGCACCCCTCAGAGCTGCCCTGCACATGGCACACCCCAGTGTGAAATGTGGATACGGACAACATGAGAGCATGAGAGCTGTGGGCATCTCACACCACTGGGCTGCAGCCATGTCCTTTCTCTGCCATGTTCCTCTGACTCTAATTACCTTTTCCGGAATTGTCGGTGCACACTGGTGCCCAGCCGAGATGCAAAACTACAAACTGGTGGAGGTAGAAGGGATCCTCAGGTCCCTCTGGCCCAAGCCCCGCTGCACCCGGGATACCCAGAACAGTGCCCACGTCCTCAGCCAGGGCTGTGGGAAGTTGCTGCCATCTCCTGGGCAGCCCAGCACCTCGCCCATCAGCTGCTTCTCCCGGGGGCTCCCTGAGCTGGGCAGCACAACGCAGAAGCCCTGTGAGCTGCAGCGGCCATGGGCCTTCTGCAAACAGGGGTGCAGCCTGATAATGCCTCTGGACAAACACACTGCTCGCAAGGCAAATAAAGCACGGGGAGCACTAACAGGGCCCAGCTGAGCACCTGCTCTGCTCTCTGGCGATGTGCAGGGCTCCAGTCTCACCCAGGCACATTCCTTTCCATGGGAAGGTGATGCGGTGCGGGTGTCTGTCCTCACACCAGATCTGCTCGCAATAGCACTGAGCACCTGCACTGCCCCAGGCAGATGGCTTTCCCTTTCCTGTGCAAAGTTTGCAGGAGGGAGATGGTGAAACCCCCAGGAAACCCCTCACGTGCCAGGGCTGGAGACAGTTTGCTGGCAGCACTGGGAAAGTCAACTAGGAGCTGTGCCAAAAGCAGACACCAAACAGGGCCAGGGGTGGGCCAGGGGCTTGCAGGTGGCAGCAGAGATGCCCTAGCTGCAATTTCCGCTGCCACTTATGATGGAGGATGGAGAGCAGGAGCGGGGGCAGTCACAGGACTCTGACTGGCTTAGTGGGAAGCTGCACCAATGCAACCTGCCAGAGGAGAGAACAGACAGCCAAAAGCTGGAATATGGAAGTGTTGAGAGGCTGTAGAGGCTAGGCAGGAAAATTCCCTTGTTAAACATCTCCCATTAGAGAAGTGCTCTTTTACAAAGCCTTTGTCTTTTAAACAAGATTCCTTCCTTGCAAACTCCCTCCTCCCTGCCCTGCAAGTTTTCTGATGCAGATAACAAAGAGGTCTTCAGGACTTTATCCCTCAGAAGCAAAAGGAGAGAACAATCTTCCTTTTCTTATTCATGCCCAGATAAAGTCCCTCCAAGGCTATCAAGCCGGCCAAAAGTCTTTATGGGGAAATCCCACCCCAACGACTGGGGCAGAGGGTCAGGACATTTCCATGAGATGTTTCCCTGCATCAACCCTGGGTCACATAGGGAAATAGTTCCCTCCTGATGGCTGCAAAGTGTGTTCCCCATTGGTGCTGCAGCCCCAGCCCAGAGCTGCTGTGACCCCCAGGGAACTGCTGTTATACCAGGACACTGCTGCAGAGCACGGCCAGGTGGGAGGTGCCACACGCCATGCACAGCACAAGGGATCTCTCAAAACCAGCTCAGCAGCCAGGCAGCAATAAAACACCCCGCCGTTACCAAACAAACCGTTTGCAAAGCAGACCAGTAAACCTCAACTAGCTGCTGTTCACCTCGAGCAAATAAATAGTCCAATAAAGCCATGCGGAGGAGATCGAAGCGAAGGCACCACCCATGCCTGGAGCAGGGCTGGCAGCCTCACAACACCTTTCTGCAGCACCCGGGGATGCTTGGGGGCTGGGAAGGAGCCCCAGTACTCAGCATGGCCCTGGCTCTGTCCCATTCCACCCCAATGGCATCGCCTGTTCGGCCACAGTGCACACAGGACAGCTGGTGCCGGTCCTGCTGTGAGTCATGGGAGCAGGTTGTTGCGAGCAGTGGTTTACTGTACCACTGGGTTTTGCTAAAGGCACTCCCTCACATGCCGGCAGCTGCTGTGAGTTTCATTTTCCCAGCTCCTGCTCTCCCTCAGGCCAGCAGCACTGTGGGGCTGAAGCCTGCAGCACAGCACTGACCTTGGGATACTGCCTGCCTGCTCCAGTCCTCTGCCCGCGGCAGGGAAGGTGCATCTGTCCCTGGGGAAGACAAAAAAGGAGTGGAGCTGATGCGAGGAAGGGAGTGGGTAGCAGACCCTGCCCTGTTGCACCATGCAGAGGACAAAGGTCTGTGTGGGCATCCCCAGGGATGGGCAGATCCCATAATCTGGCTGTTCACACTCCCTGTGAGAGCCTCCAGAAAGGCAAAGTGAGGGGCCCAGTTCCTGTCACTGCCGGTTCCAGGAAGTAGAAGCCACCTCCTGTGGGAATGCAAAGAACAACACAAGTTTTCCTGTAAGTGGTCATGGTTCGACCTTGACAGAAGCCCATGGAAACTGCAGCTCCAGCTTCAGTCTTGCCCACAGATACACAGAAGATAGGGCAGAGAAGGAGCCACAGCACATGTGCCTGTAAGGAGAAAGAATGGCAGAGAATACCTCCTGTCCACCTGCCAAGAGGGAACATAGGCTCATCCCCAGATGAATCAGATCATGAAGCCATTTCTGAGCTAAAAATCTCCGTGTTATTGCTTCCCCCAACTATCCTGCCGGCTATGTCCCCTCATCATGACAGATATCAGTTTTCCCCTTCCCATGGAAAATACAGCTTTCATCTATCTGCATAGTTGAGGAACAAAACTGTAAATCCCCACGCAGCACACATCGTGTAACACACAACTTCCACTACTGCTTACAAAGATCTCTTTTGCTTTGGATGGTTGGTGATGGTTATCACCTTCCTTGTGATATATGTGACACCGTCACATCCTGCCTTTCTTTCTCCAAAATTAATCTCTCTTTCAGAAGCAAATGTATCTGTTTCCAGCACCCCTTGCTCCAGTGACACCAGTCTGACTCATCCTCATTGGCAAAGAATGGCACAGAGCCATTGCAAGGAGACTGTGTGTAAACCCCCAAGGGCAAATAGCGTCAGCAGTGAGGCTGTGCTAGCAAAACCCTCTGCTTCCACCTTGCTCTACTTTTTCCCCTCTCCATCCCCTCACGGCTGGCTGCCTTCCTTTCTTGAGCTCCTCCAGCTGTTTGTTGCAGGGCAGCAGACCCTGTATGTGGGGGACCATGACCCTCAGGGCTCCTTCCTCCTTTGCTCAGGGACACATAGGAGGAAGGGAGGAGTGACCAGGCAACGTGGCCACAACCTCAGCCAATTTGATGAGCCGAAAGAACTTGATCTCTCATTTTCTCCACACCCTTTCCATTAGGGTAAAGTTTACCTCTGACTTATGTAAATGTCACCAAGAACACACCATCTTTCCCAACGCATCCCCTTTTTCTCCCACTCTTCTCTGCTGCTTCCTTCTCACCCTGCATGTCCTGGACTCACCCTTCTCTTTCTGGTACTTTCTTTCACTTCTGCTCAGCTTTTGTTTGAAATGTTGAACACAACCGCACACATCTCAGGAGGGGTGAAAGGGAGCCACCTGTGTGACATGGTTTGGAGTTGGAAAAAGGGAAGATGAGAAGGGGAAGGGAATGCAGAGCTCCTAGCCCAGAAGCAGCTCGGCAGAATTCAGATGGGCTCAGCAGAACTGCAGTGAGGGCCTCTGGGACCTGCCAGCATGGTGCATTGCACATGGAGGCAGGAAAAGCATTCCCTGCTGACTCAGGCCTGCCACCAGCACTGATGAGCCCCACACCTCTGATGAATGCTGCACACCCCGGGTTTCAGGGTGGCAGGGTGGAAAGACACTGCCAGCCCACGCCGTCATCTCTCCAGTGGCTCAAGGAGTGCTTGCAAAAGCCAGCAAAGCTCGGGCTGCTTTGCACAGAATGCTATCTGAGGGGATCGCTGAGCCGGCTGTCTGCAGACACCTCTACCAGCATGGGTTGGTTTGGTTGCTAAGGAAAGCAGGGCAGGGGCTGGCAGTGAGAGCACAGTGCTGCTCTATGTCACCATGGCCTGGGGTTCCTGCAGAGGTCATGGAGACTCTTGCACAAATGCACACAAAAGCAGCTCGGGAGCAGGTGAGCAGGGACTTGCTTTACTTCCCTGGGACTCCCCCATGATACGCATGCTGTGGGTTTTACCCCCACACAGCTCAGTACCCCTTTATTTTAAACAGTTCACCTAGAGGCCAAGCAGCCAGGAGAAAGTAATCTCTAAAACCACGAGAAACCTCCCACCAGGGGTGTGTACAACGAGCTGGATGGGGAGGGGGAAATATTTGCATTTACCTCATCAAGATCTCTATATAAATGGGCTGGGAAATGTAAGACTTTCTCAGCTCCCAGGTGCATAAAGCAGGGACATTCAAGAGGATGATGGCAGCTCACTTCTTGCTGCAATTCCTCCTCTTCGGGACTCTACTCGCCCCTGCGTACCTGCAGATGGAAGAATGTAATTTTCTCCAGAATGTCCCAATCGAGAGCAATTTCTCAGTGACTGTGACACCCGAGGAGTACATGGCCAACACAAGCTACCAGGGTAAGCCATCTTTCATCCCACTGTGCCTCCTCTGCTGCCTCTATCCCAGTGGGATCCTTGAATCTTATGCTGTTCTTAGATGTGCTCAGAACCTGTGTGGTGTAATGATGCTTTCTTTACTTCAGGCAGGAGATAGCTCTCCTACTTGTCCCCTGCTTATTCCTATTCCATGTCTATACAATCAGCCTCAAATTCTCTTTCCTTCCTTAGGGTGCTTTTTTCCACCTTAACCTTTTGGCCAAAACACGGAGGACTCAAAAACAAGAATTTTGAGGGGTGCTGTTTTGTGGTTTTTTTCCCTTTCCTCCTTGAGGTTTTGCCCTTGTTGACAGTAACAGCTCTACAGACAAAAAATATGTTGCTTTGCAGTTGACGCACATTCAGCATCAATCACAGAAAATGGCTTTTAATCCTGTAAGAGATTTAGTCCCAGCATACATGGCAGCCTTGCCCTGCTTCCCAGACCTGATAACAGGCATCCCTTTGCCTTGAGGTTCAGAAAATCTGAATGCTGAGAGCAGGGGAAGAAGGACACCCTGAGCCCATTTTCTACTGGGATGGACAGGCACAGCTTCCCTCGTGCCTCACCCCAGGGAGCACCCACTGCAGGTGGCTGCATTTTTCACAGGAGAGGGTTTTGCTTACAGCTGTTACTTTGAGCTATGATTCTTTCTGAGTGCAGGATTTGGGATTGACACTGCCATCTCACACCATCTCCTCTCTCTCTGGCAGTCCTGAGTGGTTTCACTTGAAGCCACTCTCACCCAAAGGACTCTAAGGGCCAGGAAGGCTACGGCCATGTGGGACACACAGCTGTACACAGCTGAATGCTGGCAGGCAGGTCTCCCCTTGCTCCGTGTGCTTACAGCCCCACTGCAGCCTCCAGTAGCAGCGTGGTGCACAGCAGCATTGCGCAGACTTGTCACAGCTGTGAATCAGCAACCTGGGATGGAGATGTGGGGAAAGCGACGGGGTGGGGATGGCACAGTCAGCTGTGGGCTGCTCTCCAGCTCATCCCCTGCGCATTTTCCACCCCTGCCATTTGCATGGGAGCCAGAAAAGGTTTCCTCACAGGAGTTGTGGTTTGGCTTGGTGTCGTCATCCTCCATAGCCAGGACTGCAGATGGGGACTGGAGAGATCCCTCTTTTAGAAGGAGGGGGGAGGTGAGGGGCTCTTCTTGCTTTAGCAAGGGGACACCACCCTCCCTGTGCCTCTGTGTCACATAGAGAGCACTGTGCCAGCAAACACTCCCTTGGCTGAAGGCAGGGGATCTGAGATAGCTATCCTACAGGACAGACAACTTACCTTGTCTCCCTTGCTCTCTTTGCAGTCACGATAAGTAATGAAGGAAACCACACCACTGAGAAAAATGTGACTATGTATTTACTTCAAGCCTTGTCCCCTGAAAATACCACTGCAGGAGAATGGAACGTAACAAACAGGCTAAACTGCAGTGGTGTTGAGACAGCAATGTTAAATGCCGCCGAAGAACTGTTGGCAACAGCAAACTGGACATCTCCAAGCAGTAATATATCTTTCGTGGAAATAAGGTAACACTTTGTCCCACCTTTGGGTATCCATCTGGGATAGTACTTGCCTGTGCCAGCTCCTGGTAATGCCCGCAATCAGGATCCCACCCCCAGAGCAGCAGCTGTGACAAACCCTTGTGCCTGCTCCAGATTTTCACTTGAGAATACCAAGGAAATATTTCCGGCAAAGCCAGATCTGGAGGTCACTCCACTGCCAGCCCAGTGGTTTGCTCACATCAATAGGGATGCAAATTAGTTCAATGGAAATTAAGGGATTGAACACCCCTTATTTCCATGAACACTAATGGAGCTGCATCAGTGGGAAATATTTGCCAAAGGAAACCATAGGCATTAACCTGATTGGCCTTATCTGCCAGAAGGAAGAATGCAAGAGCTCGTTACTCTAGTGATTGCAAGGAACACTGCTGTTACAAGAAACAGATGGTCACAGTACACATCCCATCTCATAATCTGCTCTTCATGCCCTTTTTCATCTCTTCCCTCCTTCCATAGGGCATACATCATCTTTGACAACACTTCCATCGAGTTGAAGAGT